>NC_140579.1:469045033-469713366 GCF_964204655.1 Triturus cristatus
AATCCTGTCTTTTAAACAGCATACTTTATTCATTTAGAACCGGACATCACTGTGCTTCAAGATGAATAAACAGCCCTACGCGTTTCGGAGATCTTTCTCCTTTTTCACGGGCTCCATGCAATGTTCGTAGTCAAACAAGTATGGAAAGCGAGTCACCTCTTAACATCCTGTAGTAGGCCACGCCCTCTGGTGGGTAAAGTTAGCATTCTGGGACTCACAGTTCATCCCATTCCAAAAATAACATCCTCCGGTGGATTTCGCCGTTTTACAACATTATTTGGCACAAATCAAACTCTCCAGGGAGTCACAAGCACAGGACTCCGATTTATTTTAGTTGATACCTGTTCTACCTGCAAATACAGACACAGACAATCTGTGCGTGGCAGCCCATCAGTTCCTTCAATGGAAGTGCAGCCCTCCCGGCCGGGACAGGCCGGATTAATATTCACACAAAAGGGGTCCCCTGCGAAGGCGCACTTGAAGAGCAGGTGAATCCTGTCTTTTAAACAGCATACTTTATTCATTTAGAACCGGACAACACTGTGCTTCAAGATGAATAAACAGCCCTACGCGTTTCGGAGTTCTTTCTCCTTTTTCACGGGCTCCATGCAATGTTCGTAGGCAAACAAGAATGGAAAGCGAGTCACCTCTTAACATCCTGTAGTAGGCCACGCCCTCTGGTGGGTAAAGTTAGCATTCTGGGACTCGCAGTTCATCCCATTCCATAAATAACATCCTCCGGTGGATTTCGCCGTTTTACAACATTATTTGGCACAAATCAAACTCTCCAGGGAGTCACAAGCACTTGACTCCGATTTATTTTTGTTGATACCTGTTCAACCTGCAAATACAGACACAGACAATCCGTGCGTGGCAGCCCATCAGTTCCTTCAATGGAAGTGCAGCCCTCCCGGCCGGGGCAGGCCGGATTAATATTCACACAAAAGGGGTCCCCTGCGAAGGCGCACTTGAAGAGCAGGTGAATCCTGTCTTTTAAACAGCATACTTTATTCATTTAGAACCGGACAACACTGTGCTTCAAGATGAATAAACAGCCCTACGCGTTTCGGAGTTCTTTCTCCTTTTTCACAGGCTCCATGCAATGTTCGTAGGCAAACAAGAATGGAAAGCGAGTCACCTCTTAACATCCTGTAGTAGGCCACGCCCTCTGGTGGGTAAAGTTAGCATTCTGGGACTCGCAGTTCATCCCATTCCAAAAATAACATCCTCCGGTGGATTTTGCCGTTTTACAACATTATTTGGCACAAATCAAACTCTCCAGGGAGTCACAAGCACAGGACTCCGATTTATTTTAGTTAATACCTGTTCAACCTGCAAATACAGACACAGACAATCCGTGCGTGGCAGCCTATCAGTTCCTTCAATGGAAGTGCAGCCCTCCCGGCCGGGACAGGCCGGATTAATATTCACACAAAAGGGGTCCCCTGCGAAGGCGCACTTAAAGAGCAGGCGAATCCTGTCTTTTAAACAGCATACTTTATTCATTTAGAACCGGACATCACTGTGCTTCAAGATGAATAAACAGCCCTACGCGTTTCGGAGTTCTTTCTCCTTTTTCACGGGCTCCATGCAATGTTCGTAGGCAAACAAGAATGGAAAGCGAGTCACCTCTTAACATCCTGTAGTAGGCCACGCCCTCTGGTGGGTAAAGTTAGCATTCTGGGACTCGCAGTACATCCCATTCCAAAAATAACATCCTCTGGTGGATTTCGCCGTTTTACAACATTATTTGGCACAAATCAAACTCTCCAGGGAGTCACAAGCACAGGACTCCGATTTATTTTAGTTGATACCTGTTCAACCTGCAAATACAGACACAGACAATCCGTGTGTGGCAGCCCATCAGTTCCTTCAATGGAAGTGCAGCCCTCCCGGCCGGGACAGGCCGGATTAATATTCACACAAAAGGGGTCCCCTGCGAAGGCGCACTTGAAGAGCAGGCGAATCCTGTCTTTTAAACAGCATACTTTATTCATTTAGAACCGGACATCACTGTGCTTCAAGATGAATAAACAGCCCTACGCGTTTCGGAGTTCTTTCTCCTTTATCACGGGCTCCATGCAATGTTCGTAGGCAAACAAGAATGGAAAGCGAGTCACCTCTTAACATCCTGTAGTAGGCCACGCCCTCTGGTGGGTAAAGTTAGCATTCTGGGACTCGCAGTTCATCCCATTCCAAAAATAACATCTTCTGGTGGATTTCGCCGTTTTACAACATTATTTGGCACAAATCAAACTCTCCAGGGAGTCACAAGCACAGGACTCCGATTTATTTTAGTTGATACCTGTTCAACCTGCAAATACAGACACAGACAATCCATGCGTGGCAGCCCATCAGTTCCTTCAATGGAAGTGCAGCCCTCCCGGCCGGGACAGGCCGGATTAATATTCACACAAAATTGGTCCGCTGCGAAGGCGCACTTGAAGAGCAGGCGAATCCTGTCTTTTAAACAGCATACTTTATTCATTTAGAACCGGACATCACTGTGCTTCAAGATGAATAAACAGCCCTACGCGTTTCGGAGTTCTTTCTCCTTTATCACGGGCTCCATGCAATGTTCGTAGGCAAACAAGAATGGAAAGCGAGTCACCTCTTAACATCCTGTAGTAGGCCACGCCCTCTGGTGGGTAAAGTTAGCATTCTGGGACTCGCAGTTCATCCCATTCCAAAAATATCATCCTCTGGTGGATTTCGCCGTTTTACAACATTATTTGGCACAAATCAAACTCTCCAGGGAGTCACAAGCACAGGACTCCGATTTATTTTAGTTGATACCTGTTCAACCTGCAAATACAGACACAGACAATCCGTGTGTGGCAGCCCATCAGTTCCTTCAATGGAAGTGCAGCCCTCCCGGCCGGAACAGGCCGGATTAATATTCACACAAAATGGGTCCCCTGCGAAGGCGCACTTGAAGAGCAGGCGAATCCTGTCTTTTAAACAGCATACTTTATCCATTTAGAACCGGACATCACTGTGCTTCAAGATGAATAAACAGCCCTACGCGTTTCGGAGCTCTTTCTCCTTTTTCACGGGCTCCATGCAATGTTCGTAGGCAAACAAGAATGGAAAGCGAGTCACCTCTTAACATCCTGTAGTAGGCCACGCCATCTGGTGGGTAAAGTTAGCATTCTGGGACTCGCAGTTCATCCCATTCCAAAAATAACATCCTCTGGTGGATTTCGCCGTTTTACAACATTATTTGGCACAAATCAAACTCTCCAGGGAGTCACAAGCACAGGACTCCGATTTATTTTAGTTGATACCTGTTCAACCTGCAAATACAGACACAGACAATCCGTGCGTGGCAGCCCATCAGTTCCTTCAATGGAAGTGCAGCCCTCCCGGCCGGGACAGGCCGGATTAATATTCACACAAAATGGGTCCGCTGCGAAGGCGCACTTGAAGAGCAGGCGAATCCTGTCTTTTAAACAGCATACTTTATTCATTTAGAACCGGACATCACTGTGCTTCAAGATGAATAAACAGCCCTACGCGTTTCGGAGCTCTTTCTCCTTTGTCACGGGCTCCATGCAATGTTCGTAGGCAAACAAGAATGGAAAGCGAGTCACCTCTTAACATCCTGTAGTAGGCCACACCCTCTGGTGGGTAAAGTTAGCATTCTGGGACTCGCAGTTCATCCCATTCCAAAAATACCATCCTCCGGTGGATTTCGCCGTTTTACAACATTATTTGGCACAAATCCAACTCTCCAGAGAGTCACAAGCACAGGACTCCGATTTATTTTAGTTGATACCTGTTCAACCTGCAAATACAGACATAGACAATCCGTGCGTGGCAGCCCATCAGTTCCTTCAATGGAAGTGCAGCCCTCCCGGCCGGGACAGGCCGGATTAATATTCACACAAAAGGGGTCCCCTGCGAAGGCGCACTTGAAGAGCAGGCAAATCCTGTCTTTTAAACAGCATACTTTATTCATTTAGAACCGGACATCACTGTGCTTCAAGATGAATAAACAGCCCTACGCGTTTCGGAGTTCTTTCTCCTTTTTCACGGGCTCCATGCAATGTTCGTAGGCAAACAAGAATGGAAAGCGAGTCACCTCTTAACATCCTGTAGTAGGCCACGCCCTCTGGTGGGTAAAGTTAGCATTCTGGGACTCGCAGTTCATCCCATTCCAAAAATAACATCCTCCGGTGGATTTCGCCGTTTTACAACATTATTTGGCACAAATCAAATTCTCCAGAGAGTCACAAGCACAGGACACCGATTTATTTTAGTTGATACCTGTTCAACCTGCAAATACAGACACAGACAATCCGTGCGTGGCAGCCCATCAGTTCCTTCAATGGAAATGCAGCCCTCCCGGCCGGGACAGGCCGGATTAATATTCACACAAAAGGGGTCCCCTGCGAAGGCGCACTTGAAGAGCAGGCGAATCCTGTCTTTTAAACAGCATACTTTATTCATTTAGAACCGGACATCACTGTGCTTCAAGATGAATAAACAGCCCTACGCGTTTCGGAGTTCTTTCTCCTTTTTCACGGGCTCCATGCAATGTTCGTAGGCAAACAAGAATGGAAAGCGAGTCACCTCTTAACATCCTGTAGTAGGCCACGCCCTCTGGTTGGTAAAGTTAGCATTCTGGGACTCGCAGTTCATCCCATTCCAAAAATAACATCCTCTGGTGGATTTCGCCGTTTTACAACATTATTTGGCACAAATCAAACTCTCCAGGGAGTCACAAGCACAGGACTCCGATTTATTTTAGTTGATACCTGTTCAACCTGCAAATACAGACACAGACAATCCGTGCGTGGCAGCCCATCAGTTCCTTCAATGGAAGTGCAGCCCTCCCGGCCGGGACAGGCCGGATTAATATTCACACAAAAGGGGTCCCCTGCGAAGGCGCACTTGAAGAGCAGGCGAATCCTGTCTTTTAAACAGAATACTTTCTTCATTTAGAACCGGACATCACTGTGCTTCAAGATGAATAAACAGCCCTACGCGTTTCGGAGTTCTTTCTCCTTTTTCACGGGCTCCATGCAATGTTCGTAGGCAAACAAGAATGGAAAGCGAGTCACCTCTTAACATCCTGTAGTAGGCCACGCCTTCTGGTGGGTAAAGTTAGCATTCTGGGACTCACAGTTCATCCCATTCCAAAAATAACATCCTCCGGTGGATTTCGCCGTTTTACAACATTATTTGGCACAAATCAAACTCTCCAGGGAGTCACAAGCACAGGACTCCGATTTATTTTAGTTGATACCTGTTCTACCTGCAAATACAGACACAGACAATCTGTGCGTGGCAGCCCATCAGTTCCTTCAATGGAAGTGCAGCCCTCCCGGCCGGGACAGGCCGGATTAATATTCACACAAAAGGGGTCCCCTGCGAAGGCGCACTTGAAGAGCAGGTGAATCCTGTCTTTTAAACAGCATACTTTATTCATTTAGAACCGGACAACACTGTGCTTCAAGATGAATAAACAGCCCTACGCGTTTCGGAGTTCTTTCTCCTTTTTCACGGGCTCCATGCAATGTTCGTAGGCAAACAAGAATGGAAAGCGAGTCACCTCTTAACATCCTGTAGTAGGCCACGCCCTCTGGTGGGTAAAGTTAGCATTCTGGGACTCGCAGTTCATCCCATTCCATAAATACCATCCTCCGGTGGATTTCGCCGTTTTACAACATTATTTGGCACAAATCAAACTCTCCAGGGAGTCACAAGCACTTGACTCCGATTTATTTTTGTTGATACCTGTTCAACCTGCAAATACAGACACAGACAATCCGTGCGTGGCAGCCCATCAGTTCCTTCAATGGAAGTGCAGCCCTCCCGGCCGGGGCAGGCCGGATTAATATTCACACAAAAGGGGTCCCCTGCGAAGGCGCACTTGAAGAGCAGGTGAATCCTGTCTTTTAAACAGCATACTTTATTCATTTAGAACCGGACAACACTGTGCTTCAAGATGAATAAACAGCCCTACGCGTTTCGGAGTTCTTTCTCCTTTTTCACAGGCTCCATGCAATGTTCGTAGGCAAACAAGAATGGAAAGCGAGTCACCTCTTAACATCCTGTAGTAGGCCACGCCCTCTGGTGGGTAAAGTTAGCATTCTGGGACTCGCAGTTCATCCCATTCCAAAAATAACATCCTCCGGTGGATTTTGCCGTTTTACAACATTATTTGGCACAAATCAAACTCTCCAGGGAGTCACAAGCACAGGACTCCGATTTATTTTAGTTAATACCTGTTCAACCTGCAAATACAGACACAGACAATCCGTGCGTGGCAGCCTATCAGTTCCTTCAATGGAAGTGCAGCCCTCCCGGCCGGGACAGGCCGGATTAATATTCACACAAAAGGGGTCCCCTGCGAAGGCGCACTTAAAGAGCAGGCGAATCCTGTCTTTTAAACAGCATACTTTATTCATTTAGAACCGGACATCACTGTGCTTCAAGATGAATAAACAGCCCTACGCGTTTCGGAGTTCTTTCTCCTTTTTCACGGGCTCCATGCAATGTTCGTAGGCAAACAAGAATGGAAAGCGAGTCACCTCTTAACATCCTGTAGTAGGCCACGCCCTCTGGTGGGTAAAGTTAGCATTCTGGGACTCGCAGTACATCCCATTCCAAAAATAACATCCTCTGGTGGATTTCGCCGTTTTACAACATTATTTGGCACAAATCAAACTCTCCAGGGAGTCACAAGCACAGGACTCCGATTTATTTTAGTTGATACCTGTTCAACCTGCAAATACAGACACAGACAATCCGTGTGTGGCAGCCCATCAGTTCCTTCAATGGAAGTGCAGCCCTCCCGGCCGGGACAGGCCGGATTAATATTCACACAAAAGGGGTCCCCTGCGAAGGCGCACTTGAAGAGCAGGCGAATCCTGTCTTTTAAACAGCATACTTTATTCATTTAGAACCGGACATCACTGTGCTTCAAGATGAATAAACAGCCCTACGCGTTTCGGAGTTATTTCTCCTTTATCACGGGCTCCATGCAATGTTCGTAGGCAAACAAGAATGGAAAGCGAGTCACCTCTTAACATCCTGTAGTAGGCCACGCCCTCTGGTGGGTAAAGTTAGCATTCTGGGACTCGCAGTTCATCCCATTCCAAAAATAACATCCTCTGGTGGATTTCGCCGTTTTACAACATTATTTGGCACAAATCAAACTCTCCAGGGAGTCACAAGCACAGGACTCCGATTTATTTTAGTTGATACCTGTTCAACCTGCAAATACAGACACAGACAATCCGTGTGTGGCAGCCCATCAGTTCCTTCAATGGAAGTGCAGCCCTCCCGGCCGGAACAGGCCGGATTAATATTCACACAAAATGGGTCCCCTGCGAAGGCGCACTTGAAGAGCAGGCGAATCCTGTCTTTTAAACAGCATACTTTATCCATTTAGAACCGGACATCACTGTGCTTCAAGATGAATAAACAGCCCTACGCGTTTCGGAGCTCTTTCTCCTTTTTCACGGGCTCCATGCAATGTTCGTAGGCAAACAAGAATGGAAAGCGAGTCACCTCTTAACATCCTGTAGTAGGCCACGCCATCTGGTGGGTAAAGTTAGCATTCTGGGACTCGCAGTTCATCCCATTCCAAAAATAACATCCTCTGGTGGATTTCGCCGTTTTACAACATTATTTGGCACAAATCAAACTCTCCAGGGAGTCACAAGCACAGGACTCCGATTTTTTTTAGTTGATACCTGTTCAACCTGCAAATACAGACACAGACAATCCGTGCGTGGCAGCCCATCAGTTCCTTCAATGGAAGTGCAGCCCTCCCGGCCGGGACAGGCCGGATTAATATTCACACAAAATTGGTCCGCTGCGGAGGCGCACTTGAAGAGCAGGCGAATCCTGTCTTTTAAACAGCATACTTTATTCATTTAGAACCGGACATCACTGTGCTTCAAGATGAATAAACAGCCCTACGCGTTTCGGAGTTCTTTCTCCTTTATCACGGGCTCCATGCAATGTTCGTAGGCAAACAAGAATGGAAAGCGAGTCACCTCTTAACATCCTGTAGTAGGCCACGCCCTCTGGTGGGTAAAGTTAGCATTCTGGGACTCGCAGTTCATCCCATTCCAAAAATAACATCCTCTGGTGGATTTCGCCGTTTTACAACATTATTTGGCACAAATCAAACTCTCCAGGGAGTCACAAGCACAGGACTCCGATTTATTTTAGTTGATACCTGTTCAACCTGCAAATACAGACACAGACAATCCGTGTGTGGCAGCCCATCAGTTCCTTCAATGGAAGTGCAGCCCTCCCGGCCGGAACAGGCCGGATTAATATTCACACAAAATGGGTCCCCTGCGAAGGCGCACTTGAAGAGCAGGCGAATCCTGTCTTTTAAACAGCATACTTTATCCATTTAGAACCGGACATCACTGTGCTTCAAGATGAATAAACAGCCCTACGCGTTTCGGAGCTCTTTCTCCTTTTTCACGGGCTCCATGCAATGTTCGTAGGCAAACAAGAATGGAAAGCGAGTCACCTCTTAACATCCTGTAGTAGGCCACGCCATCTGGTGGGTAACGTTAGCATTCTGGGACTCGCAGTTCATCCCATTCCAAAAATAACATCCTCTGGTGGATTTCGCCGTTTTACAACATTATTTGGCACAAATCAAACTCTCCAGGGAGTCACAAGCACAGGACTCCGATTTATTTTAGTTGATACCTGTTCAACCTGCAAATACAGACACAGACAATCCGTGCGTGGCAGCCCATCAGTTCCTTCAATGGAAGTGCAGCCCTCCCGGCCGGGACAGGCCGGATTAATATTCACACAAAATGGGTCCGCTGCGAAGGCGCACTTGAAGAGCAGGCGAATCCTGTCTTTTAAACAGCATACTTTATTCATTTAGAACCGGACATCACTGTGCTTCAAGATGAATAAACAGCCCTACGCGTTTCGGAGCTCTTTCTCCTTTGTCACGGGCTCCATGCAATGTTCGTAGGCAAACAAGAATGGAAAGCGAGTCACCTCTTAACATCCTGTAGTAGGCCACGCCCTCTGGTGGGTAAAGTAGCATTCTGGGACTCGCAGTTCATCCCATTCCAAACATAACATCCTCCGGTGGATTTCGCCATTTTACAACATTATTTGGCACAAATCAAACTCTCCAGGGAGTCACAAGCACAGGACTCCGATTTATTTTAGTTGATACCTGTTCAACCTGCAAATACAGACACAGACAATCCGTGCATGGCAGCCCATCAGTTCCTTCAATGGAAGTGCAGCCCTCCCGGCCGGGACAGGCCGGATTAATATTCACACAAAAGGGGTCCCCTGCGAAGGCGCACTTAAAGAGCAGGCGAATCCTGTCTTTTAAACAGCATACTTTATTCATTTAAAACCGGACAACACTAAGCTTCAAGATGAATAAACAGCCCTACGCGTTTCGGAGTTCTTTCTCCTTTTTCACGGGCTCCATGCAATGTTCGTAGGCAAACAAGAATGGAAAGCGAGTCACCTCTTAACATCCTGTAGTAGGCCACGCCCTCTGGTGGGTAAAGTTAGCATTCTGGGACTCGCAGTTCATCCCATTCCAAAAATAACATCCTCCGGTGGATTTCGCCGTTTTACAACATTATTTGGCACAAATCCAACTCTCCAGAGAGTCACAAGCACAGGACTCCAATTTATTTTAGTTGATACCTGTTCAACCTGCAAATACAGACATAGACAATCCGTGCGTGGCAGCCCATCAGTTCCTTCAATGGAAGTGCAGCCCTCCCGGCCGGGACAGGCCGGATTAATATTCACACAAAAGGGGTCCCCTGCGAAGGCGCACTTGAAGAGCAGGCAAATCCTGTCTTTTAAACAGCATACTTTATTCATTCAGAACCGGACATCACTGTGCTTCAAGATGAATAAACAGCCCTACGCGTTTCGGAGTTCTTTCTCCTTTTTCACGGGCTCCATGCAATGTTCGTAGGCAAACAAGAATGGAAAGCGAGTCACCTCTTAACATCCTGTAGTAGGCCACGCCCTCTGGTGGGTAAAGTTAGCATTCTGGGACTCGCAGTTCATCCCATTCCAAAAATAACATCCTCCGGTGGATTTCGCCGTTTTACAACATTATTTGGCACAAATCCAACTCTCCAGGGAGTCACAAGCACAGGACTCTGATTTATTTTAGTTTATACCTGTTCAACCTGCAAATACAGACACAGACAATCCGTGCGTGGCAGCCCATCAGTTCCTTCAATGGAAGTGCAGCCCTCCCGGCCGGGACAGGCCGGATTAATATTCACACAAAAGGGGTCCCCTGCGAAGGCGCACTTAAAGAGCAGGCAAATCCTGTCTTTTAAACAGCATACTTTATTCATTTAGAACCGGACATCACTGTGCTTCAAGATGAATAAACAGCCCTACGCGTTTCGGAGTTCTTTCTCCTTTTTTACGGGCTCCATGCAATGTTCGTAGGCAAACAAGAATGGAAAGCGAGTCACCTCTTAACATCCTGTAGTAGGCCACGCCCTCTGGTGGGTAAAGTTAGCATTCTGGGACTCGCAGTTCATCCCATTCCAAAAATAACATCCTCCGGTGGATTTCGCCGTTTTACAACATTATTTGGCACAAATCAAATTCTCCAGAGAGTCACAAGCACAGGACACCGATTTATTTTAGTTGATACCTGTTCAACCTGCAAATACAGACACAGACAATCCGTGCGTGGCAGCCCATCAGTTCCTTCAATGGAAGTGCAGCCCTCCCGGCCGGGACAGGCCGGATTAATATTCACACAAAAGGGGTCCCCTGCGAAGGCGCACTTGAAGAGCAGGCGAATCCTGTCTTTTAAACAGCATACTTTATTCATTTAGAACCGGACATCACTGTGCTTCAAGATGAATAAACAGCCCTACGCGTTTCGGAGTTCTTTCTCCTTTTTCACGGGCTCCATGCAATGTTCGTAGGCAAACAAGAATGGAAAGCGAGTCACCTCTTAACATCCTGTAGTAGGCCACGCCCTCTGGTTGGTAAAGTTAGCATTCTGGGACTCGCAGTTCATCCCATTCCAAAAATAACATCCTCTGGTGGATTTCGCCGTTTTACAACATTATTTGGCACAAATCAAACTCTCCAGGGAGTCACAAGCACAGGACTCCGATTTATTTTAGTTGATACCTGTTCAACCTGCAAATACAGACACAGACAATCCGTGTGTGGCAGCCCATCAGTTCCTTCAATGGAAGTGCAGCCCTCCCGGCCGGGACAGGCCGGATTAATATTCACACAAAAGGGGTCCCCTGCGAAGGCGCACTTGAAGAGCAGGCGATTCCTGTCTTTTAAACAGCATACTTTATTCATTTAGAACCGGACATCACTGTGCTTCAAGATGAATAAACAGCCCTACGCGTTTCGGAGTTCTTTCTCCTTTTTCACGGGCTCCATGCAATGTTCGTAGGCAAACAAGAATGGAAAGCGAGTCACCTCTTAACATCCTGTAGTAGGCCACGCCCTCTGGTGGGTAAAGTTAGCATTCTGGGACTCGCAGTTCATCCCATTCCAAAAATAACATCCTCCGGTGGATTTCGCCGTTTTACAACATTATTTGGCACAAATCAAACTCTCCAGGGAGTCACAAGCACAGGACTCCGATTTATTTTAGTTTATACCTGTTCAACCTGCAAATACAGACACAGACAATCCGTGCGTGGCAGCCCATCAGTTCCTTCAATGGAAGTGCAGCCCTCCCGGCCGGGACAGGCCGGATTAATATTCACACAAAAGGGGTCCCCTGCGAAGGCGCACTTAAAGAGCAGGCAAATCCTGTCTTTTAAACAGCATACTTTATTCATTTAGAACCGGACATCACTGTGCTTCAAGATGAATAAACAGCCCTACGCGTTTCGGAGTTCTTTCTCCTTTTTTACGGGCTCCATGCAATGTTCGTAGGCAAACAAGAATGGAAAGCGAGTCACCTCTTAACATCCTGTAGTAGGCCACGCCCTCTGGTGGGTAAAGTTAGCATTCTGGGACTCGCAGTTCATCCCATTCCAAAAATAACATCCTCCGGTGGATTTCGCCGTTTTACAACATTATTTGGCACAAATCAAATTCTCCAGAGAGTCACAAGCACAGGACACCGATTTATTTTAGTTGATACCTGTTCAACCTGCAAATACAGACACAGACAATCCGTGTGTGGCAGCCCATCAGTTCCTTCAATGGAAGTGCAGCCCTCCCGGCCGGGACAGGCCGGATTAATATTCACACAAAAGGGGTCCCCTGCGAAGGCGCACTTGAAGAGCAGGCGATTCCTGTCTTTTAAACAGCATACTTTATTCATTTAGAACCGGACATCACTGTGCTTCAAGATGAATAAACAGCCCTACGCGTTTCGGAGTTCTTTCTCCTTTTTCACGGGCTCCATGCAATGTTCGTAGGCAAACAAGAATGGAAAGCGAGTCACCTCTTAACATCCTGTAGTAGGCCACGCCCTCTGGTGGGTAAAGTTAGCATTCTGGGACTCGCAGTTCATCCCATTCCAAAAATAACATCCTCCGGTGGATTTCGCCGTTTTACAACATTATTTGGCACAAATCAAACTCTCCAGGGAGTCACAAGCACAGGACTCCGATTTATTTTAGTTTATACCTGTTCAACCTGCAAATACAGACACAGACAATCCGTGCGTGGCAGCCCATCAGTTCCTTCAATGGAAGTGCAGCCCTCCCGGCCGGGACAGGCCGGATTAATATTCACACAAAAGGGGTCCCCTGCGAAGGCGCACTTAAAGAGCAGGCAAATCCTGTCTTTTAAACAGCATACTTTATTCATTTAGAACCGGACATCACTGTGCTTCAAGATGAATAAACAGCCCTACGCGTTTCGGAGTTCTTTCTCCTTTTTTACGGGCTCCATGCAATGTTCGTAGGCAAACAAGAATGGAAAGCGAGTCACCTCTTAACATCCTGTAGTAGGCCACGCCCTCTGGTGGGTAAAGTTAGCATTCTGGGACTCGCAGTTCATCCCATTCCAAAAATAACATCCTCCGGTGGATTTCGCCGTTTTACAACATTATTTGGCACAAATCAAATTCTCCAGAGAGTCACAAGCACAGGACACCGATTTATTTTAGTTGATACCTGTTCAACCTGCAAATACAGACACAGACAATCCGTGCGTGGCAGCCCATCAGTTCCTTCAATGGAAGTGCAGCCCTCCCGGCCGGGACAGGCCGGATTAATATTCACACAAAAGGGGTCCCCTGCGAAGGCGCACTTGAAGAGCAGGCGAATCCTGTCTTTTAAACAGCATACTTTATTCATTTAGAACCGGACATCACTGTGCTTCAAGATGAATAAACAGCCCTACGCGTTTCGGAGTTCTTTCTCCTTTTTCACGGGCTCCATGCAATGTTCGTAGGCAAACAAGAATGGAAAGCGAGTCACCTCTTAACATCCTGTAGTAGGCCACGCCCTCTGGTTGGTAAAGTTAGCATTCTGGGACTCGCAGTTCATCCCATTCCAAAAATAACATCCTCTGGTGGATTTCGCCGTTTTACAACATTATTTGGCACAAATCAAACTCTCCAGGGAGTCACAAGCACAGGACTCCGATTTATTTTAGTTGATACCTGTTCAACCTGCAAATACAGACACAGACAATCCGTGTGTGGCAGCCCATCAGTTCCTTCAATGGAAGTGCAGCCCTCCCGGCCGGGACAGGCCGGATTAATATTCACACAAAAGGGGTCCCCTGCGAAGGCGCACTTGAAGAGCAGGCGATTCCTGTCTTTTAAACAGCATACTTTATTCATTTAGAACCGGACATCACTGTGCTTCAAGATGAATAAACAGCCCTACGCGTTTCGGAGTTCTTTCTCCTTTTTCACGGGCTCCATGCAATGTTCGTAGGCAAACAAGAATGGAAAGCGAGTCACCTCTTAACATCCTGTAGTAGGCCACGCCCTCTGGTGGGTAAAGTTAGCATTCTGGGACTCGCAGTTCATCCCATTCCAAAAATAACATCCTCCGGTGGATTTCGCCGTTTTACAACATTATTTGGCACAAATCAAACTCTCCAGGGAGTCACAAGCACAGGACTCCGATTTATTTTAGTTTATACCTGTTCAACCTGCAAATACAGACACAGACAATCCGTGCGTGGCAGCCCATCAGTTCCTTCAATGGAAGTGCAGCCCTCCCGGCCAGGACAGGCCGGATTAATATTCACACAAAAGGGGTCCCCTGCGAAGGCGCACTTGAAGAGCAGGCGAATCCTGTCTTTTAAACAGCATACTTTATTCATTTAGAACCGGACATCACTGTGCTTCAAGATGAATAAACAGCCCTACGCGTTTCGGAGTTCTTTCTCCTTTTTCACGGGCTCCATGCAATGTTCGTAGGCAAACAAGAATGGAAAGCGAGTCACCTCTTAAAATCCTGTAGTAGGCCACGCCCTCTGGTGGGTAAAGTTAGCATTCTGGGACTCGCAGTTCATCCCATTCCAAAAATAACATCCTCTGGTGGATTTCGCCGTTTTACAACATTATTTGGCACAAATCAAACTCTCCAGGGAGTCACAAGCACAGGACTCCGATTTATTTGAGTTGATACCTGTTCAACCTGCAAATACAGACACAGACAATCCGTGCGTGGCAGCCCATCAGTTCCTTCAATGGAAGTGCAGCCCTCCCGGCCGGGACAGGCCGGATTAATATTCACACAAAAGGGGTCCCCTGCGAAGGCGCACTTGAAGAGCAGGCGAATCCTGTCTTTTAAACAGCATACTTTATTCATTTAGAACCGGACATCACTGTGCTTCAAGATGAATAAACAGCCCTACGCGTTTCGGAGTTCTTTCTCCTTTTTCACGGGCTCCATGCAATGTTCGTAGGCAAACAAGTATGGAAAGCGAGTCACCTCTTAACATCCTGTAGTAGGCCACGCCCTCTGGTGGGTAAAGTTAGCATTCTGGGACTCACAGTTCATCCCATTCCAAAAATAACATCCTCCGGTGGATTTCGCCGTTTTACAACATTATTTGGCACAAATCAAACTCTCCAGGGAGTCACAAGCACAGGACTCCGATTTATTTTAGTTGATACCTGTTCTACCTGCAAATACAGACACAGACAATCTGTGCGTGGCAGCCCATCAGTTCCTTCAATGGAAGTGCAGCCCTCCCGGCCGGGACAGGCCGGATTAATATTCACACAAAAGGGGTCCCCTGCGAAGGCGCACTTGAAGAGCAGGTGAATCCTGTCTTTTAAACAGCATACTTTATTCATTTAGAACCGGACAACACTGTGCTTCAAGATGAATAAACAGCCCTACGCGTTTCGGAGTTCTTTCTCCTTTTTCACGGGCTCCATGCAATGTTCGTAGGCAAACAAGAATGGAAAGTCAGTCACCTCTTAACATCCTGTAGTAGGCCACGCCCTCTGGTGGGTAAAGTTAGCATTCTGGGACTCGCAGTTCATCCCATTCCAAAAATAACATCCTCCGGTGGATTTCGCCGTTTTACAACATTATTTGGCACAAATCAAACTCTCCAGGGAGTCACAAGCACAGGACTCCGATTTATTTTTGTTGATACCTGTTCAACCTGCAAATACAGACACAGACAATCCGTGCGTGGCAGCCCATCAGTTCCTTCAATGGAAGTGCAGCCCTCCAGGCCGGGGCAGGCCGGATTAATATTCACACAAAAGGGGTCCCCTGCGAAGGCGCACTTGAAGAGCAGGTGAATCCTGTCTTTTAAACAGCATACTTTATTCATTTAGAACCGGACAACACTGTGCGTCAAGATGAATAAACAGCCCTACGCATTTCGGAGTTCTTTCTCCTTTTTCACGGGCTCCATGCAATGTTCGTAGGCAAACAAGAATGGAAAGCGAGTCACCTCTTAACATCCTGTAGTAGGCCACGCCCTCTGGTGGGTAAAGTTAGCATTCTGGGACTCGCAGTTCATCCCATTCCAAAAAAAACATTCTCCAAGGATTTCGCCGTTTTACAACATTATTGGCACAAATCAAACTCTCCAGGGAGTCACAAGCATAGGACTCCGATTTATTTTAGTTGATACCTGTTCAACCTGCAAATACAGACACAGACAATCCATGTGTGGCAGCCTATCAGTTCCTTCAATGGAAGTGCAGCCCTCCCGGCCAGGACAGGCCGGATTAATATTCACACAAAAGGGGTCCCCTGCGAAGGCGCACTTGAAGAGCAGGCGAATCCTGTCTTTTAAACAGCATACTTTATTCATTTAGAACCGGACATCACTGTGCTTCAAGATGAATAAACAGCCCTACGCGTTTCGGAGTTCTTTCTCCTTTTTCACGGGCTCCATGCAATGTTCGTAGGCAAACAAGAATGGAAAGCGAGTCACCTCTTAAAATCCTGTAGTAGGCCACGCCCTCTGGTGGGTAAAGTTAGCATTCTGGGACTCGCAGTTCATCCCATTCCAAAAATAACATCCTCTGGTGGATTTCGCCGTTTTACAACATTATTTGGCACAAATCAAACTCTCCAGGGAGTCACAAGCACAGGACTCCGATTTATTTGAGTTGATACCTGTTCAACCTGCAAATACAGACACAGACAATCCGTGCGTGGCAGCCCATCAGTTCCTTCAATGGAAGTGCAGCCCTCCCGGCCGGGACAGGCCGGATTAATATTCACACAAAAGGGGTCCCCTGCGAAGGCGCACTTGAAGAGCAGGCGAATCCTGTCTTTTAAACAGCATACTTTATTCATTTAGAACCGGACATCACTGTGCTTCAAGATGAATAAACAGCCCTACGCGTTTCGGAGTTCTTTCTCCTTTTTCACGGGCTCCATGCAATGTTCGTAGGCAAACAAGTATGGAAAGCGAGTCACCTCTTAACATCCTGTAGTAGGCCACGCCCTCTGGTGGGTAAAGTTAGCATTCTGGGACTCACAGTTCATCCCATTCCAAAAATAACATCCTCCGGTGGATTTCGCCGTTTTACAACATTATTTGGCACAAATCAAACTCTCCAGGGAGTCACAAGCACAGGACTCCGATTTATTTTAGTTGATACCTGTTCTACCTGCAAATACAGACACAGACAATCTGTGCGTGGCAGCCCATCAGTTCCTTCAATGGAAGTGCAGCCCTCCCGGCCGGGACAGGCCGGATTAATATTCACACAAAAGGGGTCCCCTGCGAAGGCGCACTTGAAGAGCAGGTGAATCCTGTCTTTTAAACAGCATACTTTATTCATTTAGAACCGGACAACACTGTGCTTCAAGATGAATAAACAGCCCTACGCGTTTCGGAGTTCTTTCTCCTTTTTCACGGGCTCCATGCAATGTTCGTAGGCAAACAAGAATGGAAAGTCAGTCACCTCTTAACATCCTGTAGTAGGCCACGCCCTCTGGTGGGTAAAGTTAGCATTCTGGGACTCGCAGTTCATCCCATTCCAAAAATAACATCCTCCGGTGGATTTCGCCGTTTTACAACATTATTTGGCACAAATCAAACTCTCCAGGGAGTCACAAGCACAGGACTCCGATTTATTTTTGTTGATACCTGTTCAACCTGCAAATACAGACACAGACAATCCGTGCGTGGCAGCCCATCAGTTCCTTCAATGGAAGTGCAGCCCTCCAGGCCGGGGCAGGCCGGATTAATATTCACACAAAAGGGGTCCCCTGCGAAGGCGCACTTGAAGAGCAGGTGAATCCTGTCTTTTAAACAGCATACTTTATTCATTTAGAACCGGACAACACTGTGCGTCAAGATGAATAAACAGCCCTACGCATTTCGGAGTTCTTTCTCCTTTTTCACGGGCTCCATGCAATGTTCGTAGGCAAACAAGAATGGAAAGCGAGTCACCTCTTAACATCCTGTAGTAGGCCACGCCCTCTGGTGGGTAAAGTTAGCATTCTGGGACTCGCAGTTCATCCCATTCCAAAAAAAACATTCTCCGTGGATTTCGCCGTTTTACAACATTATTGGCACAAATCAAACTCTCCAGGGAGTCACAAGCATAGGACTCCGATTTAATTTAGTTGATACCTGTTCAACCTGCAAATACAGACACAGACAATCCATGTGTGGCAGCCTATCAGTTCCTTCAATCGAAGTGCAGCCCTCCCGGCCGGGACAGGCCGGATTAATATTCACACAAAAGGGGTCCCCTGCGAAGGCGCACTTGAAGAGCAGGCGAATCCTGTCTTTTAAACAGCATACTTTATTCATTTAGAACCGGACATCACTGTGCTTCAAGATGAATAAACAGCCCTACGCGTTTCGGAGCTCTTTCTCCTTTTTCACGGGCTCCATGCAATGTTCGTAGGCAAACAAGAATGGAAAGCGAGTTACCTCTTAACATCCTGTAGTAGGCCACGCCCTCTGGTTGGTAAAGTTAGCATTCTGGGACTCGCAGTTCATCCCATTCCAAAAATAACATCCTCTGGTGGATTTCGCCGTTTTACAACATTATTTGGCACAAATCAAACTCTCCAGGGAGTCACAAGCACAGGACTCCGATTTATTTTAGTTGATACCTGTTCAACCTGCAAATACAGACACAGACAATCCGTGTGTGGCAGCCCATCAGTTCCTTCAATGGAAGTGCAGCCCTCCCGGCCGGGACAGGCCGGATTAATATTCACACAAAAGGGGTCCCCTGCGAAGGCGCACTTGAAGAGCAGGCGATTCCTGTCTTTTAAACAGCATACTTTATTCATTTAGAACCGGACATCACTGTGCTTCAAGATGAATAAACAGCCCTACGCGTTTCGGAGTTCTTTCTCCTTTTTCACGGGCTCCATGCAATGTTCGTAGGCAAACAAGAATGGAAAGCGAGTCACCTCTTAACATCCTGTAGTAGGCCACGCCCTCTGGTGGGTAAAGTTAGCATTCTGGGACTCGCAGTTCATCCCATTCCAAAAATAACATCCTCCGGTGGATTTCGCCGTTTTACAACATTATTTGGCACAAATCAAACTCTCCAGAGAGTCACAAGCACAGGACTCCGATTTATTTTAGTTGATACCTGTTCAACCTGCAAATACAGACACAGACAATCCGTGCGTGGCAGCCCATCAGTTCCTTCAATGGAAGTGCAGCCCTCCCGGCCGGGACAGGCCGGATTAATATTCACACAAAAGGGGTCCCCTGCGAAGGCGCACTTGAAGAGCAGGCGAATCCTGTCTTTTAAACAGCATACTTTATTCATTTAGAACCGGACATCACTGTGCTTCAAGATGAATAAACAGCCCTACGCGTTTCGGAGTTCTTTCTCCTTTTTCACGGGCTCCATGCAATGTTCGTAGGCAAACAAGAATGGAAAGCGAGTCACCTCTTAACATCCTGTAGTAGGCCACGCCTTCTGGTGGGTAAAGTTAGCATTCTGGGACTCGCAGTTCATCCCATTCCAAAAATAACATCCTGCTGTGGATTTCGCCGTTTTACAACATTATTTGGCACAAATCAAACTCTCCAGGGAGTCACAAGCACAGGACTCCGATTTATATTAGTTGATACCTGTTCAACCTGCAAATACAGACACAGACAATCCGTGCGTGGCAGCCCATCAGTTCCTTCAATGGAAGTGCAGCCCTCCCGGCCAGGACAGGCCGGATTAATATTCACACAAAAGGGGTCCCCTGCGAAGGCGCACTTGAAGAGCAGGCGAATCCTGTCTTTTAAACAGCATACTTTATTCATTTAGAACCGGACATCACTGTGCTTCAAGATGAATAAACAGCCCTACGCGTTTCGGAGTTCTTTCTCCTTTTTCACGGGCTCCATGCAATGTTCGTAGGCAAACAAGAATGGAAAGCGAGTCACCTCTTAAAATCCTGTAGTAGGCCACGCCCTCTGGTGGGTAAAGTTAGCATTCTGGGACTCGCAGTTCATCCCATTCCAAAAATAACATCCTCTGGTGGATTTCGCCGTTTTACAACATTATTTGGCACAAATCAAACTCTCCAGGGAGTCACAAGCACAGGACTCCGATTTATTTTAGTTGATACCTGTTCAACCTGCAAATACAGACACAGACAATCCGTGCGTGGCAGCCCATCAGTTTCTTCAATGGAAGTGCAGCCCTCCCGGCCAGGACAGGCCGGATTAATACTCACACAAAAGGGGTCCCCTGCGAAGGCGCACTTGAAGAGCAGGCGAATCCTGTCTTTTAAACAGCATACTTTATTCATTTAGAACCGGACATCACTGTGCTTCAAGATGAATAAACAGCCCTACGCGTTTCGGAGCTCTTTCTCCTTTTTCACGGGCTCGATGCAATGTTCATAGGCAAACAAGAATGGAAAGCGAGTCACCTCTTAACATCCTGTAGTAGGCCACGCCCTCTGGTGGGTAAAGTTAGCATTCTGGGACTCGCAGTTCATCCCATTCCAAAAATAACATCCTCCGGTGGATTTCGCTGTTTTACAACATTATTTGGCACAAATCAAACTCTCCAGGGAGTCACAAGCACAGGACTCCGATTTATTTTAGTTGATACCTGTTCAACCTGCAAATACAGACACAGACAATCCGTGCGTGGCAGCCCATCAGTTCCTTCAATGGAAGTGCAGCCCTCCCGGCCGGGACAGGCCGGATTAAGATTCACCCAAAAGGGGTCCCCTGCGAAGGCGCACTTGAAGAGCAGGCGAATCCTGTCTTTTAAACAGCATACTTTATTCATTTAGAACCGGACATCACTGTGCTTCAAGATGAATAAACAGCCCAACGCGTTTCGGAGTTCTTTCTCCTTTTTCACGGGCTCCATGCAATGTTCGTAGGCAAACAAGAATGGAAAGCGAGTCACCTCTTAACATCCTGTAGTAGGCCACGCCCTCTGGTGGGTAAAGTTAGCATTCTGGGACTCGCAGTTCATCCCATTCCAAAAATAACATCCTCCGGTGGATTTCGCCGTTTTACAACATTATTTGGCACAAATCAAACTCTCCAGGGAGTCACAAGCACAGGACTTCGATTTATTTTAGTTGATACCTTTTCAACCTGCAAATACAGACACAGACAATCCGTGCGTGGCAGCCCATCAGTTCCTTCAATGGAAGTGCAGCCCTCCCGGCCGGGACAGGCCGGATGAATATTCACACAAAAGGGGTCCCCTGCGAAGGCGCACTTAAAGAGCAGGCGAATCCTGTCTTTTAAACAGCATACTTTATTCATTTAGAACCGGACATCACTGTGCTTCAAGATGAATAAACAGCCCTAAGCGTTTCGGAGTTCTTTCTCCTTTTTCACGGGCTCCATGCAATGTTCGTAGGCAAACAAGAATGGAAAGCGAGTCACCTCTTAACATCCTGTAGTAGGCCACGCCCTCTGGTGGGTAAAGTTAGCATTCTGGGACTCGCAGTTCATCCCATTCCAAAAATAACATCCTCTGGTGGATTTCGCCGTTTTACAAAATTATTTGGCACAAATCAAACTCTCCAGGGAGTCACAAGCACAGGACTCCGATTTATTTTAGTTGATACCTGTTCAACCTGCAAATACAGACACAGACAATCTGTGTGTGGCAGCCCATCAGTTCCTTCAATGGAAGTGCAGCCCTCCCGGCCGGGACAGGCCGGATTAATATTTACACAAAAGGGGTCCCCAGCGAAGGCGCACTTGAAGAGCAGGCGAATCCTGTCTTTTAAACAGCATACTTTATTCATTTAGAACCGGACATCACTGTGCTTCAAGATGAATAAACAGCACTACGCGTTTCGGAGTTCTTTCTCCTTTTTCACGGGCTCCATGCAATGTTCGTAGGCAAACAAGAATGGAAAGCGAGTCACCTCTTACCATCCTGTAGTAGGCCACGCCCTCTGGTGGGTAAAGTTAGCATTCTGGGACTCGCAGTTCATCCCATTCCAAAAATAACATCCTCCGGTGGATTTCGCCGTTTTACAACATTATTTGGCACAAATCAAACTCTCCAGAGAGTCACAAGCACAGGACTCCGATTTATTTTAGTTGATACCTGTTCAACCTGCAAATACAGACACAGACAATCCGTGCGTGGCAGCCCATCAGTTCCTTCAATGGAAGTGCAGCCCTCCCGGCCGGGACAGGCCGGATTAATATTCACACAAAAGGGGTCCCCTGCGAAGGCGCACTTGAAGAGCAGGCGAATCCTGTCTTTTAAACAGCATACTTTATTCATTTAGAACCGGACATCACTGTGCTTAAAGATGAATAAACAGCCCTACGCGTTTCGGAGTTCTTTCTCCTTTTTCACGGGCTCCATGCAATGTTCGTAGGCAAACAAGAATGGAAAGCGAGTCACCTCTTAACATCCTGTAGTAGGCCACGCCCTCTGGTGGGTAAAGTTAGCATTCTGGGACTCGCAGTTCATCCCATTCCAAAAATAACATCCTCTGGTGGATTTCGCCGTTTTACAACATTATTTGGCACAAATCAAACTCTCCAGGGAGTCACAAGCACAAGACTCCGATTTATTTTAGTTGATACCTGTTCAACCTGCAAATACAGACACAGACAATCCGTGCGTGGCAGCCCATCAGTTCCTTCAATGGAAGTGCAGCCCTCCCGGCCGGGACAGGCCGGATTAATATTCACACAAAAGGGGTCCCCTGCGAAGGCGCACTTAAAGAGCAGGCGAATCCTGTCTTTTAAACAGCATACTTTATTCATTTAGAACCGGACATCACTGTGCTTCAAGATGAATAAACAGCCCTACGCGTTTCGGAGTTCTTTCTCCTTTTTCACGGGCTCCATGCAATGTTCGTAGGCAAACAAGAATGGAAAGCGAGTCACCTCTTAACATCCTGTAGTAGGCCACGCCCTCTGGTGGGTAAAGTTAGCATTCTGGGACTCGCAGTTCATCCCATTCCAAAAATAACATCCTCTGGTGGATTTCGCCGTTTTACAACATTATTTGGCACAAATCAAACTCTCCAGGGAGTCACAAGCACAGGACTCCGATTTATTTTAGTTGATACCTGTTCAACCTGCAGATACAGACACAGACAATCTGTGTGTGGCAGCCCATCAGTTCCTTCAATGGAAGTGCAGCCCTCCCGGCCGGGACAGGCCGGATTAATATTTACACAAAAGGGGTCCCCAGCGAAGGCGCACTTGAAGAGCAGGCGAATCCTGTCTTTTAAACAGCATACTTTATTCATTTAGAACCGGACATCACTGTGCTTCAAGATGAATAAACAGCACTACGCGTTTCGGAGTTCTTTCTCCTTTTTCACGGGCTCCATGCAATGTTCGTAGGCAAACAAGAATGGAAAGCGAGTCACCTCTTACCATCCTGTAGTAGGCCACGCCCTCTGGTGGGTAAAGTTAGCATTCTGGGACTCGCAGTTCATCCCATTCCAAAAATAACATCCTCCGGTGGATTTCGCCGTTTTACAACATTATTTGGCACAAATCAAACTCTCCAGAGAGTCACAAGCACAGGACTCCGATTTATTTTAGTTGATACCTGTTCAACCTGCAAATACAGACACAGACAATCCGTGCGTGGCAGCCCATCAGTTCCTTCAATGGAAGTGCAGCCCTCCCGGCCGGGACAGGCCGGATTAATATTCACACAAAAGGGGTCCCCTGCGAAGGCGCACTTAAAGAGCAGGCGAATCCTGTCTTTTAAACAGCATACTTTATTCATTTAGAACCGGACATCACTGTGCTTCAAGATGAATAAACAGCCCTACGCGTTTCGGAGTTCTTTCTCCTTTTTCACGGGCTCCATGCAATGTTCGTAGGCAAACAAGAATGGAAAGCGAGTCACCTCTTAACATCCTGTAGTAGGCCATGCCCTCTGGTGGGTAAAGTTAGCATTCTGGGACTCGCAGTTCATCCCATTCCAAAAATAACATCCTCTGGTGGATTTCGCCGTTTTACAAAATTATTTGGCACAAATCAAACTCTCCAGGGAGTCACAAGCACAGGACACCGATTTATTTTAGTTGATACCTGTTCAACCTGCAAATACAGACACAGACAATCTGTGTGTGGCAGCCCATCAGTTCCTTCAATGGAAGTGCAGCCCTCCCGGCCGGGACAGGCCGGATTAATATTTACACAAAAGGGGTCCCCAGCGAAGGCGCACTTGAAGAGCAGGCGAATCCTGTCTTTTAAACAGCATACTTTATTCATTTAGAACCGGACATCACTGTGCTTCAAGATGAATAAACAGCACTACGCGTTTCGGAGTTCTTTCTCCTTTTTCACGGGCTCCATGCAATGTTCGTAGGCAAACAAGAATGGAAAGCGAGTCACCTCTTACCATCCTGTAGTAGGCCACGCCCTCTGGTGGGTAAAGTTAGCATTCTGGGACTCGCAGTTCATCCCATTCCAAAAATAACATCCTCTGGTGGATTTCGCCGTTTTACAACATTATTTGGCACAAATCAAACTCTCCAGGGAGTCACAAGCACAAGACTCCGATTTATTTTAGTTGATACCTGTTCAACCTGCAAATACAGACACAGACAATCCGTGCGTGGCAGCCCATCAGTTCCTTCAATGGAAGTGCAGCCCTCCCGGCCGGGACAGGCCGGATTAATATTCACACAAAAGGGGTCCCCTGCGAAGGCGCACTTAAAGAGCAGGCGAATCCTGTCTTTTAAACAGCATACTTTATTCATTTAGAACCGGACATCACTGTGCTTCAAGATGAATACACAGCCCAACGCGTTTCGGAGTTCTTTCTCCTTTTTCACGGGCTCCATGCAATGTTCGTAGGCAAACAAGAATGGAAAGCGAGTCACCTCTTAACATCCTGTAGTAGGCCACGCCCTCTGGTGGGTAAAGTTAGCATTCTGGGACTCGCAGTTCATCCCATTCCAAAAATAACATCCTCCGGTGGATTTCGCCGTTTTACAACATTATTTGGCACAAATCAAACTCTCCAGGGAGTCACAAGCACAGGACTTCGATTTATTTTAGTTGATACCTGTTCTACCTGCAAATACAGACACAGACAATCCGTGAGTGGCAGCCCATCAGTTCCTTCAATGGAAGTGCAGCCCTCCCGGCCGGGACAGGCCGGATTAATATTCACACAAAAGGGGTCCCCTGCGAAGGCGCACTTGAAGAGCAGGTGAATCCTGTCTTTTAAACAGCATACTTTATTCATTTAGAACCGGACAACACTGTGCTTCAAGATGAATAAACAGCCCTACGCGTTTCGGAGTTCTTTCTCCTTTTTCACGGGCTCCATGCAATGTTCGTAGGCAAACAAGAATGGAAAGTCAGTCACCTCTTAACATCCTGTAGTAGGCCACGCCCTCTGGTGGGTAAAGTTAGCATTCTGGGACTCGCAGTTCATCCCATTCCAAAAATAACATCCTCCGGTGGATTTCGCCGTTTTACAACATTATTTGGCACAAATCAAACTCTCCAGGGAGTCACAAGCACAGGACTCCGATTTATTTTTGTTGATACCTGTTCAACCTGCAAATACAGACACAGACAATCCGTGCGTGGCAGCCCATCAGTTCCTTCAATGGAAGTGCAGCCCTCCAGGCCGGGGCAGGCCGGATTAATATTCACACAAAAGGGGTCCCCTGCGAAGGCGCACTTGAAGAGCAGGTGAATCCTGTCTTTTAAACAGCATACTTTATTCATTTAGAACCGGACAACACTGTGCGTCAAGATGAATAAACAGCCCTACGCATTTCGGAGTTCTTTCTCCTTTTTCACGGGCTCCATGCAATGTTCGTAGGCAAACAAGAATGGAAAGCGAGTCACCTCTTAACATCCTGTAGTAGGCCACGCCCTCTGGTGGGTAAAGTTAGCATTCTGGGACTCGCAGTTCATCCCATTCCAAAAAAAACATTCTCCGTGGATTTCGCCGTTTTACAACATTATTGGCACAAATCAAACTCTCCAGGGAGTCACAAGCATAGGACTCCGATTTATTTTAGTTGATACCTGTTCAACCTGCAAATACAGACACAGACAATCCATGTGTGGCAGCCTATCAGTTCCTTCAATCGAAGTGCAGCCCTCCCGGCCGGGACAGGCCGGATTAATATTCACACAAAAGGGGTCCCCTGCGAAGGCGCACTTGAAGAGCAGGCGAATCCTGTCTTTTAAACAGCATACTTTATTCATTTAGAACCGGACATCACTGTGCTTCAAGATGAATAAACAGCCCTACGCGTTTCGGAGCTCTTTCTCCTTTTTCACGGGCTCCATGCAATGTTCGTAGGCAAACAAGAATGGAAAGCGAGTCACCTCTTAACATCCTGTAGTAGGCCACGCCCTCTGGTTGGTAAAGTTAGCATTCTGGGACTCGCAGTTCATCCCATTCCAAAAATAACATCCTCTGGTGGATTTCGCCGTTTTACAACATTATTTGGCACAAATCAAACTCTCCAGGGAGTCACAAGCACAGGACTCCGATTTATTTTAGTTGATACCTGTTCAACCTGCAAATACAGACACAGACAATCCGTGTGTGGCAGCCCATCAGTTCCTTCAATGGAAGTGCAGCCCTCCCGGCCGGGACAGGCCGGATTAATATTCACACAAAAGGGGTCCCCTGCGAAGGCGCACTTGAAGAGCAGGCGATTCCTGTCTTTTAAACAGCATACTTTATTCATTTAGAACCGGACATCACTGTGCTTCAAGATGAATAAACAGCCCTACGCGTTTCGGAGTTCTTTCTCCTTTTTCACGGGCTCCATGCAATGTTCGTAGGCAAACAAGAATGGAAAGCGAGTCACCTCTTAACATCCTGTAGTAGGCCACGCCCTCTGGTGGGTAAAGTTAGCATTCTGGGACTCGCAGTTCATCCCATTCCAAAAATAACATCCTCCGGTGGATTTCGCCGTTTTACAACATTATTTGGCACAAATCAAACTCTCCAGAGAGTCACAAGCACAGGACTCCGATTTATTTTAGTTGATACCTGTTCAACCTGCAAATACAGACACAGACAATCCGTGCGTGGCAGCCCATCAGTTCCTTCAATGGAAGTGCAGCCCTCCCGGCCGGGACAGGCCGGATTAATATTCACACAAAAGGGGTCCCCTGCGAAGGCGCACTTGAAGAGCAGGCGAATCCTGTCTTTTAAACAGCATACTTTATTCATTTAGAACCGGACATCACTGTGCTTCAAGATGAATAAACAGCCCTACGCGTTTCGGAGTTCTTTCTCCTTTTTCACGGGCTCCATGCAATGTTCGTAGGCAAACAAGAATGGAAAGCGAGTCACCTCTTAACATCCTGTAGTAGGCCACGCCTTCTGGTGGGTAAAGTTAGCATTCTGGGACTCGCAGTTCATCCCATTCCAAAAATAACATCCTGCTGTGGATTTCGCCGTTTTACAACATTATTTGGCACAAATCAAACTCTCCAGGGAGTCACAAGCACAGGACTCCGATTTATATTAGTTGATACCTGTTCAACCTGCAAATACAGACACAGACAATCCGTGCGTGGCAGCCCATCAGTTCCTTCAATGGAAGTGCAGCCCTCCCGGCCAGGACAGGCCGGATTAATATTCACACAAAAGGGGTCCCCTGCGAAGGCGCACTTGAAGAGCAGGCGAATCCTGTCTTTTAAACAGCATACTTTATTCATTTAGAACCGGACATCACTGTGCTTCAAGATGAATAAACAGCCCTACGCGTTTCGGAGTTCTTTCTCCTTTTTCACGGGCTCCATGCAATGTTCGTAGGCAAACAAGAATGGAAAGCGAGTCACCTCTTAAAATCCTGTAGTAGGCCACGCCCTCTGGTGGGTAAAGTTAGCATTCTGGGACTCGCAGTTCATCCCATTCCAAAAATAACATCCTCTGGTGGATTTCGCCGTTTTACAACATTATTTGGCACAAATCAAACTCTCCAGGGAGTCACAAGCACAGGACTCCGATTTATTTTAGTTGATACCTGTTCAACCTGCAAATACAGACACAGACAATCCGTGCGTGGCAGCCCATCAGTTTCTTCAATGGAAGTGCAGCCCTCCCGGCCAGGACAGGCCGGATTAATACTCACACAAAAGGGGTCCCCTGCGAAGGCGCACTTGAAGAGCAGGCGAATCCTGTCTTTTAAACAGCATACTTTATTCATTTAGAACCGGACATCACTGTGCTTCAAGATGAATAAACAGCCCTACGCGTTTCGGAGCTCTTTCTCCTTTTTCACGGGCTCGATGCAATGTTCATAGGCAAACAAGAATGGAAAGCGAGTCACCTCTTAACATCCTGTAGTAGGCCACGCCCTCTGGTGGGTAAAGTTAGCATTCTGGGACTCGCAGTTCATCCCATTCCAAAAATAACATCCTCCGGTGGATTTCGCTGTTTTACAACATTATTTGGCACAAATCAAACTCTCCAGGGAGTCACAAGCACAGGACTCCGATTTATTTTAGTTGATACCTGTTCAACCTGCAAATACAGACACAGACAATCCGTGCGTGGCAGCCCATCAGTTCCTTCAATGGAAGTGCAGCCCTCCCGGCCGGGACAGGCCGGATTAAGATTCACCCAAAAGGGGTCCCCTGCGAAGGCGCACTTGAAGAGCAGGCGAATCCTGTCTTTTAAACAGCATACTTTATTCATTTAGAACCGGACATCACTGTGCTTCAAGATGAATAAACAGCCCAACGCGTTTCGGAGTTCTTTCTCCTTTTTCACGGGCTCCATGCAATGTTCGTAGGCAAACAAGAATGGAAAGCGAGTCACCTCTTAACATCCTGTAGTAGGCCACGCCCTCTGGTGGGTAAAGTTAGCATTCTGGGACTCGCAGTTCATCCCATTCCAAAAATAACATCCTCCGGTGGATTTCGCCGTTTTACAACATTATTTGGCACAAATCAAACTCTCCAGGGAGTCACAAGCACAGGACTTCGATTTATTTTAGTTGATACCTGTTCAACCTGCAAATACAGACACAGACAATCCGTGCGTGGCAGCCCATCAGTTCCTTCAATGGAAGTGCAGCCCTCCCGGCCGGGACAGGCCGGATTAATATTCACACAAAAGGGGTCCCCTGCGAAGGCGCACTTAAAGAGCAGGCGAATCCTGTCTTTTAAACAGCATACTTTATTCATTTAGAACCGGACATCACTGTGCTTCAAGATGAATAAACAGCCCTACGCGTTTCGGAGTTCTTTCTCCTTTTTCACGGGCTCCATGCAATGTTCGTAGGCAAACAAGAATGGAAAGCGAGTCACCTCTTAACATCCTGTAGTAGGCCACGCCCTCTGGTGGGTAAAGTTAGCATTCTGGGACTCGCAGTTCATCCCATTCCAAAAATAACATCCTCCGGTGGATTTCGCCGTTTTACAACATTATTTGGCACAAATCAAACTCTCCAGAGAGTCACAAGCACAGGACTCCGATTTATTTTAGTTGATACCTGTTCAACCTGCAAATACAGACACAGACAATCCGTGCGTGGCAGCCCATCAGTTCCTTCAATGGAAGTGCAGCCCTCCCGGCCGGGACAGGCCGGATTAATATTCACACAAAAGGGGTCCCCTGCGAAGGCGCACTTGAAGAGCAGGCGAATCCTGTCTTTTAAACAGCATACTTTATTCATTTAGAACCGGACATCACTGTGCTTAAAGATGAATAAACAGCCCTACGCGTTTCGGAGTTCTTTCTCCTTTTTCACGGGCTCCATGCAATGTTCGTAGGCAAACAAGAATGGAAAGCGAGTCACCTCTTAACATCCTGTAGTAGGCCACGCCCTCTGGTGGGTAAAGTTAGCATTCTGGGACTCGCAGTTCATCCCATTCCAAAAATAACATCCTCTGGTGGATTTCGCCGTTTTACAACATTATTTGGCACAAATCAAACTCTCCAGGGAGTCACAAGCACAAGACTCCGATTTATTTTAGTTGATACCTGTTCAACCTGCAAATACAGACACAGACAATCCGTGCGTGGCAGCCCATCAGTTCCTTCAATGGAAGTGCAGCCCTCCCGGCCGGGACAGGCCGGATTAATATTCACACAAAAGGGGTCCCCTGCGAAGGCGCACTTAAAGAGCAGGCGAATCCTGTCTTTTAAACAGCATACTTTATTCATTTAGAACCGGACATCACTGTGCTTCAAGATGAATAAACAGCCCTACGCGTTTCGGAGTTCTTTCTCCTTTTTCACGGGCTCCATGCAATGTTCGTAGGCAAACAAGAATGGAAAGCGAGTCACCTCTTAACATCCTGTAGTAGGCCACGCCCTCTGGTGGGTAAAGTTAGCATTCTGGGACTCGCAGTTCATCCCATTCCAAAAATAACATCCTCTGGTGGATTTCGCCGTTTTACAACATTATTTGGCAGAAATCAAACTCTCCAGGGAGTCACAAGCACAGGACTCCGATTTATTTTAGTTGATACCTGTTCAACCTGCAAATACAGACACAGACAATCTGTGTGTGGCAGCCCATCAGTTCCTTCAATGGAAGTGCAGCCCTCCCGGCCGGGACAGGCCGGATTAATATTTACACAAAAGGGGTCCCCAGCGAAGGCGCACTTGAAGAGCAGGCGAATCCTGTCTTTTAAACAGCATACTTTATTCATTTAGAACCGGACATCACTGTGCTTCAAGATGAATAAACAGCACTACGCGTTTCGGAGTTCTTTCTCCTTTTTCACGGGCTCCATGCAATGTTCGTAGGCAAACAAGAATGGAAAGCGAGTCACCTCTTACCATCCTGTAGTAGGCCACGCCCTCTGGTGGGTAAAGTTAGCATTCTGGGACTCGCAGTTCATCCCATTCCAAAAATAACATCCTCCGGTGGATTTCGCCGTTTTACAACATTATTTGGCACAAATCAAACTCTCCAGAGAGTCACAAGCACAGGACTCCGATTTATTTTAGTTGATACCTGTTCAACCTGCAAATACAGACACAGACAATCCGTGCGTGGCAGCCCATCAGTTCCTTCAATGGAAGTGCAGCCCTCCCGGCCGGGACAGGCCGGATTAATATTCACACAAAAGGGGTCCCCTGCGAAGGCGCACTTAAAGAGCAGGCGAATCCTGTCTTTTAAACAGCATACTTTATTCATTTAGAACCGGACATCACTGTGCTTCAAGATGAATAAACAGCCCTACGCGTTTCGGAGTTCTTTCTCCTTTTTCACGGGCTCCATGCAATGTTCGTAGGCAAACAAGAATGGAAAGCGAGTCACCTCTTAACATCCTGTAGTAGGCCACGCCCTCTGGTGGGTAAAGTTAGCATTCTGGGACTCGCAGTTCATCCCATTCCAAAAATAACATCCTCTGGTGGATTTCGCCGTTTTACAAAATTATTTGGCACAAATCAAGCTCTCCAGGGAGTCACAAGCACAGGACTCCGATTTATTTTAGTTGATACCTGTTCAACCTGCAAATACAGACACAGACAATCTGTGTGTGGCAGCCCATCAGTTCCTTCAATGGAAGTGCAGCCCTCCCGGCCGGGACAGGCCGGATTAATATTTACACAAAAGGGGTCCCCAGCGAAGGCGCACTTGAAGAGCAGGCGAATCCTGTCTTTTAAACAGCATACTTTATTCATTTAGAACCGGACATCACTGTGCTTCAAGATGAATAAACAGCACTACGCGTTTCGGAGTTCTTTCTCCTTTTTCACGGGCTCCATGCAATGTTCGTAGGCAAACAAGAATGGAAAGCGAGTCACCTCTTACCATCCTGTAGTAGGCCACGCCCTCTGGTGGGTAAAGTTAGCATTCTGGGACTCGCAGTTCATCCCATTCCAAAAATAACATCCTCTGGTGGATTTCGCCGTTTTACAACATTATTTGGCACAAATCAAACTCTCCAGGGAGTCACAAGCACAAGACTCCGATTTATTTTAGTTGATACCTGTTCAACCTGCAAATACAGACACAGACAATCCGTGCGTGGCAGCCCATCAGTTCCTTCAATGGAAGTGCAGCCCTCCCGGCCGGGACAGGCCGGATTAATATTCACACAAAAGGGGTCCCCTGCGAAGGCGCACTTAAAGAGCAGGCGAATCCTGTCTTTTAAACAGCATACTTTATCCATTTAGAACCGGACATCACTGTGCTTCAAGATGAATAAACAGCCCTACGCGTTTCGGAGCTCTTTCTCCTTTTTCACGGGCTCCATGCAATGTTCGTAGGCAAACAAGAATGGAAAGCGAGTCACCTCTTAACATCCTGTAGTAGGCCACGCCCTCTGGTGGGTAAAGTTAGCATTCTGGGACTCGCAGTTCATCCCATTCCAAAAATAACATCCTCCGGTGGATTTCGCCGTTTTACAACATTATTTGGCACAAATCAAACTCTCCAGGGAGTCACAAGCACAGGACTCCGATTTATTTTAGTTGATACCTGTTCAACCTTCAAATACAGACACAGACAATCCGTGCGTGGCAGCCCATCAGTTCCTTCAATGGAAGTGCAGCCCTCCCGGCCGGGACAGGCCGGATTAATATTCACACAAAAGGGGTCCCCTGCGAAGGCGCACTTAAAGAGCAGGCGAATCCTGTCTTTTAAACAGCATACTTTATTCATTTAGAACCGGACATCACTGTGCTTCAAGATGAATAAACAGCCCTATGCGTTTCGGAGTTCTTTCTCCTTTTTCACGGGCTCCATGCAATGTTCGTAGGCAAACAAGAATGGAAAGCGAGTCACCTCTTAACATCCTGTAGTAGGCCACGACCTCTGGTGGGTAAAGTTAGCATTCTGGGACTCGCAGTTCATCCCATTCCAAAAATAACATCCTCCGGTGGATTTCGCCGTTTTACAACATTATTTGGCACAAATCAAACTCTCCAGAGAGTCACAAGCACAGGACTCCGATTTATTTTAGTTGATATCTGTTCAACCTGCAAATACAGACACAGACAATCCGTGCGTGGCAGCCCATCAGTTCCTTCAATGGAAGTGCAGCCCTCCCGGCCGGGACAGGCCGGATTAATATTCACACAAAAGGGGTCCCCTGCGAAGGCGCACTTGTAGAGCAGGCGAATCCTGTCTTTTAAACAGCATACTTTATTAATTTAGAACCGGACATCACTGTGCTTCAAGATGAATAAACAGCCCTACTCGTTTCGGAGTTCTTTCTCCTTTTTCACGGGCTCCATGCAATGTTCGTAGGCAAACAAGAATGGAAAGCGAGTCACCTCTTAACATCCTGTAGAAGGCCACGCCTCTTGTGGGTAAAGTTAGCATTCTGGGACTCACAGTTCATCCCATTCCAAAAATAACATCCTCCGGTGGATATCGCCGTTTTACAACATTATTTGGAACAAATCAAACTCTCCAGGGAGTCACAAGCACAGGACTTCGATTTATTTTAGTTCATACCTGTTCAACCTGCAAATACAGACACAGACAATCCGTGCGTGGCAGCCCATCAGTTCCTTCAATGGAAGTGCAGCCCTCCCGGCCGGGACAGGCCGGATTAATATTCACACAAAAGGGGTCCCCTGCGAAGGCGCACTTGAAGAGCAGGCGAATCCTGTCTTTTAAACAGCATACTTTATTCATTTAGAACCGGACATCACTGTGCTTCAAGATGAATAAACAGCCCTACGCGTTTCGGAGTTCTTTCTCCTTTTTCACGGGCTCCATGCAATGTTCGTAGGCAAACAAGAATGGAAAGCGAGTCACCTCTTAACATCCTGTAGTAGGCCACGCCCTCTGGTGGGTAAAGTTAGCATTCTGGGACTCGCAGTTCATCCCATTCCAAAAATAACATCCTCCGGTGGATTTCGCCGTTTTACAACATTATTTGGCACAAATCAAACTCTCCAGGGAGTCACAAGCACAGGACTCCGATTTATTTTAGTGGATACCTGTTCAACCTGCAAATACAGACACAGACAATCCGTGCGTGGCAGCCCATCAGTTCCTTCAATGGAAGTGCAGCCCTCCCGGCCGGGACAGGCCGGATTAATATTCACACAAAAGGGGTCCCCTGCGAAGGCGCACTTAAAGAGCAGGCGAATCCTGTCTTTTAAACAGCATACTTTGTTCATTTAGAACCGGACATCACTGTGCTTCAAGATGAATAAACAGCCCTACGCGTTTCGGAGTTCTTTCTCCTTTTTCATGGGCTCCATGCAATGTTCGTAGGCACACAAGAATGGAAAGCGAGTCACCTCTTAACATCCTGTAGTAGGCCACGCCCTCTGGTGGGTAAAGTTAGCATTCTGGGACTCGCAGTTCATCCCATTCCAAAAATAACATCCTCCGGTGGATTTCGCCGTTTTACAACATTATTTGGCACAAATCAAACTCTCCAGAGAGTCACAAGCACAGGACTCCGATTTATTTTAGTTGATACCTGTTCAACCTGCAAATACAGACACAGACAATCCGTGCGTGGCAGCCCATCAGTTCCTTCAATGGAAGTGCAGCCCTCCCGGCCGGGACAGGCCGGATTAATATTCACACAAAAGGGGTCCCCTGCGAAGGCGCACTTGAAGAGCAGGCGAATCCTGTCTTTTAAACAGCATACTTTATTCATTTAGAACCGGACATCACTGTGCTTCAAGATGAATAAACAGCCCTACGCGTTTCGGAGTTCTTTCTCCTTTTTCACGGGCTCCATGCAATGTTCGTAGGCAAACAAGAATGGAAAGCGAGTCACCTCTTAACATCCTGTAGTAGGCCACGCCCTCTGGTGGGTAAAGTTAGCATTCTGGGACTCACAGTTCATCCCATTCAAAAAATAACATCCTCCGGTGGATTTCGCCGTTTTACAACATTATTTGGCACAAATCAAACTCTCCAGGGAGTCACAAGCACAGGACTCCGATTTATTTTAGTTGATACCTGTTCAACCTATAATACAGACACAGACAATCCGTGTGTGGCAGCCCATCAGTATCTTCAATGGAAGTGCAGCCCTCCCGGCAGGGACAGGCCGGATTAATATTCACACAAAAGGGGTCCCCTGCGAAGGCGCACTTGAAGAGCAGGCGAATCCTGTCTTTTAAACAGCATACTTTATTCATTTAGAACCGGACATCACTGTGCTTCAAGATGAATAAACAGCCCTACGCGTTTCGGAGTTCTTTCTCCTTTTTCACGGGCTCCATGCAATGTTCGTAGGCAAACAAGAATGGAAAGCGAGTCACCTCTTAACATCCTGTAGTAGGCCACGCCTTCTGGTGGGTAAAGTTAGCATTCTGGGACTCGCAGTTCATCCCAATCCAAAAACAACATCCTCCGGTGGATTTCGCCGTTTTACAACATTATTTGGCACAAATCAAACTCTCCAGGGAGTCACAAGCACAGGACTCCGATTTATTTTAATTGATACCTGTTCAACCTGCAAATACAGACACAGACAATCCGTGCGTGGCAGCCCATCAGTTCCTTTAATGGAAGTGCAGCCCTCCCGGCCAGGACAGGCCGGATTAATAGTCACACAGTCCCCCTGCGAAGGCGCACTTGAAGAGCAGGCGAATCCTTTCTTTTAAACAGCATACTTTATTCATTTAGAACCGGACATCACTGTGCTTCAAGATGAATAAACAGCCCTACGCGTTTCGGAGTTCTTTCTCCTTTTTCACGGGCTCCATGCAATGTTCGTAGGCAAACAAGAATGGAAAGCGAGTCACCTCTTAACATCCTGTAGTAGGCTACGCCCTCTGGTGGGTAAAGTTATCATTCTGGGACTCGCAGTTCATCCCATTCCAAAAATAACATCCTCCGGTGGATTTCGCCGTTTTACAACATTATTTGGCACAAATCAAACTCTCCAGAGAGTCACAAGCACAGGACTCCGATTTATTTTAGTTGATACCTGTTCAACCTGCAAATACAGACACAGACAATCCGTGCGTGGCAGCCCATCAGTTCCTTCAATGGAAGTGCAGCCCTCCCGGCCGGGACAGGCCGGATTAATATTCACACAAAAGGGGTCCCCTGCGAAGGCGCACTTGAAGAGCATGCGAATCCTGTCTTTTAAACAGCATACTTTATTCATTTAGAACCGGACATCACTGTGCTTCAAGATGAATAAACAGCCCTACGCGTTTCGGAGCTCTTTCTCCTTTTTCACGGGCTCCATGCAATGTTCGTAGGCAAACAAGAATGGAATGCGAGTCACCTCTTAACATCCTCTAGTAGGCCACGACCTCTGGTGGGTAAAGTTAGCATTCTGGGACTCGCAGTTCATCCCATTCCAAAAATAACATCCTCCGGTGGATTTCGCCGTTTTACAACATTATTTGGCACAAATCAAACTCTCCAGGGAGTCACAAGCACAGGACTCCGATTTATTTTAGTTGATACCTGTTCAACCTGCAAATACAGACACAGACAATCGGTGCGTGGCAGCCCATCAGTTCCTTCAGTGGAAGTGCAGCCCTCCCGGCCGGGACAGGCCGGATTAATATTCACACAAAAGGGGTCCCCTGCGAAGGCGCACTTGAAGAGCAGGCGAATCCTGTCTTTTAAACAGCATACTTTATTCATTTAGAACCGGACATTACTGTGCTTCAAGATGAATAAACAGCCCTACGCGTTTCGGAGTTCTTTCTCCTTTTTCACGGGCTCCATGCAATGTTCGTTGGCATACAAGAATGGAAAGCGAGTCACCTCTTAACATCCTGTAGTAGGCCACGCCCTCTGGTGGGTAAAGTTAGCATTCTGGGACTCGCAGTTCATCCCATTCCAAATATAACATCCTCCGGTGGATTTCGCCGTTTTACAACATTATTTGGCACAAATCAAACTCTCCAGAGAGTCACAAGCACAGGACTCCGATTTATTTTAGTTGATACCTGTTCAACCTGCAAATACAGACACAGACAATCCGTGCGTGGCAGCCCATCAGTTCCTTCAATGGAAGTGCAGCCCTCCCGGCCGGGACAGGCCGGATTAATATTCACACAAAAGGGGTCCCCTGCGAAGGCGCACTTGAAGAGCAGGCGAATCCTCTCTTTTAAACAGCATACTTTATTCATTTAGAACCGGACATCACTGTGCTTCAAGATGAATAAACAGCCCTACGCGTTTCGGAGTTCTTTCTCCTTTTTCACGGGCTCCATGCAATGTTCATAGGCAAACAAGAATGGAAAGCGAGTCACCTCTTAACATCCTGTAGTAGGCCACGCCTTCTGGTGGGTAAAGTTAGCATTCTGGGACTCGCAGTTCATCCCAATCCAAAAATAACATCCTCCGGTGGATTTCGCCGTTTTACAACATTATTTGGCACAAATCAAACTCTCCAGGGAGTCACAAGCATAGGACTCCGATTTATTTTAATTGATACCTGTTCAACCTGCAAATACAGACACAGACAATCTGTGCGTGGCAGCCCATCAGTTCCTTCAATGGAAGTGCAGCCCTCCCGGCCAGGACAGGCCGGATTAATAGTCACACAGTCCCCCTGCGAAGGCGCACTTGAAGAGCAGGCGAATCCTGTCTTTTAAACAGCATACTTTATCCATTTAGAACCGGACATCACTGTGCTTCAAGATGAATAAACAGCCCTACGCGTTTCGGAGCTCTTTCTCCTTTTTCACGGGCTCCATGCAATGTTCGTAGGCAAACAAGAATGGAAAGCGAGTCACCTCTTAACATCCTGAAGTAGGCCACGTCCTCTGGTGGGTAAAGTTAGCATTCTGGGACTCGCAGTTCATCCCATTCCAAAAATAACATCCTTTGGTGGATTTCGCCGTTTTACAACATTATTTGGCACAAATCAAACTCTCCAGAGAGTCACAACCACAGGACTCCGATTTATTTTAGTTGATACCTGTTCAACCTGCAAATACAGACACAGACAATCCGTGCGTGGCACCCCATCAGTTCCTTCAATGGAAGTGCAGCCCTCCCGGCCGGGACAGGCCGGATTAATATTCACACAAAAGGGGTCCCCTGCGAAGGCGCACTTGAAGAGCAGGCGAATCCTGTCTTTTAAACAGCATACTTTATTCATTTAGAACCGGACATCACTGTGCTTCAAGATGAATACACAGCCCAACGCGTTTCGGAGTTCTTTCTCCTTTTTCACGGGCTCCATGCAATGTTCGTAGGCAAACAAGAATGGAAAGCGAGTCACCTCTTAACATCCTGTAGTAGGCCACGCCCTCTGGTGGGTAAAGTTAGCATTCTGGGACTCGCAGTTCATCCCATTCCAAAAATAACATCCTCCGGTGGATTTCGCCGTTTTACAACATTATTTGGCACAAATCAAACTCTCCAGGGAGTCACAAGCACAGGACTTCGATTTATTTTAGTTGATACCTGTTCAACCTGCAAATACAGACACAGACAATCCGTGCGTGGCAGCCCATCAGTTCCTTCAATGGAAGTGCAGCCCTCCCGGCCGGGACAGGCCGGATTAATATTCACACAAAAGGGGTCCCCTGCGAAGGCGCACTTGAAGAGCAGGCGAATCCTGTCTTTTAAACAGCATACTTTATTCATTTAGAACCGGACATCACTGTGCTTCAAGATGAATAAACAGCCCTACGCGTTTCGGAGTTCTTTCTCCTTTTTCACGGGCTCCATGCAATGTTCGTAGGCAAACAAGAATGGAAAGCGAGTCACCTCTTAACATCCTGTAGTAGGCCACGCCCTCTGGTGGGTAAAGTTAGCATTCTGGGACCCGCAGTTCATCCCATTCCAAAAATAACATCCTCTGGTGGATTTCGCCGTTTTACAACATTATTTGGCACAAATCAAACTCTCCAGGGAGTCACAAGCACAGGACTCCGATTTATTTTAGTTGATACCTGTTCAACCTGCAAATACAGACACAGACAATCCGTGTGTGGCAGCCCATCAGTTCCTTCAATGGAAGTGCAGCCCTCCCGGCCGGGACAGGCCGGATTAATATTCACACAAAAGGGGTCCCCTGCGAAGGCGCACTTGAAGAGCAGGCGAATCCTGTCTTTTAAACAGCATACTTTATTCATTTAGAACCGGACATCACTGTGCTTCAAGATGAATAAACAGCCCTACGCGTTTCGGAGTTCTTTCTCCTTTTTCACGGGCTCCATGCAATGTTCGTAGGCAAACAAGAATGGAAAGCGAGTCACCTCTTAACATCCTGTAGTAGGCCACGCCCTCTGGTGGGTAAAGTTAGCATTCTGGGACCCGCAGTTCATCCCATTCCAAAAATAACATCCTCTGGTGGATTTCGCCGTTTTACAACATTATTTGGCACAAATCAAACTCTCCAGGGAGTCACAAGCACAGGACTCCGATTTATTTTAGTTGATACCTGTTCAACCTGCAAATACAGACACAGACAATCCGTGTGTGGCAGCCCATCAGTTCCTTCAATGGAAGTGCAGCCCTCCCGGCCGGGACAGGCCGGATTAATATTCACACAAAAGGGGTCCCCTGCGAAGGCGCACTTGAAGAGCAGGCGAATCCTGTCTTTTAAACAGCATACTTTATTCATTTAGAACCGGACATCACTGTGCTTCAAGATGAATAAACAGCCCTACGCGTTTCGGAGTTCTTTCTCCTTTTTCACGGGCTCCATGCAATGTTCGTAGGCAAACAAGAATGGAAAGCGAGTCACCTCTTAACATCCTGTAGTAGGCCACGCGCTCTGGTGGGTAAAGTTAGCATTCTGGGACTCGCAGTTCATCCCATTCCAAAAATAACATCCTCCGGTGGATTTCGCCGTTTTACAACATTATTTGGCACAAATCAAACTCTCCAGAGAGTCACAAGCACAGGACTCCGATTTATTTTAGTTGATACCTGTTCAACCTGCAAATACAGACACAGACAATCCGTGCGTGGCAGCCCATCAGTTCCTTCAATGGAAGTGCAGCCTTCCCGGCCGGGACAGGCTGGATTAATATTCACACAAAAGGGGTCCCCTGCGAAGGCGCACTTGAAGAGCAGGCGAATCCTGTCTTTTAAACAGCATACTTTATTCATTTAGAACCGGACATCACTGTGCTTCAAGATGAATAAACAGCCCCACGCGTTTCGGAGTTCTTTCTCCTTTTTCACGGGCTCCATGCAATGTTCGTAGGCAAACAAGAATGGAAAGCGAGTCACCTCTTAACATCCTGTAGTAGGCCACGCCCTCTGGTGGGTAAAGTTAGCATTCTGGGACTCGCAGTTCATCCCATTCCAAAAATAACATCCTCCGGTGGATTTCGCCGTTTTACAACATTATTTGGCACAAATCAAACTCTCCAGGGAGTCACAAGCACAGGACTTCGATTTATTTTAGTTGATACCTGTTCAACCTGCAAATACAGACACAGACAATCCGTGCGTGGCAGCCCATCAGTTCCTTCAATGGAAGTGCAGCCCTCCCGGCCGGGACAGGCCGGATCAATATTCACACAAAAGGGGTCCCCTGCGAAGGCGCACTTGAAGAGCAGGCGAATCCTGTCTTTTAAACAGCATACTTTATTCATTTAGAACCGGACATCACTGTGCTTCAAGATGAATAAACAGCCCTACGCGTTTCGGAGTTCTTTCTAATTTTTCACGGGCTCCATGCAATGTTCGTAGGCAAACAAGAATGGAAAGCGAGTCACCTCTTAACATCCTGTAGTAGGCCACGCCCTCTGGTGGGTAAAGTTAGCATTCTGGGACTCGCAGTTCATCCCATTCCAAAAATAACATCCTCTGGTGGATTTCGCCGTTTTACAACATTATTTGGCACAAATCAAACTCTCCAGGGAGTCACAAGCACAAGACTCCGATTTATTTTAGTTGATACCTGTTCAACCTGCAAATACAGACACAGACAATCCGTGTGTGGCAGCCCATCAGTTCCTTCAATGGAAGTGCAGCCCTCCCGGCCGGGACAGGCCGGATTAATATTCACACAAAAAGGGTCCCCTGCGAAGGCGCACTTGAAGAGCAGGCGAATCCTGTCTTTTAAACAGCATACTTTCTTCATTTAGAACCGGACATCACTGTGCTTCAAGATGAATAAACAGCCCTACGCGTTTCGGAGCTCTTTCTCCTTTTTCACGGGCTCCATGCAATGTTCGTAGGCAAACAAGAATGGAAAGCGAGTCACCTCTTAACATCCTGTAGTAGGCCACGCCCTCTGGTGGGTAAAGTTAGCATTCTGGGACTCGCAGTTCATCCCATTCCAAAAATAACATCCTCCGGTGGATTTCGCCGTTTTACAACATTATTGGGCACAAATCAAACTCTCCAGAGAGTCACAAGCACAGGACTCCTATTTATTTTAGTTGATACCTGTTCAACCTGCAAATACAGACACAGACAATCCGTGCGTGGCAGCCCATCAGTTCCTTCAATGGAAGTGCAGCCCTCCTGGCCGGGACAGGCTGGATTAATATTCACACAAAAGGGGTCCCCTGCGAAGGCGCACTTGAAGAGCAGGCGAATCCTATCTTTTAAACAGCATACTTTATTCATTTAGAACCGGACATCACTGTGCTTCAAGATGAATAAACAGCCTTGCGCGTTTCGGAGTTCTTTCTCCTTTTTCACGGGCTCCATGCAATGTTCGTAGGCAAACAAGAATGGAAAGCGAGTCACCTCTTAACATCCTGTAGTAGGCCACGCCCTCTGGTGGGTAAAGTTAGCATTCTGGGACTCGCAGTTCATCCCATTCCAAAAATAACATCCTTTGGTGGATTTCGCCGTTTTACAACATTATTTGGCACAAATCAAACTCTCCAGAGAGTCACAAGCACAGGACTCCGATTTATTTTAGTTGATACCTGTTCAACCTGCAAATACAGACACAGACAATCCGTGCGTGGCAGCCCATCAGTTCCTTCAATGGAAGTGCAGCCCTCCCGGCCGGGACAGGCCGGATTAATATTCACACAAAAGGGGTCCCCTGCGAAGGCGCACTTGAAGAGCAGGCGAATCCTGTCTTTTAAACAGCATACTTTATTCATTTAGAACCGGACATCACTGTGCTTCAAGATGAATACACAGCCCTACGCGTTTCGGAGTTCTTTCTCCTTTTTCACGGGCTCCATGCAATGTTCGTAGGCAAACAAGAATGGAAAGCGAGTCACCTCTTAACATCCTGTAGTAGGCCACGCCCTCTGGTGGGTAAAGTTAGCATTCTGGGACCCGCAGTTCATCCCATTCCAAAAATAACATCCTCTGGTGGATTTCGCCGTTTTACAACATTATTTGGCACAAATCAAACTCTCCAGGGAGTCACAAGCACAGGACTCCGATTTATTTTAGTTGATACCTGTTCAACCTGCAAATACAGACACAGACAATCCGTGTGTGGCAGCCCATCAGTTCTTTCAATGGAAGTGCAGCCCTCCCGGCCGGGACAGGCCGGATTAATATTCACACAAAAGGGGTCCCCTGCGAAGGCGCACTTGAAGAGCAGGCGAATCCTGTCTTTTAAACAGCATACTTTATTCATTTAGAACCGGACATCACTGTGCTTCAAGATGAATAAACAGCCCTACGCGTTTCGGAGTTCTTTCTCCTTTTTCACGGGCTCCATGCAATGTTCGTAGGCAAACAAGAATGGAAAGCGAGTCACCTCTTAACATCCTGTAGTAGGCCACGCCCTCTGGTGGGTAAAGTTAGCATTCTGGGACTCGCAGTTCATCCCATTCCAAAAATAACATCCTCCGGTGGATTTCGCCGTTTTACAACATTATTTGGCACAAATCAAACTCTCCAGAGAGTCACAAGCACAGGACTCCGATTTATTTTAGTTGATACCTGTTCAACCTGCAAATACAGACACAGACAATCCGTGCATGGCAGCCCATCAGTTCCTTCAATGGAAGTGCAGCCCTCCCGGCCGGAACAGGCCGGATTAATATTCACACAAAATGGGTCCCCTGCGAAGGCGCACTTGAAGAGCAGGCGAATCCTGTCTTTTAAACAGCATACTTTATCCATTTAGAACCGGACATCACTGTGCTTCAAGATGAATAAACAGCCCTACGCGTTTCGGAGCTCTTTCTCCTTTTTCACGGGCTCCATGCAATGTTCGTAGGCAAACAAGAATGGAAAGCGAGTCACCTCTTAACATCCTGTAGTAGGCCACGCCCTCTGGTGGGTAAAGTTAGCATTCTGGGACTCGCAGTTCATCCCATTCCAAAAATAACATCCTCCGGTGGATTTCGCCGTTTTACAACATTATTTGGCACAAATCAAACTCTCCAGGGAGTCACAAGCACAGGACTCCGATTTATTTTAATTGATACCTGTTCAACCTTCAAATACAGACACAGACAATCCGTGCGTGGCAGCCCATCAGTTCCTTCAATGGAAGTGCAGCCCTCCCGGCCGGGACAGGCCGGATTAATATTCACACAAAAGGGGTCCCCTGCGAAGGCGCACTTAAAGAGCAGGCGAATCCTGTCTTTTAAACAGCATACTTTATTCATTTAGAACCGGACATCACTGTGCTTCAAGATGAATAAACAGCCCTATGCGTTTCGGAGTTCTTTCTCCTTTTTCACGGGCTCCATGCAATGTTCGTAGGCAAACAAGAATGGAAAGCGAGTCACCTCTTAACATCCTGTAGTAGGCCACGACTTCTGGTGGGTAAAGTTAGCATTCTGGGACTCGCAGTTCATCCCATTCCAAAAATAACATCCTCCGGTGGATTTCGCCGTTTTACAACATTATTTGGCACAAATCAAACTCTCCAGAGAGTCACAAGCACAGGACTCCGATTTATTTTAGTTGATATCTGTTCAACCTGCAAATACAGACACAGACAATCCGTGCGTGGCAGCCCATCAGTTCCTTCAATGGAAGTGCAGCCCTCCCGGCCGGGACAGGCCGGATTAATATTCACACAAAAGGGGTCCCCTGCGAAGGCGCACTTGTAGAGCAGGCAAATCCTGTCTTTTAAACAGCATACTTTATTAATTTAGAACCGGACATCACTGTGCTTCAAGATGAATAAACAGCCCTACGCGTTTCGGAGTTCTTTCTCCTTTTTCACGGGCTCCATGCAATGTTCGTAGGCAAACAAGAATGGAAAGCGAGTCACCTCTTAACATCCTGTAGAAGGCCACGCCTCTTGTGGGTAAAGTTAGCATTCTGGGACTCACAGTTCATCCCATTCCAAAAATAACATCCTCCGGTGGATATCGCCGTTTTACAACATTATTTGGAACAAATCAAACTCTCCAGGGAGTCACAAGCACAGGACTTCGATTTATTTTAGTTCATACCTGTTCAACCTGCAAATACAGACACAGACAATCCGTGCGTGGCAGCCCATCAGTTCCTTCAATGGAAGTGCAGCCCTCCCGGCCGGGACAGGCCGGATTAATATTCACACAAAAGGGGTCCCCTGCGAAGGCGCACTTGAAGAGCAGGCGAATCCTGTCTTTTAAACAGCATACTTTATTCATTTAGAACCGGACATCACTGTGCTTCAAGATGAATAAACAGCCCTACGCGTTTCGGAGTTCTTTCTCCTTTTTCACGGGCTCCATGCAATGTTCGTAGGCAAACAAGAATGGAAAGCGAGTCACCTCTTAACATCCTGTAGTAGGCCACGCCCTCTGGTGGGTAAAGTTAGCATTCTGGGACTCGTAGTTCATCCCATTCCAAAAATAACATCCTCCGGTGGATTTCGCCGTTTTACAACATTATTTGGCACAAATCAAACTCTCCAGGGAGTCACAAGCACAGGACTCCGATTTATTTTAGTGGATACCTGTTCAACCTGCAAATACAGACACAGACAATCCGTGCGTGGCAGCCCATCAGTTCCTTCAATGGAAGTGCAGCCCTCCCGGCCGGGACAGGCCGGATTAATATTCACACAAAAGGGGTCCCCTGCGACGGCGCACTTAAAGAGCAGGCGAATCCTGTCTTTTAAACAGCATACTTTATTCATTTAGAACCGGACATCACTGTGCTTCAAGATGAATAAACAGCCCTACGCGTTTCGGAGTTCTTTCTCCTTTTTCATGGGCTCCATGCAATGTTCGTAGGCACACAAGAATGGAAAGCGAGTCACCTCTTAACATCCTGTAGTAGGCCACGCCCTCTGGTGGGTAAAGTTAGCATTCTGGGACTCGCAGTTCATCCCATTCCAAAAATAACATCCTCCGGTGGATTTCGCCGTTTTACAACATTATTTGGCACAAATCAAACTCTCCAGAGAGTCACAAGCACAGGACTCCGATTTATGTTAGTTGATACCTGTTCAACCTGCAAATACAGACACAGACAATCCGTGCGTGGCAGCCCATCAGTTCCTTCAATGGAAGTGCAGCCCTCCCGGCCGGGACAGGCCGGATTAATATTCACACAAAAGGGGTCCCCTGCGAAGGCGCACTTGAAGAGCAGGCGAATCCTGTCTTTTAAACAGCATACTTTATTCATTTAGAACCGGACATCACTGTGCTTCAAGATGAATAAACAGCCCTACGCGTTTCGGAGTTCTTTCTCCTTTTTCACGGGCTCCATGCAATGTTCGTAGGCAAACAAGAATGGAAAGCGAGTCACCTCTTAACATCCTGTAGTAGGCCACGCCCTCTGGTGGGTAAAGTTAGCATTCTGGGACTCACAGTTCATCCCATTCAAAAAATAACATCCTCCGGTGGATTTCGCCGTTTTACAACATTATTTGGCACAAATCAAACTCTCCAGGGAGTCACAAGCACAGGACTCCGATTTATTTTAGTTGATACCTGTTCAACCTATAATACAGACACAGACAATCCGTGTGTGGCAGCCCATCAGTATCTTCAATGGAAGTGCAGCCCTCCCGGCAGGGACAGGCCGGATTAATATTCACACAAAAGGGGTCCCCTGCGAAGGCGCACTTGAAGAGCAGGCGAATCCTGTCTTTTAAACAGCATACTTTATTCATTTAGAACCGGACATCACTGTGCTTCAAGATGAATAAACAGCCCTACGCGTTTCGGAGTTCTTTCTCCTTTTTCACGGGCTCCATGCAATGTTCGTAGGCAAACAAGAATGGAAAGCGAGTCACCTCTTAACATCCTGTAGTAGGCCACGCCTTCTGGTGGGTAAAGTTAGCATTCTGGGACTCGCAGTTCATCCCAATCCAAAAACAACATCCTCCGGTGGATTTCGCCGTTTTACAACATTATTTGGCACAAATCAAACTCTCCAGGGAGTCACAAGCACAGGACTCCGATTTATTTTAATTGATACCTGTTCAACCTGCAAATACAGACACAGACAATCCGTGCGTGGCAGCCCATCAGTTCCTTTAATGGAAGTGCAGCCCTCCCGGCCAGGACAGGCCGGATTAATAGTCACACAGTCCCCCTGCGAAGGCGCACTTGAAGAGCAGGCGAATCCTTTCTTTTAAACAGCATACTTTATTCATTTAGAACCGGACATCACTGTGCTTCAAGATGAATAAACAGCCCTACGCGTTTCGGAGTTCTTTCTCCTTTTTCACGGGCTCCATGCAATGTTCGTAGGCAAACAAGAATGGAAAGCGAGTCACCTCTTAACATCCTGTAGTAGGCCACGCCCTCTGGTGGGTAAAGTTATCATTCTGGGACTCGCAGTTTATCCCATTCCAAAAATAACATCCTCCGGTGGATTTCGCCGTTTTACAACATTATTTGGCACAAATCAAACTCTCCAGAGAGTCACAAGCACAGGACTCCGATTTATTTTAGTTGATACCTGTTCAACCTGCAAATACAGACACAGACAATCCGTGCGTGGCAGCCCATCAGTTCCTTCAATGGAAGTGCAGCCCTCCCGGCCGGGACAGGCCGGATTAATATTCACACAAAAGGGGTCCCCTGCGAAGGCGCACTTGAAGAGCATGCGAATCCTGTCTTTTAAACAGCATACTTTATTCATTTAGAACCGGACATCACTGTGCTTCAAGATGAATAAACAGCCCTACGCGTTTCGGAGCTCTTTCTCCTTTTTCACGGGCTCCATGCAATGTTCGTAGGCAAACAAGAATGGAATACGAGTCACCTCTTAACATCCTCTAGTAGGCCACGCCCTCTGGTGGGTAAAGTTAGCATTCCGGGACTCGCAGTTCATCCCATTCCAAAAATAACATCCTCCGGTGGATTTCGCCGTTTTACAACATTATTTGGCACAAATCAAACTCTCCAGGGAGTCACAAGCACAGGACTCCGATTTATTTTAGTTGATACCTGTTCAACCTGCAAATACAGACACAGACAATCGGTGCGTGGCAGCCCATCAGTTCCTTCAGTGGAAGTGCAGCCCTCCCGGCCGGGACAGGCCGGATTAATATTCACACAAAAGGGGTCCCCTGCGAAGGCGCACTTGAAGAGCATGCGAATCCTGTCTTTTAAACAGCATACTTTATTCATTTAGAACCGGACATTACTGTGCTTCAAGATGAATAAACAGCCCTACGCGTTTCGGAGTTCTTTCTCCTTTTTCACGGGCTCCATGCAATGTTCGTTGGCATACAAGAATGGAAAGCGAGTCACCTCTTAACATCCTGTAGTAGGCCACGCCCTCTGGTGGGTAAAGTTAGCATTCTGGGACTCGCAGTTCATCCCATTCCAAATATAACATCCTCCGGTGGATTTCGCCGTTTTACAACATTATTTGGCACAAATCAAACTCTCCAGAGAGTCACAAGCACAGGACTCCGATTTATTTTAGTTGATACCTGTTCAACCTGCAAATACAGACACAGACAATCCGTGCGTGGCAGCCCATCAGTTCCTTCAATGGAAGTGCAGCCCTCCCGGCCGGGACAGGCCGGATTAATATTCACACAAAAGGGGTCCCCTGCGAAGGCGCACTTGAAGAGCAGGCGAATCCTCTCTTTTAAACAGCATACTTTATTCATTTAGAACCGGACATCACTGTGCTTCAAGATGAATAAACAGCCCTACGCGTTTCGGAGTTCTTTCTCCTTTTTCACGGGCTCCATGCAATGTTCATAGGCAAACAAGAATGGAAAGCGAGTCACCTCTTAACATCCTGTAGTAGGCCACGCCTTCTGGTGGGTAAAGTTAGCATTCTGGGACTCGCAGTTCATCCCAATCCAAAAATAACATCCTCCGGTGGATTTCGCCGTTTTACAACATTATTTGGCACAAATCAAACTCTCCAGGGAGTCACAAGCATAGGACTCCGATTTATTTTAATTGATACCTGTTCAACCTGCAAATACAGACACAGACAATCTGTGCGTGGCAGCCCATCAGTTCCTTCAATGGAAGTGCAGCCCTCCCGGCCAGGACAGGCCGGATTAATAGTCACACAGTCCCCCTGCGAAGGCGCACTTGAAGAGCAGGCGAATCCTGTCTTTTAAACAGCATACTTTATTCATTTAGAACCGGACATCACTGTGCTTCAAGATGAATAAACAGCCCTACGCGTTTCGGAGTTCTTTCTCCTTTTTCACGGGCTCCATGCAATGTTCGTAGGCAAACAAGAATGGAAAGCGAGTCACCTCTTAACATCCTGTAGTAGGCCACGCCCTCTGGTGGGTAAAGTTAGCATTCTGGGACTCGCAGTTCATCCCATTCCAAAAATAACATCCTCCGGTGGATTTCGACGTTTTACAACATTATTTGGCACAAATCAAACTCTCCAGGGAGTCACAAGCACAGGACTCCGATTTTTTTTAGTTGATACCTGTTCAACCTGCAAATACAGACACAGACAATCCGTGCGTGGCAGCCCATCAGTTCCTTCAATGGAAGTGCAGCCCTCCCGGCCGGGACAGGCCGGATTAATATTCACACAAAAGGGGTCCCCTGCGAAGGCGCACTTGAACAGCATGCGAATCCTGTCTTTTAAACAGCATACTTTATTCATTTAGAACCGGACATCACTGTGCTTCAAGATGAATAAACAGCCCTACGCGTTTCGGAGCTCTTTCTCCTTTTTCACGGGCTCCATGCAATGTTCGTAGGCAAACAAGAATGGAATGCGAGTCACCTCTTAACATCCTCTAGTAGGCCACGCCCTCTGGTGGGTAAAGTTAGCATTCTGGGACTCGCAGTTCATCCCATTCCAAAAATAACATCCTCCGGTGGATTTCGCCGTTTTACAACATTATTTGGCACAAATCAAACTCTCCAGGGAGTCAAAAGCACAGGACTCCGATTTATTTTAGTTGATACCTGTTCAACCTGCAAATACAGACACAGACAATCGGTGCGTGGCAGCCCATCAGTTCCTTCAGTGGAAGTGCAGCCCTCCCGGCCGGGACAGGCCGGATTAATATTCACACAAAAGGGGTCCCCTGCGAAGGCGCACTTGAAGAGCAGGCGAATCCTGTCTTTTAAACAGCATACTTTATTCATTTAGAACCGGACATTACTGTGCTTCAAGATGAATAAACAGCCCTACGCGTTTCGGAGTTCTTTCTCCTTTTTCACGGGCTCCATGCAATGTTCGTAGGCATACAAGAATGGAAAGCGAGTCACCTCTTAACATCCTGTAGTAGGCCACGCCCTCTGGTGGGTAAAGTTAGCATTCTGGGACTCGCAGTTCATCCCATTCCAAAAATAACATCCTCCGGTGGATTTCGCCGTTTTACAACATTATTTGGCACAAATCAAACTCTCCAGAGAGTCACAAGCACAGGACTCCGATTTATTTTAGTTGATACCTGTTCAACCTGCAAATACAGACACAGACAATCCGTGCGTGGCATCCCATCAGTTCCTTCAATGGAAGTGCAGCCCTCCCGGCCGGGACAGGCCGGATTAATATTCACACAAAAGGGGTCCCCTGCGAAGGCGCACTTGAAGAGCAGGCGAATCCTCTCTTTTAAACAGCATACTTTATTCATTTAGAACCGGACATCACTGTGCTTCAAGATGAATAAACAGCCCTACGCGTTTCGGAGTTCTTTCTCCTTTTTCACGGGCTCCATGCAATGTTCGTAGGCAAACAAGAATGGAAAGCGAGTCACCTCTTAACATCCTGTAGTAGGCCACGCCCTCTGGTGGGTAAAGTTAGCATTCTGGGACTCGCAGTTCATCCCATTCCAAAAATAACATCCTCCGGTGGATTTCGCCGTTTTACAACATTATTTGGCACAAATCAAACTCTCCAGAGAGTCACAAGCACAGGACTCCGATTTATTTTAGTTGATACCTGTTCAACCTGCAAATACAGACACAGACAATCCGTGCGTGGCAGCCCATCAGTTCCTTCAATGGAAGTGCAGCCCTCCCGGCCGGATTAATATTCACACAAAAGGGGTCCCCTGCGAAGGTGGGTAAAGTTAGCATTCTGGGACTCGCAGTTCATCCCATTCCAAAAATAACATAAATGAATAAAGTATGGTGTTTAAAAGACAGGATTCGCCTGCTCTTCAAGTGCGCCTTCGCAGGGGACCCCTTTTGTGTGAATATTAATCCGGCCTGTCCCGGCCGGGAGGGCTGCACTTCCACTGAAGGAACTGATGGGCTGCCACGCACGGATTGTCTGTGTCTGTATTTGCAGGTTGAACGGGTATCAACTAAAATAAATCGGAGTCCTGTGCTTGTGACTCCCTGGAGAGTTTGATTTGTGCCAAATAATGTTGTAAAACGGCGAAATCCACCGGAGGATGTTATTTTTGGAATGGGATGAACTGCGAGTCCCAGAATGCTAACTTTACCCACCAGTGGGTGTGGCCTACTACAGGATGTTAAGAGGTGACTCGCTTTCCATTCTTGTTTGCCTACGAACATTGCATGGAGCCCGTGAAAAAGGAGAAAGAACTCTGAAACGCGTAGGGCTGTTTATTCATCTTGAAGCACAGTGATGTCCGGATCTATATGAATAAAGTATGCTGTTTAAAAGGCAGGATTCGCCTGCTCTTCAAGTGCGCCTTCGCGGGGGACCCCTTTTGTGTGAATATATGTGATCAAGATCCCTAGAAGATCGAAACGCGTCAGGCAAGTGCGACTGTGCAAGGGAAAAGAACAATAAATTGAACTTGCACGTATTTGTGGTCCGTCCTCCGTTATTGTTCGATGCTGGAAGCCTTGCGGTGATTGGAGTGCAACGTATATATATATATATATATATATATAACCTACTGGCGGTCGCCAGTAGGTAGTTATAGTTAAGACCTTGTTACTATAGGAAACTGGCAACATTCTATTCACAATAACTATGGCGCCGATTGATGAATCTTCGTGAAATTTCAAAACTAATTCTTTGTTGAGATCAGCTCCTATGTTGAAAGTTTGGGGGTGATTCGTCAAGTGGGGGCCGAGAAAAAAGGGGGGTCCCAAAAAGTGTTTTTTCAATGTTAATTTCCATAGGAAACTTTAGACAAGGCTACAGGTCGAACGGGTGAACGGAATTACCCCAAATTTGGCAGGGAGAAGGGTCAGGTTTGGTGTAAATCCGTTCAGTAGTGTTTGAGAAATATCGAAATTCACAGATATCGATATTTGGGAATTCTACCATCTGATTGACTGAGGCGTTACAAGCACGAGTTTGCTGCTAGTAAAGGTGGTGTAGTTCGACTGGGCCCATTTATAAACCGTGCTATGGGATGGTTTATGTTTTATCCGCCAATTTGCATGTTTGAATACTTTTTGCTGATTAGTGTTCCAGCAGACACCTGTTAAAATTAACGTCGTATATGGGTATAGTGGCGCTACTGGGAATGATGGTGGGGGTTTCTGTTTGATTTTGTATGGTTAAGCAAGGGCGGGGGTGGGTGTGGGAGAGATAGTTATGTTGCTGTTTGTAACACAGAATATAGTAACGTGGAGTTGTGGAGGTACTAAACCTGATGTAGTACCACTGGGAGCACTTATAAAGTGCCATATGGCATGGTATATGTTTTACCTACAAATTGTCATGTTTTAATACGTTTTGCTGATGAGCTTTTCGGGAGACATCTGTTGAAATAAAGCCTCTGTATGGCTATAGTGGCGCTTCTACGTTTGAGGGGCTCTTTCTTTTATTGCGTAAAGTTAAGCAAGGGCGGGTGTTGAGGTGGTGTAGTGGTACTGTGACTATTTATAAACCGTCTTATGGTATGGTGTATGTGTGAGTTGCAAAATTGCAGGTTTTAATAGCTTTTGCTGATGAGCGTTCCTGCAGACACCTGTTGACATTAAGTCTATGTATGGCTATAGTGGTGGTAACGGGAGTGCTGAGGCTCGTTGTTTGATTTCGTAAGGTTAAGCAAGGGATGGGTGGGGGTGGGGGAGGTGCATATGTTGATTATAAGATGGATATTTGTAACATGGGCATGTGTAGTTACTAAAGGTAATGTAGTTTCACTGGGCCCATTTATAAACAGTGCTATGGGATGGTTTATGTTTTACCCGCGAATTTGCATGTTTGAATAGTTTTTGCTGATTAGTGTTCCGGTAGACACATGTTAAAATTAAGCCTGTGTATGGGTAGAGTAGCGCTACTAGGAATGGGGGGTTTCTGTTTGATTTCGTACTGTTAACCAAGGGCGGGGGTGGGTGTGGGGGAGGTGGGTATGTTTCTGATTAAAACACAGAATATAGTAACGTGCAGATGTCGAGCTAATAAAGGTGATGTAGTACAACTGGGAGAACTTATAATGTATAAGTTTTACTCGCAAATTTTCATGTTTTAATATGCTTTGCTTATGAGCGTTTCAGAAAGTGGGGGTGCTCTAAAAGGGGGGGCAAAGCTCTTAAAGGGCAGTGGGCTATGCAAGTTGGACCGTGGTCTAAATCAAGATAAGTATCATTGTGTGCTTTAGAAAATCCTCTCAAATTATCCTACGTTTGGAAAAAAACATTCTTTAAAGGATTTCCCTTCCTTCTACAACATGGGTGACGTAGCGTGATGTCTCCAGTTTTCAGTAGTGAGCAAAATAAGCATGCGTACATCGATGTGCATGCTCTCACTGCAGTGCAATAAAAAATGAAAAAATAAAATTGACTATGTTTGCGAGGGCCGAAAATAAAATTGACTATGTTTGCGAGGGCTGAAAATAGAGACTGATACCCTTTTGGAGGCACCTTGAAAATAAGTGCTGGTCCTCATATCCGGCCCAATTAAAGCCCAGCATTCATCTATTCTAAGCACTGAGCCATCCAACCATCTTTTAGTTGATGCATACATTCCTACTTATTTACATACATACATCTGATCCTGCACTTATCTTAACCATCTATGAGCGCACTCACCTATTGTAAGCCCTGTGTCATTCATGTAGCCATACGCCTAGATATCCATAGATACATCTGTCCCATAACCAGTCCTAAGCATCTATCAGTCCACCTGTCTATCGTAAGTACTGGTCCCTGTATTCATTTATCCTTCCATTCATACATTGATACATCCATCTATGTATATATTCATTGATGCATCTGGCCATGCATCCATTCGCCTTTTATTCAACTATACGTTCTTATTTTCGGGCATCGTCCGCCCCCAATCCTAAATAGGACGTATTATACTCATCCATCCAGCCTGTTAAGGGGTCGAAAAGGTTTGCGAAAAGCATTGACAGGCAGATTATTTTATAAAGAATAACAAAGGTTTGAGTTGCTCTTTGTGGAGCATACTTCACCATCCTTCTCTGGTGGTGTTCTAAAGAAAGGTACAAATAGCGAAAGAAATGTAAAGGATCTTTTAAGTGTAAGACGTTAATTTAGAAACATAACGTTTTGTTGAGTTGTATATAGGTACACTGTTAAAAAGTGGCCGTGACTGAAAGATACTGAATACCTGTATTTCTTACATTTGAGAAAGTATACCAGAGAGGTAATTTGGGGTGGTGAGAACCTTGATTTCTATATTTCCATGTGAAGTACAGTATAGGAATATAAAAGTAAGTGGAAAGCTTTTATATTCATATTAAAGAGGGGGTGTGAGAACTAAGTGAGGCAGGCAAAGCGTGTGTTTTCGTAGCCCTAAAACAAGAGAATGTGTAAGGTCAGAGCAGGTTCGCGCTGGAGTTGCTTGCTTGTGGTCATTTCAAGAGGCGCAACCAGAGCAAAATTTCGGGGGACCCTAATTTTTTCAGCAATAGGCAGAGTGGGAATGTAGGGGCTGTAAAAAGGGGTGAAAAAGAACAGAGTCACGATGATGTTGCTCCTGCGTTGCAAAAAGAGAAGGGAAATTCAGAGAGAAAAAGTGTCTTTTTAAAGGATTTCCCTTCTCCTACAATGCAAGTCACCTGGTATGATGTCTGAACTTCTAAGTAGTGAGTAATGTGCATGCTCTCACAGTCTCACTGCAGTGCAATAAAGAAAAAAAAAAGGGATGAGGTTTGCGAGGCCCGAAAGTAGACCCCCATAAGGACCTGTTTCGAGGCCACCTAAAATAAAGTGCTGTTGCTCAGACACCTACGACACCCCTCCCCCGCACTTAAAACCGGGGGGGCAGTGTTATGTTTGGAAAGTTGTAGATAAAATTGTAGGCTAATAATGGTAATTTTTGTGTGTGCTTTTTGGTTGATAATATCATCTTAAGTACATAGATTACATTTTTTTTAAAATACTATCTATAAAGTTGTCTGTGGTGGGTTGCAGAGAGAGTGGTGTGGGGTGGTGGGGTGCGGCGGAGAGGTGAAAAGTACGAGGTAGTGCAGTTACATATAAATTGTAAAGGTGTTTGTAAATAATTAAATAAATACTTGCTGTATGTTCTATGGCACTACTTGTCATGTTAGTGCTGCTCTGTCGTGTTCAATCACGTTGCAGCACTGGGTGTGGAAGTCGTTAGTGGAAGTTTTGTAATTTTATGTTATCATTTTAACATAGTGAACAAATGTGAAAAATAATTGAATCTTTTTTTTTTCATAAAATTATTTCATTTGGATTAAAGTTTGTTAATGCCAAGAAGAAGTAAAAAAGAAAAGAGAAGAAAAATATACATGTGTGCAAAAGACAAAAGTTTGTATTTAGAAAAAATGAGAGTAGTACAGAAAAACTTTGTTCTACTATAAGTACAAGATGAAAAAAGGATCACACAAGAGGAAAAATAGGAATTTTTTAAGTAAGGTGAAGTAGAGTTCAATTTCAAATACCAGGAAAAGGAAAGATGATAAAGAAATAGTATCTGTTACTCGGAGACAAAAGGAGTTTCATGAAAATCGTCAGAGACTTTTTCGATCTAAAGTGATTCAGAATTCAATGAAAGAATGCTTCAAATATAAAAGGAATGTTTTTGAATTGAAAGAGAAACAGCGTATTGAAAGTATAGTGGATAATGCTTTCAATTTAAAACAGAAGTTATTCATTGCGATTTTGAAGAGAAAGTATTAAACAGAATGTTAAGTTGTTACAAGGACTAGATCTATGTCACGTAAGAAAATATACTGAGAAGTATGGGCATTCTCTGGCTTGTCTTTGAAGAAAAGTTTGTAAAAGTGTTTTTTTATCAGTTGAGGATGTTAGCAGTATGTTATTCAGAAATGCAGAAGTTTGTGAGGAAAGTGTACTATGTAAAAAGTTCTGCATTATTTTCAAGTGAACTGAGTACAAGTCTTTATATGCTTCTTTATTAGTTGTTCAAAAAATGTGTGATGATATTGAAATGCAATATTTTGGTTCAGAGGAGCAGTTCTTAGAACGTGAAAGTTTGACAATTACAGATTTTGGAGGAGATGGGAAAGTGATTAGCACTGATCAGTTTGAAGAAGAAATTGGAAAATTTAATGTAGTGTGGTGTGAAATGCGAGACTATGTTTGTGTTTGTTGTTGACGTACTGATTATAAAAGTCAAAGTAGGAATGTTGATTTGTATTTGAAAAGTGAAAAGGAGAACAATGGTAAGTGGGTAGAATTTACAATTTACTTGTTGGTGGAAGGTCAATTTGAGTTAGGTAGTGATCAACGTATATGTAAATATTGTTATACCAAATTATAAGAGAACAAAATTCCTTTTAGAGCAGTACATAATAACTTAGAATTAGTAGCTATTCCGGAGGAATTGGCAGAATTGAATACATATGAGTCTGTTCTAATTCAATGTGTTAATTCTTTTCAAACTATAATTCGGATGGAGCCTAAAACATGTAAACTGTCACCAACAGACTTGCAAAGAGGTTTGAAGGAAGAGTGGTGTGCTTACATTTGGAGTTACGAAAAATATTGAAACAATTTCTGGACTGAAAGAGGAAAATTAGGCAGTAGTCATTCTAGTAAATGTTGTAGTAACAAAAAGTAGGAAAATATGGAAAGATTTTGTGGGTGTTAATAAAGTTGAAAAGGCTACCTTATATCTTATAGAGAACAATCTTTATTACAAAACTGTAAATGTGGGTGAACAGGTAATAAGTTTAGAACATGAATCTTGTTGATCGATATTCTGAAGCTGCAATCGGTACAGGTGGATCGTTATACCGTCCACCTTCTCATGTAGGAAACAGCTGTGGAAAATAATGACCTTCCAAGGTTTTCTCCCATAAACGTATTGGAGTTCCCTATGCTTTTTTCATTTCAAATAACTCAATGCTGTTTCCTATTACTTCTTTTGAATGCAAAGGACATATTGTGTAATGTTCATAAATATCTTCAGTCCTTGACTTGTCCACTTTCTCTATTTGACCACTTGAAATTTCAGATTATATTCTGAAGATCCTAGATTTCGACAGTGCATTTTATACATATTTCACCTTTTTGTTTGAAAATGATCTGTCTCCTTTGTCTTATGCAGTGAACCACATACTTAAAACTAAAGTTCATCAATAAGTTCTTTCTGCAAAAGAATTTGTGGACAAACTTCAAGAAAGAGATGAAAATTTAGAAGGATACTTAATCAATTTGATGGCATGTCAACGTGGAACAAATGAGTACTGGTATTGTCGTCATTAAGAACTCAAGTGTATGTTACGGAACGTAGGTACAAGAACATGGTTTGTCTCACTTAGCTGTGCAGAGTATGCATGGGAAGATTTGCTTGACTTTCGAAGAGAAGCGAATTCCAATATAAAAAATGTTGAAATAAAGACTTGTGGTGAACTGTGTTCATTGGATCCTGTATATGTGTGCAGATATTTTAATGATAGGTTTCAACCTATAATGTCTTTTATCTGCAATAAAAAGAATACAGCTCTTGGAGAGGTTACCGATATCTTTTGGAGAAAGGAGTATCAAGCAAGAGGTGCACCTCATATACATATGCTACTATGGATCAAGGATGAACCTAAATTTGAAAATGATTCTGATGAAACAGTATTGTCTTTCATTGAATAGTATGTGACATGTAAGATACCAAGAGAAAAAGGAGATAGAAGCTTGCGATAGCAAGTTTTATGTTTCCAAAGTCACAGTTGTTGAAAGTATTGCGGAAGAAACTACAACTTTAAAGGAAAATTTTACACCAGATGTCGATTTGGTTTCTCCTGTCCAGTCATTTGTAAAGGAAGAGTAAATTATTTTTTTTCTTCTGTAAGGCACACAATAACTCGGAAATCTCAAAAGAATAACTACAAGTTGAAAAGAAGGGAAGTGTCAAAGTATATCAATGATTACAATCCAGTCATTTTAAAAATGTGGAATGCGAACATGGACATTCAGTATGTTGCAGATAACTCAATTGCTGTTGCATGTAACGTTACATCGTACATAACAAAATCAGAAAAAATAGAGATGAAAGAACTGTGGGAAGAAATTACACAAGAGGAAAGCCTTAGTAAAGAATTGTACAGCTTTACTTTGAAAATGCTTGCCCACCAAGAAATTGGATTGTATGGATGTTCAGACTGATTGTGCTCTTCAAGTTTAAATTCAAAGTCACAAGGAATCATTTGGGTAAGTTTAGGTCTTGCCTGCAAATGAAATGGAGTCTTGAAATGATTTGAAGAAATTGAAGAATTAGCAGTAAATGAAGCAGACAGTACAGACAATCTTAAAACTAATATGTTGGACACGTACTAACCGAAAAGGAGTCAACATCTGGAACTGCTATGTCTGTATGAAGTACTTCAACATTACAGCTTGAAATGTTAAAGAGAATGTAAAAGAAGGAAAATATGCAGTCGTTGGATGTCATGGTTGTTTAGTAAAACATGCAAAGAGTAATTTCATAAACCACAAGAAAGTTAGTTGTGAAACTTTAGATAAGGGAAAATTTTACTATTTAGCACTTCTGCAACTGTTTAATTCATGGTGTAGTGAAAGTGAATTATTTGGAGACTTTGACTGTTACGAAGATTCTTGTAATACATGTAAAAGTAGCGTTGCATGTACAATTTTTGCTATATATTTAAAAATGTTGAATGATGAAGTTGTACAGAAAAAAACGATTACAGCTGAAATTAGTAATGAAAGTTCTCAAGATAGTGAAAGTAGTGGTCCATGTAGTCACGATCTTCTTGGACGAGCAATACTGGAAAATGAAGCAGCCATTGCTATGCATGAAGTTGAAATTGCAATGCGGTGCAGCAGGTCCGAACAGTGAAACGGGGTCTTGATTCTATGATTGAGGATGTCAAAAGTTAAAGTCTGTGATCATTTCTGTGTACCCCCTCTGACCAGGTGCAATCAACTCTAGGGCCCAACAGTGGAGTGGTGTCTTGATCCCACAGTGGACGATGTTACAACTGCATCTGAGAGTGGAGATGAAGGTACTCCCTTCGACCAGGTGCAACTAACTCTAGGTCCCAACAGTGGAACGGTGTCTTGATTCCACCATGGATGATGTCCGATATTACCTGCTGCTTGTTTTTCACAGAACTCACTCTGTTGAGGTGCATCAGACTCTGTGCTTCCGTAGCTAACTGCTGTACAGGATTATTGGGGTTGGTTGAGAGTAGTCACTGGAGTACACCGCGGTACAGCAGGTCCGAATACTGAAACGGGGTCTTGATTCTATTATTGAGGATGTCAGAAGTTAAAGTCTGTGTTTATTTCTGTGTAACACCTTCAACCAAGTGCAACCAGCTCTAGGCCCTAATAGCGGAACGGTGTCTTGATCCCAGAATGGAAGATGTCCAATATTACTTGTTGTTTGGTTTTCATACAAATTCCTCCGTTGAGGTGCATCAGACACTGTGCTTCCATAGTTAACTGTTGCACATGATTATTGTGCTTCGTTGACACCAGTCAGTGGAGTACACCGTGGTACAGCAGGTTCGAACAGTGAAATGGGGTCTTGATTCTGTGATTAAGGATGTGAGAAGTTAAAGTGTGTGATGATTTTCGTGTACCCCCTCTGATCAGGTGCAACAAACTGTAGGTTCCAACAGTGGAAGGGTCTTTTGATCACACAATGGATGATGTTAGAACCTGCTCTGAGAGTGGAGATGAAGGTACTCCCTTTGACCAGGTGCAACCAACTCTAGGTCCAAGAGTGGAACGGTATCTTGATTAGGGTCAAAATTCCGTTCCGCTCGCGGAAATTGCAATAATTTGACATTCTTGCGTTCCGCGGAAAGCACGAAAATGTCAAAATTTCCGCAATCCGCATCTTACCGGAATTTTTTTTCTTGCTCGCGCTGTAAAAAAATACATTCTCGCGTCCGCGCGATCGCCTTACCTGAATCCCCGCGCTCGCTTTTCCCGGCCCGGTTGCGTTCTCCACGAGATGTTGGATTGTTGGTAGCCGTTTTGCGCTGTCTCGCGACAGTTTGCACCCGCATTAACGTCATTTGTCGCGCGATCACGTCATTTGTTGCGCGATCACGTCTTTCTTCTCGCAATCATGCACCGCGAGAGTATGAGAAGATTGAGCTCTCGAAGACGTCATTCTCCACCGCGAGCGAGAGCGTGAGGACGCGGGCACGTATAATCGAACGCGAAAGGGAGAAAGAGACCCCGAACACGTCATATCCAACGCGACAGGGAGCGAGAGAACGCGATCAAGTCATTTTGGACACGCCATCGACATCCGGCGGAAGTAATGTGAAGCTCGAGAACTCGAACATGTAAAATTTTCAATTTGGAGAAGAATATCAGCTCTAGCAGCATGACACCTTCTGCAAATGATGATTTTGGATGAAAACAACTCCTCAGATTGACATTTGGCTGTCCTTTTTTGTGCAAGGAGTCCTTTTTTAAAAAGGTGGGGAGAGGGAGGAAGTGCCACAGAATCTCCAACTTCCTGTTCCTGTCCAGCAGGCTCCTCCCAGTGCTTTGTCCATCTCCTGCTCATTCTGCCTTTGGATTTTGAGCTGGAAAGATCACTCTTTTTGTCTGCTGCATCATTGCAATTGGATTTGAGGATTTTTTTATTGGATATTTTACAAGTAAGTGGTTGTTGTGTCTGTTTGATTAGTGGCATTGCAGTTGTTGTAACTACAATTTTTTTTTGGTAACTATCATCATTCCTTTTTTTAAAAAAATGTTGTGGGTAGTAGTAGTCAGTAGTAGGCCAGAGCTAGTCATGGCCTCATGGGTGTGTGCATGATGAAGCAACTGTTCCTTTGGTGTTTTTTGAATGTATTTCATTTTCAAGCATCATTTAGGGCCTGGATGGCATTGGAATTAGTTGGGAAATGTGTTTTTTGGGGGTGGGCTTTCTGATGTTGTTGGGCCTGGCCATGTGGCTGGTGGCCATTTGAATCCTAGGCCTGCAAGCTTGCCAGGCCTTGTCTACCAACAGGCCTGCTTTCATCCAGTAGGATCAGAGCAGGTAGCCACAGCTTTATTAATCAAGTGTTTTCTGTGTGGTCTGTTGAATTTAGACATCCTTTAGGGCATGGATGGCATTGGATTTTGTTGGGGATGTGTTTTTTTTGGGGTGGGCTTTCTGATGTTGTTGGGCCTGGCCATGTGGCTGGTGGCCATTTTGAAGCCTAGGCCTGCAAGCTTGCCTGGCCTTGTCTGCCAACAGGCCTGCTTTCATCCAGTAGGATCAGAGCAGGTAGCCACAGCTTTATTAATCAAGTGTTTTCTGTGTGGTCTGTTGAATTTAGACAAAATTTAGGGCATGGATGGCATTGGATTGAGTTGGGGAAGTGTGTTTTTTTGGGGTGGGCTTTCTGATGTTGTTGGGCTTGGCCATGTGGCTGGTGGCCATTTTGAAGCCTAGGCCTGCAAGTTTGCCTGGCCTTGTCTGCCAACAGGCCTGCTTTCATCCAGTAGGATCAGAGCAGGTAGCCACAGCTTTATTAATCAAGTGTTTTCTGTGTGGTCTGTTGAATTTAGACATCATTTAGGGCATGGATGGCATTGGATTGAGTTGGGGAAGTGTGTTTTTTTGGGGTGGGCTTTCTGATGTTGTTGGGTCTGGCCATGTGGCCATTTTGAAGCCTAGGCCTGCTAGCTTGCCTGGCCTTGTCTGCCAACAGGCTTGCTTTCATCCAGTAGGATCAGAGCAGGTAGCCACGGCTTTATTAATCGAGTGTTTTCTGTGTGGTCTGTTGAATTTAGACATCATTTAGGGCATGGATGGCATTGGATTGAGTTGGGGAAGTGTGTTTTTTTGGGGTGGGCTTTCTGATGTTGTTGGGCCTGTCATGCGGCTGGTGGCCATTTCGAAGCCTAGGCCTGCAAGTTTGCCTGGCCTTGTCTGCCAACAGGCCTGCTTTCATCCAGTAGGATCAGAGCAGGTAGCCACAGCTTTATTAATCAAGTGTTTTGTTTTGTGTGGTCTGTTGAATTTAGACATCATTTAGGGCATCAATGGCATTGAGTTGGGCAAGTATGTTTTTTGGTGGTGGGCTTTCTGATGTTGTTGGGCCTGGGCATGTGGCTGGTGGCCATTTTGAAGCCTAGGCCTGCAAGCTTGCCTGGCCTTGTCTGCAAACAGGCCTGCTTTCATCCAGTAGGATCAGAGCAGGTAGCCACAGCTTTATTAATCAAGTGTTTTCTGTGTGGTCTGTTGAATTTAGACATCATTTAGGGCATGGATGGCATTGGATTGAGTTGGGGAAGTGTGTTTTTTTGGGGTGGGCTTTCTGATGTTGTTGGGCTTGGCCATGTGGCTGCTGGCCATTTTGAAGCCTAGGCCTGCACGTTTGCCTGGCCTTGTCTGCCAACAGGCCTGCTTTCATCCAGTAGGATCAGAGCAGGTAGCCACAGCTTTATTAATCAAGTGTTTTCTGTGTGGTCTGTTGAATTTAGACATCATTTAGGGCATGGATGGCATTGGATTGAGTTGGGGAAGTGTGTTTTTTGGGGGTGGGCTTTCTGATGTTGGTTGTCTTAAAGACATGCTTTTGTTGTGTGTGTCTGGTGTGTGTTGGTGTGCAATGCATGCACCCTGCAGCAGACCTTTTTGGGGCCTGTGGATATTCGTATTTGCATTTTGTTGCATTAAAAAGGCAGAGCAGTGTGCTTTAGCATGCATCCTTTACCTGGCTTTTATAGGCCTTTTGTCAGCTCCTGGTGTTTCCCAGGCCCCCTGCTTGTTTGTGATTTGTGAGTGTCCATGTGGCTGGTGGCCTTTTTTATGTTGGGAGTTATTACTGTCCTGCTTTTGCCATATAGGCCTGCATGGTTTTCCTATTGGCTTACTGCTTCCATCCATCCACCCCCTTTGCCAGCAGCAGCTCCATGGATGCTGAGATGCTCAAATAATTTAATGGCAAATAGGGTCCACCCCACTTCCATTACATTTTTATTTTGGTGGTTCTTATTAACTTTCCTATCCTTCCTGAGAGTGCAGTGTGTGACTATACACAGTAGTATAACATAGCCCTTGTTGAAATAAAGTCCTAAATGGCTAGACTATCTTTTGTTTGCACTAGTACAGTACTAAGTATCTGAACCCCAACAACAAATGCAACATTTCACTGATGTTCTTCTCCTGCCTTATTTGCTTTTAGGAGCACAAAAAGCCAGAGGAGGAGGTGTCATCAGCATCACCCGGCTACCCGTTGTACTGCCAGCCAGCCAGAAGTCCTGCTGCGCATCCCGTCCACGTGTGACCAGAACTTGTTGTGCATCTGCATCCTGCCTGACATCTGAAGAAGATGGCCCCAAAGAAAGGTACCAGGTCCAGTACCAAGGAAGTTGCCGGTGAGAAGAAGGAACAGAAAAAGGAAGTGCCATCAACCACGACTGGTGGTGTGCCGGCCAATGTTTTTTTTTGGAACCAAAAAAGTTATGCCTGCAGCAGCGTTGTCCGGGAACCAAGCTGGGAGCAGCACCTCAGCACCAGCAGTCCAACTCCACCAACCTAGGCCCAAGGGCTTTAGCGTCGCAGAGGTAGCCAGTCTACTAACGAGCAGCGATGTTGAAATGTCATTATCGCAAAGTAGTACACAATCAACGCAGCCACAAACTCAGCAGATAAGTGTGCAGCCGCAACAAGAACAGCAGCAGCCGCAACAAGAACAGCAGCAGCCGCAACAAGAACAGCAGCAGCCGCAACAAGAACAGCAGCGGCAGCAACAAGAACAGCAGCAGCCGCATCAAGAACAGCAGCAACTTCAACAGCCCACCATAGTAGTTCTTGCTCCTGACGTAGGGGCATTTCAGGAAATTGAGCTTCCTGCAGCTAAAGTGGAGCAAAGTCAAACCACTGTTTCAGAAGATCTATTGTCTTCCAGACCACCAGCAAGGAAAAGGAGTCTTAGTCCATCATCTTCTTCTTCAAGCCCCCTTCTGATGATCGTGATGCCACTTGGCACCCACCAGCTCAGTCTGAGAGTGATATACGCCACAAGACAATGCTTCTGAAAAGGAAGGTCCCAGAAAAACTTAGAGTTATGGAGGTCGATGTAGAAGAGGGGGGTGATGTTGATGAAGACGAGCCAGTCATCATGCACATTACTCCCACCCCAAAGGGATTGGAGACCAACATTCTCACCCTATCCAGAAAGGCTGCTATTGAGCGGGATACAGCACGGATATCACAAACACAGGTTACACCACCACTACCTCCAGCTGCCATATTTTCCAAGGCCCAGCAGGGACCTACATCCAGCTCAACCATCTCAGTAGGTAGTGGTAGTAAAAGTCACAGTCTAGGTGCACAGGGTCACATTCCAACACACCTTCCAGTTCATCTGGTATTGAAAGTGGCACATCCAGCAGTGCCAGAAAGTTCTCCTCCCCAGTTTGGGACTTCTTTTCTGTTAGCACCAAGGAGGAGAACGTTGCTATATGCTCAATTTGTCGACAAGGTGTTCGGCAGGGTAAGCTTGGTACAAACTATGGTACCGGAGGCCTAGCAAGTCATGTCAGAATACACCACACTGTCGTGTGGGAGAATCACCTACTTCAGTTAAAAGAAAGTAGAAAAACTCAACCCATTGAAGTTGGTCAGGAAGAATCAGGGAGCGATATTATTGCGGTGGAAGGTGAAGAAGAGGGAGGCATTTCTAGCCCTGTCCCCAGTAGTGCAGTGGTACCGCCCACATCCTCCTCAGTAACATCTGAGTCGCACTGCAGTAAGAGCCATACTCATAGTCAGGCTGAGACACCAAGGCGACCGAGTACCGCAATGAGACAAACTGTGTCATTGAGCCTAAGTGGGTTAATGAAAACAGCACCACATAGGAAAGTAATCCAGCCTACCATTGAGAGCATGCTTAGGTTGGAGGGGCAGTTCCAACGCAACCACCCAACGGCACGGGTTGTACAATGCGAAGCTGGCTAAAATGTTAGCGCTGGACCTTCTTCCTTTTTCATTTGTGGAAGGGGTGGGTTTCCTTGAATTTGTGTCAGCCATCTGCCCTAAATGGAAGGTTCCCAGCCGGTCCTATTTCGCAAGAATTGCTGTTCTGGCACTACATCATGATGTGCTGGAATTGGTTGGACAAGCTTTGCAGCAGAGTGCTGTTCACAATATCCACCTGACAACAGACATGTGGACCAGTTGCCAAGTCACAGATTACATGTGCATCACTGCACACTGGGTCTCTTTTGTGGGGGTTAGAGATAAGCTATCTGCACGAGGTGCTGTTGACACAGCTGCGATTTTTAAAGGTACTCGGAAACATGCAACTGTAGCCATGTTCGCCATGGAGAAATCTCATACGGCTTTAAACATTTTGCAAGAGTTTCGCAGCAAGGTTTTTGAATGGCTGCGCCCAAGAGTGCTTAGTATTGGTTTTGTTGCCACAGACAATGGCAGTAATGTACTTAAGGCCATGGATCTTGGTTCCTATTTCAGGGTTCCGTGTTTGGCACACTGCATAAACATTATAGTTCAAGACTTTCTGAAAAAAGAACCCATAGTCAGCAACTTACTGGCCATCTGCCGAAGAATATGCACTCATTTCAGCCATTCTTTTAAAGCTCGGAAGCAGCTGAGGATCATCCAACGTGAAAATAGGATGCCAGTCAAGGCACTCATCCAGGAGGTGGCAACACATTGGAACTCAACGTATTACATGCTTGATCGTCTGTATGAGCAGTACAGGTCACTCCATGAATATGTCTGGAAAAGAGGGGGTGCTACTGTTAAAGGCATGAACCTTGAGATGGAGCAATGGAGCCTAATTAAATGCCTGACTGAGATGCTTCGTCCTTTTGAGGTCTTCACACGTGAAGTCAGCAAGGCAGACTGTACAATGGGCCAAGCTATCCATTATTGCAAATGCTAGAGCATCAGCTGAAGAAGGTTTCTGAATCATAAAAAGGTGTAGAGGACAAAAGGGAAGCCTATGACTTGGTGGAGAGCTTAGCCCGTCGCTTAGCTGAAAATGCAAGGATAGAAAATAAAATTTTGTCACAAGAACATTACATTTGTGCCACAATTCTGGATCCACATGCAAAATTTGGACTGAAGACATTCTTTGCTTTTTCAGAGATTGATGTTGCCCACTACAAAACTTGTATAGCTGAGCCAGCCAGTAAGTTGGAAAACGAACGGCTGCTAATTAAAAGCCCGCAAGATCAACCTACAAGAAGTACTGCAGCAGGGCATGCAGGATCAAGTGCAACTTCGTCGGCTGAGGGCAGTGCGTTTGGATCACAACACTCACCATCACTATCGACAACAGCAACAATAACTGGATCATTAGGCCCAGTAGAATCGTTAGACGATTGGTATGTACAGTTAGGCATTAATAAGCACAGTGCTGATGCACAGAGAAAAGAGCCCGAAAGCTTACCAGCAGCACACCTGAATATTGAGCGGATGGTCCAGGCCTATCTGGACGACCCAACAGAGGTGTACATTGATCAAAACCCATTGCAGTATTGGTATTAGAAAAGGTCTGAATGGCCACTGCTCAGCAGGCTGGCGATAAGCTATCTGGCTTGCCCTGTCGCAAGTGTCTCCTCAGAACGTGTTTTCAGTGCTGCTGGTTCCATTGTAACATTGAGAAGGACCAGTCTCTTGCCCAAAAACGTGGAGAGGTTAACAATGATTAAAATGAATCAGCACTTCATACCACCGAATTACACAATACATGAATCAATGGAGGAAGATGAGGACAGCGGCTCAGGTGACGGAAGTCGTGTGTCACATCATGATTACCTACTACTGGCTAACCCCCCAGAGTTTGAGGACGAGCTATACTTCCCTGACAATTAGGCTTGCACTTACTGTCTTCCTCCCTTTTTCCCCCTTTATTTGTGTGTCTGTCGCTCCGGTTACAAACTTGTGAATCACAACAAATCCATTACCACTGTCTTCTACTCTTCTAATTTAATATACAAGTTTCAGGTGTCTGCAATTTGACAGTACAGTCCTCCGAATCCAGCTCCTCCGCTCCATCATACTGAATCTCCTGCCCAAATCCATTGCCCTCATGAATGATGATTGGATGATGGTAAATAGAAGAAAAAATTAAAACTTTCCTAGTCCCGCCAAAAGAAGTGGAGCATGAATCAGATGACTACTATAGCTATCCTCCTTTCAGAGCCAAGAGAGACTGCCCATTAACTGAAAATAAGATGGAACAGGTAATGATTGATGCCATGCATTGGACGCAGAGTCGCAGACTGAGTGATTTTGTTGTGTTTGTTGTGCATGAAGTTATGTAATTGTGCACTAATCATCTTTCTACAGTACACACTAAACTTAACTCAAGGTGAATTTTCCCCTTCTTGCAAATAAGAAATGTGTACTTCTCCTGCAGCTTGGTGATACATTGCTTTTAATTCAATACAGGAAGGGGACTCACTCAATCTGCGCAATGAGTATGATTGATACAACAGCACCATCCATGGTGATGATGGCGAAATAGACGGCCCGTTAACTTAAGATGAGAAGGAACAGGTAATGACAATTAATGGCATGCATTGGACACCTGACTCTGAGCGATTGGTGTTTGTGTTTTCGTTGTTTTTTTGTTGTGCACAAAGTGAAGTCAAAGTGTACTAGTAATCTATCTTTCTGTACACACTAAAGACTGACTCAAGTCAATAATATTTCTACTCTTGTTGTGTAATAACAATTTTACTTCTACTGCAGGTCGATCTTCACAGTCAGTCAGTACAAGTATCGGAGATGATGATTGATGGAATAATAACAAGTCAGGAGGACGTTTCATGAGTGGCATAAAACTTAAAAGCCTAGAGGTAAACACGTCAACAACAACCACAGCAGACCCAAATGTCTGTGTAGAAGTGGAGTCGAGTATAGCGGTGGGATGACTGCGGTGCATTGATTTACTAACTTAAACTGTAAAATGCTATGTTTGGAATGGATAATGTGCTTTGCCTTTGTCCAACTCTTTAAAAAAAAACAAAGTACTCTAAACGTAGGATGTGCTACTGCTAAGCAACGTGCCATCAGGCCTGTCACTGTGGGCCTGCTCTCTCCTGTTATTGTTGAAGGTCAATGCTGGAAACAGACTAGAGTAGAGATGATGCATACATGCCACCTCGGAAAGTGTTCTTGTTGCACTACACCATAACTTGTGCATTTGTTTCAACTTTGTTTCTCAATATCCCCTTTGTTTTTCGATCTACAATTACAGGCTGGGCCTTCCCCTATACTTGGGAAAACATTACAATGCACACTTACCTTACCAATAAATCGACATTTTTTTTCCAGCCGGGCAGTGGCAAGTGGCAACACCCAAGACTGATGGACGAGAGGACCAAGAGGAATGCTGAGATGCAAATCCAGTCCACATTTTTTACCAGGCTAACACAATAACAGTATCAACTTGTATCTTCTTTCAAATAATTTGAATAATTTTTTTGTCTACAATCTTTACAACAGTGTGTTCTTGTTGTTGTTATTATCATCATTAGGTTTGCTCTCTGTTTACGATTCTTCCCTACCAATATTAAAAATTTCTATTTGCTATCTGTTAAAGTATTAAGGCCGGAACAACAGAACAAGAAGAATATGTAATCCGGGTCTTTCATCATCATGCACGCATTTCCTTTTTTTCCCTTAACATATGGATATGGTAGTCTTCAAAGATTGTCGTTGGTTTGTCCATGCATACTGTTTTTCAATGTCAAACCTTTCCCAAAACTCCCTTCCCATCCATTCAACAAACCCTAACCCTCTTCCCCCGGGCTGTGTGACTTATTGTCGAGGTGTGACTAAATTAAATGTACACCAATACTTAATCACACGCTTGCAGGGGCGGATGTGGCAAAAGCAACAGTACTTCAATTTCAAGGCAGAGCGATGATCTTCTTCTGCTTGCCCACCCATGAGTAGGATATTTTAGAGGTTATTTTATTTAACAAAGGAACATATACCTCAGCATTAATTGCCGGCATTGATTGGATTTGTTTGTTGTCATTCCTCATACACAGTACTAACTGTTAGGCTGTAGGCCTAGTCAAGTGACTCGACACCTACTATAGTTTGTAACTCTGTCTAGTAGGCTATCCCAACCACCATTATGTTTTGTTGTAAAATATTTTAGCATATTATTGTTGCTCGGTAAGTTCTGTACTGTACTTCATTCTACTACTCCTCTAACAGTCTCTCAAAGGCGATTGACTGTCTCCTTTTCTTTTTTTGCAAATGCTGCTGCCCTGCCAGTGTCTACTACTACTACTACTATACTACCACCACCACCCCAATCATGGCATGTTAGAACAAGCATTTGCAATGCAATAGGTCTCGCATTTATAAGATTTTGAGCTATTGTCATTGTAAAATAACCATGCCTTTTATTTATGTTTTGGTTTTAAAACAAATAAAAGGCATTGTCAATAACAATGTCAGTAGCATAAACTCGCATAAAGGCAGTGTGATCTCAAAGGCTTGGACTAAGATTAAAACAAGGTTGGCTGAAAAATGCTCTGTGTTCCTGTTATGTTTTTCTGTATTGCGTGCAAATTGCTAAATGTTTCTGTGGATGTTGCTATGTGAGTTCTAGTATACACGTACTAACACTATCCCCCCTGCATATGTGGTGGTGGTGTGCTTGTTGTTATTACACCTATGTGTGTACCATAAGTCACATGTTTAAATCTATTTATAGTTGCTGTTGTGTGTTTCCCTTGAATTTGTGCACTGATGGGTGGTGGTGTATGTGCTTGTTGGAAGTGTGCACTGCTAGATTTTGTTGTCTGAGTCTGTTGGAAGGGTGCACTGGTGGCAGGTGTTGTGTGTGCCTGGTGAAAGTGTGCACTGACGGCTGTTGTTGTGTGAGTGGTGAAAGCCTGTTATGAGGGTGTTGGTGTGTGTGTTACAGGTCAAATTATGCACTGACGTCTGTTGCTGTGTGCCTGCTGATAGTGTGTAATTTTGTTTTGTTGCATTTGAAAGTGTGCATTGATGGCTGGTGTTCTGTGCTTTGTGAAAGTGTTCACTGACGGCTGGTGTTGTATGGCATTTGAAATTATGCACTGAGTGATGGTAATGTGTGTGCCTAAAAAAAAGTGCTAAAGTGTGCAACAATTTAAAGATTGACCCCAAAAGTGTAGAGTGCTAGATAATGACACAATGCAAAGAAGAAAGGGATCCAAAAATTATTTTTACCTCACAATGAACTAAAGTTGTGATTATTTTGGGCAAATCAAAATGTGTGAGAAGGAATCGATACTACCATATAGTGTACTGTGTAATCAGCAAATGCTTTTGAAATGGCGTGTAATATAAACAATATAAGAACCCCTTCATGTTGTGTCTGATTAATACAGAAAGAGATTTTGAGGGTTAGGAGTGGGGCATAGTTGTAGAAGAGGTGTTGGGGGGTAGAAGGGTACATGAGTGCTGGTGGGGTATAAGGAGTTGATGTGTATTTGAACTTGCGAATGTTATTTCTAAGCAGTTGATAGTAAAGCTTGTATCCATTCTGATTCAGAAAACAAAACTTCTTGGTTGTAATTTTCTTTTATTATGTAATTGCAAACAACAGAAGTATAAATATGATCTTTGTTAGTCCCCTAATTAAAATATCTACAAACTAAATTTTGCCTTGTTGTTTATTGTAGTTCATCTTCTGTTTTTTCCTTTACTATTCTAATAATTTCCCCATTGCAAAAAATGACCTCACATGTTTGTGGGAGGTAATGTATCAGGGCATCTCCAATTTTTTCCAAATCTTCATCCAGCATAAACCAGCGAATGCGAATTTTATTTTGGATGTCCATTGACTGAAAATTGTCTGTGTTTGCCACTTGAATTGTTATAGTACTCATGTCTCCTTGTGTGCTCTCAATTCCATATATAGCAACTTCAATAGTTTCCGGTGGTGCTTCTGTTACCTGCGAAAAAAGCAGAAATCAAAATGTTAGTTTTGTGGAGTAGTTGAAAAGTGAGAGTGATCGAGAAGGGTGGATGTTTATTTGAGGGATATTAGAAGTGTTGATGTGTATTACAGCGCTCTTGTTATTCCCCTAGGGGTATCCGAGTGGTATCGAAGTACTTGAGGTGTAGAGGACTGTAAGTGTGATAGTGTGTTGTATTAGAGTTAGAATTCGATTATTTCCCCTATAGCAGAATAGTTGCTTTACAAGTGAGTGCTAAATTTTAGAGTGTTAGAGTGGTGTTTGAGAGTTTTATTTGATAGAATCTGGTATAAGTGACTTTGATTGTTATATTTTTTTGTGTGTCGGTGTGTTGAATAAGTGTAGAAGAGGTATAGGCCTATATAAGTTGTCCAAAAGCAGTAGAAGAGTGATAGATATTGTAGAAGCTGAACAGTGTTTTTGCGGGGTAGTATAGGGGAAGAGGTGTATAGGATAGGGGTAGTATAGTGTTTGGGTGTCATAATTTGAATAAGAGGAGATGTGGGCTATAATGAGTTTTGAGGTGTGTTAGAGGGGTATAGAAGTGTTATAGGTGAGTAATGTAATACATACTTGTATTTGGCTGTGCCTTGTTGTATTTAAAATCTTTTGCCCATTGCTCAATGTTACGTATTCTCCAATATTTGTATGAAACAGCGTTGCTTCTCTCCATAGTGTTACTTTTATCTCATCCGTGGCACCTTTCAATTTGATTGATTTTATAGCAGTTTGTTGGCCGTTGATGAAGACAGTCTTTTTATCTTCTTCCTAAAAGAGAATCCATTTTTGTAAATATTCCTTAAATTTAGAGAGAGAGGTGTGTTGCGAGAGAGCGAATGAGTGAGAGATAGGCAGCGTGATTGCTAAAAAAAGAGATGTGTGTGTATAGCAGGAGAGGTGTGTAGTAAATTTGGGAGTGTTTTTTTAGAGCTTGTGATGTTTTTAGAGTGTTAAAGTGAGGAGAGAGAGTGAGAAATAGAGATGTGGGTATAGATAGAGAGAGAGATACAGAGGTGTACATAGAGAGTGGTGTGTAGAGAGCAAGGTGTGTTGAGAGATTGTGAGTAAGAGTTGTGCAGATATATAGAGAGACAGTGAAAGGTGTTTATAGACAGTGAATGTGGTATGTGTGTGTGCGTATATATTTATATATATGTAGAGGGAGAGTTAGAAATGGAGATGTGTTTTGTTATAGAGAGAGGTGTGTTTAGAGCAACAAAGATGTGTGTTGAGAGAGTGTTTGGTGTTGTGAGCGATCAAAGTGTGTATATTGATTTAAAGAGAGCGATAGAGATGTGTATAGAGAGAGAGGTGTGTAGAGAGAGAGTGATAAAGTGAGGTTAGTAGACATCCGGTTTGAGAGAGATGTGTGTATAGACAGTGACAATAGAGGTGTGTAGAGAGAGCGAGAGAGAGTGTTGTGTACAGATAGAATGTTATGTGTTTAGAGAGAGTGTGATAGAGGTGTGTAGAGTTATAGATTGTTTTTTTTAGAGATAAACCATGTGAGTGGTAGAGTGAGGTGTAGAGAGAGATATGTTTTGAGAGACATATAGGTGTGCAGAGTGTGAGTTATGTATGTATAGCTTGAGAGAGTTAGAGAGAGGTGTGTATACAGAGAGAAGAGAGGTAGAGAAAGATGTGCGTAGAGAGAGCGAGAGAGAGTTGTGTGTAGTGTGAGAGCGCGCGAGGTTTTTAGAAAGAGCGAGTGAGGTGTGTACCCCTATGGATATTTATGTAAATATAGACCTTTATATTTTTAGAGAGAGAGAGAGATGGCTATGCTTAGACAGAGGCTGAGAGTTGTGTTTAAAGTTATTGCTAGAGAGGATAGTTAGATGAAAGCGAGATGGAGTGAAGTGTGTATTTAGGATGATGTATTGAGGTGTGTTTATTGTGAGTGAGAGCAAGGAAAGAGATTGAGATATTTGGCGTTCTTTTGAGAGTGTGATATAGAGATAGTTGTTTAGAGAGCTAGAGATGTGTATAGAGAGAGAACGAGTCAGAAAGAGAAGTGTGTTGAGAGAGATAGTTTGAGAGAGGTAGAGCAGAGATAGTGAGTGGTTTAGTGATACTTACTTCTGAAATGGTACCGCACACAGTCATTAGAGTTTTCACTGTTGCATGTTTAATTTCCTTGAGAGGTGATGCTGGTGGTGCTGGGGGTTGTAAGATTTTCTCAGCTTCTTTCACTATTAAATCAGACAATGGCATAGCTGGGTATTTAGTGACTTTGGTTTGTTTTGTTATTAGTATTGAATTGTTTTTGATTAGGAAATTGCGAATTAGTAGTCCACAGTTTTCTTTTGTTTGTTGGTACAATTGTTCTTGATAGCAAGTAGCTTTAATGGTTCCAGTAGTATCTGCTAAAGCTAAATGATATAGTACTTTGTTCTCTTGCTTCGCATTTTTGTAGTTGGTTTTCCCTGAGCATTTGATGGCGTTGACTCTTATTGGCTTCTGATATGGTTTGTTTTCTTCTGCTGAATTATTTGCAATTTCTCGAATAGTCTGCATCTTAAATGAAATCAAAGTTAATGCAATGCTAAATTGATACCCATAAAGCTTTATGATCACTATAATAGCATTCCAATGTACCATAGCTTTGCAATTTTTCATTTGTGTATATGTGATCTAATATAGATTGGTAGTTTGTTGTGTAACTGTTTATGATTTGTTGGCATTGAGTGGTATTTGAGAGTTTTATTTGATAGAATCTGGTATAAGTGACTTTGATTGTTATATTTTTTTGTGTGTCGGTGTGTTGAATAAGTGTAGAAGAGGTATAGGCCTATATAAGTTGTCCAAAAGCAGTAGAAGAGTGATAGATATTGTAGAAGCTGAACAGTGTTTTTGCGGGGTAGTATAGGGGAAGAGGTGTATAGGATAGGGGTAGTATAGTGTTTGGGTGTCATAATTTGAATAAGAGGAGATGTGGGCTATAATGAGTTTTGAGGTGTGTTAGAGGGGTATAGAAGTGTTATAGGTGAGTAATGTAATACATACTTGTATTTGGCTGTGCCTTGTTGTATTTAAAATCTTTTGCCCATTGCTCAATGTTACGTATTCTCCAATATTTGTATGAAACAGCGTTGCTTCTCTCCATAGTGTTACTTTTATCTCATCCGTGGCACCTTTCAATGTGATTGATTTTATAGCAGTTTGTTGGCCGTTGATGAAGACAGTCTTTTTATCTTCTTCCTAAAAGAGAATCCATTTTTGTAAATATTCCTTAAATTTAGAGAGAGAGGTGTGTTGCGAGAGAGCGAATGAGTGAGAGATAGGCGGTGATTGCTGAAAAAAGAGATGTGTGTGTATAGCAGGAGAGGTGTGTAGTAAATTTGGGAGTGTTTTTTTAGAGATTTTTTTTTAAAGTTGGTTGGTGATCTAATATAGATTGGTAGTTTGTTGTGTAACTGTTTATGATTTGTTGGCATTGTAAATTTGTTTCGAAAAACGTAAGAAGTCCTGTAGTGTTTGAATTTGTTTTCGCCAAATCCATGTTAAAATCTCCCATTATGATGTATTTGCAGTTGCGGTAAAAGTTAGTGATGTTTATAATAGATTCTAATAGTGAATGCATTAATGTATGTGGTGGCTTGTATACTATAATAATTATGCATTCAATATTATTATTATGTAATGTGAAATGTATAATGTCAATACCTCCTTGCGTTTCCTAAATAGGTAGAATACAAAGATCTTTTCTGTAGTAAAGTATCATTCCATGGTTTGTGTGTTGTGTATGGAATTTATCAAAGATTAAATGATAATATTGGTGTATTGCAAAATCTTGTTCTGTTGCCTTTTTTGTAGTGTTTATATCTGTTAAACAAATAATGTCTGCTTGTAACATGTTTTTGTCTGCTAACATGGATGTAAAATGTTTTTGAAGTGAGCGTATATTGTGTGCGACAATATTAAAATGTGCACTGTATGTTTCTAATTGTGCAATGGATATTTCTAGTGGCATATGCGCCCTCAATCTTTGCATTTCCTGGGAAACCTTAGGATGTACAAGAATTTTCTCCTCATCAAAGTTTTGGATATATATGCTGTGTATAGATTTTGCTCTGCTTAAAGCCACATAATGTAAATGATGAATTTTACTGTTATTAAAGTGCATATAAAGTGGTTCTAGAGTTTCCCCTTGTGTTCTATGTATAGTGCGTGCTGATGCTTGGCGTAAAGGAAATTGTTTGCGTATAACAGTTATAAATTTCCTAGTACATTGAAATTGCCTTGCTATAGGATGTATTGGTGTCTATGTATGTGAAATCTGTGAGTGATATAAATGTTTATATTCTTCTCGTGTAGTTTTCCCAACCATTGGATTATCAAATGCCACACAAATAATAAATGGTGTATTGTTAATAATTTCTACTAGCTGTACTAAACCGGAAGCTCCATTTGTTAACCCATCATTAACATTCACATTGCAAGTTAAATCATAGCGTAGTTGTAAAGCAATGCGTAAAGTTTGTGCAAGCCCCATTGTTTTCGTTGGATCTTTTGGTAATTGTTTCAGTATTGTTCTTTTAACGTTTTCATCCAGATCTGAACTCAATTCTGCAAAGTGTTGATCATTTTTGTGGCGCATAATTGTAGTTAGTTCAAATAGTTTGAAATGTTCTATCCATAAGTTAGTACTTAAAGGGCCATACAGTTGGTTAGCATCCTCAAATATATATCTGTCAAAAACTGGTTTTAATTGGTATAAGTCTCCAATAGCTAATATTGAAACTCCTCCAAAAGGTAGATTTGAAGCTTTGGTTTCTGTTATGGATAAAATTGAACATATTCCTGCCTACCATTGAAATTTCATCTATAATTATTACCTTCACATGCATCATTTGAATTTGAAGTGCAGTTCTATTTTCATGTGTTAGTGGTTTATAATTTAATCTTTGTGATACCGGTATTTTAAAAGTACTATGCAGTGTCTTCCCATTAATATTATGTGCTGCTTTGCCTGTTGGAGCAGTAAGCAATATATGAATATTGTCAGGATTTTCCCCTGCTTTAGTATTGTAATACCATAGTAATGTTTGGTATGGTTCAGTGACTAAATATCGAGGGACAAAATATCGACTACTCAAAATATCGACTCCCTATCTACAAACAGGTAAGTACTAAAATATCGATTCCAAAATATAGAATGTTAAAATATAGATAGCCAAAATATCGAATTTTTTAAATGTATTAAAAATGATATAAAATTAATTAAATATTAAAAACAATTAAATAAAACATACATAATATAATATTAAAAAGCTTAAAATGTAAACATAGTAAGAAAAAAGTACAAAAAAGTAGAGATTTTGGTGTCGATTCAGATCCTGGAAAAATTTCCCCCGTCCGAATTGAATCTGGACTTTTTTCCGTCCGAATCGTACAAGAAGCGTACAAACTGCCAAGTACGATTCGCATGGGAAAAACTCCATACGAATCACATCCGGAAAATTTCCCCACACGTCCTCGGGTCGGAAATTGTGTCCGACACATCCCCGGACGATTAACCGTACGATTCGGAAAAATGAAGTCCGACCGCGCAAGTACGATCACTCCCCTCCTTTCGATTTCACAACTGTATGGAAATAACACCGTACGGACTGAACTCCCATAACAAGCATGGAGACACGTGCCCGCACACGCGCCGAACACCCCACCACAGACCCCACATGTACGCGCAAAACGCCACCCGGCCGCGGATGCACGCGCCGAACCCCCAACAGTGCATGCATGGAGCGTACCCCCACCCATGTATGCATGGAGCGTACCCCCACCCATGTATGCATGGAGCGTACCAACTCCCCACGTGTGTATGTACGGACCGTACCCCCAGCCCACCAGTGTATGTACGGACCGTACCCCCACGCCACCAGTGTATGTACGGACCGTACCCCCACCCCACCAGTGTATGTACGGACTATACCCCCACCTGTGTATGCATGCAGCGTACCAACTCCCCACTCGGGTATGTACGGACCGTACCCCCACCCCACCAGTGTATGTACGGACCGTACCCCCACCCGTGTATGCATGCAGCTTACCAACTCCCCACCCGTGTATGTACGGACCATACCCCAACCCCACCAGTGTATGTACGGACCGTACCCCCACCAGTGTATGCACGGACCGCACCCCCACCCGTGTATGCATGCAGCATACCAACTCCCCACCCGTGTATGTACGGACCGTACCCCCACCCCACCAGTGTATGTACGGACCGTACCCCCACCCCACCAGTGTATGTATGGACCGTACCCCCACCCGTGTATGCATGCAGCGTACCTCCACCCCACCAGTGTATGTACGGACCGTACCCCCACCCGTGTATGAATGCAGCATACCCCCACCCCACCAGTGTATGTACGGACCGTACCCACACCCCACCAGTGTATGTACGGACCGTACCCCCACCCGTGTATGCATGCAGCATACCAACTCCCCGCCCCTGTATGTACGGACCGTACCCGCACCCGTGTATGCATGCAGCGTACCCACACCCCACCAGTGTCTGTATGGACCGTACCCCCACCCGTGTATGCATGCAGCGTACCTCCACCCCACCAGTGTATGTATGGACCGTACCCACACCCCACCAGTGTATGTATGGACCGTACCCCCACCCGTGTATGCATGGAGCGTACCAACTCCCCACCCGTGTATGTACGGACCGTACCCCCACCCGTGTATGTACGGACCGTACCCCCACCCCACCCGTGTATGTACGACCGTAACCCCACCCGTGTATGTACGGACCGTACCCCCACCCGTGTATGCATGCAGCGTACCCACACCCCACCAGTGTATGTACGGACCGTACCCCCACCCGTGTATGCATGCAGCGTACCTCCACCCCACCAGTGTATGTATGGACCGTACCCACACCCCACCAGTGTATGTATGGACCGTACCCCCACCCGTGTATGCATGGAGCGTACCAACTCCCCACCCGTGTATGTACGGACGTACCCCCACCCGTGTATGTACGGACCGTACCCCCACCCGTGTATGTACGGACCGTACCCCCACCCCACCCGTGTATGTACGGACCGTACCCCCACCCGTGTATGTACGGACCCTACACCCAGCCCCCCCTGTATGTACGGTGCGAAACACCACCACCGATGTACGGTGCGGACCAACACCCTGCCCGTGTTTGTACGCACCCTACCCCAGGCCCACACACCAGCACCCCCACCCAACATTGGGCATGTACGAGTCGTACTAAGCCATAGCAAAGGACAGCACTGTACAACAACATGGCCCATGTATGCACCGTACAGACGCTAAAAACACTCCTACTGAACCAGAACTAACCAAAAAAACACAAGGACAGTCAATCCGAGGCACACAACACCACAAAACATATCCAACAAGGCCAAAGACATCCTATACACTGACCTGCAACTGACAAACAGATAAACAGAGGCCCAAACCACTACCACTCCTTATAACACACCTACCCAAAGTTCAAACACAGCCACACCCACAAATGGACCAATAAAAAGGCCCAACACACACAAACCATGATCCTTTGCAACAGATCCACTGCTGCCAGACCCCAGAGACAACGCACTGCACCATACTTCAACCATCAATACACCTTACACTTGCACTCCTTCACACAACCACCATCACAAACACACCCACATCCATTCACACACACACACCTGCACATCCACAACCATCCACACCCACACCCACACCCATCCACACCCCCACCCCCACAACCATCCACACCCACACCCCACACCATGCCCACCAACAAGAATCCAAAGTTCACAAAGGACGAGCTGGAGTCCCTTGTCGACGAAATCATCAGAGTCGAGCCACAGCTCTTTGGAACATTGGTCAGACGGACCAGCATATCAGAAAAAACTGCCATGTGGGAGAGGATAGTCAATTCCGTGAATGCTGTTGGGGCCACCAGAAGGACCAGTCATGAGTGCCAAGCCAGGTGGTACGATCTGCGGAGGACGGTCCGCCGCAAAATGACGGACGAGCACAACCAGGCCAACATCACTGGAGGAGGGCCGCCCCGCAGACCGGTACACTACCATCCCTGGGAGGAGAAGGTGATGGCCACGCTGCCGCCGTTAGTAGTAGACGGACTAGAAGGAGTCCGAGAGCCTGGTGAGTACACAAACAACTCACCTCACATGGGGGGAACGCCATATACAACCCAAATACCAATCATGCACGCAACCCCTCCAAAGCCAGCACCGGACACAACCACACTCCACACAGCAGCAGCGCAGACTCAGACACTACGCCCAATGGGTGCCGGCAGAGAAGAAATAAACCCACATGAACAAGCCAATGGCCTTTGCAAGACCTGCAAACTGTGTGTGCCCAGGAAGCTGGGCTGAGGTGACAGAGGGTGACACACAGAGAGAGGGAGAGGGGCAGAGAGAGGGACAGAGACAGAGGTGGACACAGGGAGACAGACAGAGGGAGGGAGGAGGCTCACAGAGGGAGGGAGAAGGGGAGACAGAGGGAGATGGACAGAGGGAGGAGGCTGACAGAGGGAGGGAGAAAGGGAGACGGACAGAGGGAGGAGACTGATAGAGGGAGGGAGAAAGGGAGACAGAGGGAGACGGACAGAGGGAGGAGGCTGATAGAGGGAGGGAGAATGGGAGACGGACAGAGGGAGGAGGCTGATAGAGGGAGGGAGAAAGGGAGACAGAGGGAGACGGACAGAGGGAGAAGGCTGATAGAGGGAGGGAGAAAGGGAGACGGACAGAGGGAGGAGGCTGACAGAGGGAGGGAGAAAGGGAGACGGACAGAGGGAGGAGGCTGATAGAGGGAGGGAGAAACGGAGACAGAGGGAGACGGACAGAGGTAGGAGGCTGATAGAGGGAGGGAGAAAGGGAGACGGACAGAGGGAGGAGGCTGACAGAGGGAGGGAGAAAGGGAGACGGACCGAGGGAGGAGGTTGATAGAGGGAGGGAGAAAGGGAGACAGAGGGAGACGGACAGAGGGAGGAGGCTGATAGAGGGAGGGAGAAAGGGAGACGGACAGAGGGAGGAGGCTGATAGAGGGAGGAAGAAAGGGAGACAGAGGGAGACGGACAGTGGGAGGAGGCTGACAGAGGGAGGGAGAAAGGGAGACAGAGAGAGACCAAATCACCCTTGGGTGGTGTGGCTATGTCCGCTCGTCACCAGGTGGACTGTGTGCATGTAGACAAGGTTTGGCAGTGCCTTAACCCCCCCTTCAACCTTTGAAAAACACTAGGCCATGTGTCAATCTGTGCAAGAGTACATCCGTGATGCAGGCACAAACAGAACCTTACACCCAGTATACCTACCCACTGTGTTCGTCAGAACCCTGTCACAAATTGTTAAGTTACCTACCTGCATTCTCAAATGGCATGGAATAAACACCATTTGGCCACGTACAGTGCAATGCGGCTCTGCATGGCTTGCTACGCCCGCTCACTTCACTGCTGACTGTGTTCCCAAAATATGCATCAACTAAGATTGTGTCACACATAGGTAAAGTGTCGAAAGCTGTGGCCAAGGGACATACCCATGCACAAGTGCACTGTGTAAGGAATGCTAGCCAAATCTAACCACCCAGAGGAACTGTGCCAAATCAAAAAAGAATGAAACATGGATGTCGCATGTAACACAATTAACACTGTCTCTCTCACACACAGGTCAACGTCATCGATCTCCCCCCAACACTGGGGGTGGAAGACTCACAGGACCAGGCTCTGCGTGAAGAGGACCCCACCAGCAGCGACGACTCTCACCACTCCGTGGATGACCCAGACCAACCTGGCCCCTCTGGTGTCCAACCACCTGCAGCACCTGCGTCAGGTACAACTGTGCCAACCACCACCCCCATTCCTGCCACATCCCAGGAGACACCCAGGAGCCCTGCCCGCACACAACAACACAGCCAGTCTGTCCAGGAGGGACAAGGTTCTCCGGGCACCCAGGAGGAGGCAGGCGACACCGCAAATGCCATCCCTCAGGGGTCCCGGAGACCCGATGTGCCCACAACGGCAGGCCAGGCGCAAGTGGGCAGGGGTGGTGGGAGTGGAGGACGGCGGAGGCGCGAACCTGACCAGTTGGCTCAGGACTCGGCTATGGCACACGTCAGAACCATCCTGGACGCATACCGGCGTGACTCCAGAGGCATCGCCCAGGTAGTGGGGACCCTCAATGAGATGAAGACCCTGCAGGTTTAGCATCATGCCAGGATGGAGGCAAGACTGGCAGAGCTCTTGGCGGTGCACAGGGACGTGAGCCAATCCCTCCATCAGATCGCCCAAAGCCTGGCAAACCCTCCCTGTGCCAGCAGGCGTAGAGCAGCACCAGCCCCAGGGAGGGAGGAGGAGGAGGAATCATCTGACGGAGCGTCCCTTGCACCATCAAGCCAGGCGTCTGAGGGTCCCCGCAGGAAGGTGGGTCGTCCACGCAAAAGACCGTGAGAGTCAGCGGAACATCACCATCTCCCAGGTCACCTGGCCTGGCACCTGGCCCCATGGCCCAACAGCAGCAAAGGACATTCTCTGCCACATGGCCTTGCTGGTCACTGTCTGACCAATGTTGACAAAGACTGTGGCACAGACTCTGATGACTGTCAATGGCAAGGACACCAACTTCCCCTGTGAACTTTGGATTCTACACTCCCGCCAAGCACCTCTTGTCACCCCCCCAAAGACGTACCCCAGCACTAATAAAATTCATCACAATCACAAGATGATGCCGTCATTTTGCATTATTCCACTACATGTGTGTGTTGTAAAGTCAAACCATGCCTGATTTCTGAATTAACTGCGAACCACCATACCCTGGGGTCTGAGTCTGGCACAGGACACACATGGGTCACAACGTACCATCCAAGACAGACATGGAGCACCATACTCACCCGTGATGGGCCCAACCAGCTGAGGGGGTGCCCGCACAACTGTGCCTACAGACCTATTTAGAAGAGCAACAGTCATGCGCAGAGGTCAGGGATCATGTGGAGTGTCCTGGGGTGGGAGTCCCAGGTATGTGTAGACACGTGGCAGAACCATGTCCTGCATGCTTGAGTCAGGTGGATGTGGAGAATGGTGGGCCAGCCAAGGTTGGATGCATGGAGATGGCATAATTGGGTGTTGGATCACAGTGCCACAAGGTTGTGTTGTGGCTGTGGGCTGCATCCTGAGTGTGTGCGTGGATTGAGAAGGTCATCCTGCAGCTGGCAGTGATCCACTCCCCCCATCTCTGTTGGACGTTGATGTGGCCTGGTCGCCGGATGTAGTAGCAGAGCTGTGCAGATGCACCCTGGATGTGGACAAGTACCATGGGATTTCTAACGCACATGTCCGTAGAGTGCAGGGTAGGAGTAGACACGGATGTCATAGTTGACCTGGGGGATGGTCTCCCTCTTGCCTTGAGGTGGATGGAACTGGGGATCTTGTGCATAATGCAGAGTGTGCTGCCGCATGAGGCACAGATGCTGCTGATCAGCATAGCACATGTCAGCAAGCAATCCATGATGAACACCAGCTCGTTTGCGTGGACACTGGGTGCCCTTGCAGCAGGGCCTGCAGCAGCATGCGCCATGTCAAGGAAACAATGCCACAAGTAGCACACAAAGACAAGGATCTCAGGAAGGAACCATGCAAAAGGTGTATGTCAAGGAAGGAATGTCTGGTTCAACATGGCACACACACACACACTGGATTCACATGCGGCACAGTGGCTGTCGTGGAGACTGACATGCCACAAAACCTACACAGCCATGGACATCATGCACAATACAGAATCTAATCCCTGACAAACAGCTTGCATCTTGCTACTCTACACATAGACTCATATGCACCATCTCTGAGAACAATGCCAGACATTCCGCATGCACAGTGGCAACAGACCACCATTGACAGAGATGAGGCACCTTGGAGGCAGAGGGACACCTTTATTACTCATGTGTGTCGGAATGCTAATGCAACTCTGTCACCACATACACAGGTCATGTGGATGAACACATGGGACCAACACTGGCACCCCCCTTACCACCACAGATGCTGGAAATCCATGGCACTGGCACACAAGTGACGGGTTACAGCTAAACACCCCCCTGCTGCTCACGGAGAGCCTGCTATACACCATTGAGCCCCTAATGGGGAATTCACACAACCCAGTGCAACCCGTATGTTTCCGAGGCCAGTGTTACACACATTGATGGCTCCATCACAATCCCATTACAGATGACTGTCACCAAGTCTGACCATCATTTCAGGTGAATTCTGCTCCAGGTCATGTGCCCCATGGTGAATCTACATGTATGTGAAGTATCCAAACATGAACAGGAGCAGTGCACACACATTCAAAACAAATACCACTCCCAAAAAGCCGTGCTGCATCCCTTACCCGAAGGTGATTTTCGAACTTGTCCGTGCATGTAACGCTGATTCAGCACATGTTGCTGTGTTCATGAGGAATAGCAGGAGCACAACAATGCCACCAGCAGACAGCATGCGCAAGTACCTGTGGATGGGAGACACACCAGAAGTCAGCCAAAAGAAGCACATCCGCATGCATGTGCATGTACTCGACACGTAATAGATTGTCAACATGCGAGGTGACAATGATGACTCTGGAAAAACATTCTTCTATTGCACCATCACTCGAGTGACACATCCAAACACACCACTGACTCACTTGGAAGACATGCAGATGGACACACACATTGCAACACATGTCACACACAGCCCAATGCGTGCACACTCAGACACTGGAACTCACTACTAAGCAAAGAAGTCGCGTATGAGCCGACTCCGCATGTCCTCTACCGCCTCCTCCTCCTCCACATCACTTGCCTCGTGCCCAAGCCCTTCATCCTCCACGGGTGGATGGTCCTGCTCATCTGGATCCAGGATGAGTGGCACAGCTTTCTCCACTGCCATGTTGTGCAGCATGCAGCACACGAGGAATATCTTGCAGACCTTCACCGGTGCAAATGGGAGTGCGCCACCGGTCTTGTGGAGGCAACGGAATCGGCTCTTCAGGAGGCCAAACGTCCTCTCTATCACTCGCCTGGTCCGCCCATGGGCGTTGTTGTAGCGGTGATCGGCAGCCGTGCTGGGGTTGCGGAGAGGCGTGATCAGCCATGGCATGTTGGGATAGCCAGCATCCCCTACATGGAAACATCATGGACAACAGTGGGTCAGGAGAAGCAGTAAGACAGGAAGATGAAGTTAAATACAGGACTGCCAGAGTATACCCACCAACAATACATGCTCGTTCGTTGCGCAGCTGCAGCATCATTTCAGGCACCCTGCTACGCCTCATGATGTACGCATCGTGTGCTGATCCTGGGAAACGAGCACAGACATGTGAAATCACCATGTTGGCAAGACACACCGCAAGGGCATTAATGGAGTGGTAATGCTTGCGGTTACGGAAGGCTACCTCCTGTGCCTGTGGTGGTACCAAAGCCACATGTGTTCCATCTATGGACCCAATGACATGGGGCATCCCTCCCAGGGCATAGAACTCACACTTGACAGCTGTCAACTGCTCAGGAGTTGGGAATTTAATGAACTCATCAAGGTGCTCCAACATGGCCTCTAAAAAATCATGCAGAACACGGCTTAACATGGTTTGGGACATCCCACCCACATGGGCAATGGTATGTTGAAAGGTACCCGTGGCCAAGAAATGTAGGGCTGCCATCACCTTCATCTTGGGTGTCAGTGCACCAGGATACCTGTGTAGCGGTTGGAGGTGTGCTGCCAGCCGTGTCGTCAAGTCCACAATCAAACTTTGGGGGAAGCGGTAGCGGCGTATACAGTCATTTTCCTGCATGTCAGCCAAGTCTGGAATTGCTCGAGGGAGAGGCAGAGCCCTGCAGTGAATTAGAAGGGACAACGAAGAGTGAGTACAATACACCACCAATGTCAATGTACAGAGCACATGCTCAACAGGCAATACACATATGCTACATACAGAGTCAGGTCTGTGCAATATGCCCTGGACACGTATGCCAGGCATGTGACACTCCTACAAAGAGCCAGCTACAAACGTTGATTCTCAACCTCATTATGCCATGCCATGAAACTAGCTGTGGGCCAGTGTAAGTGAGCAGGCAGACGCATTACAGGAGTTACAGACATCCAAATATGTGCAGAGGAAGGATGTTTATTGTACAGACAGGTTGCGGAACACTAGAGGCACAGGTCACATGTCATAGAAAAAGGACAGACCACACACCTTGCCATTAAGGATTACATTTCAAGAATGATTCCACATACATTGAGAGTATGCAGATATGTCCTTGTTGTGAAACTCCGTGTCGATGCATACACACACACCTTACGTCGGATTCCACATGTGGCGTGGTATGCGTAACACTGTGCCATGGCCATCTACACACAGACACATGTTGGTTGCAGCAACTGCAGATGCATTTGACCAAACACCTACAGCAAGCCAATGGGAACACACGACACATACATGACATAGTCACATCGTGCAACGCGGGTAGTCGTATGCGTACTGTGAGAAGTTGGCCTGGTATATGCTGTTCACTAGTTCTAGTGACCACCTTGTACCATGCCAAGCAACCCTTATGGTGTGGTTGTAAGTCAACCTTTTCGGACTAGCTGCCCTAGTGGTAGCGTAGGCTAAGCAGTCTTTGAGGCTAAACTCGTGATGCGTGTTAAGCAAGCTGTTTTACCAATAGTAACCCCCTTTTATACCAATGAAAGGACACCACACAGATATATATTCAAAATATATATGTATTTATTTCTCAAAGTAACCCCTAGTCTCTTTATGAGCACAGGAGCACAAATCGTCAAACAAGATTATCACAGAATACACAGAAGTTGCACTTTATATGGATAGGCCCTGGTGGCCACTCGAACCATATACTAAAATAGTGGTATAAGTACCACGAACAGAAAAGGGAAAAGGCCTAGGGCCTCTAGAATCGCTGGGCCTACAAGGAGCTAACGTCAGTTAGTGACCAGGAGGTCCACGGGTGGCGTGTGCAGAGCAAATAGTCACACGCGTGCTCCCATAGGTTTCAATGGGTGCGTAAAAAGTACAAAGTTACTGCAAAGGGAATCTTCCGGATGACCTAGGAACTTAAGATTTGGAACACAGGCACTAGAGATGTATTACTACACATGGGCACCGGAGTACCAGCTTTACCTCACCCACAGGAAGCGGGTGCATAGGCCTCAAAGTGCGTCGGGTTTCTTCTATCTGTTCCGTTGAGCCTGGGACAAAAGATGCTGCAGGCGGTCGGTCGGGAAGAGATGCAGTGGATCCAAGAGTGGATCGGAGATGTTGAAGACCTGTAAGCAGAGGGGACAGTGTTCACAGTCACTAGCCAGTGACCAGCGTGGCACCAGGTGGGTACCAGGCGATGTCGGGTGCAAACAGGTGATGAGGGGTAGCTTGTCTCCGCAGCCACGTGGTCCCTGAAGGTCGACGACGTCCAGGAGTCGGCTCACGAGCTGTCCCACGCAGGCTCTCGCTGTCGGCGGTGTCGGCGACTTGATCGAAGCAAACAAGCCTTGGCAAAAGCAATTGCAGGAGGATTCGGAAATCAGCTGTTGGTTCTGACCAGCAAGGTCAGAGGGATTGCTCCTTTGGAGGGGAGCAAGGGCCAGTCTGGAGCAACCAGACCAGCGGTGTTTGTCGTAGATTTCGTCGCCAAGATGGCCCCTAGCCAGCGGGCCAGCAACCGGTTAGGCGCGTCGAGTGGCAAAATGCAGAAGGGCCCCACGCAGATCGTGGAGATGCTGGAGGGCTCACCTTTGGTGCAGATGCTGCTCGAGGGTTGGGCTTCTCAGGACCCAAAGCACAACTTGGAGGGAGCCTCGGTTGTTGCACTGGTCAGCTTGTCGTAGTCGTTTCAAGATGGCTGGCTCCACGTGTCTCGGTGCCTCCACGGGTCTCCTCTTTGCAGGGACTGTGGATCGGGCGGTGAGAGGTCTGGAGGTCCAGGTCTTGTCAGTCTCTGGGCTCGGGCTCCGGCGGGAGGCGGCGGCAAAGCAGACGTTGATTCGCTGGATGGTGCTTGCGTTAGCAAGGTGGTCACTCCCTGACCACAGGGGAGATTTTCTTCAGTCTTCTGTGCAGCAGAATGTCGAAGTTCCCGTCTTCTTCTTAGTTTCAAGTTGATTCCAGGATGTCTAAAGTCTTAGGACACAGCTCCTACCTGTATTCGGATTCTAGGGGCCGGACTACCTGCTAGGTCCCTCCCTATGGGTGGGACCAGGAAGGGGGGTGGTTACACCCCCAATCCTTTGTCCAGCTCGCCCCAGGCCCGGGACTGGTGTGCCCCAGGACCGGTTTGAACTGGCATATGCCCCGAGGCTCCTTGTGAGCCACAGGCATGTCTGGTTTCTTTCAAGCCCTACCTGACCAATACACAAAATCCTGTCTGGGGTGGTGCATGCACCTCCCCTGGCAGGAAACCCTTTGTCCACACCTCCCAAGCTGGAAGGACTCCCAGCAGCAGGAGGGCAGACTTGTGTCTGTGGTGGCAGCATCCATTTTGTGGAGCTGAGGCTATGTCTGATTTTACCCGGGTTTCAGGCACTGTACATGTCGTGTCCCTCTAGAAGGGTGGAATGCTAACCCCGTCGCCAGAATTGGCGAGGGGTTAGTATTCCAATTCGTATGACACCTTACTCGACATGTTTTGATAAAGCCAAACCAAAGATAGCATTTAACCGCGAGGTTCATAATGCACTTAAGAGTATATGGTATGACGATATCTGGAAACAGTAGAAGGAAGTTGTTCCGACCACTGCAGACAGGCTCAGCTCATGCCAGAGCACCATCTCACATGGAACCAAGCACTCTGCCTTCAGGATTGTTAAGGCCTGCCATAGGAGTGACTTATAGGTTACCAGGTGTCCCATTTAAGTTTAGGTATAGGTATACTACACCTAAGTAAGAGGTGATTACACCAACTTACCCCAGCTGAGTGATCAGCCAGTTGTGTCAGATTGTTAGGCCAAGCCTGGGGTGGCATAATACATGCTTCAGCCCCTGGCAGGCCTTGGATACACCAATGCCCTGGGTACCTAGTGTACACTGGTACAGGGGCTGACAGGGTGATCCAACCAATTGGGTATGTACCTAGGGTACATGGAGTCCATTTTACAGAGAGAGCAGATAGCCTGAGAGCCTGAATGGCAGGATCTCAGGCCAACTAAGTCGAAAAACCAGCTAGACACTAGGCAAAAATTTGGGGGTAACCATAGTCAGATATCCACCTTCCTACACAACCCCCCCCCAAACGAAGGGAGATAAGGCTGACCTTGACCAGGTAAGCCTATATTGCCCAAGTGGCCATATAAGGAGGAACCAGCACTGGCATGGTTACCCCCTGTCTCATGGTCCACTAAGCAATCCCTCACCCTAAGGGTATCAGAGGGTCTCCACCATAGGGAATCTCTACCTGTGGTGTGTCTTGGCAAAGTAAAAGGCTGGTGTTGAGATGGAGTACTGAAGTGAGTGTCCTCAAAGTGAGGCCTCAGCTTCCTCCAATCATCCTCCACCATGGATGCCTTTCTTTCTTTAACTGAGTTGCACTGTGCTCTCAGGGTCAGCCTCTGGCTACCTAAAGCTGGAGGCTGGGTCCCTTTTGTGGGCTTACTGGAGGGACAGGTCAGGTTTGGGGCCCTAAGGTCCCATGTTTGCCTGTGCCCAACAGAATCCCCCTGGGGGAGGTCCCTAACTACCTGTAAAGGAGATCCCTCAGGAATGTTTTTACCCATCACCTGACTAGGGCTACTAGCCAGGCAATCCTCATTCTTTTGATGGGGGGGTTCTTGTGGACAGGGGCCCTCTGGGGGTCCACTGGCCTCCCTGACCTCTGCAGCCCTGGGCTGACTGAGGCAGGGTAGAGAGAGGCAGGCTACATGCACCAGACTGGATCCCACCTTGGAAGGGGCCACTGACATCAGAGGCTCTGCCAGGCCAGGCCTGGCTACCTCTGGGGCAGTTCCTTCACAAGGGGTGAGGTCAGATCCCTGAGGAGGCTGACCTTTTCCTAATGTCTGGGGAGAGGGAGACTTTTCTTCCTCCCCACTACTCTCAGTTTGTGTGGAGTGATCCATTGTTTCAGGCTTCACTACACCTATGTCAGTCTGAGTATAGGCTGAGACCATTACAGCCTTGCCAACCTTTTCAGGGGGGCACTCAGTTTGTGTTTGAGCTGTGACTGTCACAGCTCTGCCAGTCCCTACAGGGAAGTCTGTCTGTGCCTGGGCTGTGGCTACCACTGCCCTTCCAACCTTTTCAGGGAGGAAATCTATTTGGACAGGGGTTGTGAATGGCACAACCCCCCTACCCTTTTGTGAAAGGCCTACCATTTTAGAATGGGTGTCTTGTTCAACTCCAGCCCAAGCTGAGAGTTCTAAGTCATTCCCCAGTAAGCAGTCTACAGGCAAGGTTGGGGACACTGCTACCCTTTTAGGGCCAGTGACCCCTCCCCAGCTGAGACATACCTCTGCCATGGGATGACTGTTCTGTTTGCCATCAATGTTAGTCACCTGGTAGGAGAAACCGGGCAAAAGCTGCTCAGAGGGAACTAGCCAATGGGCCACCATTGTGATGCTAGCCCCAGTGTCTCTGTAGGCCTCAGCTTTTGTACCATTGATGTAGGGCTCCTGTCTGTACCTACCCAAAGTGTTGGGACAGGCAGTGAAGTTGGCAAACCCCATGCCACCATCACAGACAAGAGTGGTTGCTGTAGGGGAATTGGCTAAGCCAGGGTCCCCCTGTGTTCCCCAAGTAAACCCACCCAGATTTCTGGGGGCACTCCCACCACCTGGGGGATTACTGCTGACAGTAATAGGTGGTGTGACAGGAGTAATTGGAGGAACAGTTTTGTTTTTAGCCCTTGGGCAACCGCTGTCAGTTTTCCAATGCCCAGGAGTTTTACACTCATGGCAGTAGGGCTTTTTAGCTGTGGTAGAGGAGGGAGCTTGGGACCCACCACCCTGTGTGGAGTTTTGGGGCCCTGAGGAAGGTTTCTCTTTTTCTTTATCCCCACCCTTCTCTTGAGGCTTGGTGGTATCTTTCTTTTGGTCACCACCCTGGTTTTTAGGCCTGATCCTGGTCCTGACCCATTTATCTGCCCTCTTTCCCAATTCTTGGGGAGAGGTCAAATCTGAGTCTACCAGGTGTTGATGGAGAAGCTGGTTTTGACAATTACTTAAAATCTGCTCTCTCATCATCAAATTGTACAATCCTGTATAATCAGACACCTTACTTCCCAGCAACCAACCCTCCAAAGCCTTAGTGGCACATTCCACATATTCAGACCAGTTCTGAGTCTGTGTCTTCTGGGTGTCTCTGAACATTAACCTGTACTGTTCAGTGGTTAAGCCTAACCCATCAACTAGGACACTCTTCAGGACTCTGTAATTTCTGACATCCTCTTCTCTAACAGTGAGGAGTCTATCTCTGCCTCTCCCCTCAAAGGAGAGCCATAAGATTGCTGCCCACTGGTCTTCAGGAACCTGCTGCACTTTGCAGGCTCTCTCAAGAGCAGTCATCCATTTGTGGATGTCATCCCCACTTTTGTAGGGGGGCACAATCTTGGACAGGTTCCTATTGTCAAAGACCCTATCTTTGTCCCTAGGGACATTGCTGCCACCAGTGGGTATAGACCCACTCTCTCTATGCTGCCTAGCCTTGCTCAGTTTTTCTTCCATCAGGGCTACTTCTAGCTCCTGCTTCCTGATCCTCAGCTGGGCTTCCTGCATTCTGGCCTCATGTTCCCTCCTCTGAGGGGTGGTCAGTCTCCTTCTGGAGTGACCTTGAGAGCCTCTAGAGCCATGGGAAGCATTGGAGTCACCTGAGCGATTCCTTTGCCTTCCAAGCCCTGTGTTAAGTCCACTGGGGAGATCCAATGGGGTGAACCCACTGTCAGTCCCCAATAGCCTTAGTTTAGCTGGGCCAAGTATAACACTTGGCACTGGGCTAGTTCTCCCTTCATCCCCACTCACATCTGTATCCCCATCACTTTCTTCCTCTGTGGTAGGCATCCCATCTAAGGGGTGACTATTGGGAAGGGGTACTTCAGTGGCATCTTCAGAAGGGGGGCCTCCTGTTCCTGTCCCTAAGGGGGCTAACTGGGAAGCTTTCTTGAGTGCTCTCTGATTCTCATCATTCTGTAAGAGCTCTCTGAGCTCAGCAGAGTTTGGGTTCTTGGGCTGTTTAAGGCCTCTAAGAGTTGCCAAATGCCTGAGCTCATTCTGATTAAGGGTAGCAAAGCTGGATGGTGCCCTCTGGGGGTCACTCTCAACAGAGATGGGTACAGTGGACCCCTCTGCCCCGGCCATTGCTCTTAAGTGTGGGTGGATGTGTTGCAATCTACCTACACTTGGGTTTACCTACTAAACCTATCTAGTAGTTGTAGTCAGGGTGTGCTACTCCCTTTGCTCTACAACAACTAAGTTCAGTAGAACTTAAGTATATCTAATCTTGTTTTATATGTACCTACAGGTACCTATGTGATCTTTCAATTGGTAACCAAGAGATTACAATGGTAAAACACAGCAAGCTCAAATCCAACCGCTGCTCACCAATGTGAGAAGTTGGCCTGGTATATGCTGTTCACTAGTTCTAGTGACCACCTTGTACCATGCCAAGCAACCCTTATGGTGTGGTTGTAAGTCAACCTTTTCGGACTAGCTGCCCTAGTGGTAGCGTAGGCTAAGCAGTCTTTGAGGCTAAACTCGTGATGCGTGTTAAGCAAGCTGTTTTACCAATAGTAACCCCCTTTTATACCAATGAAAGGACACCACACAGATATATATTCAAAATATATATGTATTTATTTCTCAAAGTAACCCCTAGTCTCTTTATGAGCACAGGAGCACAAATCGTCAAACAAGATTATCACAGAATACACAGAAGTTGCACTTTATATGGATAGGCCCTGGTGGCCACTCGAACCATATACTAAAATAGTGGTATAAGTACCACGAACAGAAAAGGGAAAAGGCCTAGGGCCTCTAGAATCGCTGGGCCTACAAGGAGCTAACGTCAGTTAGTGACCAGGAGGTCCACGGGTGGCGTGTGCAGAGCAAATAGTCACACGCGTGCTCCCATAGGTTTCAATGGGTGCGTAAAAAGTACAAAGTTACTGCAAAGGGAATCTTCCGGATGACCTAGGAACTTAAGATTTGGAACACAGGCACTAGAGATGTATTACTACACATGGGCACCGGAGTACCAGCTTTACCTCACCCACAGGAAGCGGGTGCATAGGCCTCAAAGTGCGTCGGGTTTCTTCTATCTGTTCCGTTGAGCCTGGGACAAAAGATGCTGCAGGCGGTCGGTCGGGAAGAGATGCAGTGGATCCAAGAGTGGATCGGAGATGTTGAAGACCTGTAAGCAGAGGGGACAGTGTTCACAGTCACTAGCCAGTGACCAGCGTGGCACCAGGTGGGTACCAGGCGATGTCGGGTGCAAACAGGTGATGAGGGGTAGCTTGTCTCCGCAGCCACGTGGTCCCTGAAGGTCGACGACGTCCAGGAGTCGGCTCACGAGCTGTCCCACGCAGGCTCTCGCTGTCGGCGGTGTCGGCGACTTGATCGAAGCAAACAAGCCTTGGCAAAAGCAATTGCAGGAGGATTCGGAAATCAGCTGTTGGTTCTGACCAGCAAGGTCAGAGGGATTGCTCCTTTGGAGGGGAGCAAGGGCCAGTCTGGAGCAACCAGACCAGCGGTGTTTGTCGTAGATTTCGTCGCCAAGATGGCCCCTAGCCAGCGGGCCAGCAACCGGTTAGGCGCGTCGAGTGGCAAAATGCAGAAGGGCCCCACGCAGATCGTGGAGATGCTGGAGGGCTCACCTTTGGTGCAGATGCTGCTCGAGGGTTGGGCTTCTCAGGACCCAAAGCACAACTTGGAGGGAGCCTCGGTTGTTGCACTGGTCAGCTTGTCGTAGTCGTTTCAAGATGGCTGGCTCCACGTGTCTCGGTGCCTCCACGGGTCTCCTCTTTGCAGGGACTGTGGATCGGGCGGTGAGAGGTCTGGAGGTCCAGGTCTTGTCAGTCTCTGGGCTCGGGCTCCGGCGGGAGGCGGCGGCAAAGCAGACGTTGATTCGCTGGATGGTGCTTGCGTTAGCAAGGTGGTCACTCCCTGACCACAGGGGAGATTTTCTTCAGTCTTCTGTGCAGCAGAATGTCGAAGTTCCCGTCTTCTTCTTAGTTTCAAGTTGATTCCAGGATGTCTAAAGTCTTAGGACACAGCTCCTACCTGTATTCGGATTCTAGGGGCCGGACTACCTGCTAGGTCCCTCCCTATGGGTGGGACCAGGAAGGGGGGTGGTTACACCCCCAATCCTTTGTCCAGCTCGCCCCAGGCCCGGGACTGGTGTGCCCCAGGACCGGTTTGAACTGGCATATGCCCCGAGGCTCCTTGTGAGCCACAGGCATGTCTGGTTTCTTTCAAGCCCTACCTGACCAATACACAAAATCCTGTCTGGGGTGGTGCATGCACCTCCCCTGGCAGGAAACCCTTTGTCCACACCTCCCAAGCTGGAAGGACTCCCAGCAGCAGGAGGGCAGACTTGTGTCTGTGGTGGCAGCATCCATTTTGTGGAGCTGAGGCTATGTCTGATTTTACCCGGGTTTCAGGCACTGTACATGTCGTGTCCCTCTAGAAGGGTGGAATGCTAACCCCGTCGCCAGAATTGGCGAGGGGTTAGTATTCCAATTCGTATGACACCTTACTCGACATGTTTTGATAAAGCCAAACCAAAGATAGCATTTAACCGCGAGGTTCATAATGCACTTAAGAGTATATGGTATGACGATATCTGGAAACAGTAGAAGGAAGTTGTTCCGACCACTGCAGACAGGCTCAGCTCATGCCAGAGCACCATCTCACATGGAACCAAGCACTCTGCCTTCAGGATTGTTAAGGCCTGCCATAGGAGTGACTTATAGGTTACCAGGTGTCCCATTTAAGTTTAGGTATAGGTATACTACACCTAAGTAAGAGGTGATTACACCAACTTACCCCAGCTGAGTGATCAGCCAGTTGTGTCAGATTGTTAGGCCAAGCCTGGGGTGGCATAATACATGCTTCAGCCCCTGGCAGGCCTTGGATACACCAATGCCCTGGGTACCTAGTGTACACTGGTACAGGGGCTGACAGGGTGATCCAACCAATTGGGTATGTACCTAGGGTACATGGAGTCCATTTTACAGAGAGAGCAGATAGCCTGAGAGCCTGAATGGCAGGATCTCAGGCCAACTAAGTCGAAAAACCAGCTAGACACTAGGCAAAAATTTGGGGGTAACCATAGTCAGATATCCACCTTCCTACACGTACCCATAGTGATACGCCCCGTACACGCATGTGTACGGCCCGTTTCACTATGGCTTTGCTCGCGTATGCGTACCCATAGTGATACGCCCCGTACACGCGCGTTACAGGAGTTACAGACATCCAAATATGTGCAGAGGAAGGATGTTTATTGTACAGACAGGTTGCGGAACACTAGAGGCACAGGTCACATGTCATAGAAAAAGGACAGACCACACACCTTGCCATGAAGGATTACATGTCAAGACTGATCACACATACATTTAGAGTATGCAGATAGGTCCTTGTTTTGAAACTCCGTGTCGATGCATACATACACACCTTACGTCGGATTACACATGTGTGCTGGTGTGCGTAACAGTGTGCCATGCCCATCTACACACAGACACATGTTGGTTGCAGCAACAGCAGATGCATTTTACCAAACACCTACAGCAAACCTATGGGAACACATGACACACACATGACATGGCTACAGCATGCAACGCGGGCATTCACTTGTCAGGGGTAACATTCCGTGTACCTGGCATCAGGGGACATTTGCGGGTGTCGGTGACTGTGCCATGCCAGTGACGTATGGCCCACCAAGTCAGTACTACATGCACACATGTCAAAGGAGTGAAGGGGATGTGTGGCACATAGGGCACCATCACACGTGACATGTGTACACAGCCCATCATACTGTAATTAGCTTCACACCTCAGGAAGTATGGTGCCACATCACAGCCTGACCCACCTGTGCCCGACACATGTAGTACTGCACAGACGATGCTTTGATGTCCAGCCTTGGCCATGTATGACAGCTCAATTCATTCCTGTGTGCCGCCTGTCACCACTGTCAGGTGTGAATCCCACCATACATATGCTCCGAGGGCGTGTGTGGGGTCCCTATCACTATGGTGGTGCTGGCGTATGCGTATGCCATAGTGATACGGACCGTACACACGCGTGTGTACGGTCCGGACTACTATGGGGGTGCTCACGTACGTGTACGCCTTAGTAGTCCGGACCGTACACACGCGTGTGTACGGTCCCTATCACTATGGCGTACGCATACGCCAGCACCCCCATAGTGATAGGGACCGTACACACGCGTGTGTACGGTCCGGACTACTAAGGCGTACGCATACGCCAGCACCACCATAGTGTTACGGACCGTACACGCGTGTGTACGGTCCGGACTACTAAGGCGTACACGTACGCGAGCAACCCCATAGTGATAGGGACCATACACACGCGTGTACGGTCCGTTGCAATGCATTTGGGGTGCCCTAGGGCTGTGGGACGCACCGTACCTGTGTTGTGACATAGGATTGCCATAGGGGACACATGAGGGACAAGTATAGGGGCCTAAATGCATGCTGGTTGTCATGGAGACCGAGTTTCAGGTTTGAATTTTGCATCATGTGGCCAGCAGAAGTCGGTTGGAGACAATTTACTTTGTTGCAATGTGGTTGTTGACATTACATCATGCTCAATTTTAAAACCATGCATAGCCTGTCACTGGGGTAGTTTTAAATTGATTGGAGGACACGTAGGATGCAAATGTGACTGAGCCAATCACTCTGTACTCCTGTAAATGAAACAGGCCAGCAAGGAAGATATAAGGCAGCCAGGTCCCTTGAGAGAGCACTTGCCTGCACATCCTTTCATTCCACGACACTGCTGATGCTCGTGATTCCTCTGGCACCATGTCCAGGTCTGTGGAGAGGGCCCAGCCATTCACCATGGAGGAGAATATGGCGTTGGTGGATGTGATCCTCCTACAGTACACCATGCTGTATGGTCGACCAGGGGAGCAGGTGAGTGCAGACCCCACTAGCTTAAACTGTGCCCCTTATTTTTACTGTGACTTCTGGCATTGTGTCCAGGTGTGACAGACTTGCAGGCTTCTTCATAGTGGTTCCCGGGGGGGGGGAGGGCTCATGTCTCCCATGCAGAGCATGCTGTAGTTCCTGTGTGCACAACGCACTAGCATGGTGCTTACTGTGACGATCACTGCATGGTGCATGCCGCTTTCGGACTGCCTAATCCTCCTGGAAATGTTGTTCCTACAGTCCTGATGTGAGTCTGTGCTCCCCCCAGGGTGACAGGTGCCAGGACCCACAGATGTGTGTCTGTTCAGTGTACCTGTGGTGAGAGTGTCCAAATGATGTGGTCGTCCCCTGGACATTGGTGTGTGTGTGTGAGTCCCCATGTGGGTGTGTGCATATGTGGAGTGTTGCACCCCAGCTGCATGTGGGATGGATACACCCTGGCCAGCTGATGTGAGCAGTGAGCTGTGCTGGATGTCTGCCGTGCTGAGACAGCCCCACATCTGTGACACCCCCAGTCTAGTGGCACATGTGCAGAGTGAGGTTTGTAGCGGCAGTTGCCAATGCCAGGTGATTGTTCAGTGCCTGTGTGTGTCTGTGTACTCTACTGAGGTGGCGTAAGTGGGCTGGGGCATTTGACTGCTTAGGGGTACTGTTCAGATTCCTGTTGTAGCTTGGGATGCACAGTGTGAGCCTGCATCATTGATTGTGTTGCACCCCTCATGCCACCTGTGTACTTTCAATGGCACCTACTGCATTTGTCCATTCCCAGGAGGATGATGTCACTATGACAAAGGTGCAATGTGTTGGCTGCATACTATGGCCAGTTCAAACATGCATGATTTGTAATATGTGTGTCTCTATATCATTGATAAGGTGGATTGATGTATTGTCACTTTTGCATCCTCACAGGTAGGCGTCTGTGCCAAGGGGGAGATCTGGAAGCAAGCCGTCAGTGCCGTGAGGCGGACCGAGGGTCGGAAGCGGCGCCTAGCCCAGGTGAGGAAACACTGGCAGGACATCCGGTGCTGGACGCGGAGGATCGCACGGGTCCTGCTGGGGGACTCACCTGTGAGCCAGAAAAACCGTGGGCGCCGGCGTCTGACCCACATCCAGAAGCGTGTGCTGGTGGTGGTCTTCCCCGACTTGGACAGGCGCTTACTGGAGAAGCAGCAGCAGCAAGGGGGTAGGTACATGTGTGTTTGTTGTGTGTGACCAGCTTTTGGAAGTGCGCAGTTGCATGGATACACTGCCAGGGTTTAAATGTGCAGTGCATATCCTGTTCCCCAAAGTAAAGCGGTGCTGTTCTTCCTCCCTTCCCCTCCTTGCCATGTGTTCCCTGGTCTGTGTGTAGTCACTCTTGCACAAGGTCATCTAGGCTGGCAGTTACTCCAAGTGCCCAATGCTTGCAGCATCATGTGTGGGGGTGGTGTGTAACAGGTTTTTGCACGTTGCCTGTGCCCCGGCCAGTTCTGTCATTGTGGGGTCCATGCTGAGTCCCGACATGGGAGTGTGTGTTTCATGTGTACTGCCTTACTGCCTGCATGTCGAATGTTGTGCCCTCTGACATGATGTGCTTGAGTGTGAGATGTGCATAGTGCAGGGATGGTGGCTTGTGTTCCAGTCATATCCATCCAGGGCCATGGAGTTGTGTGGCCACTACAGTCCCCTGGGGCACCTTTTCCTAGGTATCCTGTGTGTCATCAGACAATGTGGACATTCTCTGTGTCTTCAGCATAGTTTGGGCCCTGTGGCATAGTACCATGGCCTCATTTGTATTCATATATACTGTGCTACATGTGTCCACTGTACAGGGTGACCTAAATTAGCTGGTGCATACTCACAGGGGCCAGTGCCTGTGTGTCTTGGTACAACTATCTGATGATGGTTGTTTGTCAGTGATATATGTGGACAGGCGCACCAGGGGTAGTTTGTGTGCGATCAGGATTAATTACAGGCCATGTGTTTTCATCCCAGACTAAGAGGTGTAAGTACTTCCTCTGTCTCAATCACATTGTCTCAGGTGGGGGGGGTTGGTGCGGGCAAGGCCTACATGTCCAAACCTGAAGTCTCCTTGCTCGGTCTGGCCAGTGTGTGATGTTTGTGTGGCCAAACACTCAAGGTGCAGTGCCCCAGTCATGTTGGCCATGGTTTTCAGTATTACCTTTGCAGCATGTCCCAAGAGTTGCTAGACATGGTTCCTGCTCATCCCTTTCTTGGCTACGCTGTGTGTCGCTGATGCTGTGCTAGATTGTCCCCAGAGCCTGGCTACTCTGTACAATTTGATATCAAGTTATTTGCTATTGTGTCATGCTCTCCATATTTTAACAGTGGCATGGTGGGTCAACAAACTGTGTGTTGCAGGGACTACATATGTACCTTGTATTGTAGATGTTACTCTTGTAGCTTTTCAGGCTATGCACTGTGACCTATGTAGAGTTGACTCATGTGACATATGTATACAGGTGTCTGATTTCTCCTGTCTCTTCACCTTGCTCACAGCATCGTCGGGGGACAACGAGGGAGACACTGGCACGGACCGTGAGGAGGGAGCGAGTACCAGTGCCAGCAGTGCAGAGTTGTCTGGCACATCGAGTGGCACGGAGGCCGACGGGAGTGCAGCGGAGGACCTGTCCAGTCAAACCACCACCGACTATGACGCAGACGGGTCCGAGGCTGAGCACTCCGAGGGGGCGGAGGCTGCTCCCACAGCTGACACCAGCCCTCCATCACTACCCGCCCCCTCCATTCCGATCACCGGCCTCCCACTTGCTCGTGTCCCTTCCCACCGTGCTAGGTCACCACGTGTCTCCTTCTTGCCAGGCACCGCACCCCCTGCCCCTGTCTCCACTGCTGCCACCAATGCCGAGTCTGTGGACATCCTGCGGCAGTTGCAGGTTGGTCAGACTGCGATGCTTAATGTCCTCCATGGCCACAGCAAGTGCTCAACCAGATGGAGGCATACATGGAGGGCATTTCAGCTGCGCAGTCTGACCAACGCAACTTGCTGAGGTCCATAGACTCGACACTGACTGCAGCATTGGGTCTCCTGCAGCGCTACGCCCCCCCCTACCCCTGCAGCATCCACACTTCCCACTCCCATGCCTGTCCAAAGCACACCCAGACGTAGCCATCCACGCACACCACCAGACACAGGCACCACACCACCAGGGAAGGCAAAGCGCACACCTCCTGGCACGCACACACAGGGTGAAGTAGGCACACCCACTGGGTCGGGGGGAAATGGAAGACACGCAGCCAGAGTGGGAGTCCACATTCCTCACGACCACCACCCTCCAAATCCACTCCCCTCAGCTCTCCTGGCCAGTATTCCACCAAAGACTCCTTCATGGCCGCTCTGTCCCTGAGCCCCAAAGTGACACCACCCCGCAAGCGGTCAAAGGAGTCCCCCGGTCAGGGTGGTTGAGTCCCCCCCCTGTCCACACCCTCCCCGTGTAGCGCTGCGACCCATCCCTGCGCCCCCCCCCTCCTTGGGGCCTGTGGTTCCTTCGGGTGCAGGGGAGACGCTGGGCGACCTGGCAGTAGTGTGCAGCGCCGTGCTCCAATCCACCTTTGGCGCTGCCCCACCCCCTGTGTTGGAGTCGTCCGTCCCTGCACCCACAACACCTACCCTTGCCCCTCCTGTCCCTGCGGTGCCTGGTCCTTCCCCCCCACATGATGCCCCCCCCCCGTGGATGACAAGGTAGTCTGAACTGTGCAGGCAAGCTAGGGGACACGCATCCCAATGTGTCCCCCACCTGGATTGGAACTATGGACTGCCCTATGGGCCTTGTGCATTTTGAACTCTTCGTACAATTCATTTTAGAACATTGCTGAATAAAGCTATTTTATTTTCCTTGGCACACTACTGCTTTTCTGGCATTGCTATTGGTGGTGCTGCTCCATGATTTGGGGTGGCGATAATGTGTTAGGTGTCTGGGATATGTTGTAGTGTGCTGTTCGTGGGGTGGACCCTGTTATATGTGTGCCATCACACGGTATTTGCTATCAAACTTTGCTCATGTGAGCTGTTACTGCATGGTGACATTGTCCCAAGGTGTGTACCTTCCTCTGTGGACCCTGACATCTTCCCTGCAGGGTGTTGTGAAGACATTTGTGCAGTGCTGTGTCTACATTTGCTGGGTGTGTGACGGACCCCTTCAACTTTGGCCATGCATGCTGGCCAAGGTCTCCACCTGCATCATTTGTGTCTTCCTTGGGGGTCACTGTACTTGTGAGTGGAGTATATTGACAGGACTTCATGTGTACATGTTCCCTTTTCCGCACTATGCATGTGTGTACTCTTAGCCTCGCACACATGTGTTTTGTGTTCTGCTGGGTCTTTGAGCACCTGACTGACAATTGTGGCCATTGTATCTGTGTGTACTCAACCCCTTTCTTTCCATGGGCACAGCTGGGGGGACTCTGCACACACCCCTCCTGTGTCTGGGCACTGCTGGGAGGACTCTGCACACACCCCTCCTATGTCTGGGCACTGCTGGGAGTGATAGGCACACACCCCTCCTATGTCTGGGCACTGCTGGGAGTGATAGGCACACACCCCTCCTGTGTCTGGGCACTGCTGGGAGGACTCTGCACACACCCCTCCTATGTCTGGGCACTGCTGGTAGGACTCTGCACACACCCCTCCTGTGTCTGGGCACTGCTGGGAGGACTCTGCACACACCCCTCCTGTGTCTGGGCACTGCTGGGAGGACTCTGCACACACCCCTCCTATGTCTGGGCACTGCTGGGAGTGATAGGCACACACCCCTCCTGTGTCTGGGCACTGCTGGGAGGACTCTGCACCCACCCCTCCTATGTCTGGGCACTGCTGGGAGGACTCTGCATACACCCCTCCTGTGTCTGGGCACTGCTGGGAGGACTCTGCACATACCCCTCCTATGTCTGGGCACTGCTGGGAGGACTCTGCACACACCCCTCCTATGTCTGGGCACTGCTGGGAGTGATAGGCACACACCCCTCCTGTGTCTGGGCACTGCTGGGAGGACTCTACACCCACCCCTCCTATGTCTGGGCACTGCTGGGAGGACTCTGCACACACCCCTCCTGTGTCTGGGCACTGCTGGGAGGACTCTGCACACACCCCTCCTGTGTCTGGGCACTGCTGGAGGACTCTGCACACACCCCTCCTGTGTCTGGGCACTGCTGGGAGGACTCTGCACACACCCCTCCTATGTCTGGGCACTGCTGGGAGGACTCTGCACACACCCCTCCCATGTCTGGGCACTGCTGGGAGTGATAGGCACACACCCCTCCTGTGTCTGGGCACTGCTGGGAGGACTCTGCACCCACCCCTCCTATGTCTGGGCACTGCTGGGAGGACTCTGCACACACCCCTCCTGTGTCTGGGCACTGCTGGGAGGACTCTGCACACACCCCTCCTGTGTCTGGGCACTGCTGGGAGGACTCTGCACACACCCCTCCTCTGTCTGGGCACTGCTGGGAGTGATAGGCACACACCCCTCCTGTGTCTGGGCACTGCTGGGAGGACTCTGCACCCACCCCTCCTATGTCTGGGCACTGCTGGGAGGACTCTGCACACACCCCTCCTGTGTCTGGGCACTGCTGGGAGGACTCTGCACACACCCCTCCTGTGTCTGGGCACTGCTGGGAGGACTCTGCACACACCCCTCCTGTTTCTGGGCACTGCTGGGAGGACTCTGCACACACCCCTCCTGTGTCTGGGCACTGCTGGGAGTGATAGGCACACCCCTCCTGTGTCTGGGCACTGCTGGGAGGACTCTGCACCCACCCCTCCTATGTCTGGGCACTGCTGGGAGTGATAGGCACACACCCCTCCTGTGTCTGGGCACTGCTGGGAGGACTCTGCACCCACCCCTCCTATGTCTGGGCACTGCTGGGAGGACTCTGCACACACCCCTCCTGTGTTTGGGCACTGCTGGGAGTGATAGGCACACAACCCTCCTGTGTCTGGGCACTGCTGGGAGGACTCTGCAAACACCCCTCCTATGTCTGGGCACTGCTGGGAGGACTCTGCACACACCCCTGCTATGTCTGGGCACTGCTGGGAGTGATAGGCACACACCCCTCCTGTGTCTGGGCACTGCTGGGAGGACTCTACACCCACCCCTCCTATGTCTGGGCACTGCTGGGAGGACTCTGCACACACCCCTCCTGTGTCTGGGCACTGCTGGGAGGACTCTGCACACACCCCTCCTGTGTCTGGGCACTGCTGGGAGGACTCTGCACACACCCCTCCTATGTCTGGGCACTGCTGGGAGTGATAGGCACACACCCCTCCTGTGTCTGGGCACTGCTGGGAGGACTCTGCACCAACCCCTCCTATGTCGGGGCACTGCTGGGAGGACTCTGCACACACCCCTCCTGTGTCTGGGCACTGCTGGGAGGACTCTGCACACACCCCTCCTATGTCTGGGCACTGCTGGGAAGACTCTGCACACACCCCTCCTATGTCTGGGCACTGCTGGGAGTGATAGGCACACACCCCTCCTATGTCTGGGCACTGCTGGGAGTGATAGGCACACTCCCCTCCTATGTCTGGGCACTGCTGGGAGGACTCTGCACACACCCCTCCTATGTCTGGGCATGTACGGTCGGGACATATACGTGTGTGGCTACGCTCCATTCATACACGGGTGTGGGTATGCTCCGTACATACACTGGTGGGGTGGGGGTACGGTCCGTACATGCACTGGTGGGGTGGGGGTACGCTCCATGCATACACGGGTGTGGGTACGCTCTGTACATACACTGGTGGTGTGTGGGTACGCTCCATTCATACACGGGTGGGGGTACGGTCCGTACATACACGGGTGGGGAGTTGGTACGCTGCATGCATACACGGGTGGGGGTACGGTCCGTACATACACTGGTGGGGTGGGGGTACGGTCCGTACTTGCACTGGTGGGGTGGGGGTACGCTCCATTCATACACGGGTGGGGGTACGCTCCATTCATACACGGGTGTGGGTACGCTCCGTACATACACTGGTGGTGTGTGGGTACGCTCCATTCATACACGGGTGGGGGTACGGTTCGTACATACACGGGTGGGGAGTTGGTACACTGCATGCATACACGGGTGGGGGTACGGTCCGTATATACACTGGTGGGGTGGGGGTACGGTCCGTACATACAGGGGTGGGGAGTTGGTACGCTGCATGCATACACGGGTGGGGGTACGGTCCGTACATACACTGGTGGGGTGGGGGTACGGTCCATACATACACTGGTGGGGTGGGGGTACGGTCCGTACATGCACGGGTGGGGAGTTGGTACGCTGCATGCATACACGGGTGGGGGTACGGTCCGTACATACACTGGTGGGGTGGGGGTACGGTCCGTACATACACGGGTGGGGAGTTGGTACGCTGCATGCATACACGGGTGGGGGTACGGTCCGTACATACACTGGTGGGGTGGGGGTACGGTCCGTACATGCACTGGTGGGGTGGGGGTATGCTCCATTCATACACGGGTGGGGGTACGCTCCATTCATACACGGGTGTGGGTACGCTCCGTACATACACTGGTGGTGTGTGGGTATGCTCCATTCAAACACGGGTGGGGGTACGGTCCGTACATACACGGGTGGGGAGTTGGTACGCTGCATGCATACACGGGTGGGGGTACGGTCCATACATACACTGGTGGGGTGGGGGTACGGTCCGTACATACACGGGTGGGGAGTTGGTACGCTGCATGCATACACGGGTGGGGGTACGGTCCGTACATACACTGGTGGGGAGTTGGTACACTGCATGCATACACGGGTGAGGGTACTGTCCGTACATACACTGGTGGGGTGGGGATACGGTCCGTACATACACTGGTGGGGTGGGGGTACGGTCCGTACATACACTGGTGGGGTGGGGGTACACTCCATTCATACACGGGTGGGGGTACGCTCCGTACATTCCCGTACCCACGGTTTGCAGGCCTGGGTACGTACCGTTCCCAGGCCTTAAGAGCGTGGGTACGGGCTGTACCACGCCCACCACTACGTCACCCTGACAATGGCGGTACGGCCCGTACCCACGTTCGTATGGCCTGGGTACGGGCCGTACCAGCATTGTTGGGGTGATGTGGGGGTACGCGTGGTACGACCCGTACCAACGCTCTGAGGGCAATGGGGTGCCGTAGGGGTACGCACCGTCCCCAGCCCTTCAGAGCGTGGGTACGGGTCGTACCACACGTACCCCTATATCACCCCAACAATGCTGGTACGGCCCGTCCCCAGGCCTTTAGTACGTGGGTACGGGCCGTACCGCCATTGTTGGGGTGACGTAGTGGTGGGCGTGGTACGGCCCAAACCCACGCTCTTAAGGCGTGGGTATGGTACGTACCGGTATTGTTGTGTTGCCGGTTCGCGTCAACATCCACTTCCGTTGTGGCGGACGCTTGCGTTGCTGGACACGCCCCCACCCCCTTGAGGTGACCAGGTCCTGCAGGTCAGGTATGTCCAGGGCATGTGTGATTTGTGACTTGTGTGGGGGTTATGTGTCCTGCCCCTGCCCCCCCTTTGCCCCTGGGTGTTATTCTGACCTTCTGCGGCATCTGCGGTGGTGCCTGTAGAGCAGGTGGACTGCTGTGAGGGCTGGGATGACACGTAGGTTCGGGTCCATGGCTGTCCGTCGCGTACAGGTGCTCCTTGTGCGCGTCGTCCTGATTTCCCGGCAGTTTTTGGAAGCCGGAAAATATAATCCGTGCGGGGTGACGTCGGTGCGGATCGTACTTCCTGGTTCGTGAACCGCAGCCTGCATGCGTCCCGACGTCACGTCGGAGCATTCCCGGATCACATTGGTATGTATTTTTTCATCGGTCGGTGTTTGTTGCGATTCGTACGGAAATGGTGTTTCCGTGGGAATCGTACTTCCATGTTTGTAATGTTTATTTCCCGGGTACGAGTCGGACGGAGAAAACGCTGCGACCGACGGTTCGTACCCGGTTTCTCCAGGATCCGAATCGGCACCTCTGTTGGATAGTGAGAGCGTAAAAATTACTATTCCCACTCCAGTAATTGCAACAGTAGGGAAAGCGCTGGATAGCGTGAAGGTAAAAATTACTATTCACACTCGAGTGAGTGCAACAGTAGGGAAAGCGTTGGATAGCGTAGGGGTAAAAATTACTATTCCCACTCCAGTGAGTGCAACAGTAGGGAAAACGTTGGATAGCGTAGGGGTAAACATTACTATTCTCAGTCCAAAGAGTGCAACAGTAGGGAAACATTGAATAGCGGGAGAGTAAAAATTACTATTCACACTCCAGAGAGTGCAACAGTAGGGAAATTGTTGGATAGCAGGAAGGGAAAAATTACTATTCCCACTCCAGTGACTCCAACCGTAGGGAAAGCATTGGATAGCATAGGGGTAAAAATTACTATTCCCACTCCAGAGAGTGCAACAGTACGTAAAGCATTGTATAACGGGAAGAGAAAGATTACGATTCCCACTCCAATGAGTGCAACAGTAGAGAAAGCGTTGGATAGCGTAGGGATAAAAATTACTATTCCCACTCCAGTGAGTGCAACAGTAGGGAAAACGTTGGATAGCGCAGGGGTAAAAATTACTATTCCCACTCCAAAGTGTGCAACAGTAGGCAAAGCGTTGAATAGCGGGAGGGTAAACATTACTATTCCCACTCCAGACAGTGCAACAGTAGGGAAAACGTTGGATAGTGTAGGTGGAAAAATTACTATTCCCACTCCAAAGAGTGTAACAGTAGGGAAAGCTTTGTATAGCGGGAGGGTAAAAATTACTATTCCCACTCGAATTAGTGCAACAGTAGGGAAAGCGTTGGATAGCGGGAGAGTAAAAATTATTATTCCCACTACAGTGAGTGCAACAGTAGGGAAAGCGTTGGATAGCGGTAGGGTAAAAGTTACTATTCCCACTCCAGAGAGTGCAACAGTAGGGAAAGCATTGGATAGCGGGAAGGTAAAAATTACAATTCTCACTCCAGTGAGTGCAACAGTAGGGAGAGTGAGGGATAGCGGGAGGGTAAAAATCACTATTCCCACTCCAGTGACTGCAACAGTAGGGAAAGAGTTGGATAGCGGGAGTATACAAAATACAATTCCCACTCCTCAGACTGCAACAGCAGGGAAAACATTGGATAGCTTAGGGGTAAAAATTACTATTCCCACTCCAAAGAGTGCAACAGTAGGGAAAGCGTTGGATAGCGGGAGGGTAAAAATTACTATTCCCACTCCAGAGAGTGCAACAGTAGGGAAAGCGTTCGATAGTGTAGGGGGAAAAATTACTATTCCCACTCCAAAGAGTGTAACAGTAGGGAAAGCGTTGGATAGCGGGAGGGTAAAAATTACTATTCCCACTACAGTGAATGCAACAGTAGTAAAAGCGTTGGATAGCGGAAGGGTAAAAATTATTATTCCCACTCCAGTGAGTGCAACAGTAGGAAATGCGTTGGATAGCGGGAGGGTAAAAGTTACTATTCCCACTCCAGAGAGTGCAACAGTAGGGAAAGCATTGGACAGCGGGAAGGTAAAAATTACTATTCTCACTCCAGTGAATGCAACAGTAAGGAAAGTGTTGGATAGCGGGAGGGTAAAAATTACTATTCCCACTCCAGTGACTGCAACAGTAGGGAAAGAGTTGGATAGCGGGAGAGTAAAAAATACTATTCCCATGCCTGAGAGTGCAACAGTAGGGAAAAAGTTGGATAGCGTAGGGGTAAAAATTACTATTCTCATTCCAAAGAGTGCAATAGGAGAAAAAGCATTGGATAGCGGGAGGGTAAAATTTACTATTCCCACTCCAGAGAGTGCAACAGTAGGGAAAGTGTTGGATAGCAGGCGGGTAAAAATGACTATTCCCACTCCAGTGACTGCAACAGTAGGGAAAGAGTTGGATAGAGGGAGGGTAAAAAAACTATTCCCACTCCTGAGAGTGCAACAGTAGGGAAAGTAATGATTTAATTTTAAAATAAGATTGCATTAATTATCAATACCAATAAAAAGTTAATTAAAATTAATTACAATTATTAAAAATTAATTACCATTGTTAAAAAAATAATCACCAATTAATAAAAATTAATTACAATTAATAATTAATTATCAATTAATTATCAATACACATAAATTAAAAAAATTAATATTTACTTTATTACAATTAATTTACTTCCCACCCAATTCCCCTATAAACCCACAACCCACGCACAATACTAAAAAATACAATTAACATTATCAATTAATCAATTAATAAAAATCATTTAGCAATTAATAAAAATTAATTAGCAATTCATACAAATTATTTACCCATTAACACAAATTAATTACCAATTAATAATTATCAATTAATTATCAATACACATAAATTAAATAATTAATATTTACTTTATTATAATTAAATTACTTCCCACCCAATTCCCCTTTAAACCCACAACCCACTCCCAATAATAAAAAATACAATTAACATTATCAATTAATCAATTAATAAAAATCATTTAGCAATTAATAAAAATTCATTAGCAATTCATACAAATTAATTACCCATTAACACAAATTAATTACCAATTAATAATTAATTATCAATTAATTATCAATACACATAAATTAAATAATTTATATTTACTTTATTACAATTAAATTACTTCCCACCCAATTCCCTATAAACCCACAACCTGCTGCTAATAATCCAAATAAAAATTAACATAATTATCAATTAATCAATTAATTATCAATTAATAAAAATTAATGACCAATTAATAATTAATTGTCAATCAATTAATTATCAAAACATCTAAATATAATTAATATTTAATTTACCATAATTAAATTACTTCCCACCCTATTCCCCTATAAACCCACAACCCGCTACAGAATTAAATCACGCAAAAATTAAATTACACATCATTAGTTTAAAAAAATTAAACATACATTACAAAAATAATACATAATTTTAACACATATACTACCATACATAACACTAAAAAAAAAAATCGATATTATGGGATTCTATATTTTTAAAGTCGATATCATGGAATTCTATATTTTTACATTCTATATTATGGAAATCGATATTTTGTACCCCAATTTCGATATTCTGACCTATCTATATTTTGATTTTCGATGTTCTGTCCATTCTATATTTTGGAGTCGATATTCTGTCCATTCTATATTTTGGAATCGATATTTAGGTCATTCACCGTTTGGTATAGTGCAGTTATTAGAAAGCTTTTCCCAACTCCTGCACCTCCTGTGCAAAAAGTATAGCATGGTTCGTCTTTTGTTTTTAACCAGTGCAAATGACGGTAAACAAAATTTAATTGTTCCGCAGTCAAATTCTGCATTATATTTTTGTATTTGTCATCAGGCAAAATAGAGTTACTTAGGCTTTGCTCTTCAGCAATGCTTCGAATTCCTAAATCTAATGACAAGTCATATAGATTTTGTTGTTCTTTATAGTTACCTTCAGCGCATATTGTTTCTGAAGTGATTATTACTGGTGAAAGTGGAGGAGTTAATATTAATTGCTCACTGATATCATCATTATTGTTTGTAATCTCTCCGTCATTGAAGTTATACATTTTAAGTTGTGTATCTACAATGTTTTGAACTTCTAGATACCTTTCATAGTAAGTGGTATTGTGCAATAATATTTTGTGTTCTTCCCTCCATGGATAGTGAAGCATTAGTATTTCTCTGTAATAATTTTCTGGGTCATTTTTTTTATTGTTAAACCTGCAGTAACGTATTATTCTGCTACGTGTGCGCTTAGTTAAGGCATACTTTTTGTCTAACGCAGTACTTTGTCCCTCCTCTCCTGTGCATTCTATTTGTATTTCTTCCTCATCTGAGCTGTAAAAATTAGTTTCGGCAAGCAAGTTTTCCAAGTCATTTTTTGATTTTTGAATTTTTTTTTTATAGACATAGTTGAAATTTGCAGCATAATCCGCTAATGTACATTTTTCTAATGCTCTTGGACGTTTGCAGTATTTTACAATAATATTATCACATTGGATGTTAGTAGATGTATCTTCCAAAGCATTAATAGTCTCCATATCTCGCATTAAATAAGTTCTTTTTTCTGGATGGTTAGTATTAATAAACACAAATGATTGTGAACTTTTCCTTAATGGAATTTGGAGAATGAGGTATGCAGCTTCTTGAGCACTAATTTCTGTACAGTTTAGGAATTTGTTCCCTATGTGTCTAAGTTGTTCTTTGACAATAGTATTGCACTGTACCTCTTTAGCAACCTGTGCAATAAGTTTGCTCATTCCTCTCTGTGATTTACTGATATATGAAATAATGTAGACCGCACAAGCATAAGCATCTAGTACAAACTGCAAGTCTATGTTTGCTCTCCAAGCTTCTAAGAAAGTTGAATTATAGTTATTAATAAAACATTCTCCCGGGGTCCATTTTAAAAAGATTGTATTTTTTTTAGTGTAGTTTGTATACAAGTAACATACTGTTTATTGTCCATATTGATCACGGCCAAGAATTCTGAAAAAGTTAGCGTATTAAAGTTAGCACTATTCATAGCCTCATGGATGACTTTGATATTTTCTTTCCACTGTTTATCTGTCTCGTCCTGTGGTAAAGAATCGATTACTAGAGTATCTGACATTGGATATTTTGGATATTGATATTTGCAGGTTCTTTGGTTTTTTCTCCTGCAATTTTTTGTGTGTCCATGCCTTTGTAGAGCAATTAAAGGCTGCAAATGTGTTTCCTCCGACTTACGACATGTGATGTATTTATCAATAAAGGTAATTATTTCATCGACTGTTGATACACCATATCGTGGTGCATTTTTAATCCATAGTAATGCATGTATATGTGGTGAAACTCTCTGTTGAAATTCTACTCTGTAGAAGTAGTCGACTATTTCCCCAATGGGATTCCCCTCATGCATTAAAACTGAATTAAACAATTTCCTAACTTGATAGTCAAAATGCCTTGCACATGTAATCGGATCTTGTTGTATCAATAAGACATGTTTAAAAATTCTGCCTCAGTGCATGGATCTAATTTTTGTACGCGTAGTAGTATATTGATCAAATGGTGCCATTTAATTTCTGCAGCAGATAAAGTGAGAAAAAAAGTTGGCATTCCAAGTTGCCTTATCATAGCAAATAGATCTTTTTTGCAACTTTCCCAATATGGTGGGGAACTGCGGATTGTCTTTAAGATTTTGTAACCCTTGATGTATTGCAAGACATTCCGTAAATTACATTTGGGTGCCAATTCGGATCCTGGAAAAATGTTCCCCGTACGACTTGTATCCGGTCTTTTTACCGTACGAATCGTACAAGTAGCGTACAAACTGCCAAGTACGATTCGCATGGGAAAAACTCCATACGAATCACATCCGGAACATTTCCCCACACGTCTTCGGGTCGGAAATTGTGTCCGACACATCCCCGGACGATTTACCGTACGAATCGGAAAAATGAAGTCCGACCGCGCTAGTACGATCACCCCCGTCCTTTCGATTTCACAACTGTATGCAAAAAACACCGTACGGACCGAACTCCCACAGCAAGCATGGAGACACGTGCCCGCATACGCGCCGAAGACCCCACCACAGACCCCGCATGTACGCGCAAAATGCCCCCCCGGCCGCGGATGTACGCGCCGAACCCCCACCCGTGTATGTACGGACCGTACCCCCACCCCACCCGTGTATCTACAGACCGTACCCCCACCCGTATATGAATGGAGCGTACCAACGCCCACCCGTGTTTGTACGGACCGTACCCCCACCCCACCAGTGTATGTACGGAGCGTACCCCCACCCCACCAGTGTATGTACGGACCGTACCCCCACCCCACCCGTGTATGTACGAACCGAACCCCCACCCCTCCCATGTATCTACGGACCGTACCCCCACCCCACCCGTGTATGTACGGACCGTACCCCCACCCCACCAGTGTATGTACGGACCGTACCCCCACCCCACGCGTGTATGTACAGACCGAACCCCCACCCCACCCGTGTATCTACAGACTGTACCCCCACCCGTTTATGAATGGAGCGTACCAACACCCCACCCATGTATGTACAGACCGAACCCCCACCCGTGTATGAATGGAGCGTACCAACACCCCACCCGTGTATGTACGCACCGAACCCCCACCCGTGTATGAATGGAGCGTACCAACACCCCACCAGTGTATGTACGGACCGAACCCCCACCCCACCAGTGTATGTATGGACCGTACCCCCACCCCACCAGTGTATGTATGGACCGTACCCCCACCCCACCCGTGTATGTACGGACCGTACCCCCACCCCACCCGTGTATGTACGGACCGAACCCCCACCAAACCCGTGTATCTACGGACCGTACCCCCACCCGTGTATGAATGGAGTGTACCAACACCCCACCCGTGTATGTACGGACTGAACCCCCACCCGTGTATGAATGGAGCGTACCAACACCCCACCCGTGTATGTACGCACCGAAACCCCACCTGTGTATGAATGGAGCGTACCCCCACCCCACCAGTGTATGTACGGACCGTACCTCCACCCCACCAGTGTATGTACGGACCGTACCCCCACCCCACCCGTGTATGTACGCACCGAACCCCCACCCGTGTATGAATGGAGCGTACCAACACCTCACCAGTGTATGTACGGACCGAACCCCCACCCCACCAGTGTATGTACGGACCGTACCCCCACCCCACCAGTGTATGTACGGACCGTACCCCCACCCGTGTATGAATGGAGTGTACCAACACCACACCAGTGTATGTACGGACCGAACCCCCACCCCACCAGTGTATGTACGGAGCGTACCCCCACCCCACCAGTGTATGTACGGACCGTACCCCCACCCGTGTATGTACGGACCCTACACCCAGCCCCCCTTGTATGTACCGTGTGAAACACCACCACCGATGGACGGTGCGGACCAACACCCTGCCCGTGTTCGTACGCACCCTACCCCAGGCCCACACACCAGCACACTCACCCAACATCAGGCATGTACGAGTCGTACTAAGCCATAGCAAAGGACAGCACTGTACAACAACATGGCCCATGTACGCACCGTACAGAGGCTAAAAACACTCCTACTGAACCAGAACTAACCAAAAAAACACAAGGACAGTCAATCCGAGGCACACAACACCACAAAACATATCCAACAAGGCCAAAGACATCCTATACACTGACCTGCAACTGACAAACAGATAAACAGAGGCCCAAACCACTACCACTCCTTATAACACACCCACCCAAAGTTCAAACACAGCCACACCCACAAATGGACCAATAAAAAGGCCCAACACACACAAACCATGATCCTTTGCAACAGATCCACTGCTGCCAGACCCCAGAGACAACGCACTGCACCATACTTCAACCATCAATACACCTTACACTTGCACTCCTTCACACAACCACCATCACAAACACACCCTCATCACATTCACACACACACACCTGCACACCCACAACCATCCACACCCACACCCATCCACACCCACATCCACACCCCCACAACCATCCACACCCACACCCCACACCATGCCCACCAACAAGAATCCAAAGTTCACAAAGGACGAGCTGGAGTCCCTTGTCGACCAAATCATCAGAGTCGAGCCACAGCTCTTTGGAACATTGGTCAGACGGACCAGCATATCAGAAAAAACTGCCATGTGGGAGAGGATAGTCAATTCCGTGAATGCTGTTGGGTCCACCAGAAGGACCAGGCATGAGTGCCAAGCCAGGTGGTACGATCTGCGGAGGACGGTCTGCCGCAAAATGACGGACGAGCACAACCAGGCCAACATCACTGGAGGAGGGCCATCCCGGAGACCGGTACACTACCATCCCTGGGAGGAGAAGGTGATGACCACGCTGGATCCGTTGGCATGTGACGGACTAGAAGGAGTCCGAGAGCCTGGTGAGTACACAAACAACTCACCTCACATGGGGGAACGCCATATACAACCCAAATACCAATCATGCACGCAACCCCCCCAAAGCCAGCACCGGACACAACCACACTCCAAAAACACACACATGTCACTAGCGCCTCCATGCCCCAAGCAAGGCCATGCCAACTCACAGGCCACACAAAACACCAACACAAGACAGGATGTCCCCGATGCCGGGAGGGTGGGCCTCAAAACTAACATAGAGCAGCTCTGAAGCACACAATAATGCCCTCATCCCGTATGGCTTAGGGCACACACACACCCCCACACAGTACTGTTTTGCCTGCTAATGGTGGCCGAGTTGCAGGACGACATGGGTTTGAAGGCACAATTTGCACATAAGAGCAGCCAATGAAGACGCAGCACACTGAAAGAGTGTCAGCACGCACCGCCACAGCAGCAGCGCAGACTCAGACACTCCGCCCAATGGGTGCCCACAGAGAAGAAACAAACCCACATGAACAAGCCAATGGCCTTTGCAAGACCTGCAAACTGTGTGTGCCCAGGAAGCTGGGCTGAGGTGACAGAGGGTGACACACAGAGGGAGGGAGAGGGGCAGAGAGAGGGACACAGACAGAGGTGGACACAGGGAGACAGACAGAGGGAGGGAGGAGGCTGACAGAGGGAGGGAGAAGGGGAGACAGAGGGAGACGGACAGAGGGAGGAGGCTGACAGAGGGAGGGAGAAAGGGAGATGGACAGAGGGAGGAGGCTGACAGAGGGAGGGAGAAAGGGAGACGGACAGAGGGAGGAGGCTGACAGAGGGAGGGAGAAAGGGAGATGGACAGAGGGAGGAGGCTGACAGAGGGAGGGAGAAAGGGAGACGAACAGAGGGAGGAGGCTAATAGAGGGAGGGAGAAAGGGAGACGGACAGAGGGAGGAGGCTGACAGAGGGAGGGAGAAAGGGAGATAGAGGGAGACCAAATCACCCTTGGGTGGTGTGGCCATGTCCGCTCGTCAGCAGGTGGACTGTGTGCATGTAGACAAGGGTTGGCTGTGCCTTAACACCCCCTTCTACCTTTGATAAACACTAGGCCATGTGTCAATCTGTGCACGAGTACATCCGTGCTGCAGGCACAAACAGAACCTTACACTTAGTATACCTACCCACTGTGTTCGTCAGAACCCTGTCACAAATTGTAAAGTTACCTACCTGCATTCTCAAATAGCATGGAAAATACACCATTTGGCCATGTACAGTGCAACACGTAAGGCGGCTCTGCATGGCTTGCTACGCCCGCTCACTACACTGCTGACTGCGTTCACTAAATATGCATCAACTAAGATTGTGTCACACATAGGTAAAGTGTCGAAAGCTGTGGCCAAGGGACATACACATGCACAAGTGCACTGTGTGAGGAATGCTAGCCAAATCCAACCACCCTGAGGAACTGTGCCAAATCAAAAAAGAATGAAACATGGATGTCGCATGTAACACAATTAACACTGTCTCGCTCACACACAGGTCAACGTCGTCGATCTCCCCCCAACACTGGGGGGGAAGACTCACAGGACCAGGCTCTGCGTGAAGAGGACCCCACCGCCAGCGACGACTCTCACCACCCCGTGGATGACCCAGCCCAACCTGGCCCCTCTGGTGTCCAACAACCTGCAGCACCTGCGTCAGGTACAACTGTGCCAACCACCACCCCCATTCCTGCCACATCCCAGGAGACACCCAGGAGCCCTGCCCGCACACAACAACGCAGCCAGTCTGTCCAGGAGGGACAAGGTTCTTCGGGCACCCAGGAGGAGGCAGGCGACACCGCAAATGCCATCCCTCAGGGGTCCCGGAGACTCGATGTGCCCACAACGGCAGGCCAGGCGCAAGTGGGCAGGGGTGGTGGGAGTGGAGGACGGCGGAGGCCCGAACCTGCCCAGTTGGCTCAGGACCCGGCTATGGCACACATCAGAACCATTCTGGATGCATACCGGCGTGTCTCCAGAGGCATCGCCCAGGTAGTGGAGACCCTCAATGAGATGAAGGCCCTGCAGGTTGAGCATCATGCCAGGATGGAGGCAAGACATGCAGAGCACTTGGCGGTGCACAGGGACATGAGCCAATCCCTCCGTCAGATCGCCCAAAGCCTGGCAAACCCTCCCTGTGCCAGCAGGCGTAGAGCAGCACCAGCCCCAGGGAGTGAGGAGGAGGAGGAATCATCTGACGGAGCGTCCCTTGCACCGTCAAGCCAGGCGTCTGAGGGTCCCCGCAGGAAGGTGGGTCGTCCACGCAAAAGACCGTGAGAGTCAGCGGAACATCACCATCTCCCAGGTCACCTGGCCTGGCACCTGGCCCCATGGCCCAACAGCAGCAAAGGACATTCTCTGCCACATGGCCTTGCTGGTCACTGTCTGACCAATGTTGACAAAGACTGTGGCACAGACTCTGATGACTGTCAATGGCAAGGACACCAACTCCCCCTGTGAACTTTGGATTCTACACTCCCGCCAAGCACCTCTTGTCACCCCCCAAACACGTAACCCAGCACTAATAAAATTCATCACAATCACAAGATGATGCCGTCATTTTGCATTATTCCACTACATGTGTGTGTTGTAAAGTCAAACCATGCCTGATTTCTGAATTAACTGCGAACCACCATACCCTGGGGTCTGAGTCTGGCACAGGACACACATGGAGCACCATACTCACCCGTGATGGGCCCAACCAGCTGAGGGGGTGCCCACACAACTGTGCCCACAGACCTATTTAGAAGAGCAACAGTCATGCGCAGAGGTCAGGGATCATGTGGAGTGTCCTGGGGTGGGAGTCCCAGGTATGTGTAGACACGTGGCAGAACCATGTCCTGCATGCTTGAGTCAGGTGGATGTGGCGAATGGTGGGCCAGCCAAGGTTGGATGCATGGACATGGCACAATTGGGTGTTGGATCACAGTGCCACGAGGTTGTGTTGTGGGTGTGGGCTGCATCCTGAGGGTGTGCGTGGATTGAGAAGGTCATCCTGCAGCTGGCAGTGATCCACTCCCCCATCTCTGTTGGACGTTGATGTGGCCTGGTCGCCGGATGTAGTAGCAGAGCTGTGCAGATGCACCCTGGATGTGGACAAGTATCATGGGATTTCTAACGCACATGTCCGTAGAGTGCAGGGTAGGAGTAGACACGGATGTCATAGTTGACCTGGGGGATGGTCTCCCTCTTGCCTTGAGGTGGATGCAACTGGGGATCTTGTGCATAATGCAGAGTGTGCTGCCGCATGAGGCACAGATGCTGCTGATCAGCATAGCACATGTCAGCAAGCAATCCATGATGGACACCAGCTCGTTTGTGTGGACGCTGGGTGCCCTTGCAGCAGGGCCTGCAGCAGCATGCGCCATGTCAAGGAAACAATGCCACAAGTAGCACACAAAGACAAGGATCTCAGGAAGGAACCATGCAAAAGGTGCATGTCAACGAAGGAATGTCTGGTTCAACATGGCACACACACACACAATGGATTCACATGCGGCACAGTGGCCGTCGTGGAGACTGACAGGCCACAAAACCTACACAGCCATGGACATCATGCACAAAACAGAATCTAATCCCTGACAAACAGCTTGCATCTTGCTACTCTACACATAGACTCATATGCACCATCTCTGAGAACAATGCCAGATATGCCGCATGCACAGTGGCAACAGACCACCATTGACAGAGATGAGGCACCTTGGAGGCAGAGGGACACCTTTATTACTCATGTGTGTCGGAATGCTAATGCTACTCTGTCAACACATACACAGGTCATGTGGATGAAGACGTGGGACCAACACTGGCACCCCCCTTAGCACCACAGATGCTGGAAATCCATGGCACTGGCACACAAGTGACGGGTTACAGCTAAACACCCCCTGCTGCTCACGGAGAGCCTGCTATACACCATTGAGCCCCTAATGGGGAATTCACACACCGTGTCAACCCGGTGCAACCCGTATGTTTCCGAGGCCAGTGTCACACACATTGATGGCTCCATCACAATCCCAGTACAGATGACTGTCACCAAGTCTGACCATCAATTCAGGTGAATTCTGCTCAAGGTCATGTGCCCCATGGTGATTCTACATGTATGCAAAGTAACCAAACATGAACAGGAGCAGTGCACACACATTCAAAACAAATACCACTCCCAAAAAGCTGTGCTGCATCCCTTACCCGAAGGAGATTTTCAAACTTGTCCGTGCATGTAACGCTGATTCAGCACATGTTGCTGTGATCATGAGGAATAGCAGGAGCACAACAATGCCACCAGCAGACAGCATGCGCAAGTACCTGTGGATAGGAGACACACCAGAAGTCAGCCAAAAGAAGTACATCCGCATGCATGTGCATGTACTCGACACGTATTAGGTTGTCAACATGCTAGGTGACAATGATGACCCAGGAAAAACATTCTTCTATTGCACCATCACTCGAGTGACACATCCAAACACACCTCAGACTCACTTGGAAGACATGCAGATGGACACACACATTGCAACACATGCCACACACAGCCCAATGCGTGCACACTCAGACACTGGAACTCACCACTAAGCAAAGAATTCGCGTATGAGCCGACTCCGCATGTCCTCCGCCACCTCCTCCTCCTCCACATCACTTGCCTCGTGCCCAAGCCCTTCATCCTCCACGGGTGGATGGTCCTGCTCATCTGGATCCAGGATGAGTGGCACAGCTTTCTCCACTGCCATGTTGTGCAGCATGCAGCACACAAGGAATATCTTGTAGACCTTCACCGGTGCAAATGGGAGTGCGCCACCGGTCTTGTGGAGGCAACGGAATCGGCTCTTCAGGAGGCCAAACGTCCTCTCTATCACTCGCCTGGTCCGCCCATGGGCGTTGTTGTAGCGGTGATCAGCAGCCGTGCTGGGGTTGCGGAGAGGCGTGATCAGCCATGGCATGTTGGGATAGCCAGCGTCCCCTACATGGAAACATCATGGACAAGAGTGGGTCAGGAGAAGCAGTAAGACAGGAAGATGACGTTAAATACAGGACTGGCAGAGTATACCCACCAACAATGCACGCTCATTCGTTGCACAGCTGCAGCATCATTTCAGGCACCCTGCTACGCCTCATGATGTACGCATCGTGTGCAGATCCTGGAAAACGAGCACAGACATGTGAAATCACCATGTTGGCTAGACACACCGCAAGGGCATTAATGGAGTGGTAATGCTTGCGGTTACGGAAGGCTACCTCCTGTGCCTGTGGTGGTACCAAAGCCACATGTGTTCCATCTATGGACCCAATGACATGGGGCATCCCTCCCAGGGCATAGAACTCGTGCTTGACAGCTGTCAACTGCTCAGGAGTTGGGAATTTTATGAACTCATCAAGGTGCTCCAACATGGCCTCTAAAAAATCATGCAGAGCACGGCTTAACATGGTTTGGGACATGGGCAATGGTATGTTGAAAGGTACCCGTGGCCAAGAAATGTAGGGCTGCCATCACCTTCACCTTGGGTGTCAGTGCACCAGGATACCTGTGTAGCGGTTGGAGGTGTGCTGCCAGCCGTGTCGTCAAGTCCTCAATCAAACATTGGGGGAAGCGGTAGCGGCGTATACAGTCAGCCAAGTCCGGAATTGCTCAAGGGAGAGGCGGAGCCCTGCAGTGAATTAGAAGGGACAACGAAGAGTGAGTACAGTACACCACCAATGTCAATGTACTGAGCACATGGTCAACAGGCAATACACATATGCTACATACAGAGTCAGGTCTGTGAAATATGCCCTGGACACGTATGCCAGCCATGTGACACTCCTACCAAGAGACAGCTCCAAACGTTTATTCTCAATCTCATAATGCCATGCCATGAAACTAGCGGTGGGCCAGTGTAAATGAGCAAGCAGGCGCATTACAGGAGTTACAGGCAACCAAATATGTGCAGAGGAAGGATGTTTATTGTACAGACAGGTTGCGGAACACTAGAGGCACAGGACACATGTAATAGAAAAATGACAGACCACACACCTTGCCATTAAGGATTACATTTCAAGAATGATCCCACATACATTGAGAGTATGCAGATATGTCCTTGTTGTGAAACTCCGTGTCGATGCATACACACACACCTTACGTCGGATTCCACATGTGGCGTGGTATGCGTAACACTGTGCCATGGCCATCTACACACAGACACATGTTGGTTGCAGCAACTGCAGATGCATTTGACCAAACACCTACAGCAAGCCAATGGGAACACACGACACATACATGACATAGTCACATCGTGCAACGCGGGTAGTCGTATGCGTACCCATAGTGATACGCCCCGTACACGCATGTGTACGGCCCGTTTCACTATGGCTTTGCTCGCGTATGCGTACCCATAGTGATACGCCCCGTACACGCGCGTGTACGGCCCGTTTCACTATGGCTTTGCTCGCGTATGCGTACCCATAGTGATACGCCCCATACACGCGCGTGTACGGGCCGTTTCACTATGGCTTTGCTCGCGCATGCGTACCCATAGTGATACGCCCCGTACATGCGCGTGTACGGGCCGTTTCTATGCATGTGGGGTGCCCTAGGGCCCTGGAACTCACCGTACCTGTGTGTGAATGTCCAAATTACATAGGGGACACATGAGGGACAAGTATAAAGCCCTACATGCATGCTGGTTGTCATGGAGACCGAGTTTAAAGTTTGAATTTTTTTCATCAGGTGCCCAGCTAAAGTCGGTTTGAAAGAATCTACATTGTTGCAAAGTGATTGTTGAGTTGACATCATGCTCGATAAAAAAAAGAGCAAAGCCACTGACTGTGGTAGGTTTAAAGGGATTGGAGGAAACATAGGATGCAAATGTGAGTGACCAATCACTCTGTACTCCTGTGAATGAAACAGGGCAGCAAGGTAGATATAAGGCAGCCAGGTCCCATGAGAGAGCACTTGCCTGCACATCCTTTGATTCAACTACACTGCTGCTGCTCGTGAATCCTCTGGCACCATGTCCAGGTCTGTGGAGAGGGCCCAGCCTTTCACCCAGGAGGAGAACCAAGCCCTGCTGGATGTGATCCTCCCACAGTACCCCATGCTGTACGGTCGACCAGGGGTTCAGGTGAGTGCTGAGTCCACTAGCAAAGACTGTGCCCCTTTTTTGTGACTGTGACTTCTGCCATTGTGTCCAGGTGTAACACACATGCAATGTACTGTAGGGTGGGTCCCGGGTGGGGGAATGCCTAATGTCTCCCAGCCAGAGCATGCTGTGGTGCATGTCTGCTCTCCTCACTTGCATTGTGTGGACTGTGACAATCACTGCATGTGGCATTACACATTCTGCCTGTCTAATCCTCCTGGAAATGTTGTTACTACAGTCCTCATGTGAATCGGTGGTCCCCCCAGTGTGACAGGTGGCAGTACCCACAGATGTGTGTTTGTTTAGTGTACATGTGCTGAGAGTGTCCAAAAGATGTGTTTGTCCCCTGGACATTGGTGTGTGTGTGTAAGTCCCCTGTCATGTGGGTGAGTGCATATGTGGAGTGTAGCACCCCAGCTGCATGAGGGATGGATATACCCTGCCCATCTGATGTGAGCAGGGAGCAGTGCTGTGTGCCTACGGTGATGGGCCAGCCCCACACCTGTGACACCCCCCAGTCTAGTGGCACATGTGCAGAGTGAGGTGTGTAGCTGCAGTTCTCAATGGCAGGTGATTGTCCTGTGGCTGTGTGTGTCTGTGTACTCTGCTGAGGGCGCCTCAGTGGCCTGTGGCATGTGACTGCTTTGAGGTGCTGCACATAATCCTGGTGTCGCTTGTGATGCACAGTGTGAGCCTGGATGATTGATTGTGTCGTACCCCTCATGCCACCTGTGTACTCTACAATGCCACCTAGTGCTTTTTGCCTTCCACAGAGGAAAGTGTCCCTATGACACAGGTGTAATGAGTTTGATGCATTCTATGCCCTGTTAAAACCAGCCAAATTGTTCTAATGTGTGTCTCTGTGACATGTCGCAGGTGTATTGATGTTGTCTCACTTTTTCATCCTCACAGGTAGGCGCCTGTGCCAAGGAGCAGATCTGGAAGGACGCCGTCAGTGCCGTGAGACAGACGGATGGTCGGAAGCGGCGCCTAGCCCAGGTGAGGAAACGCTGGCAGGATATCCGGTGCTGGACGCGGAGGATCGCACGGGTCCTGCTGGGGGACTCACCTGTGAGCCAAAAGAACCATGGGCGCCGCCGTCTGACCCACATCCACAAGCGTGTGCTAGCAGCCGTCTTCCCTGACATGGACAGGCGCTTACGGGAAAAGCAGCAGCAGGAAGGGGGTAGGTACATGTGTGTTTGTTGTGTGTCACCAGCATTTGTAAGAGCACAGTTGCATGGATACACTGCCAGGGTTTACATGTGCAGTGCAGTTCCTGGTCCCCAAAGTGTAGCGGTGCTGTCCTTCCTCCCTTCCCCTCCTTGGCATGTGTACCCTGGTCTGTGTGTAGTCACACTTGCACAAGGTTATCTAGGCTGGCAGTTTATCAATGTGCCCAATGCTTGCAGCTTCATGTGTGGGGGTGGTGTGTAACATGTTTTGGGACCTTGCCTGTGCCCTGTCCAGTTCAGTACTTGTGGGGTCCATGTCAGTTGTCACTGATGCTGAGTCCAAACATAGGAGTGTGTCTCTAAAGTGTATTGCTTTACAGCATGCATGTCCTATTTTGTGGCCTGTGACATGATGTGCATGAGTGTGAGATATGCAGAGTGCAGGGATGGTGGCTTGTGTTGCAGTCATTACCATTCAGGACCATGGAGTAGTGTGGCCACTACTGTCCCCTGGGGCATCTTTTCCTAGGTATCATGTGTGTAATCCAAAAATGTCGACAATCTCTGTGTCTACAGCATAGGTTGTGCTCTGTGCCATTGTACCCTGGCACCATTTGTGTCTACGTAAACTCTGCTACATGTGTCCACTGTACAGGCTGACCAAATGTCCCTTGTTCATACTCACGGGGGCCAGTGCCTGTGTGTCTTGGTAAAATGATCTGATGATGGCCATTTGTAGATGATGTATTTGTACCGGCGCACCAGGGGTATTTTGTATCCAATCAGGATTTCTTGCAGGCCATGTGTTTTTATTCCAGACTAAGAGATGTAAGTGCTTCCTGTGTCTCAATAAATTGTCTCATGTAGGGGGTGGTTGGTGCAGGCAAGGCCTACATGTCTAGACCTGAAGTCTCCTTGCTAGGTCTGGCCAGTGTGTGATGTTTGTGTGGACATACACTCAAGGTGCAGTGACCCATTAATGTTGGGCATGTTTTAAGTATTGCCTTTGCAGCATGTGCCTACAGTTAATAGACATGGTTCCTGCTCATCCCTTTTTACGCCAACGCTGTGTGCTGCAGATGCTGTGCTGGATTGTCCCCAATGCCTGGCTCCTCTGTCCAAATCCATATCATGTTATTTGCTATTGTGTCATGCTCTCCATAGCTGTTCAGTGGCATGGTGGGTCAACCAACTGTGTGTTGCAGGGCCTACATATGTGCCTTGTATTGTAGATGTTGCTTTTCAGGCTATGCACAGTGACCTATGTGGATTTGACTCATATGACATATGTATACAGGTGTCTGATTATTTCCTGTCTCTTCACCTTGCTCACAGCATCGTTGGGGGACACCGAGGGAGACACTGGCACGGACCGTGAGGAGGGATCGAGCACCAGTGCCATCAGTGCAGAGTTGTCTGGCACATCGAGTGGCACGGAGGCCGACGGGAGTGCAGCGGAGGACCTGTCCAGTCAATCCACCACTAACTATGACGCAGACGGGTCCGAGGCTGAGCACTCCGAGGGGGCGGAGGCTGGTCCCACAGCTGACATCAGCACTCCATCACTACCCGCCCCCTCCATTCCGATCACCGGCCTCCCACTTGCTTGTGTCCCTTCCCGGCGTGCTCGGTCAGCACGTGTCTCCTTCTTGCCAGGCACCGCACCCCCTGCCCCTGTCTCCACTGCTGCCACCAATGCCGAGTCTGTGGACATCCTGCGGCAGTTGCGGGTTGGTCAGACTGCGACGCTTAATGTCCTCCATGGCCACAGCCAAGTGCTGAACCAGATGGAGGCATACTTGGAGGGCATTTCAGCCGCGCAGTCTGACCAACGCAACTTGCTGAGGTCCATAGACTCGACACTGACTGTAGCAGTGGGTCTCCTGCAGCACTACGTCCCACCCCCTACCCCTGCCCCATCCACACTTCCCACTCCCATGCCTGTCCCACGTACACCCAGACGTCAGCATGCACGCACACCACCAGACACAGGCACCACACCAGCAGAGCAGGGCAAGCGCACACCTCCTGGCACGCACACACAGGGTGAGGTAGGCACACCCACTGGGTCGGGGGGCAAACGTAGGTCACGCAGCCAGAGTGGGAGTCCGCATTCCGCAAAATCCACTCCCTCCAAATCCACTCCCCTCAGCTCTCCTGGCCACTAATCCAGCAAAGATTCCTTCATGGCCGCTCTGTCCCTGAGCCCAACAGTGACACCACCCAGCAAGTGGGCAAAGGAGTCCCCGGTCAGGGTAGTTGAGTGCCCCCCCCTGTCCACACCCTCCCCCCGTGGCGCTGCGACCCATTCCTCCGCCCCCCCTCCTTGGGACCTGTGGTTCCTTCGGGTGCAGGGGATACGCTGGGGGACCTTGCTGACGTGTGCAGCGCCATCCTCACCACCTCCTTTGGCGCTGCCCCACCCCCTTTGGTGGAGTACTCCGTCCCTGCACCCACAACGCCTGCCCTTGCCCCTCCTGTCCCTGCGGTGCCTGGTCCTTCCCCCCCACATGATGCCCCCCCCCTGTGGAAGACAGGGTGGTCTGAACCGTGCAGGCAAGCAAGGGGACACGCGTCCCACTGTGTCCCCCATCCAGCTGTGACTCATGGACTGCCCTATGGGCTTTGTAAATATTGAACTTTATCCACACACACTTTTTTTGATAATGCTGAATAAAGCCATTTTTTTTCCCTTAGAACACTACTGCTTTTGTGGTATTGCTGTTGGTGGGGCTGCTACATGATTTTGGGTGGTGATCATGTGTTGGGTGTGTGGGAAATGTAGTAGTGTGCTGGTCATAGGGGTGACCCTGGTATCTGTGTTCCATCACAAGGTGTTAGCTAAGTTTCTCTGTTCATGTAAGCAGTTACTGCATGGTGAAATTGTCCCAAGGTGTGTTCCTTCCTCTGTGTACCCTGACATCTTCCCTGCAGGGTGTTTCCAATATGTTGCGCTGAGCTGTGTCTACATTAGCTGGGTGTGTGACGGACCCCTTCAACTTTGGCCATGCATGCAGAGCGATGTCTCCACCTGCATCATTCGTGGCATCCTTGGTGATCACTGTACTTGTGTATGTAGTCTGTTGACATGACTTCATGTGGACATGTTCCCTTTTAGGCTGTATGCATGTGTGTACTCCCAGCCTCGCACACATGTGTTACATGTACTGCAGGGTCTTTGTGCACCTGACTGACAATTGTGGCAATTGGATCTGTGGGTACTCCACCCTTTTTTTTTCCATGGGCACTGCTGGGGGCCTCTGCACCCAACCCTCCTGCGTCTGGGCACTGCTGGAAGTGATAGGCACCCACCCCTCCTGTGTCTGGGCACTGCTGGGAGGACTCTGCACCCACCCCTCCTGTGTCTGGGCACTGCTGGGAGGACTCTGCACACACCCCTCCTGCGTCTGGGCACTGCTTGGAGGACTCTGCACACACCCCTCCTGTGTCTGGGCACTGCTGGGAGGACTCTGCACCCACCCCTCCTGTGTCTGGGCACTGCTGGGAGGACTCTGCACACACCGCTCCTGTGTGTGGGCACTGCTGGGGGGACTCTACACCCACCCCTCCTGTGTCTGGGCACTGCTGGGAGGACTCTGCACACACCCCTCCTGTGTCTGGGCACTGCTGGGAGGACTCTGCACCCACCCCTCCTGTGTCTGGGCACTGCTGGGAGGACTCTGCACACACCCCTCCTGTGTCTGGGCACTGCTGGGAGGACTCTGCACACACCCCTCCTGCGTCTGGGCACTGCTGGAAGTGATAGGCACCCACCCCTCCTGTGTAGGGGCACTGCTGGGAGGACTCTGCACACACCCCTCCTGCATCTGGGCACTGCTGGGAGGACTCTGCACCCACCCCTCCTGCGTCTGGGCACTGCTGGAAGTGATAGGCACCCACCCCTCCTGTGTCTGGGCACTGCTGGGAGGACTCTACACCCACCCCTCCTGTGTCTGGGCACTGCTGGGAGGACTCTGCACACACCCCTCCTGCGTCTGGGCACTGCTGGGAGGACTCTGCACCCACCCCTCCTGCGTCTGGGCACTGCTGGGAGGACTCTGCACACACCCCTCCTGTGTGTGGGCACTGCTGGGGGGACTCTACACCCACCCCTCCTGTGTATGGGCACTGCTGGGAGGACTCTGCACACACCCCTCCTGTGTCTGGGCACTGCTGGGAGGACTCTGCACACACCCCTCCTGCGTCTGGGCACTGCTGGAAGTGATAGGCACCCACCCCTCCTGTGTCTGGGCACTGCTGGGAGGACTCTGCACACACCCCTCCTGCGTCTGGGCACTGCTGGGAGGACTCTGCACCCACCCCCCTGCGTCTGGGCACTGCTGTAAGTGATAGGCACCCACCCCTCCTGTGTCTGGGCACTGCTGGGAGGACTCTACACCCACCCCTCCTGTGTCTGGGCACTGCTGGGAGGACTCTGCACACACCCCTCCTGTGTCTGGGCACTTCTGGGAGGACTCTGCACACACCCCTCCTGCGTCTGGGCACTGCTGGAAGTGATAGGCACCTACCCCTCCTGCGTCTGGGCACTGCTGGGAGGACTCTGCACACACCCCTCCTGCGTCTGGGCACTGCTGGGAGGACTCTGCACCCACCCCTCCTGCGTCTGGGCACTGCTGGAAGTGATAGGCACCCACTCCTCCTGTGTCTGGGCACTACTGGGAGGACTCTGCACACACCCCTCCTGTGTCTGGGCACTGCTGGGAGGACTCTGCACCCACCCCTCCTGTGTCTGGGCACTGCTGGGAGGACTCTGCACACACCCCTCCTGTGTCTGGGCACTGCTGGGAGGACTCTGCACCCACCTCTCCTGTGTCTGGGCACTGCTGGGAGGACTCTGCACCCACCCCTCCTGCGTCTGAGCACTGCTGGGAGGACTCTGCACACACCCCTCCTGCATCTGGGCACTGCTGGAAGTGATAGGCACCCACCCCTCCTGTGTCTGGGCACTGCTGGGAGGACTGCACACACCCCTCCTGCATCTGGGCACTGCTGGGAGGACTCTGCACCCACCCCTCCTGTGTCTGGGCACTGCTGGGAGGACTCTGCACCCACCCCTCCTGTGTCTGGGCACTGCTGGGAGGACTCTGCACCCACCCCTCCTGTGTCTGGGCACTGCTGGGAGGACTCGGCACCCACCCCTCCTGCGTCTGGGCACTGCTGGGAGGACTCTGCACACACCCCTCCTGTGTCTGGGCACTGCTGGGAGGACTCTGCACACACCCATCCTGCGTCTGGGCACTGCTGGAAGTGATAGGCACCCACCCCTCCTGCGTCTGGGCACTGCTGGGAGGACTCTGCACACACCCCTCCTGCATCTGGGCACTGCTGGAAGTGATAGGCACCCACCCCTCCTACGTCTGGGCACTGCTGGGAGGACTCTGCACACACCCCTCCTGCGTCTGGGCACTGCTGGGAGGACTCTGCACCCACCCCTCCTGCGTCTGGGCACTGCTGGAAGTGATAGGCACCCGAACTCTGCACACACCCCTCCTGTGTCTGGGCACTGCTGGGAGGACTCTGCACACACCCCTCCTGTGTCTGGGCACTGCTGGCAGGACTCTGCACCCACCCCTCCTGTGTCTGGGCACTGCTGGGAGGACTCTGCACACACCCCTCCTGTGTCTGGGCACTGCTGGGAGGACTCTGCACCCACCCCTCCTGTGTCTGGGCACTGCTGGGAGGACTCTGCACCCACCCCTCCTGCGGCTGGGCACTGCTGGGAGGACTCTGCACACACCCCTCCTGCGTCTGGGCACTGCTGGAAGTGATAGGCACCCACCCCTCCTGTGTCTGGGCACTGCTGGGAGGACTCTGCACACACCCCTCCTGCGTCTAGGCACTGCTGGGAGGACTCTGCACCCACCCCTCCTGCATCTAGGCACTGCTGGGAGGACTCTGCACCCACCCCTCCTGTGTCTGGGCACTGCTGGGAGGACTCTGCACCCACCCCTCCTGTGTCTGGGCACTGCTGGGAGGACTCTGCACCCACCCCTTCTGTGTCTGGGCACTGCTGGGAGGACTCTGCACCCACGCCTCCTGCGTCTGGGCAGTGCTGGGAGGACTCTGCACACACCTCTCCTGCATCTGGGCACTGCTGGGAGGACTCTGCACCCACCCCTCCTGCGTCTGGGCACTGCTGGAAGTGATAGGCACCCACCCCTCCTATGTCTGGGCACTGCTGGGAGTGATAGGCACCCACCCCTCCTATGTCTGGGCACTGCTGGGAGTGATAGGCACCCACCCCTCCTATGTCTGGGCACTGCTGGGAAGACTCTGCACACACCCCTCCTGTGTCTGGGCACTGCTGGGAGGACTCTGCACCCACCCCTCCTGTGTCTGGGCACTGCTGGAAGGACTCTGCACCCACCCCTCTTGCGTCTGGGCACTGCTGGGAGTACTCTGCACACACCCCTCCTGCGTCTGGGCACTGCTGGAAGTGATAGGCACCCACCCCTCCTGTGTCTGGGCACTGCTGGGAGGACTCTGCACACACCCCTCCTGCGTCTGGGCACTGCTGGGAGTACTCTGCACCCACCCCTCCTGTGTCTGGGCACTGCTGGGAGGACTCTGCACCCACTCCTCCTGTGTCTGGGCACTGCTGGGAGGACTCTGCACCCACCCCTCCTGTGTCTGGGCACTGCTCGGAGGACTCTGCACCCACCCCTCGTGCATCTGGGCACTGCTGGAAGTGATAGGCACCCACCCCTCCTGTGTCTGGGTACTGCTGGGAGGACTCTGCACACACCCCTCCTGCGTCTGGGCACTGCTGGGAGGACTCTGCACACACCCCTCCTGTGTCTGGCCATGTACGCTCCATACATACACGGGTGGGGGTACGGTCCGTACATCCACTGTTGGGGTGGGGGTACGCTCCATACATACACTGTTGGGGTGGGGGTACACTCCATACATACACTGTTGGGGTGGGGGTACGCTCCATACATACACGGGTGGGGTGGGGGTACGCTCCATACGTACGCGGGTGCGGGTACGGTCCGTAAATACACGGGTGGGGTGGGGGTACACTCCATACGTACGCGGGTGTGGGTACAGTCCGTACATACACGGGTGGGGGTACGCTCCGAACATACGCGGGTCTGGGTACGCTCCATGCATACACGGGTGGGGGTACGGTCCGTACATACACTGTTGGGGTGGGGGTACGCTCCATACGTACGCGGGTGTGGGTACGGTTCGTACATACACGGGTGGGGGTACGCTCCGAACATACTCGGGTCTGGGTACGCTCCATGCATACAAGGGTGGGGGTACGGTCCGTACATACACTGTTGGGGTGGGGGTACGCTCCATACGTATGCTGGTGTGGGTACGGTCCGTCCATACATGGGTGGGGTGGGGGTTCGGTCCATACATACACGGGTGGGGAGTTGGTACGCTCCATGCATACACGGGTGGGGGTACGGTCTGTACATACACGGGTGGGGAGTTGGTACACTCCATGCATACACGGGTGGGGGTACGGTCCGTACATGCACTGTTGGTGTGGGGGTACGCTCCATACATACACGGGTGGGGTGGGGGTACGCTCCATACATACACTGTTGGGGTGGGGATACGCTCCATTCGTACGCGGGTGTGGGTACGGTCCGTAGATCCACGGGTGGGGTGTTGGTACGTGCCGTACATACATGGGTGGGGGTGCGGCCCGTACCCAGGCCTTTGGAACATGGGTACGGGCCGTACCGCCATTATTGGGGTGACGTACGGGTGGGCGTGGTACGACTCGTACCCACGCTCTTAAGGCGTGGGTACGGTACGTACCGGACTTGTTGTGTTGCCGGTTCGCGTGTGCATCCACTTCCGTTGCTGGACATGCCCCCACCCCCTCGAAGTGACCAGGCCCTGAAGGTCAGGTATGTCCAGGGCATGTATGATTTGTGACTTGGGTGGGGGTTATGTGTCCTGCCCCTGCCCCCCCCCCTCTTTGCCCCTGGGTGTTGTTTTGAGCTTCTGCGGCGTCTGCGTCGGGTCCTGTAGAGCAGGTGGACTGCTATGAGGGTTGGGATGATACGTAGGTTCGGGTCCATGGCTGTCCGTCGCGTACAGGTGCTCCTTGCGCGCGTCGTCCTGATTTCCCAGCAGTTTTTGGCAGGCGGAGAATTTTATCCGTGCGGGGTGACGTTGGTGCGGTTCGTACTTCCTGGTTCGTGAAACGCTGCCTGAATGCGTCCCGACGTCACGTCGGCGCTTTCCCGGATCACATTTGTATGTATATTTTCGTCGGTCGGTGTTTTGTACGAATCGTACGGAGATGGTGTTTCCGTGCGAATCGTACTTGCATGTTTGTAATGTTTTTTTCCCGGGTACGAGTCGGACGGAGAAAACGCTCCGACCGACGGTTCGTATCCGGTTTCTCCAGGATCCGAATCGGCACCTTGATGTCTTTAGCAGTAATACTGTTCCCACCGGTAAAATTTTTCCGTAGTGAAATGTTAATTTTACCTTGTATTTGCTTAATATGCAATTTTTTTAGTTTAAAGAAAACATTATTAATTGATCTTGCGACTCTTCTGTCACAAATTCTTAATTCCCACTGGCAAATAGTGCTATAGTGTACAGGTACGTGTCTATTATTATTGTCAGGCCTTTGCTCACCACAAAAAATGGTAGGGAAAGCTAAAAATTCAGAATCTTTGTCTTCATATAAACCTCTTGGGGTGTTATGTTCGGCTGGTGCTAAACTTAAGATATCAACACTATGAGTGGTAATAGTTTCATTCGTTAACATAGTATCTAAATTCCCTGCTTCTCTGTTGTCTGAAGTATCAGATGAATAATTTGTCTCTGATGTTTGATTGCTATTATTTATTTCAGGTGGTATATACTCCCAATCTGGATTAATGGTGACTCCATATTCATTAAACAGTGCACTATTGGTTGCTAGCCATAGAGCTGCCTGTTTGACCATATTCGGTCTCATTTTCCTAAAAATGTGTGTATGATTTGTAAACCAACTTCCTTTTCAATGTTACTGGTATTGTCATGGCGTCATTAATTTGCCTTGGTAAAATGGTAATGGTTTCCATAACATCTGCAGGTACATTAACTACAGCACCTGATAATGATTTTTGGAACCCCCGTGGCAAAGAGCGAATTTGTAGGAATGGAATCCTAGGAGAAACTAATCGCTCCTCTAAATTATGCAGGTGTAATTTATTGGTACATTTAGAAACTTCATCCCATTTAAAAAAGAACATGGTGGTATTTTATCCTTTTTAATGTAACGATAGCAAGTCCGACAAATATAGTGAGTTTTGTTGCTACTAATGTCACATAGCACAAAAATGTCACTCCTGCAAACAGTATGTGTATTTATTAAATACTGTTTATGCCATAATTGATTGCAAATAGTACAAATGTACTCTGGGCCATGCAATATTTCTTTATGAAATTTGGCAATTACCCCCCTAATACTTTGTGTATTTGTTTGGGGTGATGTATGTCTTCCGATTAAGTTTTGTCTGTTCTGTCCCACACACCTTTTTTTAGGGGTCTGTAAGTCTTCTGCTCTAGTAATACTACAGGCTCTTTTTTGTTCCCTTGGTATTAAAATATCCCTTCTTTTTCCTATGTTTTGGGGCTGTTGATTAGTTCCCACAACAGAAGTAGGTTCTGGAGATATATGTGAATAATTAATAGCATTGCCACCTTTGCCCTGATGTAATATTGTCCTTGTTGTTGAAGGACAGATGATTGTCTCAATAGTTTGCTGTAAAGGCACTCCTGAACTATGTACATAAAGTATTTTCCTAGTAGTTAAATCTGTCTTCTTTTTGTTTTCCCTAACATATTTTTGTAATGTTTGTTTTTTAATAGTACTGATATGAAGTGGAGTTAACTCAAATTGCACACAATCCTCGAAGGGATTTTTAATGCAGTGTGCAAGTTCCGTAATATAGTCCAGAACTCCCCCAAATGTTTATAGTTCAATACTTATGCATGTTCCAGTAGGATGAGGCATGCCTTCGTTGTTCCTGCTATGTGAATCAAACACAAAGAATGTCTGCCTATATTTAAAAATAGCAATAACATATACATTCATACAAAGTAGTATGCATCATGCCTATAAAGTGTTAAATTTAATGCAGTTGCAATGTCAGGATATTCGTTATCAAAACGTTTGAGCACGTCACCATAATAAGGTGTACGTAGGGTAATTGAATAAATGTTGTTATTGTGTTCTATATATTTAGACAAGTCATCTGGATGCATAATAGTTTCCTTGTTAATAGAATGCATGTGTCTATATAAAGCATCCGCAAGGTCCATAATATAATGAAGATCATTTGCCTCCCATGTATTAACGGGTTTGTAAAAGCTATGTAAAATAGCAAAAGTACTATTTGGCAGGCATTGCTTCCCTTGTGATTGGCTATGAAATCTTTAATTTCCTTGATGGTAACTAGCCTGTAGGAATTTGTGCATAGTATATGTATTGTTGTTATGTAATAGGTATTAAGGATAGATTCGACGTATGGCCCCTGTTATGTAATTGTTGTGTATTTTGTAAGTGAATATAGTAATGGCTTGCAGGGTCTTTATAAGTATTGCCAAATCTTCTTACCTTTATTTATTGTTGATTTTTCTAGCACCACAGGTACCTGTTTAGCAATAAAAAAATAAGTTTAAGTGAGATGTATTTATGCCTTCCACAACATATAAGAAATAGAATTGACTACAAAACATTTGAGTGTAAAAGCTGTGTCTTATTGCTTGGTAGAGTGTGTCTCTGCGAGTAAGGGGAACTAATTTTTGAAATGCCATTCAGTAAGGTTTATTTGTACCCCATTCCTGTTGTGGATTCACATTGTGTTGTAAGTGCTACCAGCATTGTCTTCCTATACAGCTTATTGAGATATGGACATATTGTGAAAGATATATTAAGACAGTTATAGACAGATATAGTTAGAGATATGTAGTCAGAGTTCCAATGAACTCTCTTCTTAAGAATTGCATTTTAGAGCTATTTCTTTTTGTAACTAGTAATCCAATTCCATCCTATTTATATATAATGTTTAAATGCAAAGTTGTGAGCTGAGCTACGTGTGTATAGCTTTAAATTTTCTATGTATCCAAACAAAATACATTACATTGAATGATAATAAAGACTGTTTGTGCAACCTGTGTGTGGGAGAGTGTAAGAGTGTGTGTGAGTGTGAGCGAGTGTGTGTGATAGAGTGCGTGAGAGAGAGTGTATGTGAGATTCTATGAGTGTGTTAGAGTGTATGTGACAGAGTGTATGTAAGATTGTGTGTGAGGTAGAGTGTGTGATGCAGAGTGTGTAATAGAGAGTGTGTGATGGAGAGTGTGTGAGGGCGAGTCTGTGAGGGAGTGTGTGAGAGTGTGACAGAGTGTGTGTGAGCGAGTGCATGAGATATTTTTTGAGAGAGAGTATGTGAGATAGAGTGGTTGTGTCAGAGTGTATGTGAAAGAGCGTATGGGAGAGAATGTTTGTGAGTGTGTATTTGTGGAAGAGTGCATGTTATTGAGTGTATGTGTGTGTGTCCCTATGATTGTGAGAGTATGTGAGTTGTGAGTTAGTTTGTGTTATATGTGTTTTTGAGAGACTGTGTGTTTGAAACCTAACAAGTCTGATGTTGAGTGAGAGAGTGCGAGAGTGTGTGTGAGTTTATTACAGAGTGTGTTAGAGAGTGTTTGTTAAAATATGTGTGAGATATGGGAGAGAGTGCTTGAGTGTGAGTGTGTTGAAGATAGTGTGTTAAAATGTATATATTGCATATGTCAATATTGCTGACTTCCGTTACTATGATTTGTTTTTCTAATAAGTTCACTTCTGTACTATGTATGTAAAAGCTATTGATCTGATGTTTAATGGATGTGGCGTGGCAGCGTGTTGTTTTTTTAAGTTGAATGCCAGCTTTGATTGTTGTATAGGTGACCAATTTGTTTGCTAAACTAATAAACAGCATCCCTCAGCCCAACATGTGTTCCCCCGCAGTAATAAAATCAAAATCTGAGCACCTTGTGGTGTGTAGAGAGAGTGAGAGAGGTGTGTCGAGAGAGAGATATGTGTATAGAGAGAGATAAAGCGCGATAGAGGTGTGTTGAGTGTTAAATAGAGAGAGGAAGAGAAATGTGTTTGGAGAGAGAGGTGTATAGAGAGAGAGGTGTGTAGAACTAAAGAGGTGTGTTGAGAGAGTGAGAGTGAGAGTTGTTTAGAGAGAGATAGAGGTGTTTCAAGTGAGTGAATGTGATGTGTATATATATATATATCTGTATATCTATAGAGCAAGTGAGTTGAGGTGTGTCGATAGAGGTGTGTTTACATCAAATGAAATTAGAATGTAGAAAGTGCAATGTGTGTTGAGTGATATGTGTGTGTATATTGTTCTCAAGCGAGGGAGTTAAATGTTGTTTATTGAGAGATCGAGAGGAGAGAGAAAGGTGTTGCGAGTTAAAGTGAGAGGTGCGTAGTGAGAGTGAGAGAGATGTGTTTATAGATACCGAGTGGTCTGTACAGTGCTAATCATGGAGAGTGCGAGAGTTTTTTTTTGATTGGGCGAATGGAGCGTAGCGAGTAAGGCATGTGTATGTAGAGGTAGAGAGAGAGGTGTGTATATAGAGAGAGAGAGACAGGAAAGAAAGAGAGAAAGAGGTTTTTAGAGTGCGAGGGGGCGTGTATGTATTTATCTTAAGCCCAATAAAAAATTGTATTTGCAATGCATTTCAAAATAAACTGTGATTACAGACAATGCCGCGCAGGGGCACAAACAGCATAAGGGAGCTGGAAGCGGAGCAGCTATCCATTTATCTTCTGGACAATAAAACGTGTGTGTTTGCAGTGCATTTTAAAATGAAATAAACTCTGGTTAGAGACAATGCTGCAGTGGGAAACAAACAACATACCGCAGTAAAGCTTGTAGCGTAGCAACTGGAATCCAGAAAAAAACAAAAAAAGAGTCCCTGAAAATAAACACAAACACAAAAGCGTAATGAGATGGTTACGTTAGATGCTCCTCCGTGGGGAGATACAAATGGCATCAAGAGGCAGCACATGCACCAGTGCTGGCTTTGAGGCAGAGGGGGGAACCGGAACATATTTTGCAGTATCATTTATTTATTGAGTGCAAGAGAGGGAAATAACACAGATCTGAAAGGCAGAGGAAGAGAAAGCCAAGAAAATGTCACCAAAAGAAAAAGGTACAACAGTTGTTGTTGTACCAAGGATATTGTGCTGCATAACTAAATACTTATAAGGTTCCAAAGGCGAGACCTATTGGCTATGTGTTATTGTACTGAATGTATTTATGTTGCATTGAGTAGAGTGTAAATATGTTGCGTGTAATTATGTTGCCTGAGTGGCATGTGGAGTGTATTTTGTTTTTTAGTGTATTGTAATTATGTGGTGTGTAATTATGTGGCACTGAGTGTTATGTGTAGTGTATTTATGTTGCATAAAAAAGAGTGTCATTATGTGAAGTGTAATTATGTGGCATTGAGTGGTATTTTATGGATTGTATGTATGTTGCATTGAGTATTGTGTAATTATGTTGTGTTTAATTATGTGTAAGTGAGTGGTATTATGTGGAGTGTCTATGTTGTATTGAATTGTTTGTAATTATTTGACGTGTAAATATGTGTTACTTGTGGAGTGTATTTATGTTCCATTGAGTAGAGTATAATAATGTGGTGTGTAATTATGTGGCACTGAGTGGTATGTGGAGTGTATTTATGTTGTATTTAATAGAGTGTAATTGTGATGTGTGATTATGTGGTACTTGTTGGTATTATGTGGAGTGTATTTATGGTGCATTGAGTATAGTGTAATTATGTGGCGTGTTATCACATGGCACTGAGTGATATTATGTGGGGTGTATGTTGCATTTAGTAGAATGTAATTATGTGGCAGTGAGTGGTATCAATTGGAGTGTATGTTGCATTGAGTGTAGTATAATTTTGTAGCATTTAATTATGTGGGACTGGGTGGTATTATGCGGAGTGTTTTGTGTAGTAATGAGGAGAGTGTTATTATGTGGCATGTAATTATGTGGCACTAAGTGGTATTATGTGTAGTGTATGTAGCATTTATTGTAGTGTAAATAGGTGTTGTAATTATGTGGTTTTTACTGTTATGCGGAGTGTAGTTATATTTTCTTGAGTACAGTGTAATTATGTGGTGTATTATGTGGTACAGAGTGGTATTATGTGGATTGTATTTATGTTGCATTGAGTAGAGTGTAATTATGTGGTACTGAGTGGTATTTTGTATTGCATTAAGGAGAGTAGTTATGTGGAGTGTAATTAAGTGGCACAGAGTGGTATTATGTGGAGTGTATTTATGTTGGATTGAGTAGAGTGTAATTATGTGGCATTTAATGTTGTGGCAGAGGGTGGTATTATGTGGAGTGTATGTTGCATTTAGTAGAGTGTAATTATGTGGTGTAATTTAGTGGTTTTGAGTGGTGTTATGTGTAGTGTCCACACCGACCCGAAGACCACCCTCAGAGGCACCCTGATCTACCGACCCCCTGGACCACGCACGCAATTCAGCGAGGACATCGCCGACTTCGTCAGCCCGCATGCCCTCCCCTCCGCTGACTACATCCTCCTGGGAGACCTCAACTTCCATCTGGAGAACAACAACGACCACAACACCAGCGCCCTGCTCGACAACCTCGCCAACCTGGGACTCAAGCAACTGGTGTCCACCCCCACCCACCTCGCCGGACACACACTCGACGCCGTCTTCTCATCCAGCACAGACATCGACTTCAGCCACGCCACAGAGCTTCATTGGACGGACCACAGCTGCGTCCACTTCACCTTCAAGAGAACGACGACCCACCAACACCAGCAACACACCGCCCGCAGAAGCTGGAACAAGATCACAGCAGACCAGCTCGCAACCTCCCTGAGCCAACACCCTCCGGCCAGCTCAGCGAACCCCAGCCAGGCCGCCGATAACATCACGAAGTGGATCAGCAACTGCGCGGACGAGCTCGCCCCGCTGAGGACCCCGCCCAACAGACCCGGCAGCAAGAAGGCCCCATGGTTCACCGACGAACTCAAGAGCTCCAAGAAGAACTGCCGAGCCCTCGAGAAAGTCTGGAAAAGGGACCCGACACCGGACAACAGGACCTCCTACAAACTGGCCACCCGGAAACACCACCAGCTGATCCGCGCCGCCAAAAGAACAGCATTCAAGGACCGGCTGGACAACAACGCACACAACAGCAAGGAACTCTTCAACATCGTGAAAGAGCTCTCCAACCCCAACGCAGGAAACAACGACATCACCCCATCACAAGACCTCTGCAACTCCCTCGCCTCATACTTCCACAACAAGATCACGGACATACACAGCAGTTTCAACAACCAACCAACGCACACCACGGCCGACCAGCCACCCCCCCCCACCACCACCCTCCACGCCTGGACCCCGATCAGCACAGAAGACACCATCCGCACGATGAACTCCATCCACTCCGGATCACCAACCGACCCCTGCCCTCACCACGTCTTCAACAAGGCCGACGCTGTCATCGCACCCCACCTGAGAGACATCATCAACACATCCTTCGACACCGCCATCTTCCCTGAAAGCTGGAAACACGCCGAACTCAGCGCTCTACTCAAGAAACCAACAGCGGACCCCACCGACCTCAAGAACTACCGCCCCATCTCGCTTCTCCCGTTTCCAGCCAAAGTCATCGAGAAGACCGTCAACAAGCAGATGGCCGCCTTCCTCGAGACGAACGGATCCCTCGACCCCTCACAGTCCGGCTTCCGAGCCAAACACAGCACCGAGACCGCCCTCATCGCCGCCACAGATGACATCCGAGCCCTGATGGACAACGGAGAAACAGCGGCCCTCATCCTCCTAGACCTCTCCGCGGCATTCGACACGGTCTGCCACCGCACCCTAATACGGCGCCTCAGCAACATCGGAATCCAGGACAAGGCGCTGGAATGGATCATCTCCTTCCTCAACGGAAGAACACAGCGAGTCCGCCTACCACCGTACAAGTCAGAGGCCTCCGAAGTCATCTGCGGCGTCCCCCAAGGATCATCCCTGAGCCCCACCCTCTTCAACGTCTACATGAGCCCCCTCGCGGCCATCGTACGCAAACACCACCTCAGCATCATCTCCTACGCCGACGACACACAGCTGATCCTCTCCCTGACCAACGACCCCGCCGCCGCCAGAGCCAACCTGCACGAAGGGATGAAAGAGGTAGCCGAGTGGATGACGACCAGCCGCCTGAAACTGAACTCGGACAAGACGGAAGTCCTCATCCTGGGCCCTTCACCCTCCGCCTGGGACGACTCCTGGTGGCCCCCCGCCCTGGGCACCGCACCCAAACCAACTGACCATGCACGAAACCTGGGCTTCATCCTGGACTCCTCCCTCTCCATGACCAGACAAGTCAACAGCGTCTCCTCGGCGTGCTTCAACATCCTACGCATGCTACGGAAGATCTTCTGGTGGATCCCCACAGAGACCAGGAAGACCGTCACCCAGGCCCTCGTCACCAGCCGACTGGACTACGGCAACGCCCTCTACGCCGGGACCACCGCCAAGCTCCAGAAGAGACTCCAGCGGATCCAAAACGCCTCAGCCAGACTCATCCTCGACATCCCACGATCCAGCCACATCTCCGGACATCTGAGAGGCCTTCACTGGCTCCCCGTCAACAAGAGAATCACATTCCGCCTCCTCACCCACGCACACAAAGCCCTACACGACCAAGGCCCGAGCTACCTCAACAGCCGAGTCAACTTCTACGCTCCCAAACGCCACCTCCGATCAGCTAACCACGCCCTCGCCGCTGTCCCCCGCATCCGAAGAGCGACTACAGGAGGAAGATCCTTCTCCTACCTGGCCGCCAAGACCTGGAACTCCCTCCCGTCCGACCTGCGCCTGACCCAAGACCACCTCTCCTTCAGGAAGAAGCTGAAGACCTGGCTGTTCGAGCAGTAGCGGCACCACCCCTCCCCAGCGCCTTGAGACCCTACGGGTATGTAGCGCGCTCTATAAGTGTCACTGATTGATTGATTGATTTATATAGCATTGAGTAGAGTGTAATTATGCGGTATGTAATTATGTGGTACTGAGTGATATTATGCGGGGTGTATGTTTCATTTTGTACAGTGTAATTATGTGTCATGCAATTATGTGGCAGTGAGTCGTATTTTGTGTTGCATTGAGGAGAGTGTAATTATGTGGAGTGCAATTATGTGCCACTGAGTGGTATTATGTGGAGTGTATATATTTTGCATTGAGTGTAGTAAAAATATGTGGTGTGTAGTTTAATTAGTGGTATTATGTGGAGTGTATTTATGGTGCATTGAGTAGAGTGTAATTGTGTTGGTATGCCTGGTATGTTTTACTTGTAAAATTAATTACTTACATACATTTTGATAATACGCTTTCTGTAAGACACCTGTAAAAATTAAGGCCATGGAAAGGGGGGGGTGGAGGTTAAGAGTGGGAGAGAAGAGAGGCGGCATCTAGGGGAAAGATCAGGATAGAGGAAAGAAGGGGGGGAAGAAAGCGTGGGAGAAGGAAGGCAGGTGAAGAGGAGGACGCGTGTGACAGGAGGCAATAGACTGCTGGAGAGAAAAAGAACAGCGGAGTCCCGAAAAAAGAGAGGGTGAGCGGGTGATGAGCGTACTTATCTGATTGTATCTGCTACTCCTTGTTAATAATAAGTGTTCTGTCAGACACCTGTAAAAATGTAAGCCCCTGGAAAGGGGGGGGGTGGAGGTTAAGAGTGGGAGAGAAGAGAAGCGGCAGCTAGGGGAAAGCGCAGGATAGACGAAAGAAGGGGGGAAGTAAAGCGTGGGAGAAGGAAGGCAGGTGAAGAGGAGGACGCGTGTGACAGCAGAAGCGGCAGCTAGGGGAAAGAGCAGGATAGACAAAAGAAGGGGGGAAGGAAAGCGCGGGAGAAGGAAGGCAGGTGAAGAGGAGGACGCGTGTGACAGCAGAAGCGGCAGCTAGGGAAAAGAGCAGGATAGACAAAAGAAGGGGGGAAGGAAAGCGCGGGAGAAGGAAGGCAGGTGAAGGGGAGGACGCGTGTGACAGGAGGCAATACACTGCTGTAAAGTGTAAGCAAGTTTGTGCATTGAAGCCAAAAGAAATTTCGACAGTTTTCAAAATTATGTACTCGAGTTTGTCAAACGTACTAATCTGATTGTATCTGCTAATCCTTGTTAATAATAAGTGTTCTGTCAGACACCAAAAATTAAGCCCCTGGAAAGGGGGGGGGTGGAGGTTAAGAGTGGGAGAGAAGAGAAGCGGCAGCTAGGGGAAAGCGCAGGATAGACGAAAGAAGGGGGGAAGTAAAGCGCGGGAGAAGGAAGGCAGGTGATGAGGAGGACGCGTGTGACAGGAGGCAATAGACTGCTGGAGAGAAAAAGAACGTTGGAGGCAGGAAAAAAGCGGGTGAGAGTGTGGGATTAAAACTTTGACTTATAATTTCCCGGTTACTATCGTGGAGCGGGTTACATATTTCAGGATGAAGAGAGATCCTGGCTACATGACCGCGGGCTGCCAAAAGCACGCTATGATTTGGGGCCCGATGGTAGCTGTGACTCAGAGTCACTGCCCTCGCTCGCACATACACTGGAAGTTTCTAAAGGATTTGTGTGGAAAAGATGTTGGTAAAAAGAAAGCGTAACTACTAAAATGTACATCTCTCTGTTGTCCCAGGATTTGTGCTGCACCTTGAGTAAACTTCAACAATAGTATGAGGCTTCCCTTCTGCCAAGCGCAGCGCTCAGTTGTTTCCCAGCTAGGCTGTACTCCACACACATGGCAACAACGCCTGCATCAATGAATACCTGAATGGTACGAGGATGTCTCGTTTCCCCCGAGTGGCGCCTCATGTCTGCCCCCCCTGTAACGCAACTTACCCTTTTTTTGTTGTTCTGCGACTGCAACCTCCGCAAAGTGTTCTGTAGTCTGTGTGTGTTCCTGTGCCTGAAAAAGAAACAATGAATTAGAACCTTATTTGATCCCTTTTAAATTATTTGGTGTGTCATGATTCGCCCTGAACTAATGCCCCAACAGTTACAGTGATTACGAGAGTCCTTCCTTGAGTGTGCTGTCGTCTCGACATTTACAATGGAAGCAGTATCTTCGCATGACTAAAATCTAAGGGGCTCATTCATGACCTTCGTCACTTTTGCGCCACCGGTGCGTCACTTTTTGTGACGCACCAGTGGCGTAAAACATGCGCCATGATGCGCCATATTTACAAAGTGACACATCTACCTAGATGCGTCACTTTGTAAACCCCTGCGCTACATTATACCTGCGTCAGGTATAATGTATGCAGGGTGGGCGTTCCCACGTAGGTAAGCATCGTAGAAGTGACGCAGTGAAATCTACGAGATTTCACTGCCTCACTTCTAGGGTGCAAATGCGTCAATATCTTGCGCCTGCCTCACAGCAGGCGTAAGACTGACGCAGGCCCTTTCACAAGGGGCTTGCCCCATGTGAAAGGACACATTACTGGAGTTGCGTCACTTTTGTGACACACTCCAGCAATGCGTCACTTTTGCGCCTACAGATATGTCACAAATAGTGACGCATCTGTGACTCCTTGCGACATGATGCGTCATACTGTAAATATGACGCATCATTGGAGTCGCAGGGAGGGCGCAGTGAAAAGTGACGCTTCACTGTTTTCACGCAGTGATGCGTCACTTTTCATAAATGAGGCCCTAAATACCCACATCCATCCCCCCATCAATATACGTTGTGTGTGCTTACTCTTAAGTGTTGGGGACATCTGTTTAGATGTTATTTCTTGTTTTACTTTTATGTAACTAGACGCCTCGTTTTTTTTTTTACAAACGTGCCAAACGTGTTTTTCTTTTACAAACATGCCCAACTTATAAGCTGATGATCTTTCCCAAATGTCACTTCTTTCTTAAAAACCAGATGCTACCAAAGTGCCTCTGCTAACAAAGTAGACTTACTTGAAAGATAGGTGAGCGTAGTCTTTCCCGAATGTTGTTCTTTGTGGCAGCAAGGAGTGCGTAGTTCGTCAGTCAATCTTTAGTGACCTGGCATCAAGGAGGATATGTTTGAATGTGTTCCAGTCTTGAAGTTAAATAGAGCCGAAGGTTGTAAAAACCGCCCCAAGTGTCTGTGAGCGAACAAAGGATAAAAGGTGAAGTTCGTTTTGCTGGTTAGATAAAATGGTGCAATAGATAGTGTGTCTGACTTTGAAGTGTGAAAAGTAGCATGTATATGTTGATGTCGTTTCTTCCCCCTCTGCGACTGCACACCGTTCCCCTTGACGGAAGAATGCATTGTACTGCACAATGTATCTAAGTCGTCTTTTTAAAATAATGCTTCCTAAATTGCGCAAATTTTTCAAAATGTATAGATCTCACTGTTTGTGTAACGGGTATGTTGTGAGAAAGCACAGCTGTCTGACTACTTGTGAATGTTCCCAATTTTTCCAAAGGAATGTCTCTTTTTGCTTTTTAAGATAGCATAGCGTAACTGCGCTATCCCTCATGCAGTGTGACTTGAAAACCAGCAGCTATTTTTGGGCACCAGGGATGTTGCACCTTTATTAAACTTTAACAATAGTATGAGGCTTCCCTTCTGCCAAGCACAGCGCTCAGTTGTTTCCCAGCTAGGCTGTACTCCACATTCATGGCAACAGCGACTGTATCAATGAATACCTGAATTACCAAGTCATTTTTATTGAAGACCAAATAATTTTCTACTGTTGTGATAAATATGTACCTGAGTTTGTAAAACATACTTATCTGATTGTAACTGCTAATACTTTTTAATAATAAGTGTTCCGTCAGACACCTGTAAAAATTAAGCCCCTGGAAAGGGGGGGGGGGGGGTGGAGGTTAAGAGTGGGAGAGAAGAGAAGCGGCAGCTATGGGAAATAGCAGGATAGACGAGAGAAGGGGGGGGAAGGAAAGCGTGGGAGAAGGAAGGCAGGTGAAGAGGAGGACGCGATTGCCAGGAGGCAAAAGACTGCTGCAAAGAACAAGCATTTGCAATGCATTAGGTCTCGCATTTACGCGAGTTTGAGTTATTGACATTGCAAATAACAATGCCTATTGGCATTGTCATTTACAATGCCAATAGCTTTAACTCGTGTAACTGCGAGACCTATTGCATTGCAAATGCTTGTTATCTTAAGTGTTTTAAGCCACGCCCTTAATTACATTGGCTACTCCCCTTTGAGAGACCCCCAGTTTTTTCATCCCACTTAAAGCCCTGCTTAACACTCATAAGGTCCCAAAGGCAAGACCTATTAGCTATGCCAATGCTTGTTTTTCAAAAATGCAGCCAGGAAGCTTCGCAGAAAGGTTTCATTTTTTCCAGTCAATGTTTTCGTTTTACAATGGAAAATAATTCTCACAACCTCCTTCTCTCAATGTAGATGTGTCAGTAAGTTTGCTACGTGGCGGATATTTCAATGACCTCTTCTGCAAAGTACCAAGGCATACATTTTGAAGCGATCTCGAAAGAACGTATTTCAGAAAACAAATATCGCCGAAGCCAACATACAGGCCTCCTACTTACTGCTCTTTTATATAATGTAGCGAACTGTAAAGCGAAGGTAGTACCTAAGGTCTTGATAAAGTAAATGTTTACTCTTCCTCGTAGTCCCTCCCACCTCTTCGCCTCAGAGCTGTGTGGCCGTAGTTTGAAAGTCTGGGGCAGAGGAGATGTAATCTAGCCTTGATTAAGAAACTCAAGTGTACCCCCAGCGGGTGAAGCGAAGATTTGCCTGCTAATGTCCTGTGAACCGATGCTAATGAGACCTTCAATATGTAAATCTGGGAGTTCAAAGGGGACTACGGGGTAGAGAAGCTGCGGGTGGCAGCTCGTCGCCGAGTGAGTGTATTACTGCCAATTATCAGGGTCTTCTGATAAACCATGCCTGCTGTAGGATATGAGCTCCGCAGACTGCCCTCCCAGGGCGGTGTCCAGCCCGGCGAGATAAAGCCCCGGAGTCAGGAGAGGGGCATTTGTGGAGCTTTTCTGGCGTAATGTCCAGAGCTGCCGTCTTCAGAGGGAGGGAGCCAAGTTCGAGTCTGGGCATGGGCTCTAACAAAACAATTAATGAGTCATTGTGTAACGTAACTGCTGCTCATGTAAAGCCCTCCAATACTTTGGGGTCGAGTTTGTGCGATATAAAACTGCAATTTTTTTTTTTTCTAAAAACAGAAGAACCCTCCATCAAGGTGTCAGATGTCAGATGTGGCAACTTGGTCCCCTGATGTAGCGAAATGCACATACTGATGTTAATCTTCGTATGTGGGACACCGGGAGTAGACATCGAATTATCCTCCTATGGAGGAAGTGATGGGAGGTGCATACTGTATTAGGAGAGTCGTAAAAACGCTTTGTTATGATAATAAAGCCAAGTCCCTAACAGCCTGTTGGACTGCGGTTGCTGCTCCAGAGTCATGTTTGCTGTACTGTGCGGAGAACAGTGGCATAATGCAAAACAAGCGCGCACTGAAGCTGACGAAGAGGGAGTGGGATGGGGGAGTGGGGGCGGGCACGCAGGCTGCCAAATGGTGCGCTACTGATGTTAATCTTCGTATGTGGGACACCGGGAGTAGACATCGAATTATCCTCCTATGGAGGAAGTGATGGGAGGTGCATACTGTATTAGGAGAGTCGTAAAAACGCTATGTTATGATATAATAAAGCCAAGTCCCTAACAGCCTGTTGGACTGCGGTTGCTGCTCCAGAGTCATGTTTGCTGTACTGTGCAGAGAACAGTGGCGTAATGCAAAACAAGCGCGCACTGAAGCTGACGAAGAGGGAGTGGGAGGGGGGAGTGGGGGCGGGCACGCAGGCTGCCAAATGGTGCGCTGAAAGTGATCGCGATCACATCATGGCGAAAGTGAAAGCAAACGAGTGCTTTCAGGCCTCCAAATGGTGCGCGCGCCCAGACGGCGCACATGCACTGTATTTGGAGGCCTGAAAAGCCACTGTTTGCACTTCCAAAACTCGCTTACTATAAGTCTCGCCAGAGCAGCGCTAAAGCGCTGGCTCAGGCGAGACCTAAAAAGAACGGTGGAGGCATGAAAAAACATGGGGAGAGCAGGAAAAAAGCAGGTGAGTGTGTGTGATGACAACTTTGACTTATAATTTCCTGGTTACTATCGTGGAGCGGGTTACATATGTCAGGATGGAGAGAGATTCTGGCTACATGACCTCGGGCTGGCAAAAGCACGCTATGATTTGGGGCCAGATGGTAGCTGTGACTCAGAGTCACTGCCCTCGCTCGCACATACACTGGAAGTTTCTAACTACTAAAATGTACATCTCTCTGTTGTCCCAGGATTTGTGCTGCACCTTGAGTAAACTTCAACAATACTATGAGGCTTCCCTTCTGCCAAGCGCAGCGCTCAGTTGTTTCCCAGCTAGGCTGTACTCCACACACATGGCAACAACGCCTGCATCAATGAATCCCTGAATTACCAAGTCATTTTTATTGAAGCCCAAAGAAATCCCTACATTTTTGTTAAATATATACCCGATTTTGTAAAACTTCCTTATCTAATTGTAACAGCTAATACTTTTTAATAATAATTGTTCCGTCATACACACGTTAAAATTAAGCCCCTAGAAAGGGGTGTTTAAGAGTGGGAGAGAAGAGAAGATCCCGCTAGGGGAAAGAGCAGAAGAGACGGAAGGAAGGGGGGAGGGCAAGTGAGGGAGAAGGAAAGCGGGTGAAGTGGAGGACGGGCGTGCGACAAGAGGCAATAGAGTGTTGGAGAGAAAAAGAACGGCGAAGGCAGTTTAAAAAGAAGAGGGGGAGAGCGGGTGACGAAAACAAGTTAGCAGGGGGTTCCATATTTTAGGATGAAGAGAGATCCTGGCTACATGACCTAGGTCAAGATGGAGCCAGTCGTGTTGTGAATGGGGAAGTAGTAAAACATTAGCAGTAGCACTGTTTTGTTTAAATGGCGGTTGGTCCCGTTAATTGTTGAGTTCTTTGAAGAAGTTTAGTCGCTTAATTGATGTGGCGCCAGTAACCTGCAGATGGCTAGGTGGATGGTAGCGAAATGTTGATGTTTGAGTGTGAATTCGTCTGTAGGTATTTCCATAGAAGGAATCGCACTGCAGGATATGGCGGCCTGTAGCGCAAATAATGTATGCTGTTTGAGGAAGGATGTGGTAGCAGTGAGAGTAAAGCACAATGTAAGGATTTCTGTTATAGTATAGAGGTTCGGATGGTATGGTAAAAAGATGGCTGTAATGAAGTTTTGTAAACTTGTTTCTGCCAAAGACAGAAAGCGCATCTTACCTTAAATAGTGCTCTGCATGTAGTTATTTCTAATAAGTTAATGCATTATTACAACTGTTATGATAGATGAGCGAGTTCAGTGTTCACTACTGTAATGTGTATATAATAAGCATGCTGCACAGTGGTATACCCTCCGACCATTCTGAGGCTAACACGGCGAATGCCAATGGGATGGTGACAGCAGGCACTGTGCCACGGGGCAACTTGATTTGTGTTATAAAGATGGCCGTTTTCTTCAAAAATTGTACACCCAAGACAACATTTGAAATGACAACGCACAGCACGCTACTAATGGTACACAGTTGAAACGCTCTCATATGCGCGTCAGAGGCAAGTGCTCACGCGTCCCACAATGTTTCCCTTACCCTTCACTAGGCCTACTTACATCTGTGTTTTAGGCCGGACCAACCCTAACAGGACGTCTCGGACGGCTCGGAGGTTAAGAGTGGGAGAGAAAAGAAGCGGCAGCTAGTGGAAAGGGCAGGATAGACGAAAGAAGGGTGGAAGGAAAGCGTGGGAGAAGGAAGGCAGGTGAAGAGGAGGACGCGTAAAAAGATGGGGGTAAAAAGGAAGCGTAACAACTAAAATGTACATCTCTCTGTTGTTCCATGATTTGTGCTGCACCTTGAGTAAACTTCAACAACAGTATGAGGCTTCCCTTCTGCCAAGCGCAGCGCTCATTTGTTTCCCAGCTAGGCTGTACTCCACATACATGAATGAATGAATGAATGAATGAATGAATGAAATGAAATTTATAAACGCGCAACTAAGCCCGAAGGCATCAAGGCGCCTAACCAAAGAAAATCATAAAAGGCAAATCCAGAACTAAGGGTAGGCTTCAGCAAATAGCCACGTCTTGAGAGCCCTCCTAAAGGCTTGCTTTGAGGGAAGGGATTTGATCTCAGCCGGCAGAATATTCCACAGCTTTGGAGCCAAAGTTGAAAAAGCTCTGCCACCCCACTTGGCTCTACGAACACGGGGGACTGATAACAAGGATTTATTGGCGGAGCACAGAGTTCTGGAAGGTGTATAAGGGGCCAACAAGGTCCCTTAGGCCTCCAGATCTGTTAGTAGCCAAAGCCCCATAGATCAAACATAGGGACTTAAAAGAAAACCTGGCCTCAATTGGAAGCCAGTGCAGTGTCTTTCTAGCAGCCGAAGCAGAAGCCCGCTTAGGTAGATCCAGTACAAACTTGGCGGCGGCATTCTGCACCATTTGAAGTCGCATTAACAGACCCTTGTTGATGCCTAAATATAAGGCATTACAACAGTCAAGTCTTGAGCCTATTAATGCAATTACAATTTGCTTTCTGGCTTGAAGGGACAGATAATGTTTGATCTTCCGCAAGATGTTTAGTAAGCCCCAACATGTGGAGATAGTCCTCTTTACTTGCTGACCCATCCCCAGGGTAGGGTCAATCATGACTCCTAAGTTCCTGGCCAAGGTAGTGGGTGTCGGACACACGCCCAACGATGTAGGCCACCATTCCGCCGACCAAATGTCCTCCTTTCCTCCGAACACCAGAATTTCTGTCTTTTCGCCATTAAGCTTCAATGAATTGCAAATCATCCATTGAGCAACTGCCTCCATACAGTGTCTAAAATTGGAGGCAGCGGAGATGACAGGTTGGGCGAGAGACATCAATATCTGCGTGTCGTTGGCATAGGAGACTACCTCCATCCCATAAGATCTAATAAGCCTGGCAAGTGTGTAGTAATATGACGGAGTCGAGAGTAGAAAACAGCAAGTCTTTATTTAACGAACTCCCACGGGCACGCAGCTTGCCTGTGGCTTCACAATAATACAACACAACTGTCATAACTGTCACCAACACCGCGTCATCGCGAACAGCGCGAGACGCTGAATGTACGCCTCGCGCTCTAGCAGCGCGAGGCAGAGCAGGCCACTACATATCTCCTTTTCTTGGAAAACAGAGAAACAGAGAAAGCAGCGATAGGGAGGGCAAGAGACAGGGAAGAACGAAAGAAAGAAAGAAAGAACGAAAGAAAGAAAGAAAGAAAAACCACGAGAGAGTAGGAGAGAGGGAGAGAGAGAGAGAGAGAGAGAGAGAGAGAGAGAGAGAGAGAGGGAGAGAGAGAGAGAGAAAGTGCAGGAGGAACACCACAGTGGTGAAGAGAAACACAGAAAGTCATTGACGGTACCTAACAGGAATATTAACTGTTCTGGTACTCCTCCTGACCGGGGCGTGGCAGGGAGAAGAGTTCGGGACATCAAGTTTACCTTGCGAGACCCTATGAGAGGCCTCACTTCTCAACATGGGACACTCGACGTCATTGAGCATATTTTTAACTTTCGCCACCTTGTTACTATTCCACCAGTCTTTTCCATTGACTCGAACAGCATTACCACACACTTTATCCACCACCACAATTTCCCCATACTTAGCTTCTCCTTTCCTTACAAAGCCTGGTTTCTTTATTCTGATCCTGTCTCCCACAGCAAATTCTCTGATCTTAACACGCTTCCTTTCATCAAAGTACTCCTTTTGTTTGACCTGGACCTCCGCAGACTTGGACCTCACTCTCTCATCCATCTCTTGGGGAGAAGAATAGGATTTATTCCATTTAGACATCCAAGCCGGTCTAAACTCGGTACATGGTTTCCTACCTCTCAGTAGTTCAAAGGGGGACACCCCAGTGGAAGAATGAGGAGTGGTTCTATAGAACCACAACATTGTCCTAACACTATGGGGAACAGCTTTGTGGTGGGCAAGAGCCCATTTGACACAATCACCTATGACTCTATTGAGTCTCTCTACCAAACCGTTGGTTTGAGGATGATAGAGAGAACTTCGGTGATGAGTGATGGCAGATTCTCTAAGAAACTCTTGTACCTCAGATGATACAAATTGTACCCCGTTATCAGAGATTAAAGTTTGGGGAAACCCTTCTCTCATAAATGTTTCCCTTAAGAAGTCGATGATTTCTTGGGAATCGACCTTAGAGACAAACTTGGCCTCGGGCCACTTAGTGTAATAGTCCACCATGACGATGGCAAATTTGCACTGTTGGGGAAGGCTGTGAAAGGGTCCTAGAACATCTATGCCAAGTTTTTCCCACGGTCCACCCGGGAGGGGAATGGGAGTAAGGGGAGGACTACTAGTGTGAAGACTTTTGTCACTTGACGAACAAACAGTGCACTCTTGCACCATTTCCTCAATATCTCTATCCATTTTGGGCCACCAAAAGTACTCTCTTACTCTACGCTTGGTTAATGTGGCACCAAGGTGCCCCTCATGTGCTTTGGTGAGAAGAGTGGATCTGATGTCCACAGGTGGAACAAGTTTCTCTAACCTGAAAACTAGACCATCCTCAATCGAAAGTTCATCACACACCTTGACATAGGGTTGTAACATAACATCTACATTCCTTTCCCTGGGCCACCCTTGGGAAATATATTTCATCAGGTTTTTAGAAACTTCATCTCCAGCCACCGCCTCCCTCCATTTTTTCTGATCGATAGTACAAACATTACTAAGTTCAACACTAGCTATAATATAATCCTCCTTTTCATCAGAATTACATTCATCTATGCCTTGTATGTCCTGACAGGTATTAGCAGGTAAACGTGACAGTGCATCCGCTCTTATATTCTTTCCCCCCGCAATATGTACAATATCAAAGTTGTATTGTAAGAGTTTGGAGGCTAGGCGTGCGATGCGGGGAGTGGCCCCATGGCTGTTGGTGCACCCTAAAATCGCAACTAATGGTTTGTGGTCCGTTTGAAGAATGAATTTTTGTCCCCACAAATAATTTTTAAATTTTTCAATGCCCCACCAACACGCTAGAAGCTCCTTCTCAATGACCGAATAGTGAGTCTCTGCTTCTCTTAGTACTCTGGATGCAAACCCTACAGTGTGTTCCTTTGTGTCAACAATCTGTGTCAACACAGCGCCCAGTCCATAACTGCTAGCATCAACAGTCAAAGTACACTGGACCCCTTGTACGAATGGCTTCAAGGCCTTGACCGTGCTAAGTTGTTCCTTGATCCAATCGAAGGCAGCTTTGCATTCATCATCCCACACAAATTCACTTCTGTCTTGGAGCAGCTTGGAAATGGGACGAATCTTTGTAGCATAGTCTTGAATAAAGCGGGCATAAAATTCTGTGAGACCTAACAATGACTTGACTCCAGCTTTGTCTTTGGGAGCGGAGGCATCAACAATGGCTTGAACCAAACTCGGTTTGGGCGTGACTCCTTCACTTGATATCGTGTGACCCAGGTAATCCATCTTGTCTTTAGAGAATTCACACTTGTCCCTTTTTAAGACCACCCCATGTTCCTGGAAAATAGACAGGATCTTGTTCAGTACAATGTCGTGTTCTTGTTGGTCTTTTGCGAACAGCAGAATGTCATCCTGGAATATGGCCACGTTCTTTATTCCCTTCAGTAAATTGACCATAACCCTCTGAAAGACAGAGGCTGCTGAGGCCAAACCGAAAGGCATTCGACAAAATTGGAACAAACCTGCAGGGGAGTTGAACGCTGTGAAATGGCGTGAATCCTTGTCCAGTTCAATTTGGTGATATGCCGAGGCCAGATCAAGTTTGGTGAAGACCTTGGCACCTTCGACTACACCCAGCATTTCCGATATGTTCGGTAGAGGATGCGAGTCCACCCAAATGACCTTGTTTAGATTGCGCAAATCAATGCAGATTCTGAGATCATTATTTTTCTTCCTTGCCACGACCAATGCTGAGGACCAATCAGACGACTCTATGGGTTCAATAACCCCTCTTTTTTGCATGGACAAAAGTTCTTTCTCCAGGTCTTCTCTGATGCTGAAAGGGATACTCCTTATTTTGTGTTTTACCGGTACCACATCACTCTTTATCTTGATCTTGTGTTTGAATCCTTTGATTTTCCCCAATTCGCCTGAAAACACTCTGGGATATTTATTGAGTAGTTCCTCAACCTGTGTTTGGTCCCGAACCACTAGAATCTGTTCCTTTGCTCCAGGGCACAGCATCATACTGAACAAACCTTGGTGGAACCATCCTAATATGTCTAATCCATTGACAGCGACATATACTTTTCCATAAATGTGTCTGTTCTTGAAAATCAAGATGTCCTCAAAGTACCCCATCAGTTCTATACTTCTCCCTTCATAGGATACAGGCTCACGGTCAGGCGGTTGCAGAGGTCTGTTACCCCATTTTCTCCTGAACAAAGATTCACTGATCATTGTGATCCTTGCACCAGAGTCTACAAGCAGTCTCAAACTTTCTTCACCTACTCCAATGATGGCATAGGGATCTACACAGTCATCAGGGTTGCCACTTTTTATGTTCCCTTCACTGACAACAACAACCATGTCCTTAAGTTCACAAAGGGTATCGTCACTGTCACTCCCACTTGCATCCATGGCACATGCTACCTGTTCTTTCTTATATTTTTGGCTTTGGCATACTTTGTCAAAATGTCCCAATTTCCCACATTTGCGACAGGTTGCATTTCTCGCAGGACACGGTCTACCACTTTTCACATGGGAGGGGTATCCACATCTGTAACAGATATCAGTCCTTTTGAAGAAATTATTTGGCTGATAATCTTTTTTTTTCTCATACTTTTTAAAACGGACAGGGGTAACGACTTCAACACTTTTACTTTCCAGTTCCTTTATGGAAGATTGTGACGTTTCAATACTTTTCGCTATGCGAATGGATTCATCCAGGGAGGGATTTTCCAAAGATAAAAGTTTTTGTCTTATAGTTTTGTCCAGACATTTTCCTATAAACTGATCACGAATCAACTGTTCACTGAAATTTTCAAACTCGCATTCTGCCACCAACTTCCTCAAAGCAGTAATGTATGTGTCTACATCTTCCTCGGTTTTCTGCATTCTTTTAAAAAATTTGTGTCTAGACACCACCACACTGGGTTGCTTGTCAAATCTGGCTTTCAATTTCTTCACTGTGTCTTTGTATTCATCCGTTTCTTCGTCTTCTTCCACCACTACATCAGGTAAATGTTTAAGGGTTTCTCTCCCTTCATACCCCAGAGAATGGAGTAGTAAAAACTTTTTCCTTTCTGCCCTGAACCTATGTGCTCCTATAGCACCCAGGTAATTTTCAAACGCGTCGAACCATTTCCTCCAAGGTACAGGAGGTTCGCCAGGTGTGTCCAGGAAAGGAGATGGAGGAAGAATAGACTGCATCATGTGAGATTTTCTTCAAAAATGCCAATGAGGAAATATATATATTTATTGTTACTACATATAAGTAGTTAATGGTGGCAATCCTCAGAGCGTACGAAATTGCCTGTAAGCCAATGTTCTAGATAAGCCACAATGTATGAGACAGCCTCTGTAACCCCAACAAGGGAGATGGCGAGAGGATTTATGTGTATAATCCTTGTACGTCTTAAGATCGTGCCCACATAATGTCCTGTTTGTCAAATGTGGAGTGAGTAACCCTTTATGCCTTAATACGTATATTCTTCCCACTTGTTGATGCTGCCCAGTCCTCGTTTCCTGTACAATACTTTGCTAAACCTTGCGCAGCACTGAAATTGACCAAGATGAGGCTGTCGCTTTAAGAGCGGTGAAGATAACGTGTCAGGTTACAGAAACAGCGGAGACGCGCGAAACGCCTGTCGTCATACGTTTCCTCACCTCAGGCTGTTCAGATCAATCACACGGAGACATCAGGAGACAGACGGTCACATCTCCGTGCAAGGCTGAGGCAGTGGACCAACACCGACCGTTTCGTGAGGGGTGCGCAAGGCGTCCGACTCATCAGGTACCTGAACCAGATTCTCCTGTGGGTTCTGTGGGAGTCGTACTCGTCGCCACTTCGTCTTGTAGTAATATGACGGAGTCGAGAGTAGAAAACAGCAAGTCTTTATTTAACGAACTCCCACGGGCACGCAGCTTGCCTGTGGCTTCACAATAATACAACACAACTGTCATAACTGTCACCAACACCGCGTCATCGCGAACAGCGCGAGACGCTGAATGTACGCCTCGCGCTCTAGCAGCGCGAGGCAGAGCAGGCCACTACAAAGTGGGGTCACATAGATGTTGAAAAGGGTCGGACTTAATGCCGACCCCTGAGGGACCCCACAATGCACAGGAAGGGATGGAGATAGGAACTCCCCCAGCTTAACTCTCTGTTCCCTCTGGCCGAGAAAAGAGGCCAGCAAACTAAGTGCGGGCCCCTCCACCCTTATCTCCCTCAGCCTAGATGTTAACACTGAGGGAGACAGGGTATCAAACGCAGCCGTGAGATCTAGCAGGATAAGGAGAGTGGTCTGGCCCTTATCTACTCTAGTGCGGATGTTGTCAAGCACAATGGTAAGGGTCGACTCCGTGCTATGCTCTCTCCGAAATCCATGCTGCGAGTGATCCAGAAGGCCAGAAGTTTCCAGAAAGGCTGCAAGATGCTGGTTGAGATGGGTTTCCAGCATCTTTGCAGGGGCTGGGAGCAGCGAAATGGGGCGGAAGTTTTTGAGAACCCTCGGGTCTAATGTGGGCTTTTTTAACAAAGGTTTAACCACCGCTCTTTTCCATTGTGAGGGGAAAGTCCCATCCCTCATTGCCCTGTTCATGATATCTAATAACGGAGGCAGAAGAATCTCCTTACATTGTTTAAGGAGTTTCAAGGGGCAAGGGTCTAGAGGAGACCCCGACCTAGTCTTGATCAGGAGGACTTCAAGTTCCTGAAGGGAGAGGGGTGGAAAGCTGGACAAACACCCTGAAAGCACCTCCTCGGGTGATGTTAGCGATGAGACAGATAAGCATGTAGAGGTAGATAGTGCCGACCTCTGAAGCTCTAGTGCCGAATATATGTCCACAATTTTAGATTGAAAAAATTGTGCAACATCATTGCAGAGCTGCTGTGAGCTGACAACGGGATCAGGCACCTTCAATGATTTAAGCGTGTCTACGATCTTGAACAGCTCTTTCGGCGAAGAGAGTGAGGAGGTAAGAGAAGTAAAGTACTCTTGCTTAGTTCTTATCACCTCCGTCTTATAGTTCCTTAGGAGGATTTTATGACTATCCCTCCCACGCAAATCCCAACTAGTCGTCCAGAGACGTTCCTGTCTCCGTACTCCCTGCCTAAGAAGTCTTAACGATTCCGAGAACCACGGGGCCGATGGACTTTTCCTCGCGGAGTAGCGCAATGAGGCTGGAGCCAGTTTGTCAATAGCTGTTTTGATGGCACTATCCATCCTCCCTACTGCAGAGCTTACGTCCTCCTCTGGGGAGATCGCCAAACTGGGCAATCTGGGGGCGAGCACGTCATTGGTTATGTTTTTGAGGTTACGTCTCAATTCCATTTTACTTGGCTCGATCCCCTTGCTACTAACAGTAGCGATCATTAATTCTATAGGGATCGCATAATGGTCCGACCAAGAGAGAGGGATGGGAGTCTCAATGGTCAGCCGAGTGTCATTAGAAAAGACCCCATCCAGCGTATGGCCCGCCTGATGGGTGGGACCCTTGACTAGCTGTTTCATCCCACAACCAGAGAAAATATCCAATGGGATAGAGTTTCAATTGACTCCAAATTTTCCAAATGGAAATTCAGGTCCCCCAGAACAGTAAAGTGCTCACAGCCAAAATGTGGCTCTAAAATATTAAGCATGTGATAACCAAAATCTGTTCTGGTCCCCGGAGGTCTATAAATGAGAAAGCCAGTAAACGGAACTACATATGATCCGTTAATGGAGAACTGAAGGGCCTGAAAGGTGTCTTGAGGTTCAGATAGTGGGATAATATGGCAGGACAGGCAGTCTCTATGAAGGATACCCAGCCCTCCCCCATACGTCCCACTCTGTCCTCCCTCACCAGCGTGTAGCCTTCTGGTACCGCCTCAACCAAATCAGGTCCCGAGGAGTCCTTGGCCCAAGTTTCCGTAATGAAGACCCTGGGGGGTTTTCTGGCCAGTACGAAATCCTTAAATGCGAGATTGTTCTTAATTAATGACCTCGCATTTACGAGAAACCCCTTATCACTCCTCAGGCTAGTTCCTGATTTAAAACTCGGACCTACAGGTGTAGCGACAGCAACAGGAGCCGACACCATAGAAGAGGACCGAAAACAGTGGCAGCCGGGGGAGGTCTGAAGCGCCTCCGGGGCGTTCCTATAGTGGCAAGGCAGTTTAGAAGGCTTAGTAGTGATCAAGTCCTGCCAAGAATAACTGATCCCTATGTACTCACCATCGGTATGTCCAGTCTCCCAGTCATCCAGCCCGTCCTTAGCGCGGACGGGCGCAGACGGGCTGGACTCTGGCGTGACTCCGGCGTTACTGCGGCACACACGCCGCGCGCACACGCTGCGCGCCTGCATGTTAAGCCTATATAGGGCTCTAGCGAGTCAGCCTGACTGCTAGAGCGCTACCTGGACTGGCGTCCTGTCAGCGTCCCCTACCTACCCCCAAGATGGCGCCGATATTCCCAGAAAGCGCGAAACGCGCTAGGAAGGACCCGCTGAAGCCGCGGTGAAGGGCACAATTATGGTGCAAGTAAGTGACAGTGATTTTTAAAAACAGGGGAAGTGTTTAAAATAAATATAACTAAGAAGACAAAAACGGGGTATTTTTAAAATATAGCACAGCGCTTAAATGCCACAACGCAGCGCACAGCAATGGAAAGCCTTACATGGCAACAACGACTGTATCAATGAATTCCATGAATTTACAAGTATTTTTTATTGAAGCCCAAAGAATTTCTACAGTTTTGAAAAATATGTTCCCGAGTTTGTAAAACTTACTGATTTGATTTTAACTGCTAATACTTGTTAATAATAAGTGTACCGTTAGACACCTGTAAAAATTAAGCCCCTGGAAAGGGGGGGGGTGGAGGTTAAGAGTGGGAGAGAAGAGAAGCCGCAGCTAGGGGAAAGCGCAGGATAGACGAAAGAAGGGGGGAAGGAAAGCGTGGGAGAAGGAAGGCAGGTGAAGAGGAGGACGCGTGTGACAGGAGGCAATAGACTGCTGGAGAGAAAAAGAACAGCGGAGTCCCGAAGAGGAGGACGCGTGTGACAGCAGAAGCGGCAGCTAGGGGAAAGAGCAGGATAGACAAAAGAAGGGGGGAAGGAAAGCGCGGGAGAAGGAAGGCAGGTGAAGAGGAGGACGCGTGTGACAGCAGAAGCGGCAGCTAGGGGAAAGAGCAGGATAGACGAAAGAAGGGGGGAAGGAAAGCGTGGTAGGTCAAGATGGAGCCAGTCGTGGTGTGAATGGGGAAGTAGTGAAAACATTGGCAGTAGGGTGTGAGCAGTAGTGTTTTTTTTTAAATGGCGGTTGTTCCCGTTAATTGTTGAGTTCTTTGAAGAAGTTTAGTCACTTAATTGATGTGGCGCCAGTAACCTGCAGATGGCTAGGTGGATGGTAGTGAAATGTAAAAAATTAGCCTCTGGAAAGGGGGGTGGGGTGGAGGTTAAGAGTGGGAAAGAAGAGAAGCGGCAGCTAGGGGAAAGCGCAGGATAGACGAAAGAAGGGGGGACGGAAAGCGTGGGAGAAGGAAGGCAGGTGAAGAGGAGGACGCGTGTGACAGCAGAAGCGGCAGCTAGGGGAAAGAGCAGGATAGACAAAAGAAGGGGGGAAGTAAAGCGTGGGAGAAGGAAGGCAGGTGAAGGGGAGGACGCATGTGACAGGAGGCAATACACTGCTGTAAAGTGAAAGCAAATTTGTGCATTGAAGCCAAAAGAAATGTCTACAGTTTTCAAAAATCTGTACCCGAGTCTGTCAAACATACTTATATGATTGTAAATGCTAGTACTTGTTAATAATAAGTGTTCCGTCAGACACCTGTAAAAATTAAGCCCCTGGAAAGGGGGGGGGGGTGAGGTTAAGAGTGGGAGAGAAGAGAAGCGGCAGCTAGGGAAAAGAGCAGGATAGACGAAAGAAGGGGGGAAGTAAAGCATGGGAGAAGGAATGCAGGTGAAGAGGAGGACGCGTGTGACAGGAGGCAATACACAGCTGTAAAGTGAAAGCAAATTTGTGCATTGAAGCGAAAAGAAATGTCTAAATTTTTCAGAAATCTGTACCTGAGTTTGTCAAACGTACTTATATGATTGTAAATGCTAGTACTTGTCAATAATAAGTGTTCCGTCAGAAACCTGTAAAAATTAAGCCCCTGGAAAGGGGGGGGGGGGGTGGAGGTTAAGAGTGGGAAAGAAGAGAAGCGGCAGCTAGGGGAAAGCGCAGGATAGACGAAAGAAGGGGGGAAGGAAAGCGCGGGAGAAGGAAGGCAGGTGAAGAGGAGGACGCGTGTGACAGCAGAAGCGGCAGCTAGGGGAAAGAGCAGGATAGACAAAAGAAGGGGGGACGGAAAGCGTGGGAGAAGGAAGGCAGGTGAAGAGGAGGACGCGTGTGACAGCAGAAGCGGCAGCTAGGGGAAAGAGCAGGATAGACAAAAGAAGGGGGGAAGGAAAGCATGGGAGAAGGAAGGCAGGTGAAGAGGAGGACGCGTGTGACAGGAGGCAATACACAGCTGTAAAGTGAAAGCAAATTTGGGCATTGAAGCCAAAAGAAATGTCTACAGTGTTCATAAATCTGTACCCAAGTCTGTCAAACGTACTTATATGATTGTAAATGCTAATACTTGTGCTTAATAAGTGTTCCGTCAGACACCTGAAAAAATTAAGCTCCTGGAAAGGGGGCGTTTGAGGTTAAGAGTGGGAGAGAAGAGAAGCGGCAGCTAGGGGAAAGAGCAGGATAGACGAAAGAAGGGAGGAAGTAAAGCGTGGGAGAAGGAAGGCAGGTGAAGGGGAGGACGCGTGTGACAGGAGGCAATACACTGCTGTAAAGTGTAAGCAAGTTTGTGCATTGAAGCCAAAAGAAATTTCGACAGTTACCAAAAATATGTACCCGAGTTTTTCAAACGTACTTATCTGATTGTAACTGAGAAAGGAGGGCGTGTGTGACAGCAGGCAATAGACTGCTGTAAAGTGAAAGCAAATTTGTCTGCGCTCTTGGCCCGAGTTTGGCAAACGTACTTATCTGATTGTAACTGAGAAAGGAGGATGCGTGTGACAGCAGGCAATAGACTGCTGTAAAGTGAAAGCAAATTTGTGTGCGCGCTCGGCGGGGGGCGGTGGAGCGCATTCCAGGCGGGGGAGCGGACCCTTTGAAGTACGATGCCAAACGGATTGTATGGCGATGCACGTGAATGTGCGTGTGCACGCCATGCAATCCGCTTTTGGGAGCACTTTTGGGACCCCCTTACTATAGTCTCGCATTGCGATTGCTACGCAATAGCTAGGCGAGACCTAAAAAGGAAACCATCTTCACCATGCAGCCATTGCTGTGCCTAAGTTAAACATCAAGCACAGGTAAGAGAGAAGTTTGGGGGAGGCAGAATTAATAATGAACATGTTTTCAATTAATTCAATTTCACACACCCCTTTGAGTCCAGATAAAGAATGCATAGACTAGAGGAGAGACTGAAAGTACTAGTAGGACAAGTCAATCAGTGAGAGGTGTCGCATCTATCTGTTTGTGTCTTACACAGTCAGCTAATTATTTAAATCAAACACTGGCTATGGGCGGCCCTGCACCAGCAAGGAAACAGTGTGATGTAAAACAGTAACCCCACCTACAAAACATTAACATCATTGCATGTAACGTAGAAAAATATATTTAATTTACCCTAACAAAAATAAACTAAAAACCCACAAAAGCTGACCCACCCCCCTCCCTAACCCCAACCAATGTCCGTAGGAAAGTCCAGGAGAAAATAGTAGCCTGACAAGCATTAACAATGCAATGGTCTCGGCCTTGTTAAAGTTAGAGCTATTGGCATTGCTCATGACAATGCCGTTTCTTTAAATGTTTTAAAAACAAAAACATAAACAAAAATAATATCATGAGCAATGCCAATAGCTCTAACTTTACCAAAGCCGAGACCATTGCATTGTAAATGCTTGTTACCGGTTTCCTCGGCTGGGTTAGGAAGAAATCCATCGTTAAAACTGTGTAATAAGGAATCAATGGTCCTTGACTCCTGAAAACAATTGTATATTTGAGTTTCCGTTGTAAATACATTGGTTTCAGATTTTTTTTGGGGGGGGGGGGGATGTCGGTGGAGAAGTTTTGTTTCCTTGGAAAGATTAAAGAAAAAACATGAAATCGATTGCTTTAAAGTGTTTCTAGCTATCTGGCTGTTGCTGGAACACATGCCTCCTTCCTGATGAAATTGGTCATAAGAGGGGGGCAGTCAACCACTGCATCTGGCAAATGTGTTAAAAAAACACCAGTGACTTAAAGGAGACAAAACGTATTTTTCCTACTATGCATCGCAGATGCGTTACTAACAGTGTGCATTATTTATTTTTATATACAGGATTTCTTTTTTCATTTGTTTTGTACGTCTTCTTCTTTGAGATGCGGTGATATTCTTGCAGAGGGGGAGGGAGGCGCAAACAAGCCTTGTGCTACGCCACATTTCCAAACCCCAGAAGCATTTAAGAAGAGTGAGACTGTTTATTTACACTGTGTTTCTCCTCCCCCGCCCCATACAGAGTTGCCTTGATTACTTTTCACTTCCTACCAGCTTGTTTGCTCCATTAATCTCTCCGAGTGGGGGTGGTGGCGAGGCCGGCCAAATTAACCAGGGCAAAGAAACTTTAAGCCTACCCCCTCCCAACTGTATGGCGAAATCGTGTTTTTAACCTCAATGTAGGTTTCTCTTTAATTGTAACGTTGACTTCTTTTGTTGAAGTTCGTTCTGTAACGAGCATCTATTGCAGGCTTATAACGATATTAAAACTACACTTAATCTGTCACAAAAAAAACGTATACCTTTTATTTCAACATACGAAACGTGGTTGCATGATTTTGCGTGAAGTCATTCAATGAATGGTGGAAAAAGTGTCTACGTTAGGGAAAAAAAGATTAATAAATCAAAATGTTATTTACCGTTTCGGTTGCATCTGAGTAACTACTGAGGGTTTCTCGTTTACATGCAACTCAAATTTGGGGGAACTGGGACTGTAACCTCGGTGGGATAAAGAGACAAATCGGCCCTGCCAGATTAGAGTAAACATGCATCCCTAAAAATAAAACTAATCTGCGTTGAGCCACTAAAGTAAACAAACCTACCATACAAGCTAGGGCAGGGTTAGTAAGTACCCAAGCTCAAATATGCAATGCAAGCAGCTACCGTAGAGAGATAAACATGGCTTGCTGCATCTCGGGGATACTTAAGAACAATCTTCACATTGAGAAATCCCCATATACCTCCGCGAGACTCAGGCTGTCTGCACGCCACTAAAATGAAAGTCTGAGAACGGCAGATGAAACAACGTAAGCATAGAGAAATAACCCCAGAAGCATTTAAGAAGAGTGAGACTGTTTATTTACACTGTGTTTCTCCTCCCCCGCCCCATACAGAGTCGCCTTGATTACTTTTCACTTCGTACCAGCTTGTTTGCTCCATTAATCTCTCCGAGTGGGGGTGGTGGCGAGGCCGGCCAAATTAACCAGGGCAAAGAAACTTTAAGCCTACCCCCTCCCAACTGTATGGCGAAATCGTGTTTTTAACCTCAATGTAGGTTTCTCTTTAATTGTAACGTTGACTTCTTTTGTTGAAGTTCGTTCTGTAACGAGCATCTATTGCAGGCTTATAACGATATTAAAACTACACTTAATTTGTCACAAGAAAAACGTATACCTTTTATTTCAACATACGAAACGTGGTTGCATGATTTTGCGTGAAGTCATTCAATGAATGGTGGAAAAAGTGTCTACGTTAGGGAAAAAAAGATTAATAAATCAAAAATGTATTTACCGTTTCGGTTGCATCTGAGTAACTACTGAGGGTTTCTCGTTTACATGCAACTCAAATTTGGGGGAACTGGGACTGTAACCTCGGTGGGATAAAGAGCCAAATCGGCCCTGCCAGATTAGAGCAAACATGCATCCCTAAAAATAAAACTAATCTGCGTTGAGCCACTAAAGTAAACAAACCTACCATACAAGCTAGGGCAGGGTTAGTAAGTACCCAAGCTCAAATATGCAATGCAAGCAGCTACCGTAGAGAGATAAACATGGCTTGCTGCATCTCGGGGATACTTAAGAACAATCTTCACATTGAGAAATCCCCATATACCTCCGCGAGAATCAGGCTGCCTGCACGCCACTAAAATGAAAGTCTGAGAACGGCAGATGAAACAACGTAAGCATAGAGAAATACTGCTTTATCTGAAAACGAAGTGGGGAAAAACCGGTAATATTTTGGAAACTTGCCAAACAGGTCGGCGTTCCTTCGCATATCCGAGTCTAACTGTGGGACGCCCAAACAAGGCAGAGCAAAAGGCACACCACCGCCTTTCTCCGAGGCAGAGCAGAAATGCCTCGGAGAAACGCAGCGTCCTTTTCGGATTCGGGGGCGTGTTTTGCTGTTATCTCCTCCAGCCATTGGCTGGAGGAGATATTGAGACTTTCTGCAAAAAACACGCCCCCCGATCCGAAAAGGACGGGGCCTGATCGGAGTGATGGGACCTCTTCTCCAATGGCTGGCCAGCATTGAAGAGGCCAGCCAATGGAGAACAGGGGAGAAGAGGGGCGGGTTCAAGTCCCTCTTCTCCAAGTCATTAAATCTCCCGACTTCCGGTTCTGCCTTTGGCAGACCGGTAGTCCTCGACCTAAAAAGCAAAAACCCAATGCCCAAACCAGTTCCCACCCACCCAAACAAGAATTGAAAAAGGGGCAGAAGACAGGGACTAAGGTGTGGGGCGGGATTGAAGGAGGACACGCATCTGCTCCTCTAAACGGGCGAAGCGGCGTCTGAGGGCGTGGCAGTTGCAGCCACAGTGGGGGGGCGCCAGAGATGGCATTGTGGTGGTGGCGGGCAGCCGCCAAACGGTGGCGCTGTACCGCTGGAGGACGGTAGCTGGGGCCCGGGGCACTGGAGGAGGCTTCAAGTGCTGCTGCACTCTCCTCCTCCTCCTCTGCCAAGACCACCAGCCGCCGGTATTCATGCTGGATTGCCTCCAGCTTCCGGCGCCGTGCCTTGGCGGCCAACTCCATACGATTGACTTTAGGAGCAGCTGTGTATCAAAAAGAAAAAAACAAGACCATTGTTAAATATACTCTTGGAAAAACAGTAAGGCAAGTTAATTATTTATACACATAGTGGCATGGTAGAGCAGCACTATAAAGCACAGTAGTACATAACATTTTAAATCTCGCCTGTCCTTCTTCCTTCCCCCCGTCTTTCACTTTTTAGTTGAACAGTGCACCAGGTGCTCTTCTCCATAAAACTTTCAAAGCGGAGTTGAAATCAGATGGATGAGGCCATTGGTTACTCAATACTCCCGCTCCTATGCCAATTAAAGGGATTCTAGTCTTCTAGTTCACTCTTCAAACGTTCACAACAACTCATACTTACTTAGGACATCGGATGGCGGGCGGACATTGTCCGCCCGCCATCCTCACGCTAAAAAGGGTGGGGGTCCCGTGGGGACTATTAGGAGGATGCGCCCGGCACAGTGGCGGGCGCATCCTGTTTTTTTTACATTCTGGTTGGCGGTGCCAAAAGCAATGCTAAAAATACATGTTGTGCTGCTTTTCCAAGCACGACATGACAGGCCCCGCGCGGAGCCTGTCACGTTTTGCTTTGAAAGGCAGGGGGGGTACCATAGCATAGGTACCCTCCATGGGGGCCCCCAAGCATACTCTGCAATGTCTGCATGCCTTTCCGTGATGGGCGGCAATGCCGCCACGCAAAGGCATTCCAACTTGCAGATGATATGGCTGGCGGTGTGTTCAGAGAAACACCACCACCATATTGAACCCTTTTCCGCCTGGTCGACATGTGGGAGGTCTGACTCTTTTCTACAGGGATGGCGGGAGGTTTGCCCCTGCGGTACAGTACACCCTTGCAGTGAGTGTACTGTCAACAATAGTTAAGGATTATGAATCTCACTTACCACCGCCCACCAATGGTGCTGCCACTCCCCCTACCGCTCCAGCGTCAGTATCTGCAGCAACTGCCGCATCCTCTCCCTCCGCGTCGCCTTCACTGGCCCCGGCAATGGTGGTCGGTAGTGCACCTAGAAAACATTACACATTTATTAGGCGTCATATACACCTCCCCCTATTGATCAGTAGCAAGATTGAAAAATGAGTAAATACTAACATACATCACTAGTACAAATCAGGTAGTAGTAGAGTAGACACTAATAGTTATATATGGTCCCCCCTAGGGTCATTCTAGCCTTTGCTTAGTTAGCCCGAGCCATGCAACCATTTTACCTTTGTGTCTTTTATTTTTGCACATGTGACGTTACCTTGCAGCTTTTTGTATAAGACACCTTTGAGCCCACATGACCTGCTTCACACTGCTACTGTCTACGCGCTGCGTACAAGCGGTCAACAAAAACATTAACAAGCCACTTTTTTATGAAGTACTGGTGTACTGTTAGTCCATATTGCTTATCCATAAATGCTACACTTTTTGGCACGGCTGAGAAATGCTTGCAAGTTGCAATATACTAACGCGCACAATTTCATTTTTCGCATTACAGACGGAAGATTCCCTTCTACGAACCAGAGCTTTGCAGAGCTTATGAATGATGCAACAACTACCAGTACTAGGTTCTTCTAAGGTGAGGGGTCCCTTCAGAGATCTTCATTTATAAATTTATATAAACTAAATTCCAGGGGATGGTGGTGCTGCTTGTTCAGTTATCATGATTTAATTCCCAACTGTAAGTAAGTGTAACAATGTTTATTGTTTTAATGTTATTGATTTTCCGGTTGGTGCTGTATTATATAATAGAACAATGTACAGAGCTTCTCAATTCAAAATAAACATTTTGAACTTACACAGACTTGGTGGTATGTGGTGTGGACTAACTTACACGAGTGAGCAAATTAAAGGAAGGGTGTGCATGTGCATTGCTTCTATGACTGAGAGGTTGATTGTGTTATGTTATGTTCTGGATTGTCTACTTGTTGGGTATCTTGGGGGGAGGGTTCGGAGACCTAATAGTTATGACAAGACAGTACTATAGTCGAGCAGGGGATTGTGGTGGGTTCTGAATTTCTGATTGAGGTGTGTGAGGAAGGTCCAACCTATCATAACCAACATCCTATTTTCTTGTGCAAAGGTCTGTATGTGCAAGATCCCTACAACCGTAATAGTATGTCCTATAGGCTATCATATAAAAATAGTAATAAATCTGGTTGGGCATTTGTTGCTGTGAATTGTCAAAGCCTCAAGATTAACAAAGACTCAAGATCAATAAGACTAGAAGTAGTACAAGAGGACGACCCAAAGGAGTGGACTCAATGGCTAGAGCTACTGGTGAATCTGAGTTTTATTACAAGCTTTCAAATAAAGAGTGGCACTGGCCAACTGGGCAAGCTTAGCTACTACAGTACAGACAGACTGATAGTAGTAGTAGTACAGAGAGTCATCATAGCAGAGGCAGGGATAACAAGATTTTTGAAACCGTACAGATCGAAGGATAATTGTTGGTAAAAAATAGCATTGGGAAACTGAAACAATAGTTCGTGAAAAATAGGGTGCAGTAAAAGTTATGGAATAAGAAATATTATTAAAAACAAGAAGACTTACTGGGGCCAGCAGAGGAGCCCTCGTTGGTGTCCTCCTGGTGGTGGTGTTCTGACTGTTGTCCCGCCGACTGCCCACTCCCTATCTGTCTGCCCCTGGGAGCTGATGAACAGGAAAGATATAAGAAAGAGACAAACATTGATGGATGGTGTCAAACAAATACAATATTTTTAAAGAACGGTCAAAAAACACTTATGTAAACAATTGCAATAACTAAATTGACCAATCTCATCTGGTCAACAAGTAGTATCAGGGGATTCGCGGATCGACTACTTAAGTTACTATTTATCAACAGTAATCCAGTCTTCCATTCTGATTCCAGAATACTAAGTTACAACTAAGCCTAAGTACGACGTACCACCCGACCTAGCTCACCTATTCCAGGCATGCCAATTGTACATTAAGTATGCATTTCCACTTCTTTTATTCCTCAACAATGCATATAGTCAAATGGAAGACACATGACTACATTTTTTGTATACACCAAATTTTGGGTTGATTGATTGATGCTGATGTTCTGCTAGTGCTAAGCCAATTACCACCACTCATTGAACAAACTAGAAAAGGTTCTAATAAAGACTGGCGTACTAGCAGCACGTCACGTAACTGAGGGGGCATCACGCATACCACTAACAGATTAGAAACTCATACAAAGTACCTAAACCTAAGTATCAATCCGCCCCTATCTCTTAGTGACAGGACAAAGTAAGGAGTGGACTAGAGTCACTGTAGCAATACGTAACTTAATTTCTCTAAAATAAACTTTTACAGAATCACGCTAAGCGAGCGCAAACGCAAAGTTGCAAATAAGTAAGATTAGTAGTAGCGCAGAGGAGCACCTGTGTCATAATCACAGAAGACTTTTAAACGTAATTAACCTGGAATGTAAGCAGCAACATTCTAGCTGGTTGGAAGAAAAAAAAGATATTCGCAATATATAACACAGAGCAGAAGAACAGACACAAAGTAGTAATAATTAAATAGTTACTCACCAAGACCCGGGACCTCCACTCCTAGCAGGTCCAGCAGGTCCTGCTAACGGTCCAGGATGTCGGACCACCGGTGCGTCAACTGCATCTGGGTGCGCCGGACCCCAGAGCAGCGCAACACTGCCTGGCGCACCTTCCCCAACCGCTGCCGACGCTCCCGGAGGCCGTACCCGGACCCAGGCCTGCCACCTGCTGCCAGGGTTGAGGGGTGGTGGCGCTGCACAAAGAAAATGAGTGCAGCCAACTCCACCTCCCCAAATAAGGCCCATGCCTGCACTCCTTGTTGGCGCCGCCTTCCGCAAGGAAGTCAGTCGCGGCTCTGGCTGTGACGACGAGCTCTACCCTTTGACATGGTTCTGGAACGGGGCGGGAAAGAAAAGGTAATAAAATTAAAGAAGTAAAGGAAATAAATAGCAGGCAATAGAAAGAGTGAAAAAGTAGCTAAAAAACAAAAAAAAGGTAGAAAAAAAAACAAAAATATAGAAGCAGGAAAATAGTTAGAGAAATAATAAATAAGAAAGATCAAAAAAAAGTGGCTTCAAACAAAGGATTGAAAAGATGCAGGGAGGATTCCAAATCAGGCCCCAGAACGATGCAATAGAGTGAAAAACAAGATGGCCGCGCCCATTGCGACCACATGCGCAAGTTCGCGCGATATTTTCTCCCCGAGCAAGCAAAAAGCAACGCGATCAAGTAAAAGTGTTCGCGAACAGGAAATATCTACCGCGAACGGGCGCGAACATGCATTGCGCGACCCGGAAAAGGAAGTAAGCATCGCGAGAGGGCGGGATAAGTGAAAACAAGATGGCCGCGCCAGTGAGCAACCGCATGGGTAAGTTGGTGAGCCGCGATCACGCAAAAATACCGCGAACAGGCGGGAAAAAAACTTCTGGGTCTTCGCGATATTTCCGGCGTGTTTGTGGAGATTTTCAACATTTTCGCGATAGTTTGCGAAAACGAATTTCGCAAATTCCACCCACCCCTAATCTTGATCCTACAATGGACGATGTCCAATATAATGTGCAGGTGAATTTTCAGAGGTCCTTCTGTTGAGGTGCATCAGACTTTGTGCTTCCATAGTTAACTGCTGCACATGATTAATGGCCTTGGTTGACTGTAGTTGGTGGAGTACACCACGGTACAGCAGGTCCGAACAGGGGAACGGGGTCTTGATTCTATGATTGAGGATGTCAGAAGTTACAGTTTGTGATGATTTGTGGTACTCTCTCCGATGAGGTGCATCAAACTCTAGGTCCCAACAGTGGAACGGGGTCTTGATCTGACAATGGAAGATGTTAGAACTTCATCTGAGAGTGGAGATGAAGGTACTCCCTTCGACCAGGTGCAAGCAACTGTAGGTCCCAACAGTGGAACGGTGTCTTGATTCCACAGTGGGAGATGTCCGATATTACTTGTTGCTTGGTTTTCATAGAACTCCCTCCGTTGAGGTGCATCAGACTCGGTGTTTCCGTAGCTAACTGTTGCACATTATTATTGTGCTTGGTTGACACTAGTCGGTGGAGTACACTGTGGTACAGCAGGTCCGAACAGTGAAATGGGGTCTTGATTGTATGATTGAGGATGTCAGAAGTTGAATATGATTGAGTTTGATAGTATTTCTGTGTACCCCTTCTGATCTGTTGCAAGCAAGTCCATGCTTTCGAATTGAACTGTACATGGCTGTCAGGTGTTAACGAATAGTGAGTCTGGCCTACAATGCAGACAGAAGTGTTCACAATTCAGATCGAATGCTGATTGTTTAATTATAGAATCCAGTAGTCAACTCTTCAAATAACTTACTCTGACATATAGTCATTTATATACTCCAACACTCACATATACTGCCTTAAAACATATGTAGTTACTCACACATATACCACTGAGACATTCATTCACTTACCACACACCCATACACATACTAAGTCACCCAAACAGCCATTCCCAGATGCACTTTTGAATCCATACAACCAGTGAATTACCCACTCAGACATCTGTGCACAGAGTCACACCCCCTACACCAACCCACACAGACACTCAGGCACTCATACAGATACTCAGACAAGAAATCAATAACCCATATAGACACCTATGTAGATACTTACCAACCCATGCAGCCGCTTACACACCAACTGAGAGACTAATACAGACTTTCACACAGTTTAGTCACTAACCCATGAATTCAGTAAGACACGTTCAATCACTCGCTTATACAGTCAGTCATCAATCAATAACCCATATAGACACTCATGCAACTACTCACCAACCCATGCAGCAGCTCACACAAAAACAGACAGACTGATACAGAATTTCACTCAGTTTATTCATTAACCCATGCATTCAGTAAGACACATTTAATCATTCACTCATACAGTCAGTCACGTACCTACTAAATCCTCCATACAGACACTTATACACCCACTCATTCTTCAATACAGCTTGGCATATATATAAAACAAATTTAAACTTTACAGAAACACACAGTCACTGGATGATGTCATCAGTGATGTCATCAGTGATGTCGTTTGACATGTCATCAGTGATGTCACTGATCATGTCATGAATGATGTAATATGTGATGTCGTCAGCAGTGCATTGCGGGGGCGCGAATTATAGTTAGCTAAACTAACTATAACACCGGAATTTCTATGGTTTTATACAAGTGAAATGTCCAACTAACTATAACGTTCCTGAAACCTATGGTTTTTTCAGTGAATATATATATATATATATATATATATATATATATATATATATATATATATATATATATATATATATATATATATATATATATATATATTCACTGAAAAAACCATAGGTTTCAGGCACGTTATAGTTAGGAATTAGCATTTAAAAAACCTTAGAAATTCACTGAAAAAAACATAGGTTTCAGGGGTGTTATAGTTAGCTGGACTTTTCACTCGTACAAAACCATTGAAATTCCCCCGTTATAGTTAGTTCAGCTAACTATAACTCGCGCGCCCGCAATGCACTGCTGATGACGTCACATATTACATCACTCATGACATGGTCAGTGACATCACTCATGACATCACTGATGACATCTCAAATGACATCACTGATGACATCACTGATAACATCATCCAGTGAATGTGTGTTTTTCTGAAAATTACATATGTTTTATATATGTATATCTCAAGGTCGATGGAAGAATAAATGGGTATATAAGGGTCTAAATGGATGATTTGTTTTTGAAAAATAGATTGTATAACTGACTGCTTAAGTGTATCTTAGTGAATACATGGCTTAGTGAGTAATGTTTAAATATGTAAATATCTGTATCAGTCTCTCAGTTTGTGTATAAGTGGCTGCATGGGTTGGTGAGTAGCTACATGAGTGTCTATATAGGTTATTAGTTGGTTTTTTGAGTATCAGTATGAGTGTCTGTATGGTTCGGTGGGGGGTATTACGTAGTGCATAGGTGCATGAATGAGTGACTCACTGTTTGTATGTGTTGAAGACAGCATGTGTGCAGTACTGTATGGGTGGATGAGTGTGTGCATGGGTGTGTTAGTGAGTGAATGACTGTCTCAATAGAGTCTTTATGAGTAACTACATATATTTTAAACTAGTATATGTGACTATTGGTGGATATAAGTGAGTATATGTGAGAGTGAGAGATTGAAAGAGTTTCTGTATGAATAAGTATGTGTTTCTATAAGTGATTGATTAAAAGACTAAGTATGTGTAAGTTTCTGTAGAAGTAAGTGTGGGGGTGTGTGTATAACTGTATATGCAAGTAAATGGATGTTTGATTCTTCATTAGCATGAGTGACTATGTGTGCGAGTAACTCTATGGATGAGTGGCGTTGTGTAACAGGATGTATAGGTGTATGAGTACATATGATGAGTGAGTACATGTATGAGTGACTGTATAGGACTGTTGGTGAATGAGTGGATGTGTATGTGGATCTTAGAATTACTGAATATGTTGTTGTAACTGATATTGGTATGTCCATTGCTTTGAAAATGTTAGTTTCTATTTTTGAATGTGTGTATCAAAGGTTATATTGTTATATTAGGGGGAGAGGAGGTCTGCCACTCTATCACAAGGATGATGTCATCAGTGATGTCATGAGTGATGTCACTGACCATGTCATGAGTGATGTAATATGTGACGCCATCAGCAGTGCATTGCGGACGCGCGAGTTATAGTTAGCTGAACTAACTATAACGGGGGAATTTCAATGGTTTTGTACAAGTGAAAAGTCCAGCTAACTATAACGCCCCTGAAACCTATGGTTTTTTCAGTGAATTTCTAAGGTTTTTTAAATGCTAATTTCTAACTATGGCTACAGAGATAGGACATGTGAAGAAAGAAGAAAAATCGCACAGAAAGAAAAAAAGAAATGCAGAAAGGAGCAATAGAAGTCCTCAAAGACGAAGAAAAGTGCAGGAAGAACAACCAGAAGAGCAGAAAGAAGCCTTTTTGCAAAATCATCCTGTACCCTCAACTTTTTCAGACGGATACTGGTGGTAACTGAGTCTGACTAACCAGTCCTAGAGCCAGTGCTATGTTAAAAGACACTCAGAATACAGTGAAAACTCCTACAGACACTAGGGAACACTATGCGTTGGGGTCCCCCTGTGATCAGCATGACCTCCAATGTAAGCCCCTAGTATATAATAGGGCAGGGGATTAAAACTACCTCTTAAAATGCGCCACAGGGCGTGTTTGCACATGTCACCTCAGGCCCCGTCCCCTCACTTCCCCACTGTGTAAACATGCCATGTGGCCGTTTAAAGTTGGGAGATTAAGTCCCCTTGAATCCTGAGGGTCCCTAGGGTCCAACTAGACCACTAGGTACCTCCAGTAAGCGCCACAGAACTGCGTTGCAGAGAGATGTAAAAAGGGGCACGGCCTAGACCACCTCTCTGCAACACAGCACAGTGGCGCTTACTGGAAGCACCTGGTGGGCTAGTTGGGCCCCAGGGTCCCTCAGGATTGAAGGGGAATTATTTCCCCAACTTAAAACGCGCCACAGGGCTTGTTTACACACGTTAACTCAGGCCCGTCCCCTCCCTTCACCACTGTGTAAACACGCCCTGTGGCCGTTTTTAGTTGGGAGATTAAGTTCATTTGAATCCTGAGGGTCCCTAGGGTCCAACTAGCCCACTAGGTACCTCCAGTAAGCGCCACAGAGCTGCGTTGCAGAGAGGTGTAAAAAGTGGCACGGCCTGGACCACCTCTCTGCAACGCAGCTCAGTGACGCTTACTGGAAGCACCCGGTGGGCTAGTTAGCCCCCAGGGGCCCTCAGGATTGAAGGGAAATTATTTCCCCAACTTAAAACGCGCCATAGGGCGTGTTTGCACACGTCACCTCAGGCCCCGTCCCCTCCCTTCCCCACTGTGTAAACACGCCCTGTGGCCGTTTTTTAAGTTGGGAGATTAAGTCCCCTTGAATCCTGAGGATCCCTAGGGGCAAAATAGCCCACTAGGTACGTCCAGTAAGCGCCATTGCAGAGAGGTGTAAAAAGGGGCACGGCCTGGACCACCTCTCTGCAACGCAGCTCAGTGACGCTTACTGGAAGCACCCGGTGGGCTAGTTAGCCCCCAGTGGCCCTCAGGATTGAAGGGGAATTATTTCCCCAACTTAAAACGCGCCACAGGGCGTGTTTGCACACGTCACCTCAGGCCCCGTCCCCTCCCTTCACCACTGTGTAAACGCGCCCTGTGGCCGTTCTGAGTTGAGAGAGTAAGTCCCCTTGAATCCTAAGGGTCCCTAGGGTCGAACTAGCCCACTAGGTACCTCCAGTAAGCGCCACAGAGCTGCGTTGCATAGAGGTGTAAAAAGGGGCGTGGCCTCAGAACACCTGTCTGCAACGCAGCTCCCTGGCGCATACTGGAGATACCTGTTGGGCGAGTTGGCCCTCAGGGACCCTCAGTATTGAAGGCGAATTAATTCCCCAACTTACAACTGGCCAGGGGGCATGTTTGCAGAGTGCTGCAAGGAGGGGGCGTGGCCTCCGGCGCGATGCCGGCCTTTTATTTATTTTATTTTTTTAAGAAGGAGGGCTGTGTGGTCCCCCTTCTTTTTATAATTTACTGGCCCTGGGGACCCCATCCCCCAGGGCCTGCACCCTAATTTTTTTTGTTGAAAAAAATAAATTTGGCCCTCCCAAGGCCTTAATCGGCCCCGGGGACCCCAACCCCCGGGTCATGGCCTTTTAAAAAAAAAAATCTTTAGGAGGGGGCTGCGTTGCCACCCTCCTCAGGCCACTTATGGCCCCGGGGACCCCATCCCCTGGGGCCAGCCTTTGTTTTTTATTATTTTAAAAAAATATATATTTATAGAAACACCTAGGACATGCTGGACAAACCGTACGTACCTATCACCATGACGATTTGCGTGATATTCATTAAAAGGCGACTATGCATAGAATGAATCCACATGGAATGTATTTACACCGCTAGTGAAGCTCTGACGTGTCTGACGCCCTACCGTGCCTAATCCCGGCGCCCCCGCAGGTGGGTACTCTCCAAGTAGACACCCTTGACGTTTATTTATACAAACATGGGTTGCTATTGACGGGCACATTTAATATACACGCACAAAAAGCCATTCAAAGGGGATTCGACAAAAATTTGACCAAACTATGCAAGAAACCCCCCTCACGGTTAATAAAATACACATCCACCGCCGGATGTGTAATACTTTTTATTTTACTCTCTGGAAAGGAAACAAACCTCACTTGATAGTCACAGCGTGCTCCTGGCTGAGCCCAATGCTGTGTTACACCCACCAGTGCCTGCCGAGTGCCTCACACCTCTGTGTTGTATTCCACCAGCTCGTGCGTATGCTATGACACTCTCTAGCCCATGTGCACTGTAACACCACCCCGTGAATATGTCATGCCACACTTGCCTTCACACGGGTTATATTGCCCCATCTAACGTGCCTTCCTCATTGCCTATGTTATAACTCACAGCGCTATGCCATACATATTACAATGTGGGATCCATATCTTTGTCACAGTGCATATGCAACGTTACACTCCCCAGCACATATTTTATATTACAACTTTAGAGACTAGTTAGGTTACACAACACTGCCCTGTGCATATTACACTCCAAGGCACATATTGCATAGCACACGCTAGTGCCTGTGCTATCTTGCACTCTCCAATTAATCTGTCATTGCGCACAATGTATTGCATATTATATTTCAAGCCCCGGTTCATCTTATATCACACTTTTTGGTGCATAGTTTATACCATATACTAATCTAGTTTTCATTTTCAATCGTGCTCTCAGGACTATGTTCTATATAACACTGCGTCCCCCTACCCTTTTCACGGGCATTACATTTTGCGATGGGGGTGGAGGGTCATGGGGTGTTTCTGCTAAGTGAGCCCAGAGTCACAGTCACAAACGTCCTCTTCTTCCTGAATAAAAGTGAGATTATGCTGCATACTTGTTCATATTTTAAGTAGTTTGCACAGACACACATTTAAAAAACAATAAAGTTCCTAATACCCACCTTCTCTGAACAGTTAGCTTGCTGCCCCATCCACCTCCTCCCTATCCTCTGTTGTCTGAATCCATGGACTAGCCTCCTTCCTCCTGCCATGCATGGTCTGATGTGCTGCCACTGCCCTCCATTTAGCATGATGTACCAGTCCACTCCTCCTGCCCTCCATTGCCCAATTCTATGGCCCATCATTGACCTCCTGCTTAGCCTATGTGCTTAGCTTGCTGCCTCTATTCTCCTTCCCCCTGCCCTCCGATGTCTTTGTGCATGCCCCTGCTCCATCCTTTTTGCCCACCATGTTCCATGTACCTGCCACTCCTATCTACTCTGAGTGTTCTGTTGAGCTGCCACTCCCCTCCCACCTGCCTAGCATTGCCAGATGACTGTAACCTGTCCCTGCCACCTCCACCCTGCCTGTCCACATGCCATGCCCCTATCCCCTTCCTCCTGTCTTCCATGGTTCATTTTACTGCCACACCCTTCTGCCCTCCCTGGTCTGTTGTGCTGCAACTGTTCCTCCTGCCTGCCCCACGCGGTCTGTTGTGAGGCCCCTTCCCCTGAACTCTCTTGTCTGTGCCCAGGTCCTGACCCTCCCTTCAATCCTCCATGGTCCTTTATGCATGCCCCTGCACCCTCCTTCTTGCCCATCATAGCCATTGTGCTGCCACTAACCCTCCCGCTTGCCATGCATGGTCTTCTGTGCTGCCATGGCCCCTCCCACCTTCCCTGTGTGGTCAGCTAGCTGCCCCTGACCCCCTCCCACCTTCCCTCCATGGTCTGTGTGTATGCCATCATAGTCTCATTGTTGCTCTCCATGGTGTGTCTTGTTTCTAGTGCCCATCCTGCCTGACCTCCATGGTCATCTTGCTGCTCCTGCCCTGCCCCCTTGCCCCCAGCCCTCTGTTTCCATGTGCAGACCCCTATTCCCTCCCTCCTGGCTTGTCTGTTCCATTGTAATCCGTCCCTTCTGCCCTTTATGGTCTGTTATGCTGCAGCTTTCTCTCCTGTCTGTCCATTATGGTCAGCTAGCTACCATTGCCTCTTTCCCCTCTGTTCTCTGTTGTCCATGTGCATGGTCCTGTCCCCTCCCTATTGCTTTCTATGGATTGTTGTGCTGCACTCCAGTCCCGCATGCGCTGTGTGGTGTATTGTGCTGCTGCAAACCCTGATGCCTGCCCTGTAGGGTCAGTTTGGTGCACCTCTCCATGTCCCTCCTGTCCTCTGTTATCCGAGTCCATGTCCCTACCCCAATTCCTCCTGCCTACCATGATCCAATGTACGATACGTGCGAACATTTTGAACTTGGTAAGAGGGAGATTTTGAAAAAACTGGGGTATTGATTTTCCCCTTTGAGTTACATTGAAAAAGAAGAGATTGTAGACAGGAGACAGATCAAATAAAGCCCATTTGAGCTTAAAAACATTGGACGTTTCCTGGCTGAAACGGGTCTGTTGGCATGTATGGTTGTACTACCACTGCCTCTTCCTTCTGCCCACAATGGTCTATTATATTGCCACAGCCTCTCTTGCCAGTTCTGTATTGTTGGTTTGTTGCCCCTGCCCCCCTTTCCACTGCCCTCCATAGTCTGTTGTGCTGCCACTGCCCTTCCTGCCTGCCCAGTGTTGTCAAATTGTTGCCTCTGCACTCTCCTACCTGCCTTCAATTTTCAGAGTCCGTGACCCTGGCCTCTGCCTCTCAACAGTATCCCAATGAACAACTAGATTGCTAACATTCTATATTTATTACAGAAGTGTGGAACGTCTGACGTCATCTTGATGTAATCAAAACTGTAATACCTAGAGTATTTCCTTTAGAAATTACATATATGAGAGGGTCTTATTTGCATCAAAATAATTGTTAGTGCTCTAAAAAACTAAAATGAGGACATATTTTCTGAGTTTTCAAATAGCGACAAAGAACTTTTAAATTATTTGTAATCTTTATGTTTTTTTATCCAGTTGACCACTTGATTAAATGTTGCACCTATGGGAGAGGATGTAGTGTTACTTCCAGAGCTGCAGACTTTGCAACTGGGGAACCAGGTTGGAGTTTCTGCTTCAGCTCAACATTCTGTGATTCTGGTCAAATCACTTAATCTCCCCATGTCTACAACCAAAATGAACTTGATCTTGTGTGATGTAACCAATGCTCATGTAAAGCACTCCAATACCTGACAAGTCTGCACTATATAAAATTGCAAATACACAACAAATAAGTGTTTTGCACACTTCTGTCATTGGGCTACATGTGGGCTACATCTGGGTTATATTTGTGCTGCATTTGGGCTCTTTTGTCTCTGGTGGCCATCTTGGGAGATTTATTTGTTATGAAGTTTCCTAATTTCCTCATTTACTGCAGACTCCTCAGTAGGAAATGCTTTCAGTTTTTTACTTTGATTCCATCAAGAAGGTATTCAGATATGTCACACATTTGCCATAAATTCTGAATGTTAGCACTCTAGTTGCTCATTAGATCACTGTAGTAAAGCTACTGCTCACCACGGAAGTCTGCTGCTGGTATTAAAAGTGCATGTTTCAGTCTGCATATCAGAATTTTTTAATGAAATAGAAGAGGATTTGAGAAGTCACTCAAAATGTGCCCTAATTTTTCTTTCTTCAGCACTAATCATAATTTCTATGGAAAAATGAACCCCCTCATTGTGTTCCTTTTAAAATTAAATGTTTTAAGTGTTACCAGTTTATTCCAATCAAGATGGCTTCAGGTGTGCCATACTTTTGTCATAAGTAAGACAGTAAGCGCTCTAGTTGTTCTTAAAAACACTCTGGGACATTCTGTCATTGGGCTATACTTGGGCTACATCTGGGTGATATTTGGGCTACATTTGGGCTCTTTTGTCTCTGGTGGCCATATTGGGAGATTTATTTGTTATGAAGTTTCCTAATTTCCTAATTTACTGCAGTCTCCTCAGTGGGAATACTTTCAGTTTTTTATTTTGGTTCCATCAAGAAGGCATTCAGATGTGTCACACATTTGCCATAAATTCTGAATGTTAGCACTCTAGTTGCTTATTAGATCACTGTAGTAAAGCTACTGCTCACCAGGGAAGTCTGCTGCTGGTATTGAAAGTGCATGTTTCAGTCTGCATGTCAGAATTTTTTAATGAAATAGAAGAGGATTTGAGAAGTTACTCAAAATGTGCCCAAATTTTTCTTTCTGCAGCACTAATCATACTTTCTATGGCAAAATGAACCCCCTCATTTTGTTCCTTTTTAAATTAAATGTTTTAAGAGTTACCACTTTATTCCGACCAAGATGGCTTCAGGTGTGCCATACGTTTGTCATAAGTAGGACTGTTAGCGCTCTAGTTGTTCTTTAGAACACTCTGGGAAGCTGCAGTAGAACACAAAGGAATCAACTGACAGTCTCTGCCCTTGTTGGATGTACATATTTTACTGAGAATGTCAGACTTCATTCTCACATGACTGAGAAAGATAATGTGAATTTACAGAAAATATGCTCTCAGTTTAGCTTATAGATCACCTTCTAAACCTCTGTGGGAAAAGTATGAGAAAATAGTTTTCTCTCAAACATGATTCATGATATCACAGCAGAAGGCTTTTTCACATGGTAAAATCACCTTAGAACACACCACAATTCCTAAAATGAGTATGGTACCATCAACAAATGATTTATAATGTAACTAAAGTCTTAAAACCTTCTATTAACTGCAATGCTTTTTAATGAGGTGCTATCCCAAGATGGCTGCCAACACTTCTTGGATGAAGTGCTGACAGCCAATCAGATCTCACGATGAGATGTGTGGTTAGGCTCAGCCCAGATATATATGTGATTTTACTTTTGATTTTCTCAGGAACTACTGAACAGATTTACACCATTTAAGCAAAAGGCACGAGTCTGAACTGAGGACTACCTCTTTGCCAAATTTGGTATAATTCCGTTCAGCACTTCGGGCTGTAGCTGCATCAACAGGTCCTATGGGAAAATGCATGGGGAAAATGTGTTTTGGTATCCCCTTTTTTTCTCGGCCCCGCTTGACGAATCACCGTGAAATTTTCAGGATAGGAGCAGACCGGACCTGGCCAAAAGTTTGGAAACTTTCGCAAAGATTCATCAATCGACGCCAATGTTATTCCAAATAGAATGTTGCGGATTTCCTATGGAAAATAGGTCCTAACTATAACTACCTACTGGCGACTGCCAGTTGGTAATATATATATATATATATATTCACTGAAAAAAACATAGGTTTTACAGACTTTATAGTTAGGAATTAGCATTTAAAAAACCTTAGAAATTCACTGAAAAAAACCATAGGTTTCAGTGACGTTATAGTTAGTTGGACATTTGACTCATATAAAATCTGAAAAATTCGCCTGTTATAGTTAGTTGAGCTAACTATAACTTGCGCGCCTGCAATGCACTGCTGATGACATCACATATTACATCACTCATGACATGGTCAGTGACATTACTCATGACATCACTGATGACATCTCAAATCCACGCGTTACGTCATGTACGTATAGGGTTGCGCACACTGCGTGTTGCGTATGCGATAAGTGCACACTGCCACATCCTGTGTTATGTCACAGACGTACGATGTCGTGCCGCATACGCCATTCCCTCATTTTTTTTGTCTCAAAACTATATCTAAAAAACTTTAAAGTGTATATGAGAGCAAGCAATAATTAGAAATATTTTAAACAGTTATATATTTCTAACTCTAATAAACTTATATTATAATAAATATATTTTCTCAAAATCACATCAGGTGTGGTCTCATTGCGCACTGGCTGCGTGATTGCCATGTAACCATAAAAAAAGCATTTCATTAGCTCATAACATTTCCCATTGTAACAGTTCAAAAACGCCACCCATTTTAGTCAATATCTGTACTGCATTTCATGAGACACACCTCTTCTGCTTAGAGAGATTTGTTCAAAACGTTTTGCAATATACACATATCTTACACTACACACAACATGCTACCATCATTTTCATCAATATTCATGCTATGTAAAGTAGCCTTCCACCTATGATACCCATACACCTAAAAGTTACATTACCGTAATTTTCTCCAATACCACAGGTAACATGGTTGCATACGCTGTCCACAACACAACGTAATATAGTACGGCCCAGAGACAGTATCATGCATAGATAATGAACACACAGACACAGATAGATAGTGGAAGTGGATACGGGCACGTACGCTCGAATCCTTTTTATTACCATGGTGACATATCCAGTGACGTCTGTGCTGGATGTGTGTGCGGTAAGTCTAAACCAGCCTTCAGACAATGGTTGCTGCTAGCATCAACTACAACAGTAATCATTGGATCACACACAAAGATTCAATATTAAAAGAATCAATAATTTATGCTGCGGTAAGTTAGGGACAGTAGATGTGAAATAATACAGGAATAATTCCACCGTAAAAGAACAACACACAATCAATAGATTTGAAATAATACACAAAAAGATTATATCATAAACGCTCCATCAGTTCTAGTGCACTCACATGACCACATCAAAAGCATTCAGAATGTGCACAGCCACCGATAATGCTTGCTGTAGACATACCGTACTAGGAGCAATACCTATTGCCATCAACACTGCATCATCTACAATACCGACTCAATCTGAATTATGAACACTGTTGTCTGCAGTGTAGGCCATAGAGAGCGGTCACAAAGGACCCACAGATACGTAAAGTGACTTCGCCTACCCAGTTTGTCGTCAGGGAAGCAACAAAAAAAGAGTGTGCAAAGCCTGCAATGATACATATGCATGGTGCAGACAGTACACACTGGAGCAATGTCTTTTCCTACAGGACTACCTCATCTACAATAACTACTCAATCTCAATTGTGAATACTGCTGTCTGCAGTGTAGGCCAGAGTGAGCGGTCACAAGGGCCCACAGCCACGTGGCATTGACTTGACCTCTACAGATTGCAATATGCGAAGCAAAAAATACGTGTACAGAGCCTACAATGATGTGTATGAGTGCTGCAGACAGAGCACACTGGAGCAATGTCTTTTCCTACAGAACTACCTAATCTACAATAGCGATTCCATCTGAATTGTGAACACTGCTGTCTGCAGTGTAGGCCAGAGAGAGCAGTCAGCAAGAGCCCACAGCCACCTGGCATTCACTTGAGCTCTACAGTTTGCAATACACGAAGAAAGAAAAAAAAATGTGTGCAGAAAAAAAAATGTGTGCAGATCCTGCAATGATGCATATCAGTGGTGCAGAAAGAGCGCACTGGAGCAATGTCTTTTCCTACAGGACTGCATCATCTATAATACCGACTCAATCTCAAATGTGGACACTGAAGTCTGCAGTACAGGCCAGAGAGAGCATGCAGCAAGGGCCCACAGCCACGTGGCATTGACTTGAGCTCTACAGTTTGCAATACACAAAGCTTAAAAAACGTGTGCAGAGCCCGCAATGATGCCTATGAGTAGTGCAGACAGAGCTCACTGGAGCAATGTCTTTTCCTACAGGACTTCATCATCTACAATACCGACTCAATGTCAAATGTGAACACTGAAGTCTGCAGTATAGGCCAGAGAGAGCATTCAGCAAGGGCCCACAGTCACGTAGCATTGACTTGAGCTCTACAGTTTGCAATACACAAAGCTTAAAAAACGTGTGCAGAGCCCGCAATGATGCCTATGAGTAGTGCAGACAGAGCTCACTGGAGCAATGTCTTTTCCTACAGGACTTCATCATCTACAATACCGACTCAATGTCAAATGTGAACACTGAAGTCTGCAGTATAGGCCAGAGAGAGCATTCAGCAAGGGCCCACAGTCACGTAGCATTGACTTGAGCTCTACAGTTTGCAATACACAAAGCAAAGAAAACATGTGCGGAGCCTGCAATGATGCGTATGAGTAGTGCAGACAGAGCACACTACAGCAATCTCTTCTCTTACAGGACTGCATCATCTACAATAGCAACTCAATCTGAATTGTGAACACTACTGTCTGCATTGTTAATTAAAAGCAGTACTCGCACACAAAAACATCAATACTTTTTCTCACTCCCTCTTTACAAAATAAAACAACATAAATTACAGAGAACTCTACAATGAATAAATCAAAACAATTCGAATTGGGATTTCATCTCTCCACAGTCTACACTATTCACTGTTCCTTTGGACTTCCAAGATAAATTTGGTCATTTCACTAAACCTATAACTGATATAAAAAAAACTTCTTGAAGCAAGTATTCTAGAACAATATTGTGTATGTTTCAATAGACGTTCTAATTACTTAACTACTGGATTCTGTAATTAAACAATCACCACGCAATCTAAATTGTGAACCTTGCGAACTGCAGTCAACACCAAATCCAGTGGTCATTCACAACTTACAGCCACATACCGTTGGGTTGGGAAGCACAGAGTTGGTTGCACCTGATCAGAGGGGGTACACAAAAATCATCACAGACTTTAACTTATGACCTCCTCAATCATAGAATCAAGACCCCATTTCACTGTTTGCACCTGCTGTACCACAGTATACTCCACCGACTACTGTCAACCAAGCCCAATAATCATGTGCAGCAGTTAGCTGTGGAATCACAGACTATGATGCACCTCAACACACGAACTTCTGAAAAAAGCAAGCAGCAGGTCATATCGGATATCATCCATTGTGATATCAAGACACCGTTCCACAGTTGGGACTTAAAGTTGGATGAACCTGATCGAAGAGAGTACCTTCATTTCCACTCTCAAATGCAGTTCTAATATCGTCCATTGTGGAGTCAACACACCGTTCTACTTTTGGAACCTAGAGTTGGTTGCAGCTGGTAGAAGGGAATACATCCATCTCCACTCTCAGATACAGTTCTAACATAATCCATTGTGGGATCAACACACCATTCCACTGTTGGGACCTAGAGTTGCTTGCACTTCATCGGAGGGGGTACACAGAAATCATCACAAACTGTAACTTCTAACATTCTCAATCATACAATTAAGAACCCATTTCACTGTTTGGACCTGCTCTACTGCGGTGTATTCCAGCAATACCAGTCAACTAAGCCCAATAACCATGTGCAGCACTTAACTACAGAAGCACAGAATCTGATGCACCTCTACAGACGGAGTTCTCTGAAAAACCAGCAACAGGTAATATCGGACATCGTCCATTGTGTGATCAAGACACCATTCCACTGTACCTAGAGTTGGTTGCGCCTCATCAGAAGCTATACACAAAAATCATCACACACTTTAACTTCTGACATCCTCAATCATAGAATTAAGTCCTCGTTTCACTGTTCGAACATGCTGTACCGCTGTGTACTCCAGCAATTGCAATAAACCATGCCTAATAATCATGTGCAGCAGTTAACTACAGAAGCACAGAGTCTAATCCACCTCAACGGAAGGAGTTCTGTAAAAATTAAGCAGAATGTAATACCGGACATCTTCCATTGTGGAATCAAGACAATATTCCACTGTTGCAACCTAGAGTTGGTTCCACCTGGTCAAAGGGAGTACCTTCATCTCCACTCTCAGATGCAGTTCTAACATCATCCATTATGGCATCAAGACACCGTTCCACTGTTGGGACCCAGAGTTGGTTGCAGCTGGTCAAAGGGAGTACCTCCATCTCCACTCGCAGATCCAGTTCTAACATCGTCCATTGTGGGATCAAGACACCGTTCCACTGTTCGGACCTAGAGTTGGTTGCACCTGATCGGAGGGGGTACACCGAAATCATCACAGACTTTAACTTCTGACATCCCCAATCATATAGTCAAGACCCCGTTTCATTGTTCGGACCTGCTGTACCGCGCTATAGTCCAGCAACTACAGTCAACAAAGCCCAATAATCATGTACAGCAGTTAGCTAAGGAAGCACAGAGTGTGATGCACCTCAATGGAGGGAGTTCTGTGAAAAACAAGCAGCAGGTATTATCGGACATCATCCATTATGGGATGAAGACACTGTTCCACTGTTGGGACCCAGAGTTGGCTGCAGCTGGTCGAAGGGAGCACCTTCATCTCCACTCTCGGATACAGTTCTAACATCGTCCAATATGGTATCAAAACACCGTTCCACTGTCGGTACCTGTCGGACTACTGTGCTACTATTATACAGAGCACTCCATGCTCCTGGGCCTCAGGCTGGGCTCTGTGTGCCTGTGTCGTGGTAGCCAGCGTTAATCTCAGGAGCCTTCCGAGCTCGCAGACCTCGGCTCAGAACCTTCCACCGGCACGTGGTCGGCCCTCTTTCACATACAGCAGTGTTGAAAGGTGAACTGTGGGGCATATATGCGTCACAACGGCCATGACGGTTTCTGAGCACCAGCAGGCTGAGAGCATTATTCCTGCAGCCACCTTCGCTCACAGCGTCAACCTTGTGGCGGTGTAAGCTGAACAGACCTGTCAGATACGTTCGCCAATCCGGAAGAGAACCACACCCAAAGAAACGTGTCTTTTATTCATACCCTTACGCTAACCTTATGTACGGAGAGCCAGCTCACTTCCCTAAACATTTGGCGGGGGGGGGGAGGCACATATGCGCTACCATTCCGTAATCTTCCCTACTGACTGTACTATCATGGTTGCGTTCACTGTCCACTTCACTCAATAGACCATCAGTGTATGTTGACATGTACATCTCTGTGCTCTGCATACTCAAGTCTGTCCGGCACATCCCCTCAAGACTTTGCATTGCATACTTTTATAATCGAGAATTACTTGCCATCTTCGCACATACTTTGCTCTCATCTCTCCCCGCATTCTGCATAGTGAGGCAGAGGTGCCATGCCATGTTTAGTTTGTATACATGGCTAGCCACGGTTCCCACAGTATATAGTGTTTATTCACAAGCAGTGGCTTATTCCATTTACATATCGCTGTCTTAAAGAGCATACAAAAGTTTTTCTCACAGGTGAATAGTGCGACCACAATGGCAGTCATTAATTACTATCCAAGAATGTCCAACTACACAGCGCTTCTAAGCTTACAGCCACCAATCTTGCGTCCTTTCTTAAAAGGACGCCAAATCCCACAATCACATCAACATTCACACAGCTTTCTAACGACAGTTATCTGCTTCTCAAGAACATACACTCCTACAGAATATGAGCTGGCATACCGCATGTCATTACTATTTCAAACACAGTAACTTCCTGTAGCAATATCTATTTCCACCCACACAAACTAACTCCCAAACTTCAACTTGGCCTTCAATTCCTAGTTTGAAAACACATTTCAAGAAACAAACCAAACTAAAAGCACCTTTGTTCAAAACAGAAGTCTCCCTCACTTTTGCAAAATAAATGTATCGACTACAGATACCACGAACTTCAAATAAAATACACTCCTTTTTAAATACGAACCGCCAATTACACTTTGTGAATTGTTACACAATTTTCAACACATGTTACACTCAAGGTCTGGCACACTTTTTTAACACGGTCTCCTACAGCTCCTTCTAATACGCTTTCAAACTGTTCTTCTTATAATACCAGACTACATTCAGACATTCTTTCGATCATCTCTGGAATAACAGGAACACTGCCCATAATTCTCACCCTCTTTGCGACCATCCTACTACTAATTCTACTTCTAGAAATGGCTACGCTCTCTATGGTAACAACTATGTCCGACAGAATACGCCTCTATGCCAAGCTACATCAATACCGTAAAAAAACAGAAAAACTTTTCGGCTGCCTGCCTCCATCTATTATCGGAGCTAGCTACAACATAACATTTATCTACACTTATGCAATATGCGTACAACCATCGTTTGATTGCAAAACTTGCCCATTCGACTGGCGAATGGATGTATGCCTTGCCAACATCTCAACAATCTCTCCAGATATCCAGCAGGTAATGGAGTATCTTGAAAACCATGAACGTGATTTACTGGCAGCAGAGCAATGGTGAATGCAATGCAAAAAGGAATCGCAGCGCAATGGGATTTCTGCGCAGCCGCGAAAGATCTCCTGCAACGTGCGACCTTTCACAACATCGCAGATTGCCTGCCTATTCAAATTACCACTCCAACATTCAAGGAACATTACTGTCCCTTCGAGGATATGAATTGGATCGCTTCGCATTTCCCACACGATGGCAACAATAGCCTCTTGGAGCATTACACATCTCAAGCAGCTGAAGAACATCTGGATTGGAATCTCCAAGACTTGTAAGAAACTCGCATTATTCTTGAATGGATTTTTTTCCATCTTTTTTTACTTTTTCCTTTAAAGTTTTTATAATACACTTCAATCCTACCACTTTGACATAATAACTTTCTAAGTATACTCAGACATTTGATCTCTATCCTCATTATTCCCCCTTATGTCTCCAGTCTAACCAGGAATCGGTGATGTATGGCCTATGCAAATACGCTATGTACTTCCAAAATTAACCTAAACCCGACACCCATTTAGAAGCCACGTCTATTCTTTGTGCACACACCTCTCTTCCTGGCTGTTATTCACAAAGCCCTTTCACACAATTTTACTCAAATTCAGCATCTGCTCAGAACCTCACGATAAAAATGTAAAAAGACGACTGTTAGATTTGGGGGTCTCTAGATCGCAGAGGTATGCACTTGTGACAAATAAGGACCCTCGCCTCTAGTCAGGGTAAAGGGGTACACTCCTAAAATGACCCATGCTCACCCCCTTGGTAGCTTGGGACGAGCAGACAGGCTTATCTCAGAGGCAGTGTGGGCAGTGTGTACAGCATATGTGAACACATACAGTAATCATGTGACAACACTACAGATGGACACCACACAGGTTTTATATAAAAAAAGAAGTATTCTTTATATAGATTTACCACAAGACCATAAACGACAAAAATCCACAATACTGTTACTTTAAGATGGTAGAATCTAGCTTAGTTCTCTTTAGTTCTTAAATGCAACACTTTAAGTCAATGTACCTGTAGATGCGACACGCAGGGCAGCGAAAGTGTTGCAACGATGTTGATGCGATGAAAGTTTGGTGCAAAGAAATAAAGACGTGAAGATCTTCCAGATGCAGCACGCTTCTCCGAAGTTGCGAGAACACTCGATTCGATGCGTCAGCTGCAGTGGCGACACCCCTTTTACGCGATGCGTCGACAGCGGCTTTGGCGGCGACACTCTTCTCCGACATTGCGAGACACTTCGGCTCGATGCGACAACTGTAGCAGCGACACCCTTTACGCGATGCGACAACAACAGCTCTGACAGCAGCACGTTGCTCCGTGGATGCGAGGTGCTTTCCATGATGTGGTGCAATGCGTCAGCTACAGCGGTGTCATCCCAGATGCGACGGCAGTGGCTGCGACGGCAACACGCTTCTTCCTCGATGCGAGACTCTTCTCTTGATGCGGTGCAATGCGTCAGCTACGATGACTGCGATGGCGACTCGCTTCTTCGGCGTTGCAAAACACTTCTTCGAAGATGCGAGACGCTTCCGCTCGATGTGACAACTGCAGCGGCAACACCCTTTACGCGATGCAACGACAACAGCTCTGACGGCGGCATGCTTCTCCTTCTTGAGCCGTGCTTCCAGCTCCTTGCGACACGCAGTCCCTCAGAAGGCCCCAAACAGAAGCAGGCACTTCCAAATAACTCTGGGGAGCTGGAGGTTGAAGTCTGTTGTTCCTGAGACTTCAGCAGGAGGCAAGCTCTTTACCAAGCCCTTGGAGAGCCTTCACAAGTTGAGCAAAAGTACACACACAGTTCCTTTTTCCTCCCTTTGGCAGTAAGGCAACCACTGCAGGCCAATCCCCCAGTTTCAGGGACAGTTTCTCCTCAGCTTCTTCGTGGTTCCTCTCCTCAGCAGAGTTTTCTTCTTGTTTCCCAAAGTGATCCTAATTCTTGGGATCAGGGTACCAATACTTATAGCCCAACATCCTTTGTCCTCTGAGGGCAGAGGGGCCTTTGCCTTGTTCAAACCAGTTCTGGTCAGTCCTAGAGCACTTTGTTTACCTGACTCCTTCTTTCCTTTAGGAGTGCAGGGCAGAGACATCAGAGGCACCACAGGGGGTGGAGCCAGCATTGTGGAGGGAAGGCACAGCCCTATTCAGGTCCCAGGTGCAACTCCTCCCTCCCATCTAGATGCAGATCTCTCTATTCACCACTGGGCTACCTCACCCTGTCTCCTGGAATTCCCCAGCCCTGTCACTCACACTCCAGACAAGGAATACACAGCCTAGCAGAGGCAGGTTTGAATGGTTAGACAAGAAAATACCTACTTTCTAAAAGTGATATTTTCAAACACAGAATATTAAAACCAACTTCACTAAAAGATGTATTTTATCATTCTGAGTTCAGGCATACTAATTTCGAATTTCTACCATGATCCCTGATTCAGTTAGGATTATAAAATGTAATAATCAAACTGCCCATTCTGGCCTATGGAGAACAGGTAGCCTTGCAATACTGCAATACTGAAAAACAAAAATGGCTGTAATTCATTATTAGAACATGCCACACACACCAGGGCATGTCCTACCTTCTCCTTACAATGCACCCTGCCCTTGGGCCTACCATAGGGGTGTCTGATATGAAGAAAAGGGAAGGTTTAGGGACTGGCAAGTGAGTGCACTTGCCCAGTCAGCATGACAGTACCAGACTGCACGCAGGCTCTGCAATGGCAGACCTTAGACACACTTTTACAGGCTGCTTCTGTGGGTGGCACAACCAGTGCTGCAAGCCCACCAGCAGAATTTGGCTTTACAAGCCCTTGGCACTCCTAGTGCACGGTACTAGGGTCTGACAGGTAAACCAAAACAACCAATCATGGAATCACAAATTCATACATCAATTTACAATAGGGAGCACTTGCACTGTGGCACTGGACAGCAGTGGCACAGTGCCCTGAGCATCTAACACCAGAAAAAACAGATGAGGCAACAGCAAAACAATGGAAGAGAGACCCACGCCAAGGTGCCAGGTCTAACACATGTCCCCTCCAGCTGAAATGTGGGGAGAACTACCCTACCTCCTGGGAGTTCTCATCACTAAGGCGGAAAAATCTGGACAGACCAACAGCATTGGCGTGTTCTGTACCAGGGCGATGTTCCACCGTGAAATCCATCCACTGTAGGGAAATGGACCACCTCAACATCTTTGGATCTTCAGTGCCCAGACCACAGCAAATGCCTCACGCTCAATAGCACTCCACCTCTGTTCCCGTGGAAGTAACCTCCTACTGATCAAGGCTACGGGTTGATCTAGGTCCTCATTCATCTGTGCCAGAACAGCCCCCACACCATGCTCTGAAGCGTCGGTTTGTACTATGAACTCTCTGGACAAGTTGGATGCCAAGAGCACGGGTGCCGTGCACATAGCAGTTTTTAGGGCCTCAAAAGCTTTCTGACAGGTGTTAGTCCAAATCACTCTCTTTGGCTGCTTCCTGGAAGTCAGTGCTGTCAAGGGGGCAACAATGTTGCCATACCCCTTGACAAACCTCCTATAGTAACCCGTAAGTCCTAAAAAGGCTCTCACCTCTGTCTGGGTTTTGGGTGGCTCCCAAGCCAGAATGGATTCAATCTTGGGCTGCAGGGGCGCCACCTGGCCGCTCCCCACTTGGTGTCCCAAGTACACCACGGAACCCTGCCCGATCTGGCACTTACTCATCTTGATCATGAGGCCTGCCCTCCGCAGCGCCATCAACACTTCACAGATGTTCTCCCAACTGGTGCTGAACACAGCGATGTCATCCAGGTAGGCGGCGCTGAACGAGTCCAGTCCAGCCAACACCTGGTTGACCAACCTCTGAAAGGTGGCAGGGGCATTCTTCATCCCAAAGGGCATAACCTGAAACTGGTAGTGCCCATCTGGTGTGGAGAATGCTGAACTCTCCTTTGCCACATCGGTCAAGGCGATCTGCCAGTACCAGACGTTGAGTCAAACGTGCTGAGGTACCGTGCAGCCCCTAACCGATCTATGAGCTCATCAGCTCTAGGGATGGGGTGCGCGTCAGTCCTGGTGACTGAATTGAGCACTCGGTAGACCACACAGAACCGGAGTTCTGGTGTGGCACCCGATGCGACAGCCTTTGGGACCAAGACCACTGGGCTGGCCCAAGGGTCTGCTGTAGGACTCATCACCCCTAAATCAAACATGTTGGAGACCTTCTCCTTGGTGCAAGCTCTCATCCTGTCAGTCACCCGGTAGGATTTGTGCCTCACAGGTGTACTATCCCCAGTGTCCACATCATGGACGCACCAATCAGTGACACCGGGAACCAGGGAGAACAGATCAGGAAACTGTCCCAGCAACTGGCGGCAGTCATTCTTTTGCTCAGGGGTCAGGGTGGAAGAGAGGTTGACATCATCCACTGACCCATCTTGCTCTGTCGCCGACAGGAGGTCTGGAAGAGGCTCGGTCTCCTCCTCCCTTCCACCACATGTCGCTAAGAACATGCCCACTTGGGACCTCTCCAAGTGGGGCTTCAGGTGGTTGACATGCAGGACCCTTGAGGGGTTCCTGGGAGACCACAAGTCCACCAAGTAGGTAACTGGACTTTTGTGCTCCACAACCTCAAATGGTCCGGTCCACTTATCCTGGAGCACGCAGGGCTCCACTGGGGCCATGACCCACAATTTCTGACCAGGCTGAAGCTCTATCAGAGGGGCATTCTGGTCGTACCACCGCTTCATCTCTTCCTGGCTGGCTTCCAGATTCGCCTCAGTGAGTTGCCTGAAACGCCGAGTTTGGTTCTTAAAGTCCAGCATGTAGCTATATACATCCTGGGGAGGTTTCCTGGGAGATTGCTCCCAGCCTTCTTTAACCAAACTTAGAGGTCCTCTCACTGGGTGTCCATAGAGAAGCTCAAAGGGGCTGAACCCTAGAGATTTCTGTGGCACCTCACAGTAGGCAAAGAGTAGGCATGGTAAGAGGATGTCCCACTTACACCTCATGGGTTCCTCAAGACCCATAATCATGCCCTTCAGGGTTCTGTTGAACCTTTCAACCAACCCATTTCCTTGGGGGTGGTAAGGAGTGGTAAACTTGTAGGTTACCCCACACTCCGGCCACAGGGACTTCATATACTTGGAAATGAAGTTAGTACCTCGGTCAGACACCACCTCGCGAGGGAATCCCATTCTGGAGAAAATTCCCATCAGTGCTCGTCCCACCACTGGGGCCGTCACTGTCCTCAGAGGTATGGCTTCTGGGTACCAGGTGGCATGGTCCACCAAGACCAGGATGAACCTGTTGCCCATGGCTGTCTTGGGGTCCAGTGGCCCCACAATGTCAATACCTACCCGTTCAAAGGGGGTGCTGACCACAGGGAATGGCTGGAGAGGAGCCTTGCACTTCCTTCCACTCTTTCCACTTGCCTGGCAAGTCTGACATGTCCTGCAGAGAGTGTGTGAACTCCTGCGCATTTGGGGCCAATAAAAGTGGGTGACAACGCTCTCAAAGGTCTTGTCCTGCCCCAAATGTCCTGCTAATGGAACATCATGAGCCAGCCCCAGTAGGAAGGCTTTGAAGCACTGGGGTACCACCAGCACACGGGCTGACCAGGCTCAGCAACCTTAGGCTCTGTGTACAGGAGGTCATTCTCCCAGTAAATCCAATGTGACCCAGACTGATCACATGCTGCCTGGTCTACAGCCTGTTGCCGCAGGCCCACAAGAGAAGGGCATTCTTTCTGCTCCTTGCAGAATTCCTCCCTGGAGGGTCCTCCTTCTTGCTGCCAATGGGTCAGCTCTGGCAGGTCCCCCAGTTTGGCTACCTTTTCCCCTGTAGGCTCCAGGGCATCCCCCTCAGGGTCTGCTCCCTCCTGGACCGTGGGATTTTTGGGGGCCAGTTTCCCACACCCCCTGCCTCTACTCTTGACGGCAGGTACCTGGGCCTCCCTCTCAGGCTCCAGGTCCTCTTGAGCACCTTTACTCGCTACCGTGGACCGGGTGGTCACACACGCCTAGTCAGGCAAACCCAACATTTCTAAATGAGCCGTCCGCTCCACCTTCGCCCAAGGGGAGCTCTCCAGATTGTTCCCTAACAAACAGTCAACAGGCATGGAGGGCCTCACAGCTACCTGAAGAGTAACAGAGATCCCCCCCCCCCCACTCAAAGAGAACCTGAGCCACCTTGCAGTGACTCTCTGTGTTGTCAGCAGCAACAACTGGATAGAATGCATCAGGGACAACCTGCTCTTGAGACACCAGGTGACACTTGACAGCTGTCACACTGGCTCCTGTATCTCTAAGAGCCTCCACTCTATGACCATTGATGGTCACCCACTGCCTGTATTTTTTAGTGTTATCAGGCAGCTGGGTCCTGGGGACCACCTCACAATCTCCTAATGAAACAAGGGACATCTCTGCAGGACCCCACCCACCTTGGGCACCCATCTCCTCACCCAGGGCTACAATAGCCATCTACCCGGGGGGCTGCACCAGGGGGTGCTGGTTTTCCAAACAGGCGACACTTGGGATCATTGGCAAAATGACCCAGGTCTCCACATTTGTAGCATTTAGGGGACCCTCTTTGAACAGGTGGACCTTTCGGGGCCCCTGACGGTTTCTGGGGGGGAGACTGAGAACCTTTCTCTTGATTCCCTTGGGGACTACTTTGGGGCCTCCTATGGAACTCCCTCTGTTTACCCTTGTCCCCCCCACTCTTCTGCTGGGGACCCTGCCCACTCTTGGCTGAGTCTCCCACGTGACTCTTGTGGACCCTGGTACTGACCCAGCGGTCCATCTCTTCAGCAAGCTTCCTAGGATTAGTCAGCCTACTATCAATCAGGTGCTGGCGTAGCTCAGAAAAACAGTTACTTGACAAGTGCTCCCATGCAATTAAATCAAGAAGTCCCTGAAAATCATCAACTTTGCTACTCTTCACCCAACCATCCAATGCTCTGCAGAAAAAAGGGACATATTCAACATAGGTACTGTTTGCTATCTTTGTACAACCCCTGAACCTCTGTCTGTACATTTCAGGAGTTAAACCATATCTGAACATTATTGCATCTTTCAAGTGGGGATGGGAATTATAGACATCAGAAGGCAAGTCTAGCAGTGTGTCCCGCCCCTCACTAAGGAACCGCCCCCACAACCCCGCTCCCCAATCGTTCTCAGGGACCCGGTGGGAAGACATGGCGACCTCATAGACCTTGAACCACTGCCCAATATCATCATTTAAAAAAATTCCTTCACCACATCTTTAAGGATATACACTCTAGATTCCACAGGCATTGACGGTGTGCTGCCACCAGAGGGAGTAATATCTAAGCTTTTGGCTTTCAACTCCAACTCCCTCAAAACCTTTTCATGTTCATACTGCATTTTCTTCTCTTCTAGGGCTAACTTTCTAGTTTGCATTTCAAATTCTAACTGCCCACTTAACTTGAGCTTGGTCAGCTCCATTTTGTGCATCCTACACTCTTTTCTATCTGCCAACTCCTCTGGAGACAGACTCTTAACAGAAACACTGCTACCGGCAGGGGAAGGATTCTCCTTCCTCTTGCGCCCACTGGCCCTTCCAGTTGCTCCTCTGCATTATCCTCATCAGTGGCATTCCTTGCTTCTACCCAGGCCCTCAGCGCCTTGTAGAACTCTGGCTTATTTTTGAACCCAGTAGTGGAAACATTACATTTCTTGCAGAAGTACTTCAGCTGCTTGACATTGTAGCATTCCAGTTTCTCCTCTTCCCAATCATAATCAACAAATGCTATGGATGCTGCTTTCTCCACCATGGCTAAGCTGGGCAGTACTCAAAAATATGAAGTCCTAAAAAGAAATCTAGCAAAAGTATGTGGTTGCGTTTTGATCTGCACTCACTAGTAGTGTTCACCAATCACTGTACATGAGTCACAAATGCAAGTCCAGAATCCTCACCGCTGACCACCAATGTTAGACTTGTGGGGTCTCTAGTTGGCACAGGTATGCACTTGTGACAAATAGGGACCCTCACCTCTAGTCAGGGTAATGGGGTACACTCCTAAAATAACCCCTGCTCACCCCCTTGGTAGCTTGGCATGAGCAGACAGGCTTATCTCAGAGGCAGTGTGTAAAGCATTTGTGAACACATACAGTAATCAAGTGACAACACTACAAATGGACATCACACAAGTTTTATATAAAAAAATAAGTATTCTTCATATAGATTTACCACAAGACCATAAACGACAAAAATCCACAATACTTTTATTTTAAAATGGTAGAATTTAGCTTAGTTCTCTTTCGTTCTTAAATGCCACACTTTAAGTCAATTTACCTGTAGATGCGACACGTAGGGCAACGAAAGTGTTGCAACAATGTTGATGCAATGAAAGTTTGGTGCAAAGAAATAAAGACGTGAAGATCTTCCAGATGCGGCATGCTTCTCCGATGTTGCGAGAAGACTCGATTCGATGCGTCAGCTGCAGCAGCGACACCAGCGGCTTTGGAGGCGACACTCTTCTCCGACGTTGAGAGACGCTTCCGCTCGATGCGACAACTGCAGCGGTGACACCCTTTACGCAATTTGCTTTACTTGACGCGGTGCAATGCGTCTGATACAGTGGCGTCATCCCAGCTGCGACGGCAGCGGCTGCGATGGCGACACGCTTCTTCCTCGATGCAGTGCAATGCGTCAGCTCCGATGACTGCGATGGCGACACGCTTCTTCGGCGTTGCTGGACACTTCTTTGAAGATGCGAGACGCTTCCGCTCGATGCGACAACTGCAGCGGCGACACCCTTTATGCGATGCAACGACAACCGCTCCGACGGCGACACGCTTCTCCTTCTTGAGTTGCGCTTCCAGCTCCTTGCGACACGCAGTCCCTCAGAAGGCCCCAAACAGCAGCAGGCACTTCCAAAGAACTCTGGGGAGCTGGGGGTTGAAGTCTGTTGTTCCTGAGACTTCAGCAGGAGGCAAGCTGTTTTCCAAGCCCTTGGAGATCCTTCACAAGTTGAGCAAAAGTACACTCACAGTTCCTCTTTCCTCCCTTTGGCAGTAAGGCAACAACTGCAGGCCAATCCCCCAGTTTCAGGGATTATTTCTCCTCAGCTTCTTCTTGGTTCCTCTCCTCAGCTGAGTTTTCTTCTTGTTTCCCAAAGTGATCTAAATTCTTGGGATCAGGGTCCCAATACTTATACCCCAAATCCTTTGTCCTCTGAGGGCAGAGGGGCCTTTGCCTTGTTCAAGCCAGTTCTGGTCAGTCCTGGAGTACCTGACTCCTTCTTTCCTTTCAGAGTGCAGGGCAGAGGCATCAGATGGACCACAGGGGGTAGAGCCAGCATTGTGGAGGGAAGGCACAGCCCTATTCAGGTCCCAGGTACAACTCCTCCCTCCCATCTAGATGCAGATCTCTCTATTCACCACTGGTCTACCTCACCCTGTTTCCTGGAATTCCCCAGCCCTGTCACTCAAACTCCAGACAAGGAATACACAGCCTAGCAGAGGCAGGTTTGAATGGTTAGACAAGAAAATTCCTACTTTCTAAAAGTGGTATTTTCAAACACAGAATATTAAAACCAACTTCAATAAAAGATGTATTTTATCATTCTGAGTTCAGGCATACTAAATTCGAATTTCCACCATGTTCCCTGAGTCAGTTAGGATTATAAAATGTAATAATCAAACTGCCCATTCTGGCCTATGGAGAATAGGTAGCCTTGCAATACTGAAAAACAAAAATGGCTGTAATTCACTATTAGAACATGCCACACACACCAGGGCATGTCCTACCTTATCCTTACAATGCACCCTGCCCACGGGCCTACCATAGGGGTGTCTGATATGAAGAAAAGGGAAGGTTTAGGGACTGGCAAGTGGGTGCACTTGTCCAGTTAGCATGACAGTACCAGACTGCACACAGGCTCTGCAATGGCAGACCTTAGACACACTTTTACAGGCTGCTTCTGTGGGTGGCACAACCAGTGCTGCAAGCCCACCAGCAGCATTTGGATTTACAAGCCCTGGGCACTCCTGGTGCACAGTACTAGAGTCTGACAGGTAAACCTAAACAACCAATCATGAAATCACAAATTCATACATCAATTTACAATAGGGAGCACTTGCACTGGACAGCAGTGGCACAGTGCCCTGAGCAACTAACACCAGAAAAAACAGATGAGGCAACAGCAAAAAAATGGAAGGGAGACCCATGCCAAGGTGCCAGGTCTAACAACGATTTTATTTAGGAAATGGTTGGCACAGTGTGGTAATCATAAACAACCTTTATTTAGATTATGCAATGTATTTATTCATGTCTAATAGCTATCCTGTAGGTCACATAGAACTGTAACATTTTGGGGCCGATTCCGATCCTGGAAAAACTGGGTACAAACTGTCGGTCGGAGCGTTTTCTCCGTCCGACTCGTACCCGGGAAAAAAACCCTACAAACTTGCAAGTACGATTCGTACGGAAACACCATTTCCGTACGAATCGGAAAAAAGACCGACCGACAGAAAAATACATACAAATGTGATCCGGGACACCGCAGACGTGACGTCCGGACAGAGTTTGGCAGCTTTTTACGTACCAGCAAGTACGATTCATACCGACAGCACCCCGGACGGCAATATTTTTACGGCACCCAAAAAGTGCCGGAAAAGCGAAGTATGCCGCGAAGCGTCAGGAAAAGGGGGCCCGGTACGCGCCGAACACCCCCCTAGCCCCCCCATAAGTACACGCCGGACCCCCAGCCCCCCTGCGGATGGACGCGCCGTACCCCCACCCCTGTATGTACGGAGCGTACCCCCAGCCCCCCGTATGTACGGAGCGTACCCCCAGCCCCCGTATGTATGGAGCGTACCCCCAGCCCCCCGTATGTACGGAGCGTACTCCCACCCCCGTATGTACGGTGCGGACCGTACATACGGGGGTGGGACACCACACCCACTCCCCTCATTATTACTTCTGATTCCCTGGGTGATGCCTTAACTCTCTACACAAGAATGTTTTTTTGAAACAGCTGAAGACAATACCGAATGTGCTTCTCAGAAGTGAAATGTTTGTATTCATCCTCAAAGTTCCAATGTGGTTAGAACTAGTACCAATTCTGACATGCACCACATTGAATCTACTGTGCAACAGATTGTTAACTATTCTTCTGTTGTTAATTTTCTGTTACAAAAAAGCACTGCGAAGGTGCATAAAAAGTTTGATGACTACATTTTTCAATTTCTTTTTTATTTCTTTATTTTCTTAAACGATACATGTGGTAATCGTATCCTACCTTTATTTTCTTTATAGAATGTAGAGTCATTCAAGTGTAATAGCTATTGTTTATTTCACATGCAACTGAAACATGTAATATACAATTCACCAATGCCGGAGCTTATGTTTGAATACAGCAGAAGTGGTTCAACTTTGCATATGCTGGATACCCTAGCTCTTGCACCAGTGGATCCAATTATGGCACTTAAATAAAGACACTTTCTATATCATTTTCAAACTCCATCCCTTTATTACACACAAACACTTTCTTAGACACAACTCATTTTACCATTTTCCTTCTCTGGCATTGCAACATTCTGCATTATATTCGTCACGATTATTCTTTTATTCCTGCTTCCTAAAACACTACATTAGACTCTTCAGACCAATAGGGATGAGTAGTTTGTTTCACACTCCCTGTATAGAATAAACGCACACTAACACTACTTACACAGGTATGCTACTGAGGCCAGTATCCTACAGCACCCACAGCACATCACTTCACAGCAATAAACTCACGACTTACACTCACAGTTTCATCCCCGAGTCTTCATACCGATACCACTAAGTACTTTGCTTCCCACTCCCGCTATACTCTAAACGCTTATTAACAGCACCTGCACAGATATGCTACAGCACCCACTATGCTACAGCGCCCAGAGCACATCACTTTATAGCACTCAGCTCACAGTTTAGTTGCACGGTTTCATCCCAGAGTGTACCGGCACCTCACCTCAGCACCATCTCACAGTGGGCAAAACAGCACTTTCACACCAGTAGGGAAAAATAATTTGCTTCACACTCCCTCTATAGCATACCCTACCCACCGTACAAACCTCACAGCGCTCCTACCCTCCTCTTTTCCACTTTTTTCCCTCTTTTTTCTTCTTACTCGGTTCAACGGAATCACAAAATGGCAGCCAACACTTCCTAGTTGCAACCGCTCGCACCGCTAGCAGCCAATCACCAGCAAGCTCGTGCTTTTAATGCCTCAGCCAATCAGATGGCAGAATTCCCAAATATCGATATCTGTAAATTTCGATACTTCTCAAAAACTAGTGAACGGATTTACACCAAATAAACAAAAGCGTGCTTTCTAGACCAAGACCCTTCTCACTTCCAAATTTGGGGTAATTCCGTTCACCCGTTCGACCTGTAGCCTTGTCTAAAGTTTCCTATGGAAATTAACATTGAACAAACATATTTTGGGACCCTCCTTTTTTCTCGGCTCCCCTTCACGAATCACCCCCAAACTTTCTACATAGAAGCTGATCTAACAAAGGAATTAGTTTTGAAAATTTCGCGAGATTCGTCAATCGGCGCCAAAATTATTGGGAATAGAATGTTGCCATTTTCCTATGGTAACTAGGTCCTAACTATAACTACCGACTGGCGACCGCCAGTAGGTAATATATATATATATATTACCTACTGGCGGTCGCCAGTAGGTAGTTATAGTTAGGACCCCTTTTCCATAGGAAATCCGCAACATTCTATTTTGAATAACTTTGGCGCCGGTTGACGAATCCTCGCGTATTTCTCAAAATAGGTGGGGCGCTACGCTCCGCTCCTACCCTGAAAGTCTCGGGGGGATTCGTCAAGCGGGGCTGAGATAAAAGGGGGGTCCCAAAACGCGTTTTCCCCATGCATTTTTCCATAGGACCTTTAGAACGAGCTACAGCCCGAACGGCTGAACAGAATTACTCGAAATTTGGCAGAGAGGTAGTCCCTAGGTCAAGGAAGTGCCTTTTGTAGGTTTGGTGTAAATCTGTTCAGTAGATTCTGAGAAAATAGCCTTTAAATCAATATATATATCTGAGCCCGCTTACGGTACGCTTACCGTACGCTTACGGTAAGCGTACGGTGGCGTGCGCGAGCGCGATTCTGATTGGCTCTTAGATCTTAGTAAACATTCGAATCGGCCGAAACCAGGAAGCGGCGGCCGCCATTTTGTGTATTTCACTCTGAAAAAAAAGAGTGAAAACAAGAAAAGGGGGCAATGAGGAGAGTTACAGACCCCCTAACATTTGTAAGGGGGTCAAAGAAGGACAGAAAAGTACAAAAAAAACATTTATTGATTTTTTAAAAAATCACGGGGTACGCGTACGGTAAGCGTACGGTAAAAAATAAATAAATAAATAAATGAAATGCAGAATTAAGAGTTTAGATATTAGGGAGCTCTAAAAAGAGCTGTTGTGTTTATGAAGTCATTTTTTTAAGTGGTACTTACAAGTAAGTACCGATGCAGAGTCTAAGGTTCAAAAGGAAGACTCTGTTCCCTTCATCATTGAAGTGCACACCATCTCCTCTATAAATGTCTTGCATGTCATAACGCAAGTTGTTGTGGTAAATGGCACCCATACCATAGTCACGGAGGAAAGCAGAAACAGATTTGTTGACGTGCTTTCTTGCTTTGTCAATCTGCGGACAGAAATGATTGGACCAGTTCCATTTTTGCCTTTGGCAAATGTTGGAAAACACAAAGGCAGTTTTAGGGAAAAGTGAAAACAGTTGTGCAAAGGTGTCCTTCATAAGCATTTCCAGACCTACCCCAGTCAAAGTGCCTAGGTCATTGCCACCACAGTGCACTATTATGAGGTCAGGGTGTTGGATTTGCATGAAGGATTTCACCAATGGCATCAACTGGTGCCACTTTAACCCTCTCTGACCAATCCATTTAATGTCTACATTTGGCAAAGCAAGGTCTCTCACCATATCTGTTTTCTCTGCAAACTTTTCACTCCAGAAGACATAGCTGTGCCCTACAATCCACACTGTGAACATCTTCAAAGGAGAACTGGATGCACTCAGGAGGTGTCTTTCAGTAGAATGGCAATATGAAAAGAAAGACAGTTTGGAAATGGAGGCATACATATTTTTTTCAAAACAAAAAGAACTGATTGGATGTTTCATACCATTCTAGAATAAAAACTAGGCTGTATGTGTAAATTAATAGAAGCATGTTTTGTATTGGTACAGAAAAATGTGTTACCAAAGAACAGTACTATGGATTTGCTGTTAGGTTTGAAAAGTCAAGCACTCTTGCTCTGTGGAATTGAAACATTGTGTGGCGAACTTCTGACCTAACTCCACACAGCAGTGTTCCATGAGCTGTTGCTATGGTAGCAGGCAGAAGTCAAGTTGGGGGAAGGGTACTAGGCAGAAGTCAAGTTGGGGGCAGGGTACTTTTGGAAAAGGGTTGGTTTTCAACCAATAGAAATGTGTGATTACATTTGAAAAAAGGGGGAAGCACTGAGATTTGAAACTTACATGTATATGTGTGGAAAAATAGAGGGAAAGTTTGCCATTATCTGGTTCTGCTGAGAGGAGAGAGGTGAACACAACAGAGATCCTGGCTCTGATAATCTGCTGTTTGAGTGCCACATTTCTTTCACAACTAACTAATTTTAAAGGTGAGTTATGAGTTTGAGAGGGGATGTATGTGGTAACTTAAGAAATGAATAATAGAAATGGAAATTCTTTTTGTTGAAGTTGCGTTTATCATTTTCTGTTTTGGGAGAAATTTAAATGTGAGGAACATGTAAAATAATATGGACTATGTTTTCACAATAAATTAAGGTGTACTGGAAAAAAAAGAATAGTTTAAGGGTTTGAGGTTGGACTCAGTAATGCAAATACATTCAGCATCACTAAGGCTGGTTGCCCTTGCTGGAATGTAGGCAGCCACCCAGGTTACACATGGTGGTGGTCTGAAAAAGCAGTTTGGACATGTGCATTTAAGAAAATCAAAAAAGTGGTTTCATAATGTGTCAGTCTGTAAAAGTGATTTTCACTTGCCAAAAAAAAAGAGCAGTAAGTGTGCTTTCAAATTGGCAAAGAAATTTCGTTTTGTGACTAATGTGAAAACATGACTCTGTGTGCAAAGAGGAATTATAGGCAGAGATTTATTGCGTTTTTTTCTGGTGATTTCACAGTTGCATTAGTAGGAAAAAGGGGGAGCGATTTTTTGGGGGAAGAAGCAGACTCTTAGCACACACCCATCTGCTTGCCATGTATAATCATGCACAGTATTTACAAGCCAGTGGGGTTTTTAGGTTTCAGCCTGTAATGCAAATACATTCAGCATCACTAAGGCTGGTTGCCCTTGCTGGAGTGTAGGCAGCCACCCAGGTTACACATGGTGGTGGTCTGAAAAAGAAGTTTGGACATGTGCATTTAAGAAAATCAAAAAAGTGGTTTCATAATGTGTCAGTCTGTAAAAGTGATTTTCACTTGCCCAAAAAAAAAGAGCAGTAAGTGTGCTTTCAAATTGGCAAAGAAATTTCGTTTTGGGACTAATGTGAAAACATGACTCTGTGTGCAAAGAGGAATTATAGGCAGAGATTTATTGCGTTTTTTTCTGGTGATTTCACAGTTGCATTAGTAGGAAAAAGGGGGAGCGATTTTTTGGGGGAAGAAGCAGACTCTTAGCACACACCCATGTGCTTGCCATGTATAATCATGCACAGTATTTACAAGCGAGTGGGGTTTTCAGGTTTCAGTCTGTAATGCAAATACATTCAGCATCACTAAGGCTGGTTGCCCTTGCTGGAGTGTAGGCAGCCACCCAGGTTACACATGGTGGTAGTCTGAAAAAGAAGTTTGGACATGTGCATTTCAGAAAATCAAAAAAGTGGTTTCATAATGTGTCAGTCTGTAAAAGTGATTTTCACTTGCCAAAAAAAAAGAGCAGTAAGTGTGCTATCAAATTGGCAAAGAAATTTCGTTTTGTGCCTAATGTGAAAACATGACTCTGTGCAAAGAGGAATTATAGGCAGAGATTTATTGCGTTTTGCTCTGGTGATTTCACTGTTGCATTAGATGGAAAGGGGGAGCGATTTTTGGGGGGAAGAAGCAGACTCTTAGCACACACCCATGTGCTTGCCATGTATAATCATGCACAGTATTTACAAGCGAGTGGGGTTTTCAGGTTTCAGTCTGTAATGCAAATACATTCAGCATCACTAAGGCTGGTTGCCCTTGCTGGAGTGTAGGCAGCCACCCAGGTTACACATGGTGGTGGTCTGAAAAAGCAGTTTGGACATGTGCATTTAAGAAAATCCAAAAAGTGGTTTCATAATGTGTCAGTCTGTAAAAGTGATTTTCACTTGCCAAAAAAAAAGAGCAGTAAGTGTGGTTTCAAATTGGCAAAGAAATTTCGTTTTGGGACTAATGTGAAAACATGACTCTGTGTGCAAAGAGGAATTATAGGCAGAGATTTATTGCGTTTTGCTCTGGTGATTTCACAGTTGCATTAGATGGAAAGGGGGAGCGATTTTTTGGGGGAAGAAGCAGACTCTTAGCACACACCCATGTGCTTGCCATGTATAATCATGCACAGTATTTACAAGCGAGTGGGGTTTTCAGGTTTCAGTCTGTAATGCAAATACATTCAGCATCACTAAGGCTGGTTGCCCTTGCTGGAGTGTAGGCAGCCACCCAGGTTACACATGGTGGTGGTCTGAAAAAGCAGTTTGGACATGTGCATTTAAGAAAATCCAAAAAGTGGTTTCATAATGTGTCAGTCTGTAAAAGTGATTTTCACTTGCCAAAAAAAAAGAGCAGTAAGTGTGGTTTCAAATTGGCAAAGAAATTTCGTTTTGGGACTAATGTGAAAACATGACTCTGTGTGCAAAGAGGAATTATAGGCAGAGATTTATTGCGTTTTGCTCTGGTGATTTCACAGTTGCATTAGATGGAAAGGGGGAGCGATTTTTTGGGGGAAGAAGCAGACTCTTAGCACACACCCATGTGCTTGCCATGTATAATCATGCACAGTATTTACAAGCGAGTGGGGTTTTCAGGTTTCAGTCTGTAATGCAAATACATTCAGCATCACTAAGGCTGGTTGCCCTTGCTGGAGTGTAGGCAGCCACCCAGGTTACACATGGTGGTGGTCTGAAAAAGAAGTTTGGACATGTGCATTTAAGAAAATCAAAAAAGTGGTTTCATAATGTGTCAGTCTGTAAAAGTGATTTTTACTTGCCCAAAAAAAAAGAGCAGTAAGTGTGCTTTCAAATTGGCAAAGAAATTTCGTTTTGGGACTAATGTGAAAACATGACTCTGTGTGCAAAGAGGAATTATAGGCAGAGATTTATTGCGTTTTTTTCTGGTGATTTCACAGTTGCATTAGTAGGAAAAAGGGGGAGCGATTTTTTGGGGGAAGAAGCAGACTCTTAGCACACACCCATGTGCTTGCCATGTATAATCATGCACAGTATTTACAAGCGAGTGGGGTTTTCAGGTTTCAGTCTGTAATGCAAATACATTCAGCATCACTAAGGCTGGTTGCCCTTGCTGGAGTGTAGGCAGCCACCCAGGTTACACATGGTGGTGGTCTGAAAAAGAAGTTTGGACATGTGCATTTAAGAAAATCAAAAAAGTGGATTCATAATGTGTCAGTCTGTAAAAGTGATTTTAACTTGCCAAAAAAAAGAGCAGTAAGTGTGCATTCAAATTGGCAAAGAAATTTCGTTTTGGGACTAATGTGAAAACATGACTCTGTGTGCAAAGAGGAATTATAGGCAGAGATTTATTGCGTTTTTTTCTGGTGATTTCACAGTTGCATTAGATGGAAAGGGGGAGCGATTTTTTGGGGGAAGAAGCAGACTCTTAGCACACACCCATCTGCTTGCCATGTATAATCATGCACAGTATTTACAAGCGAGTGGGGTTTTCAGGTTTCAGTCTGTAATGCAAAAACATTCAGCATCACTAAGGCTGGTTGCCCTTGCTGGAGTGTAGCAGTCTGGACATGGGCTTTTTAAAAAATCTGAAAAGTGGTTTCATAATGTGTCAGTTTGTAAAAGTGATTTTCACTTGCCCAAAAAAAAAAACAGGAAGTGTGCATTCAAATTGGCAAAGAAATTTCGTTTTGTGAGTATTGTGAAAAGAAATGTAGTAATATATTTAAATAAAATAAAGGAATTTTTTTTTTAGTTTTTTTCAGGTATTGCTGAAGAGCAGTGAACAAAATGTAAGATGCCTACAAAATCCAGAGTTCAAAAAACGCTAAAAAAAAAAACTATATTTGAAGACAACTAGAGGATCAAAGTTAGTAGAAGATGCTGATGTTGGGAGGAAGAAAAAATCTTCTGGTAAGCAAAAAAAAGATTTTCTAAGGAATATATTCAAAAAAAGGAAAAATGTACAAAATGTCTGTACAGGAAAGAATGATTTCAAACAAAAAGGACAAGAAAAAATTGAGAATTTAGTTAATGCAAATATACCTTCTGCAACTAAAAAGTTAAACTTAAACAGAAAAACAGCGTTTAAAGAGATACGTAGAAAAATGTTTCAGAGAAGAGTTATGTCCAATTTGATAAAGGATGTGAAGAAATATAAGCAAAAGGCAAAGTTTTATAAGAGAAAAAAAGAAATTGAAGCCATTGCAGCAAAGGCATTAGAATTAAAAAGGAAACTATTCATATTAATTTTGAATAGGATGCGTACATTAGACAAAATGGTTAATGTACTGAAATCACATAGCAAAAGGAAAAGAGTAGTGAACAGAACAAACTTTTGTAAAGTGTTTTTAGGAAAGTGGATGCATAGTTCAAGTAGTGAACCTTTTTTTAATGAAGAGAGCTATTTTCAAAGTAATAGTTTGCTGCATGCAGTTGACACCAGAGGTCGTTCATACGAAGTAAAAAATGGTTGCATAATGGAGAAGGAGATAATGGTTCCAAGAGATGAGGTACAAGTGATGGCAGATGAGGCAATGGGGAGACGTCCTAAAGCCCCAGTGTACACTTGGAATTGTAGTAGTATTTGCACTGTGCGTCAGGAATCTATTGACAAATTTCGAGAGTTTCTAAGAGAATATAGTAAAAAAAGTATAAAACAGAAGATTAAGGTGCTTCAAAGTCTGGATCCATGCAGAGTGAGAGAGAATACTGGTTTGCAGGGTCATTCTCTGGCTTGTCTATCTAGAAAAGTGTGCAATAGTGTTTTCCATCATTTTAGGATGCTGGCTGTTCATCATACTGAAATGAGAAAGTTTGTGAGACGGTTGTATTTTGCCAAAAGTCCAGCAATAAAGTTAAATGAATTGAATAGGGCTCTGTTCCGAGGAACGGTATCAGATGTAGAGAAGGTTGTTGATGAAATTCAGTTTTGTTACTTTGGTCCTGAACAAAACAGTGCAGAGAAGGACACAGTAAATGAGGAAGAAGTGGAAGAGAATGTAGAACCCTCTGTAAGTAACACATTTAATGATCACATAACAAAATTTGCAATAGTCTCTAATGAAAGACCAAATTTTACTTGTATTTGTTGCCGCAGAACTCATTATAGAAAACAAACTAGGAATGTTGATCTCTACAGAAAGAGTGAAAATGAAGATAATTATAAGTGGAAGGATTTTGCCACATATATATTTCTAGAAAATTGTTTTGAATTGGGTGAAGATCAGCGTATTTGTAAATACTGTTACAACAAGTTAGAGGAAAATAGAATGCCGACCAGAGCTGTACATAATAATTTAGAATTGGATGCTATTCCTGCTGAACTTTCTGAATTAAATACATATGAGTCTATACTCATTCAATGTGTTCATCCGTTCCAGACCATAGTACGTATGGAGCCCAAAACTGGTAAATTACCTCCTTCAGATTTACTGAGAGGTTTAAAAGGTAGAGTGGTGTATTTGCCCTTGGATTTGAAAAAAAATATGGAAACTATTGATGCGGATACTTTGGAAACTGAACCATTAATTATTCTGGTTAATGGTGTACCTACAAAGAATAAGAAGATTTGGCAGGAGCTGGTAGATGTACGGAAAGTACAAAAAGCAAATTTGTATTTGAAAAGGAATAACAAATGGTATGAATCAATTTATATAGAAGAAGAAGAAGAAGAAGAAGAAGATTTACAAGAAGACACAGAAACACCAACTGGACAAATTGAAAAAGTGGACAAGTGTTCTGCTTGGGTTGTCGGATCAGATAGAACCCGCTCAACAGAGCCTTTCTAACCCAGCCAGAACGTCACCCCCTCCCTAGGGCCTATTCACAATAAGTAACCACATATATATATACCACCTAAGGACAGGGAATTCCTACTATATATATATATATATATATATATATATATATATATATATCAAGACCTCTTGTAATACAAGTGGCGGCCTCGCGATCCAAGACGGACCCAGGACTTCCTACCCAGACGGCAGCCTTAGCCTCGCGGTCCCAAACGGACCCAGAACTTCCTACCCAGACGGCAGCCTTAGCCTCGCGGTCCCAAACGGACCCAGGACTTCCTACCCAGACGGTAGCCTTAGCCTCGCGGTCCCAAACGGACCCAGGACTTCCTACCCAGACGGCAGCCTCAGCCTCGCGGTCCCAAACGGACCCAGGACTTCCTACCCAGGCGGTAGCCTTAGCCTCGCGGTCCCAAACGAACCCAGGACTTCCTACCCAGACGGTAGCCTTAGCCTCGCGGTCCCAAACGGACCCAGGACTTCCTACCCAGACGGTAGCCTTAGCCTCGCGGTCCCAAACGGACCCAGGACTTCCTACCCAGACGGCAGCCTCAGCCTCGCGGTCCCAAACGGACCCAGGACTTCCTACCCAGACGGCAGCCTTAGCCTCGCGGTCCCAAACGGACCCAGGACTTCCTACCCAGACGGCAGCCTTCACGAGTTCATCCTATGATCACTATAACATACGACAAGGGAATCAGTGTATCAGATCACACAAGAACTGCCAGTTTGAGCACAACCTGTTCTCTGGTTCGAGGGGCTCCTTTCTCCCTTATTCAGCTACCACTTACCGGATCAGGGTTAACATCTGTTCATGTCGAGTTGCAGCTGACTAGAAGAATAGGCTACCCTCTTATACAAGAACACGCAGCACATGTTGATTTATTACAAACTGACTTTATTATATATATACATATCATATACGCAAGCACATAATGTAACACATAACCTGTAAAGAAAAAGTGAAAGATTAGGTTGTACACTCTAATAAGAAAGGGGTCGACATCACCTTAGTCGTGTGTAGCCTGCACTCAATGGTCATCTAGGTCCCCTTCTCGTCTGTGCCTCGGCTCGCCTGGAGATCACACCTCCGTAGCTCCCTTCTCCGAGTCACTGGGACCTCTTCCTCGTCGGCTACTCTCTCCTCTCTGGCAATTCTGCTAGAAGAGTATCTGTCTCTTGGTCTTTCTCCGCCCTCAAGTTTGTCATCTGTCTTCCCTGGAATAAGTAGTAGCTTTTCTGCTAACGGCTAGGTGCCGCCTATGGATTGAAAGAATAAGTGCCAGTATCTGCCTCAGGCTTTCACTAATATAGAGGTGCATTTTCTCATGGAAAATTCCAGCCCGTAACCTGCCGCCCACCAAATTCTTGTACCTCCCCGTGCCAAGGACACTTTCCCAGCCGGCTGGCCTGATGTAGCGTCTTCGGCATGAAGAAAAATAAAATCCTTCGATAAGGGCCGGTCTGAACCGGTTCTCTCCAAGCGAATAACACCTCATAACTAAAACATCCCCTGTAACCTAGAAACATCTCAAGCTGCTGGAGCAGAAAGAAAGATGGAGTCTCCCCCGTTTGAGGCCTACCAGGCCTGAATTCAACACGGCTCCATGAAATACCCTCACTACAGGGCAGGTTATCCCTAAGACTAACGAATCTAACCCCTAGGATATGTGTGCAAGCCCTAATCTATGGGGAAGAACACAGGATCATGTCGAAGTGCCTAGTAAATAGACTTCATTCACTACTCTAACCCTTAGGCTTGAATGGTAATAGACTGAAGTCACCCTAATCACCCATCAACACAATAGGGCCGGGAAAATCGAGCAGTACATTTCACCCTTGACTTCAGTCCATTATACATTCATTAAACCGAACTAACATCCGTAGAGGAATAATATGAAACAAAACTAACTGACCTATGTCTAGTACCAAGTGTGCAGAATTGAAGTAGTGAAGGGATACACTGAATAAAACAACAAATAGAGATCAAAACAGCGATGGTAAGTAGAATACCTCCTAATATTCGACGTAATAGATACAGGTCAGGTAACCAATTAAAGAGCCAGTCAAACCAGCCCTGGTCAATGTGTTTTCTCACTTCCTCTGTCAAATCATGTAACCTGTCAATGTGGGCACGAATAGATTGTGTATGATCAGACAAGTTAAAACAACAAAGACCCTCAAAGTCAGAGCAGTCATGTCCATGTTTAAGCAAAAGATAATCAATGGCCGCTCTATTTTGCAAGATGGCTCTACGTTCACCCTGGGCGTCTAACAGCATATCAGATAGGACTGTAGAAGTATGATTAATAGATTTTACCATCCAGCAGGCCATTTTCTCAATAGATTTAGCATTATAAACCGCCAAAGCAGGAACACCAATAATTGAAATAGCCAAGCTAAGGTATTCAGACTTGGAATACAAATGCAAAGATGAGTCACAATCCTCCTGTAACATCACTGTATCTCGAATCACACGAGAATTGGCATTCGGATGTGACGAGAACATTAGTAAACTGAGTCTTGTAATAGCACAGGGTCCACCGGAAATATTCGCGGGGACATATGGCCAAGAAGTATTACCACATGAGAAAAGCCATCCGGCAGGTAGCAACATCGTGCGATAATGACTAGGGGTAACTACCAAACTCTTGCAAGTCATATTGTTCATAACCGAAGCACATGTTTTCGGTGTCCTTTGAAAGCACAAAGTTCGCTCATGAAAGGTGAAGGAAGTAGCACCTTTCAATTTCAGCTGTAGACATTCAGAGATTGCACTAGGATTACATGTAAGAAAAAAGCATATATCACCTTGTGTGATATTATAGGTAACTATTTGGGATTGGATGGGGGGTATCCTGTCCGGAAGTTCCGTACATAAGGGGCAATACGTGTGGGTGGCAAAATCGCCCAGAAGAACATTGGGGCGAGCCTTCGAAATGTTGAAAATATTAGTTAGGGTTTCCAGTGAAGCAGGGACAGCAACCAGACAGGTCGCTAGGATATCATGTACGGATCTCATCGGCGTCAAACAAAAGTGAGGGGCATCGGTCACCCTTTTCGCCAGTAGTGTCCAAAAGTTCGATGACGAATCCCACGCAGCAAAGGAACGCGACACTCGGGCGCGTAGCTCATCCGGGGTTGACGGGAGTCCTCCTCCCTCGTCGAACCAACCCGAAAATAGTCCTGCGACGACACATCCTGCAGCAACAGTCCAAAGAATGATCTGAAAGAGAATCAAATGCAGGCATTAATCATTCTCGTAAGTAACATTTGTCAGCCGGGACTGCTTCCCAGCTATCTTTCCCTGGTCTCATAACTAAAATGGTATTATCATGACCGGTGGCGATGACCTCTGCCTGTTCAGGGGGAGTCTTAGGCGACTGCACCCAAACCCTGGCCCCAGGGTTATCTGTGGAGCCAAAACCTTTCTGGCCTCGTACAGTTAGCAAAGTTGGGGCAGTGCCTTTTACCATCCCACCACTGAAGACAGGCATTATCAGTAATTGAGCCACTGGGTCAGTTCGATGGATCAGCAAATCAGCCTCACTGCTATTTAGCAGGAGCACCTTAATCTCTCCCTGATAATCGCTGTCAATGACCCCTCCAAGTACCTGAATGCCTTTTACGGCCAGCCCCGATCTAGGGGCGATTAATCCAAAATTCCCGGGTGGTATATGAACACCAACACCGGTCGCGATGATGACCCGATCTTTACCTTTTAGAACGGTGTCATCCATGGCATGCAAGTCTAAACCTGCCGACCCTGGGGTCGCTCTACATGGAGCCAAAGCTCCGGGAGTAATCTCCCAGTACATCACAGTCTCTCTGATTTCATTTGGCTGAGCATTAACATTCGGAGGGAACAAACGCATAAGTGGAGATTCAGCATTTAGAAAAGGGCGATTATTCAAAATTAATAGTGCTTGAGACAAAAAGTCTCGCCAATTCTTATATTTGTCATCAGTTAGTTTACGCAGCTGCCCCTTCAGCAGACCATTCATTCTCTCCACAAGACCTGAGGCCTGTGGATAGTACGGGACATGGAACACCCAGTCAATATTGTTTTCCACACAGAATTCCTGTACCAATCTTCCACGAAAATGGGATGCATTATCAGATTGAATTTGGAATGGCACACCATAATACATGATAACCAATTCCAACGTTTTAATGGTATTCAATTGGGTAGCTTGCTTACAGGGAAGGGCTACCAACAAGCCACTGTATGTATCAACAATTGTGCAAACATATTGACAATTCCTGCTCATGGGAAGTGGACCAATGTAATCAATTTGCCAAATTTGAGCGGGCAGTTTCCCGCGATGTAAATGACCTTTAACAATTTGGGGCACTTTGCGCTGTCTGATATGCTGACAAATGGGACAATGTAAAATAACATTCTTGATCAAATCCAAGGGAATATAAATTCCTCGATCAGCAGCCCACCTGCAAGTGGCTTTCTCTCCAAAATGTCCTGCCTTCTGGTGGGCCCATTTCGCCAATCCCGCCATATCAGAATCTTGCCTGTCCACCACTGCCTCAGCAATTTTAGATTTCTCATCTGCAATGTTATGAAAAAATTTGTCAAGAGAATCTATAGGGGTGTGAGCATCCACATGGAAGATTGTAACAGTACTCTGTGGGAGCATCTCCCAAATCTCTTGCCATAACTCTCTTCCCCACAACTGTTTTGAATGCAATTCCCAATTATGAGAATGCCAAGTCGGTAACCAAACTGCCAATCCATTGGCAGTAGACCAAGAGTCAGTGAAAATATGACATGTGCCGGGTAATTCTTGTTTCAGGACTTGATAAACAGCATACAATTCAGCGAATTGGCTGCTCTTACCTTCACCAGTTGTGCTCAGCAGTTTCTGCGTGACCGGATTATAGGACACCGCTTTCCAGTGCCGTTTCGGCCCTATGAACCTTGCTGAACCATCCGTAAACCAGACATGGTTCCTGTCCTCTACGGACAAATCATCAAAGGGTCTACCCCACTTGACAGGAGACTCCTGTACTAAAGGTACGGAACATACACTCTCAGTCTCAGTCGATGGCGCTCGCGCCACCTGCTCATGCAAAGATGCAACTCCTTTCTGTCCCACACGTGCCCTGTCTTGTATATACCATTTCCATTTAATCACACTCGCCTCCTGAGCGTGTCCAATGCGGTGAGTTTTTGGCGAACTCATAACCCACTGCATAATAGGAATCTCAGGTCGCAAAACTATATCATGTCCCAAAGTCAATTGCTCGGTATCCACCAGAGCCCAATAACATGCAAGTAAATGTTTCTCAAAGGGTGTATAACGCTCACTAGCATCAGGTAACTTTTTGGTCCAGAAACCTAACGACACTCTACTTCTGCCTTGCTTCTGCCACAAGCTCCAATTCGCATAAAGGCCCTGTACAGACACATTTAAATCTACCTCCCCATCACGTACGGGCCATAAATCCAAAGCATGTTGAATTGCCTCTTTTGATAGGTCGAACGCATCTTGCTGTGGTGTATCCCAATCAAACGCATTCTTTTTACGGGTGACACGGTACAAGGGGGCCAATATTTGACTCAAATGAGGAATATGCTGACGCCAAAAACCAAATAAACCAATGAAGCTTTGGGCTTCCTTCCTATTCCTTGGAACTGCAAAATCAAGAATCTTCTGTTTAACCTGAGGGATCACTTCACGGTGCCCTTCATGCCAATTAATACCCAAAAATTTCACAGCCTGGGACGGGCCTTGTAGTTTATCCGGATTGATTTCCCAACCTTTCTCACGCAGGCACTCAATGACTCTGTCCAATTGGGTCTGAACTTCCTCTTGTGTTTCGCCTTGGATCAAAACATCATCAATATAATGACACATCTGAACCTGTGGATGAACTGGTACGTCAGCCAAATGCTCTGCCACCAGCCGGTGACATATAGTAGGGCTATGCACATAGCCCTGAGGAAGACTCCTAAACGTCATTTGACGCCCATTCCACGTAAAACTGAACTGTTCCTGACACTCAGGGGCAATCGGGATCGAAAAGAAAGCATTAGCAATATCAATTGACGCATACCATGTACCCGGATGTTTTTGGATTCTTTCAATTAGAGTAATAACATCCAGTACTGCAACAGTCAAAGAGGGTGTGTGTTTGTTCAATTCTCGATAATCAACAGTCATACGCCAAGAATTATCACTCTTACGTACAGGCCAAACAGGATTATTCCAAGCAGAAGTAACTGGGGCTATAACACCTGCATCCACCAACTCCTGAATAGTGGTACTAATCTCCTCATGACCACCCGGAATACGATACTGCTTCTGACAAACCACTTTTGTCGCCTGAGGAACTGTTATGGGGGGCATTCGTAAACGACCAACCCGTATAGGCCTGGACGATATATAATGCGTAGTTCCAAATTGGTAACATCCATCATCTAAATGCAAAGTCATTCCTTTCAAAATATCTATTCCAATTATGAATTCCAAGAGAGGCACCACTAGTACAGAGTATTCTTTTCTAGGGATTCTACCTATTCTCATTTCAAGTAATGTTTGAATTGCGGGAGTTTCCTTTCCACCTAATCCGGTAATTGTAAAAGGCTGACCTTTAAACTTCTTTGATTTACCATGAATAAGAGTGGCCTCCGCTCCTGTATCTACCAATGCTCGGGCCCTTTGGATATTACGATGTCTCCAATAAATTTCAATATCTACATAGGGTCTATTATCTCTGTGAGCCCATCTGTGTACTGGAGCTTGACCTATTTCCTAGTCATGTTTACCGCATTCTGTGTACCAGGATAAATCAGGATAAAGACTCTCACGTTTCTTAGGTATAGGTGCCTCCTGTTCATATCCATTCCCAGTACGAAATGGATTCGTGTCAGCAGCAGTACAGTGCTGGTTTCGATCGGCCAGATTATGACGATCCTCTCTCCTCCTCAACTCAGGGGATTGATCCCTATCATCTCTACGTCTGTTGTAAATATAATCATTTTTTCCCCTCTCCCTTTCCTCTTCTCTCTCTCTGTCTCTCTCTCGACGGGGGGACATATCACGTACATAACGTCGGTCATCACGACGAACAGAGCGCCCACGGCGGTCATCATCACCGCTACCGTCAGAACCACCGCGATCACACTCAGACATCCGAACACGCCGGGCACCCTCCTTCCGATCCAAGCCACGTTTGCGAAACAACTCCCACAAACGAGCAGTTGTCTCACCGTCAATGTCCTCCCTCCGCACACCATCAGCCAAAAGACCAGAAAAGATATCACGTCTAGTAAGCTTATTGTCACCAGGAGTACGAGTGTCAGGCCGGGACTGACGTTCAGGTTTAAACCACTCGCCTAACTCACCGAGTTGGCGTACCGATTCCAGTACTGTAGATAACACGTTACCAGTTTGATTAATCAATAAAGTCATCATGACCTGCTTATAAGCAACAGGGGAAGAACGAATAATACGATTCCGCACAGAAGATGTCAATGAACCATCAAGCAACCTGTCAGCAGTACCTAGAAAAATCGCCGTTTTCATCACCTCTTCTTTGAGACGTTGTGCAGCGTCGCGCAAAGTATACCACTGTTTGTCATTTACAGGCCAATCAGACTCAGTAGGGTACTTTATATTACAACCCTCAGTCGCCAATTGAAGTAAAGAAATTTGACCACCACCATTATAGTTACGAAAATGATCCTGTACAGTAGAATCCGAGCTCAAGGAACAAAACTTCAAACAATCACCATTATCCAACATAATGCCAGCAGCGCCCAGTTCATAAAGGCGCACCATCCATGTGAGTAATGTCTCACCAGCTCGCTGCCGAAATCGCTGCAAAATATCACTAATTTCCTGTTGGGTAAAGTCCTCTAAAGAGTCTAAAGAAATACCCTGCGGAGCAGCAGGAGACTGCTGCAATTTCCGCCGAAAAACTGGATGCACCGAGACCGCGGGGAGAGCATCACAAGGAGCTCGACCAGTACACGTAGAGGAACAATCAGCGGAAGAAGCATCAACCCCGCTCGAAGGACGAGCGCAATCACGGGGTGCACCATCAGGGGTGCGAGAAGCAGGCTTACAATCATGGCGGGAGCGGGAGGACTCACATTTAATAGATTCCTCACCCGAGGAACAAGAATCGCTCGAGTTCCAGATATTACCATCCCATTCATCAGGATTCCAATCCAGTCCGGCATTCGCCACGACCAGGCGCACCTTTCACGTCGAAACCCGGCCGCGCCGATGTTTGTATTTATAACGGGCAATTCGCACAGCCGCCCTCTCGGCAATAGTCTGATAAGTCTCAAGTTTGTCAGTAAGCAACTTATTTTGACACCGCAATAAAGTATGAGAATTCTGAATCTCAACAAAGTGCGCTTCCACATCCTTAAAAGAGATCTGTAGCTTCAACAACCTCTCATGCAGAATTCTGTACGCAGACAGGACAATCCAACCTCTGCGCCCTAAAATGGGAATCTCCTCACCCTTCGAGATGGGTGCCTTCTGTAAACAAGTAATCACATTAGCCGGCTCCGCCAGCTCCAAAGAAGAATTCCAATTCTCACTCAAACCAGTAGAATCAGCCCACTCCCGGGCTAAGGCTTCATAAGGCGTTGAATCCCATCCGGGAATATCAATGGGCAACTTAAAAGTAGATTTTGACTTTTTAGAAAACATTGTGGAAAAGAAAGAAGAAAGGAAAGAAAAAGAAAAACTATACACACAATTATACCACAAATAATATACAAAGAAAACCACGCACACGCCGAAAGCAAACACGAGACAACACGACGCACACAGGTTTCGAAAACGGTTCGTGACGCCAAATGTTCTGCTTGGGTTGTCGGATCAGATAGAACCCGCTCAACAGAGCCTTTCTAACCCAGCCAGAACGTCACTCCCTCCCTAGGGCCTATTCACAATAAGTAACCACATATATATATACCACCTAAGGACAGGGAATTCCTACTATATATATATATATATATATATATATATATATATATATATCAAGACCTCTTATAATACAAGTGGCGGCCTAGCGATCCAAGACGGACCCAGGACTTCCTACCCAGACGGCAGCCTTAGCCTCGCGGTCCCAAACGGACCCAGAACTTCCTACCCAGACGGCAGCCTTAGCCTCGCGGTCCCAAACGGACCCAGGACTTCCTACCCAGACGGTAGCCTTAGCCTCGCGGTCCCAAACGGACCCAGGACTTCCTACCCAGACGGCAGCCTCAGCCTCGCGGTCCCAAACGGACCCAGGACTTCCTACCCAGGCGGTAGCCTTAGCCTCGCGGTCCCAAACGAACCCAGGACTTCCTACCCAGACGGTAGCCTTAGCCTCGCGGTCCCAAACGGACCCAGGACTTCCTACCCAGACGGTAGCCTTAGCCTCGCGGTCCCAAACGGACCCAGGACTTCCTACCCAGACGGCAGCCTCAGCCTCGCGGTCCCTAACGGACCCAGGACTTCCTACCCAGACGGCAGCCTTAGCCTCGCGGTCCCAAACGGACCCAGGACTTCCTACCCAGACGGCAGCCTTCACGAGTTCATCCTATGATCACTATAACATACGACAAGGGAATCAGTGTATCAGATCACACAAGAACTGCCAGTTTGAGCACAACCTGTTCTCTGGTTCGAGGGGCTCCTTTCTCCCTTATTCAGCTACCACTTACCGGATCAGGGTTAACATCTGTTCATGTCGAGTTGCAGCTGACTAGAAGAATAGGCTACCCTCTTATACAAGAACACGCAGCACATGTTGATTTATTACAAACTGACTTTATTATATATATACATATCATATACGCAAGCACATAATGTAACACATAACCTGTAAAGAAAAAGTGAAAGATTAGGTTGTACACTCTAATAAGAAAGGGGTCGACATCACCTTAGTCGTGTGTAGCCTGCACTCAATGGTCATCTAGGTCCCCTTCTCGTCTGTGCCTCGGCTCGCCTGGAGATCACACCTCCGTAGCTCCCTTCTCCGAGTCACTGGGACCTCTTCCTCGTCGGCTACTCTCTCCTCTCTGGCAATTCTGCTAGAAGAGTATCTGTCTCTTGGTCTTTCTCCGCCCTCAAGTTTGTCATCTGTCTTCCCTGGAATAAGTAGTAGCTTTTCTGCTAACGGCTAGGTGCCGCCTATGGATTGAAAGAATAAGTGCCAGTATCTGCCTCAGGCTTTCACTAATATAGAGGTGCATTTTCTCATGGAAAATTCCAGCCCGTAACCTGCCGCCCACCAAATTCTTGTACCTCCCCGTGCCAAGGACACTTTCCCAGCCGGCCGGCCTGATGTAGCGTCTTCGGCATGAAGAAAAATACAATCCTTCGATAAGGGCCGGTCTGAACCGGTTCTCTCCAAGCGAATAACACCTCATAACTAAAACATCCCCTGTAACCTAGAAACATCTCAAGCTGCTGGAGCAGAAAGAAAGATGGAGTCTCCCCCGTTTGAGGCCTACCAGGCCTGAATTCAACACGGCTCCATGAAATACCCTCACTACAGGGCAGGTTATCCCTAAGACTAACGAATCTAACCCCTAGGATATGTGTGCAAGCCCTAATCTATGGGGAAGAACACAGGATCATGTCGAAGTGCCTAGTAAATAGACTTCATTCACTACTCTAACCCTTAGGCTTGAATGGTAATAGACTGAAGTCACCCTAATCACCCATCAACACAATAGGGCCGGGAAAATCGAGCAGTACAACAAGTCAAAGGAAGAAGAAATTTATGAACATTTTAGCATACATCCTCTTCATTCAAAAGAAGTTATGGGAGACAATATTGATCTCTTTCAGATGAAGAAAGCAAAAGGAACTCCCGTGAGTGTATGGGAGGAGAGCTTGGAAGCTCGATGTTTTCCCCAGCTGTTTCCTAAAGGAAAAGGAGGACGATACGATGAACGTCCAGAACAGATTCCAGCTTCTGAGTATCGGACTACAAGACTATATGCTGAAGATCCCAGATTTCGACAAAGTATTCCTTATTTGTTCCATCTTTTACTTGAAAGCGACTTGTCTGCACTGTCTTATGCAGTAAATCACATTTTAAAAAGTGGAGTACATTTACAAAATGTGTCTGCTAAGGATTTTATGGAGAAAGTGCAGCACCGAGATGATCATTTGGAAACACAACTGATCAATCTGATGGCTTGTCAGCGTGGGACAAATGAATATTGGTACCGACGCCATGGTGAACTAAAATGCATGTTACGGAATTTAGGAACACCAACATGGTTCCTTACCCTAAGCTGTGCCGAGTACGCTTGGGATGATTTACTGGATTTTCTACGAGAGGCCAATTCAAACATTAAAAACATCGAATACAAGACAGCAGGAGAACTGTGCTCATTGGATCCGGTTAATGTTTGCAGATATTTCAATCATAGATTTGAGGCTATGATGTCCTTCATCTGCAATAAAAAAAATCCACCTCTTGGAGAAGTAGTGGATTTCTTTTGGAGAAAAGAGTACCAGGCAAGAGGTGCTCCTCATATTCATATGCTGTTGTGGATCAAGGATGCCCCAAAGTTTGGAACAGATACTGATGAAGCAGTGTTATCTTACATTGAAGAATATGCAACATGTGCTATACCAAAAAGCACAGAAGAGAACAAGTTAAAGGAGCAAGTTTTACGTTTCCAAAGTCATCGGTGTGGAAAATACTGTCGACGGAAATACAAGAGCAAAGAAAAATACTACACTAAATGTCGATTTGGATTTCCTAGACCTGTTCTTTCAAATGGAAGAGTAAACAGTTTTATGTCAGCTGTGAGACATACTATCACAAGAAAATCACCTAAGAATACCTACAACCTAAAAAGAAAAGAAGAATCCAAAAATATAAATGACTACAACCCAGTCATTTTATCCATGTGGAACGCTAACATGGATATACAGTATGTTGCTGACAATTCCATTGCTGTTGCTCGATATGTAACGTCTTACATTACGAAATCAGAAAAAACAGAATTGAAGGAAATGTGGGAAGAGATTTCTCACGAGAAGACTGTCAGTAAGAAGCTGTACAGTTTCAGTTTGAAGATGTTATCGCATCGAGAAATTGGATCCTACGAATGTTCAGATAGGTTATCTTCTGCAAGTCTCTACTCGAAGTCAAGAAGAATAATTTGGGCAAGTTTAGGCCTTGCAGCAATGAGAAATCGGGTACTGAAATCTGTAGGAGAAATTGAATATTTGGCCGAGAATGACCCAGAAAGTACAGATATTTTGAAATCAAACATGTTGGACACTTATTATCCCAAGAGAAGTCATCATCTGGAGAACATGTGTCTCTATGAAGTGTTGCAGAACTACATTTATTCACGGAAAGCTGCAGAAGACATCAACAATGGAAAATATAAAGTCGTTGGTGAAGAAGGATGTTTGGTGAAGCAAACAAAAGGAAGTTTGATAAATCACCGGAAGCTGAGTTGTGACACTACTGACAAGAAGGAATTTTACTACTTGGCTCTTTTACAGTTGTTTAAACCATGGCGTACAGAGGATGAACTACTGGGAGAATTTCAAAGCTATGAAGATTCTTTTAATGCTTGCAAAGACAGCATACAATGCAGTACATTCTCAACTTATCTGCAAATGTTAAATGAAGAAATTGAACAGGAAACTACAATTGCAGCAGAAATAGCTAGAGACAGTTCTCAGGACAGCCAAAGTTCAAGAACACTCAGTCAAGATCCCCTAGGACAACCAATCGTTGAAAATGAAGCATCAATAGCCATGAATGAAGTGGAAACGGCTATGAATCAAGCTCAAGAAGAATTTATAGACTTAGAAAATTTGGAAAGACAACTGAATCAAGAGCAGCAACAAATTTATGAAGAGATCAAAAACAAAATTGATCACGGATTTCTACATGAAAAAAAAGAGTGCTCATGCACATCATTTCATCCAATCAGGATGTATGTAAGCGGACAAGCTGGAACTGGAAAAAGTTTCCTAATAAAAGTCATCAGAAGCTACCTAAAGCAAAAAACGGATTCTACTTTGTCTTGTGTGGTTACTGCTCCAACTGGGTTAGCAGCATATAACATAAAAGGAATCACTTTACATCGTTTGCTAATGTTACCAGTGGAGCATGAGAACAAAATACAATTCAACAAGCTAACTGGAGAAGCATCCTTGGAAGTTTCAAGAGTATTGAAGAAGATGCAAGTTCTCATTATTGATGAGGTGAGCATGGTATCAAACTTAATGCTTGCCTTTGTGCATTTAAGAATGCAGCAAATTTTGAAGACAGACTATGACATGTTATTTGGTGGAAAACACGTCATAGTTTTTGGAGATCTTTTGCAACTTACTCCAGTTAAAGGACAACCAGTATTTAATACTGTCACACATGAAGACACAAAGAAGTCATTGGGAAGCATCGGAAATACAAATATTTGGTCCTTCTTTGAGTACAAGGAACTTACTACTAATATGAGGCAAGCAAGCGATGAAGAATATGGAAGTATTCTGAAGGATATCAGAATTGGACTACTCACAGAAGTTGGCAAAAAAGCATTACAGAGTCGGCTGCTACATAATTTATTTCCAAAGGAAGAAATAGTTGCAGAGAAGATATACAAGAACATTGCAGAAAACAAAAGTGTCATCTGCTTAATGCCAACTCTACGTGAATGCTCAATATTCAATGAGGAGCTTTTGAAATTGGAAAAGGAAGAGATCAGGAAATTGGAAGCAGTGGACAAAATTGAGGATGGAAGAATTACTGTCACAGTAACAGGCAAAATGAAAAATAAATTGGACTCACTAGAGAAGAACATCTCCAAAACAGCTGGATTAGAAAAAAATCTATATGTTTGCATGAACTGTAGAGTATTTTTAAGAAGAAATTTGGATGTTGAAAAAGGTTTAGTTAATGGAGCTATGGGAAGAGTTGTGGGTTTTATTAATTATCAGAAAAAAGAAGGAATTGAATGTTTAAAAATAAAATTTGATCAGATAGAAGAAGTTAAAGATATTTGTCGTTGTACAGTTCGTTTCATGCTTGTGAAAGACTTATATGTACGTAGGAAGCAGTTTCCGTTTTCTCTAGCATATGCTGTAACTATTCACAAGTCTCAAGGATTGACTGTAGATTGTGCATTTGTGAACATTGGTTCAACTGTGTTCAAAGAAGGTATGGCATATGTTGCTTTGTCACGAGTGAAAACATTATCAGGTTTATTCATGATAGAGTTTGATGACTCAAAAGTTAGTGCTGATACAAACTGTGTAAAGGAGTATAATAGATTAAGAAGAAGCTATGCTCCTCATTTAGGTCAGTATCCTGTGTTAGAGAAACGTGTAGTTTCTCGTAAAAGAAAAAATGACAATATCTGTAATGAAGATGTAGAGAAGAGGAAAAAAAAGAGGAGTGATGTAATTGCAAGCAAAAAGAAAAAGGAAAATGAAGAACAGGTTGTAGGATGTCATTTTGAAAATAGCTCTGGTGTCAACTGCTACGCAAATGTAGTGCTGAATGTTGCATTTTATCTGGAAAGTTTGCAAGAGCAGATAATAGTAAATCAGGGAAAAAGATTCTGTTCAGAGCTGAGTCTCCTTTTTCAAAAGCTGAGTAAAGATAAAACTCAAATAGAAAGTGCTACTGAAATTAGAAAACTTTTAGATGTATGTTCAGGACGAACACAGTTTTCTCAAAATGTACAGCAAGACGTACAGGAATTTTTGATGTATTTTCTTCAGGTAGTGGAAGAAGAAGGAGTTCCCATTGACATTTTTTTTGGTCTCTCTTATAAATGGGAACATAGTTGTGATAATTGTTATAATATATGTGGTTCTAATGTTGATAATGAAAGGTTTATTTATTTGACATTGCCAGAAAGTAAAACAGTTACTTTTGCAAAATTAGTTAAAGATGCTAATCATAGCATGAAATGTGGTGAGTGTAAATCTGACATGTTTTCAACATTAATTTTAAAGGAATACGGACAGTATGTAATTTTAATGATGCAACGATGTAGAGCTGATGGTTCAAAATTGGATACTTTAATAAAGAAGTTTACAGGACAGCAATTATCAATTTCAGGAAAAACTTTTGTAACTGTTGCAATAATTTTCCATGATGGACCTACTGTTACTTCTGGACATTACACAGTTTATCTTAAATGTGAAAAAGGTTGGACACTGTGTAATGATTCCCAATTGATTTTCAAACAACGTTTGCCTTTTGATTTAGCAAATTCCTATCTAATCTTCCTGAAACCTAAATTTTAGACAGATTTGGCAAGATCTGGACAAAATAATTTTACCATTTTACTGGATTACCATTGCAATTTTGTAGAAAAAAGATTTTTTAAATTATCATTTGGCCTAATGGAAAGATAACCAATTGTAATGTGGACTTTTTTAATTTTTAATGAAACTTTGAAAAACCAATAATTTAGAGATAATCGGTAACATCTGCACAATTTAAATTTTGGAATGTTATTGGACTGCCATTGGAATTTTTTTCAAAAATGATTTAAAAAATTACTATTTGGCCATGCGGAAAAGTAACCAATTCTATTGTGGACTTAATAAATTATTCCAAAAATTTTCGTGAACCAAAATGTAACAGAGAATCGGTGAGATCTGGACAAATTAAACTTTAGAATTTTATTTGATTACTGTTGGAAATTTATTCCAAAAAAAATTTTAAAATTACTATTTGGCCTAAAGGAAATGGAATCAGATGTATTGTGGAGTTATTTGAGATATAATATTGTGATTATACTTCTGAAACAAACATATCAGACGGTATTTTAAAGAAATAACTATTGGTATTAGATGATATTTTTTTAGAATATTATGCATTTCTATAATGTTAAGTTTAAGTAAAAAGAGATTCTGGGCTTTTTTATTACAATCTTTGTGATTGTTATTTTTTTTTGCCCGCTGTAAAATGATGAATGCAATTGCTTTCACAATTTATAGTGAAATGCAATATATTCTGAAAACAGCAAAAATAAGGCAAAAATATTTTTGGGAAAAAAATGTAAATATGTGTACTGTATTATAAAATGTTTTAAAAATATTAATACTTTTTTCTTTTTTTTCAGATTCATATAGAAAATTTTCGAAAACTAGAACCATTTTTAAAGCTATTTTTAAAAAAAACAAATGAATAAATATTTTTTTGAGTGAGTATGGTAAGTCAATAATAATAATTGTAGTCTCTCAAGGACCTTGTAATGTGATAATTGATTTTTAGTGTTTTTTTTTAAAAATAAAAAAAAAGTACGCGCACCGTACGCGTACGGTAAAAAAAAAAAAAAAAGTTTTTAAAAACATATGTAAAAAAAAGATGAAAGATAAGGTTGGCTCTTAAAAGAACCGTTGTGTTCATGCAGGGACAGAGGAAAGAAAGCATGGGAAAATTATTCAAAGCGACAAATGTGCTGATCTATTTAGTTGTTCACTAGGGAAACACTGGTCTCCCTATGGCAAATTAGATCTTGACAAAAGGCGCATCGAATATCAACCCTTCGAAATCGAGGGTTCATTTCCAGAGGGCCAGCAAAAGGAGATTCTCCCCCCACAGATGAAGGGCTCACCTGACCTGCAAAAGAAGGAGTCAGCTCTGCAGATGATGGTCCAGGCTGAGCTGCTGTGGATGTACTTGCTTGTCTTTCTGAAGAGTTACCTCCAAAAAGATGACCATGTGTCCTTTTGTGTACATCCTTGAGGTGTCTCTTCATGGTGTGATTCCCAAAGGAATACTTCCTGTCAGGATTACCTCTAGAAAGTACACGCTGACACAGCCTGCAAGTTACTAAGGGTGCATTCACCTTTTGCTGGCCTTCAGGAAAAGTAAAATAATCCCATACATAAGAGGGCTTTTGTTTCCTCGATCTCTGCCTCAAGACAGTGCTGCTAGTGCTAGCCTCACTCTCAGAAGAGCTCTGCTGTTCTGCCATCGTATCCCAAAGACAAACCAGCTCCTTCTCCTAAGGGATCACAAGCAGAAATGAGGGGAATGGGTGTGGTGTAGGAGAGTTCTAGAACTGAAAGTAGTTTCAACCAATCAAAAGTTGTGTTTCATGATCACATGACCTACCGTAAGCTTACGGTGCGCTTACGGTGCGCTTATGGCAAAAAGTACGCATGCGCGTAAAAAAGACACGCGCTTGCGCGCATGCGCATAACAGACACTACCCGACATTTCCGCGTAACGTGCGCGTGTAGCGCACACGCGTACGCGTCCCACGCGGAGTACGCGCGGCTACGCAAATTGCGTAACTATACGCAAGCAGCGTGGATAAATTACGGACATAGCGTAAACCGTACGCTTACCGTGAGCTTACGGTACGCGTACTAAAAAAATAATAAAAAAAATAGAAAAAAAGTACTGCAAATAAATTTTACATGTTTATTTTAAAAAATATATTAAAAAAAACATATTAAAGAATTTTAAAAATTTAATCATAGTCTTTATAAAAGGTAAGAAAATTAAAATAAAAATATGTTAGAAAAAATAGAAGAAAAAAAAAAATTAGCATTTAAAAAACCTTGCAAATTCACTGAAAAAACCATGGGTTTCACACACGTTATAGTTAGGACTTAGCATTTAAAAAACCTTAGAAATTCAGTGAAAAAACCATAGGTTTCACACACGTTATAGTTAGGAATTAGGATTTAAAAAACCTTAGAAATTCAGTGAAAAAAACCATAGGTTTCACACATGTTATAGTTAGCTGGACATTTTACTCGTAAAAAACCATTGAAATTGCCACGTTATAGTTAGTTCAGCTAACTATAACTCGCGCGCCCGCAATGCACTGCTGATGACGTCACATATTACATCACTCATGACATGGTCAGTGACATCACTCATGACATCACTGATGACATCTCAAATGACATCACTGATGACATCATCCTTGTGATAGAGTGGTAGACCTCCTCTCACCCTAATATAACCTTTGATACACACATACAAAAATAGAGACTAAAATTTACAAAAGAATGGACATACCAATAACAGTTACAACAACCTCTTCAGTAATTCTAAGATCCACATACACATCCATTCATTCACCAACAGTTCAATACAGTCACTCATACATGTACTCACTTATCATATGTACTCATACACCTATACATCCTGTTACACAATGCCACTTATCCATAGAGCTACTCACACACATAGTCACCCATGCTAATAAAGAATAAAACATACATTTACTTGCATATACAGTTATTCACACACCACCACACTTACTTCTACGGAAACTTACACATACTTAGTCTTTTAAACAATCACTTATAGAAACACATACTTATTCATACAGGAACTCTTCCAATGTCTCACTCTCACATATACTCACTTATTTACACCAATAGTCACATATACTAGTTTAAAACATATGTAGTTACTCATAAAGACACTATTGAGACAGTCATTCACTCACTAACACACCCATACACACACTCATCCACCCATACAGTCCTGCACACATGCTGTCTTCAACATATACAAAGAGTGAGCCACTCATTCATGCACCTATGCACTACGTAATACCCGCCACCGAACCATGAAGACACTCAGACTGATACTCAAAAAACCAACTAATAACCCATATAGACACCCATGTAGCTACTCACCAACCCATGCAGCCACATATACACAAAGTGAGAGACTGATACAGATATTTCCATATTTAAACATTACTCACTAAGCCATGTATTCACTATGATACACTTAATCAGTCAGCTACACAATCAATTTTTCAAAAACAAATCATCCATTTAGACACTTATATACCCATTTATTCTTCCATCGACCTTGACATATACATAAATAAAACATATTTAATTTTCAGAAAAACACACATTCACTGGATGATGTCATCAGTGATGTCATTTGAGATGTCATCAGTGATGTCATGAGTGATGTCACTGACCATGTCATGAGTGATGTAATATGTGACGTCATCAGCAGTGCATTGCGGGCGCGCGAGTTATAGTTAGCTGAACTAACTATAACGTGGCAATTTCAATGGTTTTTTACGAGTAAAATGTCCAGCTAACTATAACATGTGTGAAACCTATGGATTTTTTCACTGAATTTCTAAGGTTTTTTAAATCCTAATTCCTAACTATAACGTGTGTGAAACCTATGTTTTTTTCACTGAATTTCTAAGGTTTTTTAAATGCTAAGTCCTAACTATAACGTGTGTGAAACCCATGGTTTTTTCAGTGAATATATATATATATATATATATATATATATATATATTCACTGAAAAAACCATAGGTTTCAGACAGGTTATAGTTAGCTGGACATTTCACTCGTAAAAAACCAATGAAGTTCCCCCTATAGTTAGTTCAGCTAACTATAACTCGCACGCCCGCAATCCACTGCTGATGACGTCACATATTACATTACTCATAACATGGTCAGTGACATCACTCATGACATCACTGATGACATCTCAAATGACATCACTGATGACATCACTGATGACGTCATCCATGTGATAAATTACCACATCTTCTCACACCCTAATATAACCTTTGATACACCGACTCAAAATTTCTCAAAACCATACAAAACCATTACAAACCATTTAAATGCTAATTCCTAACTATAACGTGTGTGAAACCTATGGTTTTTTAAGTGAATTTGCAAGGTTTTTTAAATGTTAATTTATGAATGTATTTTTATATTTTTAAAATATTTATTTTACAATAAGCTACCTATATATATAGTTATAGATTAACTTTATCCTGTAATATGGAATGGCTCATTTTTTTTATTATTTGGATAGAGTTGAACAACATAGTTAATATCTTCTATAAACTTATAAACATTTTTCTTTTTTTTTTAAGGGTTTTTGTCCGTGCGCGCATGGTGCACACATGCGTACGTAATCCGTGTGCGCATGTGTACGTGCTCCACGTGCGCATGTGTACGTCGTGCGTGCACCGTACTTGCGTGCTCCGTACACGCATGCGCGCGTGCTCAGTATGCGCATGCGTGCGTGCTCTGTACACGCATGCGTGTGTGTCCGTGCGCGTACGCGTATGCGCACGTGCTCCGTACGCGCATGCGTGCGCGCTCCGTGCGCGCACCGTGCGCGCACGGCAAGTCATGTGATTTAGAAACAACACTTTTCATTGGTTTCAGTTCCAGAAACTTCCAACACCACACCCACTCCCCTCATTATTACTTCTGATTCCCTGGGAGAAGGAGCTGAGCAGCTTTTCCAGTACTCCAGTACTTGAGAATGGCAGAGCAGCAGTCATCTTCTGGGAGTGAGCAGGAGACCCTTGTGAGACAGAGACAGAGGAAACAGAAAGACTCTTTTATATGGCAATTTTTTACATTTCCACAGGGGCAGAAGAAGGTGAATGCTCCAAAAGTCACCTGCACTCTTTGTGATCGTGTCTTATCACGAGGAGATCCTAAAAAGAAATACTCTTTTAGTATATTCACTATGATCAGGCACGTTAGAGATGTACATCCTGTGGCGTATGCTCGAGCTGCTAGAGAAAACCCTCCAGCAGCTCAGCCGAGCACATCCGCAGCAGCTCAGCCGAGCACATCATCGGCAGCTCAGCCGAGCACTTCATCTGCGGCGGCAGCTTCACCTGGTTCGGTTCCTCTGGATATACACCCTCTGTTTAAGAGGGTGCATATACGGTGCAATGCGTGCAATGCTCTTCTCTCTTATGCGGACACCAGCATTCCGCTAATAGAGAGCAAGATACAGCAGCACACGTGCGGCACCCTATAATTTTTGCCATGTCTTTTTTTTCCTCTGTCCCTCAATTAACACAACAGCTCATTTTAGAGCCACCTAACATCTAAACACTTACATTTGATTTTTAATTCTATTTTTTTATGATTCTGCCGTGCGCGCACCGTGCGCGCACCTCACAATTTAAAAAAAAATAAATGTTTTTTTCATCCTTCATGGTCCTTCAGGGACCCCCTGACAAAAGCTAGGGGGTCAGGAACTCTGTACCCTGCCCCCTTTTCACGTTCTCCATCTTTCTTTTTCACTGTCACACACAAAATGGCAGTCGACACTTTCTGATTTCGACCGATTCAAATGTTGACTGACATGAATCCACCAATCAGAATTAAGCTCGCGCACGGCACCGTGCGCGTACCGTGCACGCATGGTGCGCGGCTATAGATATTTATGTGCTTTTAGCTGCAATTTTCTCAGGAACTACTGAACAGATTGACACCATATATGCAAAAGGCATATGCCTGACCTGAGGACTACCTCTTTGCCAAATTTCAAGTAATTCTGTTCAGCCGTTCGGGCTGTACCTTCGACTAAAGGTACTAAGGGAAAATGCATGGGGAAAACGCGTTTTGGGACCCCCCTTTTTTCTCAGCCCCCGCTTGACGAATCACCCCGAGACTTCCAGGGTAGGAGCTGAGCGGAGCGCCCCATTAGTTTTGAAAATTTCGCGAGGATTCGTCAACCGGCGCCAAAGTTATTCAAAATAGAATTTTCCGATTTCCTATGGAAACACGGTCCTAACTATAACTATCTACTGGCAACCGCCAGTAGATAATATATAATATATATATATTCCACAGCAGGACCCCAGGGGTACCACCATCCAAAGAAAGGCGCAACACCAGGAAACAGACTCCAAATGCAAAGTTGAGAGTTAAATGATTATTTATTCAAGCATTGGGGGCCGATTCCGATCCTGGAAAAATGTCCCCGTACGAATCGTATCCGGATTTTTTTCCGTACGAATCGTACAAGTACCGTACAAACTGGCAAGTACGATTCGTATGGGAAAAAGTCCATACGAATCGTATTGGGAAAATTCCCCCACACATCCTCGGGCCAGAAAAAGTTTCCGACACGTCCCCGGACGATTTTACGAACAAACGTGAAAACTCAAGTCCGAGCGCGCAAGTACGATCCGTACCGGGCGTCCGATGTTACAACTGCATGGAAAAAACACTGTACGGACTGAACTCCCATAGCAACCATGGAGACATGTGCCCGCATACGCGCCGAACCCCCCCAGCCCCCGTATGTACGCGCCGAACCCCCAGCACCCCCGCGGAAGTACGCGCCAAACCCCCACCCGTGTAAGTACGGACCGTACCCCCAGCCCCCCGTGTATGTATGGACCGTACCCCCAGCCCCCCGTGTCTGTACGGACCGTACCCCCAGCCCCCCGTGTATGTACGGACCATACCCCCAGCCCCCGTGTATGTACGGACTGTACCCCCAGCCCCCATGTCTGTACGGACTGTACCCCCAGCCCCCCCATGTAAGTACGGACCATACCCCCACCCATGTATGTACGGACCATACCCCCAGCCCCCCGTGTAAGTACAGACCGTACCCCCACCCGTGTATGTACGGAGCGGACCCCCGGGGTCCGCTCCGTACATACACGGGTGGGGGTACGGTCCGTACTTACACGGGGGGCTGGGGGTACGGTCCGTACATACACAGGTGGGGGTACGGTCCGTACATACATGGGTGGGGGTACGGTCCGTACATACACGGGTGGGGGTTCGGCATGTACTTCCACGGGGGGGGCTGGGGGTTCAGCGCGTACATACGGGGCTGGGGGGGTGTTCGGCGCGTACATACGGGGGCTGGGGGGGTGTTCGGGGCGTACATACGGGGGCTGGGGGGGGTACGGCGCGTACATATGGGGGCTGGGGAGGGTACGGCGCGTACCGGGCACCCTATTCCGCTGGCATCGCGGCGTACTTAGCTTTTCTGGCACTTTTTGGGTGCCGTAAAAATATTGCCGTCCGGACTGCTGTGGGTACGAATCGTACTTGCTGGTACGTTAAAACAAGCCTACCTCCGTCCGGACATCACGTCCGGATCTCATTCATATGTATTTTTCAGTCAGTCGGTGTTTTTTCCGACTCGTACGGAAATGGTGTTTCCGTACGAATCGTACTTGCAAGTTTGTAGGGTTTTTTTCCCGGGTACGAGTCGGACGGAGAAAACGCTCCGACCGACGGTTCGTACCCGGTTTTTCCAGGATCGGAATCGGCACCCAAGTGTCCAAATGAAGCGTTTCGGCCGCCAGACATGCAGCCTTGATCATATATATATATATATATATATATATATATATATATATATATATATATATATATTACCTACTGGCAGTCGCCAGTAGGTAGATATAGTTAGGACCCTGTTTCCATAGGAAATCCGCAACATTCTATTTGGAATAACTTTGGCGCCGGTCGACGAATCCTCGCGAAATTTTCAAAATAGGTGGGGCGCTCCGCTCTGCTCCTACCCTGAAAGTCTCGGGGGGATTCGTCAAGCAGGGGCCGAGAAAAAAGGGGGGTCCCAAAACGCGTTTTCCCCATGCATTTTTCCATAGGACCTTTAGACACAGCTACAGCCCGAACGGCTGAACAGAATTACTTGAAATTTGGCAGAGAGGTAGCCATAAGGTCAAGGAAGTGTCTTTTGCAGGTCTGGTGTAAATCTGTTCAGTATTTCCTGAGAAAATAGCATTTAAAAGCATATATATATGTGGGCGGAGCCTAACCACACATCTCATCCTGAGATCTGATTGGCTGTCAGCACTTCATCCAAGAAGTGTTGGCAGCCATCTTGGGACCAATATACATGATAGCACCTCATTAAAAAGCATTGCAGTTAATAGAAGGTTTTAAGACTTTAGTTACATTATAAATCATTTGTTGATGGTACCATACTCATTTTAGGAATTGTGGTATGTTCTAAGGTGATTTCACCATGTGAAAAAGCCTTCTGCTGGGATATCATGATTGAGAGAAAAATATTTTCTCATGCTTTTACCACAGAGGTTTGGAAGGTGATCTATAGGCTAAACTGAGAGCTTATTTTCTGTAAATTCACATTATCTTTCTCAGTCATGTGAGAATGAAGTCTGACATTCTCAGTAAAACATGTACATCCAACAAGGGCAGAGACTGTCAGTTGATTCCTTTGTGTTCTACTGCAGCTTCCCAGAGTGTTCCAAAGAACTACTAGAGCGCTAACAGTCCTACTTATGATAAACGTATGGCACACCTTAAGCCATCTTGCTTGGATTAAAGTGGTAACTCTTAAAACATTTAATTTAAAAAGGAACAAAATGAGGGGGTTCATTTTTCCATAAAAAGTATGATTAGTGCTGCAGAAAGAAAAATTAGGGCACATTTTGAGTGACTTCTCAAATCCTCTTCTATTTCATTAAAAAATTCTGACATGCAGACTGAAACATGCACTTTCAATACCAGCAGCAGTTTTCCCTGGTGAGCAGTAGCTTTACTACAGTGATCTAATGAGCAAAAAGAGTGCTAACATTCTGAATTTATGGCAAATGTGTGACACATCTGAATGCCTTCTTGATGGAATCAAAGTAAAAAACTGAAAGTATTTCCTACTGAGGAGACTGCAGAAAATGAGGAAATTAGGAAACTTCATAACAAAGAAGTCTCCCAAGATGGCCACCAGAGACAAAAGAGCCCAAATGTAGCCCAAATATCACCCAGATGTAGCCCAAGTATAGCCCAATGACAGAATGTCCCAGAATGTTCTTAAAAACAACTAGAGCGCTTACTATCTTCATTATGACAAATGTAAGGCACACCTGAAGCCATCTTGATTGGAATAAACTGGTAACACTTAAAACATTTAATTTAAAAAGGAACACAATGAGGAGGTTCATTTTGCCATAGAAATTATGATTAATGCTGAAGAAAGAAAATGAGGGCACATTTTGAGTGACTTCTCAAATCCTCTTCTATTTCATTAAAAAATTCTGACATGCAGACTGAAACATGCACTTTTAATACCAGGAGCAGACTTCCATGGTGCAGTAGTTTTACTACAGTGATCTAATGAGCAACTAGAGTGCTAACATTCAGAATTTATGGCAAATGTGTGACATATCTGAATACCTTCATGATGGAATCAAAGTAAAAAACTGAAAGCATTTCCTACTGAGGAGACTGCAGTACATGAGGAAATTAGGAAACTTCATAACAAATAAATCTCCCAAGATGGCCACCGGAGACAAAAGAGCCCAAATGTAGCCCAAAATCACCCAGATGTAGCCCAAATATAGCCCAATGACAGAAGTGTGCAAAACACTTATTATTTTGTGTTTTTGCAGTGTTATATAGTGCAGACTTGTCAGGTATTGGAGTGCTTTACATGAGCATTGGTTACATCACACAAGAACAAATTCATTTTGGTTGTAGACATGGGGAGACTAAGTGATTTGACCAGAATCACAGAATGTCGAGCTGAAGCAGAAACTTCAACCTGGTTCCCCAGTTGCAAAGTCTGCAGTTCTGGAAGTAACACCACATCCTCTCCCCTAAGTGCAACATTTAATCAAGTGGTCAACTGGATAAAAAAACATAAAGATAACAAATAATTTAAAAGTGCTTTGTCGCTATTTGAAAACTCAGAAAATATGTCCTTATTTTAGTCTTTTAGAGCACTAACCATAATTTTGATGCCAATAAGACCCTCTCATATATGTAATTTGTAAAGGAAATGCTCTAGGTATTACAGTTTTGATTACATCAAGATGATGTCAGGCGTTCCACACTTTTGTAATAAATATAGAATGTTAGCAATCTAGTTGTTCATTAGGATACTGTTGAGAGGCAGAGGCCAGGGGCACGGACTCTGAAAATTGAAGGCAGGTAGGAGGGTGCAAAGGCAACAATTTAACCACACTGAGCAGGCAGGAAGGGCCGTGGAAGCACAACAGACTATGGAGGGCAGTGGAAAGGGGGGCAGGGGCAACAAACCAACAATACAGGACTTGCAAGAGAGGCTGTTGGAGGGAAGATCTATTACGGGTCAAGGAAGCTAGGGGCGGTCCCCAGATCCCCGGGAGCCACCACAGAACTGAGCAGGAGAGTGAGTCAGGGACAAAAGGGGCACCTTAATTTGAGCCGGGGTGCCTAGGAACGCTTGCTCCAAAAATGAAGAAAACAGACATATGAGACATGGAATTGGAGGCAGAATACAATGGCAGTTTAATGAGAAGATGCAACTTCAAAGAAACCGCAGAATAGAGACATAAAGTACAAAATACAGAATCCAGATAATCATACAGCTGTCATAATATTCTCTGTATCTCAATTAATGTACTGACAGAGAGAGAGAGAAAACACATCTATAAATGCATCATGAGAAACAAGTTACACCAAGGAAAATGTTACCTAGGAACACTCACGTTTACTCTTAGAGCAAGCATTCCTGCAATTACAATACAAAATCTTTTAAATGCAAAAGTAAAGAGAACAATGGTTAAACATAACATGACATTTCATATAGGTAAAATAGAATAAGATACTTCAAGCAAAGCAGAGCAAGACATTTTAAGCAAAGGAAGACAAGAGCTCCCAGCTCTTGGGGAAAACCTGCACTGCCTGTTAACCTACATACAGACGGCGAGGTAGTCCGTCGATATCTGTGGGTGCTCCCTTTTTATATCATTTTGTGGGCTCCTTTGCACGCTACATCTACCTACGTATGCTACCCAAAAGCTTCGTCTGCAGATTTTACCAGACATTTCGTCATTTACCCACTTAATGCTGACAATGGACTGGGTGAAAAGGTCAGTCTCTCAGGCCAATCGCTTATCGTAAGTTCCATAGAGCAAGCAGAAAATAATGGGTATTGTATGGGAATTCAATATATTCATGTATAAAATCTCCTCAGTTCTCCTAACTTGACGCTCTGCGGTTGCCACTTCCTTAAAAGCGGGAAACCTGCCCAGGAAGCAAGTACCAGTCCAGGATGCAGCCTACTGTATGTCGACAGCTTCAGGGGGATGTTGAACTTTGATACCGAGCACGGAGCACTCGGGTAGGGTGGGGGCTACTAGTTTGGATCAGAAGGCCTCGCAGACCTGCCTTCAGACTGCTATACACTAAAATTGCAGAGCTATGGTCAATTTAACAAAGAGGCCTACATATTGAACAGAAGGGCCTACACAGGGGTTTTATGGTGGCTGAGTGGTAAGGATGTCTCAGGATAATTATATAGCAACACAGGACCCGCTGGTCAATTTAATACGGCCTACAAATGCAGCTGGCAGGGCAAGGACAAGGGTCTCATACTTCAGGTGTGGACAGAACGGGCCAGGGGCCCCCTGTGATACAAAATCTACCCTCCTTCAAGGCTGTGGCAATGTAATAGACCATTGTGGGCAGAAGGAAGAGGCAATGGTAGTACAACCATACATGCCAACAGACCCGATTCAGCCAGGAAACGTCCAATGTTTTTAAGCTCAAATGGGCTTTATTTGATCTGTCTCCTGTCTACAATATCCTCTTTTTCAATGTAACTCAAAGGGGAAAATCAATATCCCAGTTTTTTTTCAAAATCTCCCTCTTACCAAGTTCAAAATGTTCGCAAGTATGGTACATTGGATCATGGAAGGAAATGGGATAGGGACATGGACTTGGATAACAGAGGACAGGAGGGACATGGAGAGGTGCACCAAACTGACCCTGCAGGGCAGGCATCAGGGTTTGCAGCAGCACAATACACCACACAGGGCATGCAGGACGGGAGTGCAGCACAACAATCCATAGAAAGCAAGAGGGAGGGGACAGGACCATGCACATGGACAACAGAGAACAGAGGGGCAAGAGGCAATGGTAGCTAGCTGACCATAATGGACAGACAGGAGAGAAAGCTGCAGTATAACAGACCATAAAGGGCAGGAGGGACGGATCAGGGGCATTACAATGGAACAGACAAGCCAGGAGGGAGGGAGTAGGGCTGGGGGCAAGGGGGCAGGGCAGGAGCAGCAAGATAGCCATGGAGGTCAGGCAGGATGGGCACTAGAAGCAAGACACACCATGAAGAGCAACAGTGAGACTGTGATGGCATACACACAGACCATGGAGGGAAGGTGGGAGGGGGTCAGGGGCAGCTAACTGACCACACAGGGAAGGTGGGAGGGGCCATGGCAGCACAGAAGACCATGCATGGCAAGTGGGAGGGTTAGTGGCAGCACAATGGCTATGATGGGCAAGAAGGAGGGTGGAGGGGCATGCACAAAGGACGATGGAGGATAGAAGGAAGGGTCAGGACCTGTGCACAGACAAGAAAGTTCAGGGGAAGGGACCTCACAACAGACCACACGGGGCAGGCAGGAGGAGCAGTTGCAGCACAACAGACCAGGGAGGGCAGAAGGGTGTGGCAGTACAATGGACCATGTAGGACAGGAGGAAGAGGATAGGGGCATGGCATGTGGACAGGCAGGGTGGAGGTGGCAGGGACAGGTTACAGTCATCTGACAATGCTAGGCAGGTGGGAGGGGAGTGGCAGCTCAAAAGAACACTCAGAGTAGATAGGAGTGGCAGGTCCATGGGACATGGTGGGCAAAAAGGATGGAGCAGGGGCATGCACAAAGACATCGGAGGGCAGGGGGAAGGAGAATAGGGGCAGCAAGCTAAGCACAGAGTTTAAGCAGGAGGTCAATGATGGGGCATAGAATTGGGCAATGGAGGGCAGGAGGAGTGGACTGGTACATCATACTAAATTGAGGGCAGTGGCAGCACATCAGACCATGCATGGCAGGAGGGAGGAGGCTAGTCCATGGATTCACACAACAGAGGATAGGGAGGAAGGGGATGGGGCAGCAAGCTAACTGTTCAGAGAAGGCGGGTATTAGGAACTTTATTGTTTTTAAAACATTGTGTCTGTGCGAACTACTTAAAATATGAACAAGTATGCAGCATAATCTCACTTTTATTCAGGAAGAAGAGGACGTTTGTGACTGTGACTCCGGGCTCACTTGGCAGAAACACCCCCTGACCCTCCACCCCCTATCGCAAAATGTAATGCCCGTGAAAAGGGTAGGTGATCACAGTGTTATATAGAACATAGTCCTGAGAGCACGATTGAAAATGAAAACTAGATATAGTGTATGGTATAAACTATGCACCAAAAAGTGTGATATAAGATGAACCGGGCGTGAAATATAATATGCAATACATTGTGCGCAATGACAGATTCATGGGAGAGCGCGAGATAGCACAGGCACTAGCGCGTGCTATGCGATATGCGCCTTGGAGTGTAATATGCACAGGGCAGTGTTGTGTAACCTAACTAGTCTCTAAAGTTGTAATATAAAATATGTGCTGGGGAGTGTAACGTTGCATATGCACTGTGACAAAGATATGGATCCCAGATTGTAATATGTATGGCATAGCACTGTGCGTTATAACATAGGCATCGAGAAAGGCACGTTAGATGGGGCAATATAACCCGTGCGAAGACAAGTGTGGCATGACATATTCACGGGGTGGTGTTACAGTGCACATGGCCTAGAGAGTGTCATAGCATATGCACTAGCTAGTGGAATACAACACAGAGGTGTGTGGCACTCGGCAGGCAATGGTGGGTGTAACACAGCATTGGGCTCTGTCAGGAGCACGCTGTGACTCTCAAGTGATGTTCGTTCCCTTTCCAGAGAGTAAAATAAAAAGTATTACACATCCGGCAGTGGATGTGTGTTTTATTAACCGTGAGGGGGGTTTCTTGCATAGTTTTGGTCGAATTTTTGTCGAATCCCCTTTGAATGGCTTGGTGTGCATGTGTATTAAATGTGCCCGTCAATAGCTACCCATGTTTGTATAAATAAACGACAAGGGTGTCTACCAGGATTAGGCACGGTAGGGCATCAGACATGTCAGAGCTTCACTAGTGGTGTAAATACATTCCACGTGGATTCATTGCATGCATAGTCGCCTTTTAATGAATATCACGCAAATCGTCATGGTGATAGGTACGTACGGTTTGTCCAGCATGTCCTAGGTGTGTCTATAAATATATATTTTTTTAAAATAATAAAAAACAGTGGCCGGCCCTGGGGATTGGGGTCAAAAAAATATAATTAGGAGACTGGCCCTGGGGGATGGGGTCATCAGGGCCAATAAATTAGAATAAGAAGGGGAACCAAACAGCCCCCCTTCTTAAAAAACTAAAATAAATAAAAGACTGGCATCGTGCCGGAGGCCATGCCCCCTCCGTGCAGCACTCTGCAAACGCGCCCCCAACAGGCATCTCCAGTATGCGCCAGGGAGCTGCGCTGCAGCCAGGTGTTCTGAGGCCAAGCCCCTTTTTACACCTCTCTGCAACGCAGCTCTGTGGCGCTTACTGGAGGTACCTAGTGGTCTAGTTTGACCCTAGGGACCCTTAGGATTCAGGGGGACTTAATCTCTCAACTTAGAACAGCCACAGGGCGCGTTTACACAGTGGTGAAGGGAGGGGACGGGGCCTGAGGTGACGTGTGCAAACACGCACTATGGCACGTTTTAAATTGGGGATATAATTTCCCTTCAATACTGAGGGCCCCTGGGGGCTAACTAGCCCACCAAGTGCTTCCAGTAAGCGCCACTGAGCTGCATTGCAGAGAGGTGGTCCAGGCCGTGCCACTTTTTACACCTCTCTGCAACGCAGCTCTGTGGCACTTACTGGAGGTACCTAGTGGGATAGTTGGACCCTAGGGACCCTCAGGATTCAAATGAACTTAATCTCCCAACTAAAAATGGACACAGGGCGTGTTTACACAGTGGTGAAGGGAGGGGACGAGGCCTGAGTTAACGTGTGCAAAAACGCCCTGTGGCCTGTTTTAAGAGGTAGTTTTAATCCCCATGCCCTATTATACACTAGGGGCTTACAGAGGAGGTCATGCTAATCACAGGGGGACCCCAACGCATAATGTTCCCTAGTGTATGTAGGTGTTTTCACTGTATTCTAAGTGTCTTTTAACATAGCACTGGCTCTAGGACTGGTTAGTCAGACTCAGTTACCACCAGTATCCGTCTGAAAAAGTTGAGGGTACAGGATGATTTTGCAACAAGGCTTCTTTCTGCTCTTCTTTTTGTTCTTTCTGCACGTTATCCTTCTTCCTGCACTTATCTTCGTATTTGAGGACTTCTGTTGCTTCTTTCTGCACTTCTTTTGTTTCTTTCTGTGCATTTTTTCTTCTTTCTTCACATGTCCTATCTCTGTAGGCATAGTTAGAAATTAGCATTTAAAAAACCTTTGAAATTCACAGAAAAAAACATAGGTTTCAGGCACGTTATAGTTAGGAATTAGCATTTAAAAAACCTCAGAAATTCACTGAAAAAACCATAGGTTTCAGGGGTGTTATAGTTAGCTGGACTTTTCACTTGTACAAAACCATTGAAATTCCCCCGTTATAGTTAGTTCAGCTAACTATAACTCGCGCGCCCGCAATGCACTGCTGATGACGTCACATATTACATCACTCATGACATGGTCAGTGACATCACTCATGACATCACTGATGACATCTCAAATGACATCACTGATGACATCACTGATGACATCATCCTTGTGATAGAGTGGCAGACCTCCTCTTCCCCTAATATAACCTTTGATACACACATTCAAAAATAGAAATTAAAATTTTAAAAACAATGGACATACCAATACCAGTTACAACAACCTATACAGTAATTCTAAGATCCACATACACATCCACTCATTCACCAACAGTCCTATACAGTCACTCATACATGTACTCACTCATCATATGTACTCATACACCTATACATCCTGTTACACAATGCCACTCATCCATAGAGGTACTCACACACATAGTCACTCATGCTAATAAAGAATCAAACATACATTTACTTGCATATACAGTTATACACACACCACCACACTTACTTTTACGGAAACTTACACATACTTAGTCTTTTAAACAATCACTTATAGAAACACATACTTATTCATATAGGAACTCTTTCAATCTCTCACTGTCACATATACTCGCTTATATACACCAATAGTCACATATACTAGTTTAAAACATATGTAGTTACTCATAAAGACACTATTGAGACAGTCATTCACTCACTAACACACCCATACACTCACTCATCCACCCATAGAGTCCTGCACACATGCTGTCTTCAACACATACAAAGAGTGAGTCATTCATTCATGCACCTATGCACTACGTAATACCCCCACCGAACCATGCAGACACTCAGACTGATACTCATAAAACCAACTAATAACCTATATAAACACCCATGTAGCTACTCACCAACCCATGCAGCCACTTATACACAAAGTGAGAGACTGATACAGATATTTACATATTTAAACATTACTCACTAAGCCATGTATTCACTATAAAACACTTAATCAGTCAGTTACACAATCAATTTTTCAAAAACAAATCATCCATTTAGACACTTATATACCCATTTATTCTTCCATCGACCTTGAGATATACATATATAAAACATATTTAATTTTCAGAAACACACACATTCACTGGATGATGTCATCAGTGATGTCATCAGTGATGTCATTTGAGATGTCATCAGTGATGTCATGAGTGATGTCACTGACCATGTCATGAGTGATGTAATATGTCACGTCATCAGCAGTGCATTGCGGGCGTGCGAGTTATAGTTAGCTGAACTAACTATAACGGGGGAATTTCAATGGTTTTGTACAAGTGAAAAGTCCAGCTAACTATAACACCCCTGAAACCTATGGTTTTTTCAGTGAATATATATATATTTAGCATACTATGTATACATGTGAAAATGTCCGGTCCGCCTGTTTGCCTCGGTGGCATGGAAACAATGGGTGGAACTGACATCAGCAAGCCGACGAGGTCGTCTTATGGACCCGATGACGTCATACGGTGTCGCCAGCGGAGCCGTGCTATCATGATGTCCTCATTGACTTGGGAGTGCTAGGAAAGAATTCCCGTGGAATGCTGGCGCAGGGGATATTCGCCTAAGTGTTCAGGCTAGTCCTTTGGGAGCAACTGTTTATGTTGCCACTCCAGAAACTGAAACCAGTGATCCGAGGGCAGAGGCCCTGCAGGTGGCACACTAGGTGGGGTTCCCAGTCATGTGCACCGGTGGAGCAGCGAAGTGACAAGCACCACAACCGACAAAAAAGGTAACGAGGGCACTGAATAACACAGGATCTTCTCTTTGTATCTGGTAGGAACAACAAGGTTAAAATGCCCCAGTACCAAAATGTAGAATTAGTGCAACAATGGTCTTCAAGATGACCTGCGATGCCGCTTCTGCCTCCCGTACCCTGGAGGCGGTACATGGGTCACGCGGTACGGTCATACTGCGGTGGGACATATACTCGTTGACATCTCATGGCACTGCTCCACACTTAAGGGAGGACACTTTCCATTAGCTGTGTTTTCTGATGACGTGTTGCACCGGCCCCGTACAACAACAGAACTCCTTCAGATCCAGACTCTTCCACTCTCTCACCGGAAGTGAAACCAGGCCACGCGGATACTTTCACAATACAACAGCCGGGAATGCACTTTTCGGTAAAATAACCACATTCCTTCCTCCTAATTTGTCAAAAAAACGACTTACTGAAGAACAGGGGCCAGTTTCAATCGGTAAACAGCTGTTACAATGACTTTTTTACTTCGCGATACCATTACAACGCATGCATTACCACGCATGCGTTGTACATCGCGAAGTCATTACTAAGCATTGTTTTAGAACGCATGGTCATTTACCACGCATGCCTTTACAACAAATTTTGTTATAAAGGTATGTATGGTAAATGACCATGCGTTCTAAAAAACATGTAGATGATCCACGTTGTTGTAAAGAAACAGAGGCTGTTCCGTTTCCACACAACGATGTGCACTGCCCCTCAGAGACGATGTGAAACAGGAACCACGAGGAGAGAGGAACCACGAGGAGTGGGAGGTAAGGGGAATTGGGCATGGGGTGGGGGTTTCTTTTCTAGGGTTTAGGGTAGTGCAGTGGTGTTTGGGTAGTGTAGGGGGTCGTGCTGGGGGTAGTGCTTTAAAGTTTAGGGTAGTGCATTGGTGTTTGGGTAGTATAGGGGGTCGTGCTGGGGTAGTGTTTTAGAGTTTAGGGTAGTGCAGTAGTGTAGGGGGCAGTGTTTTAGGGTAGTGCAGTGGTGTATGGGCAGTGTAGGGGGTCATGCTGGGGTAGTGTTTTAGGGATTAGGGTAGTGCAGTGGTGTTTGGGTAGTGTAGGGGGTCATGCTGGGAGTAGTGGTTTAGGGTTTAGGGTAGTGCAGTGGTGTTTGTGTAGTGTAGGGGGTCGTGCTAGGGATAGTGTTTTAGGGTTTAGGGTAGTGCAGTGGTGTTTGGGTAGTGTAGGGGGTCGTGCTGGGGGTAGATTTAGGGTTTAGGGTAGTGCAGTGGTGTTTGGGTAGTGTAGGGAGTCGCGCTGGGGGTAGTGATTTAGGGTTTAGGGTTATGCAGTGGTGTTTGTGTAGTGTAGGGGGTTGTGCTGGGGTAGTGTTTTACGGTTTATGGTAGTACAGTGGTGTTTGTGTAGTGTAGGGGGTTGTGCTGGGGTAGTGTTTTAGGGTTTAGGGTAGTGCAGTATTGTTTGTGTAGTATGGGGGTAGTGCTGGAGGTAGTGGTTTTGGGTTTAGTGTAGTGCAGTGGTGTTTGGGTAGTGTAGGGGTTTCTTTCTTTACTCAACTTCTTCTGGACTGGCTCCTCTGCGGCCCTCGAAGTTGCTTGATATCAAAGTCAGTGGATTCATTTGGCGAAGTGTCGTCTTCTAGCTGAGGCTGAAATTGAAGTGGAAATCAGCGTTCACAGCAATCTGGTCAGCAGCTATCCCATGTCGTCACCCATGAGGATGCTTCAACAGGCTCAATTACCCCACTTTGTAACATTTCATTCAACAAAGATTTAACATCATCCCTAACAGATAAAGGAATTCTTCTAACTTTGTGTTGAATGGGAAGACTATTTTTTTCATTTGGATAAAGTGTGAATAACATTTTAATTCACCTAACTCATCATTTTATACAGACTTAGTTTCTTGTAATATGTCATCTAGAGAATAGTCACCCACAACCATGACTTGAGAGGTTGCTCTGGGATTAATGATAATATGTAGATCATATTGATGAACCCATCCTAGTATAGGAGGGTCATCAACAGAGACATAGATCTTACCATTGATGGATCTGTTTTTAAAGCGACTATTAGATTAAAAATAACCTAAAATGTCAATATTGTCACCCTGATACCCAGTTGGAGATATGTTACTTTTGTGTAGAGGTTTAATGTTCCCCATTGACTATCCAATAAGGTTTGTGGAATAATAGTGTATCTTGAACCAGTATCTACCATTAAAGGCACTTCCCTACTGTCAATTATGAAAAGAGCTTTTGGTCTTTTTTGTCTCTTGTCATCGTCAGAAACAACGTCTATGTCATCAATGGCTAATAATCTATCTTCCTCTTTTTTAGTTTCTCTCATTGAATCTTGAATGACTGCAACTTTAGGACGACTTTTTGTTTTCCACATTTTCGAGAAATGACCGAGTCGGCCACATTTTAAGCATTCTTTGTTCGAGGTAAAACAAAACCTAGAGTCTGAGGTGTGTCCATTACTGCCACATCGTGAACAAAATTTGTTTGTAGACTTTGAAAGAGAGTTTTTTTTGTTGCTCGTTCTAATTTTATTCTTTACGGCGGCAACTGATTCATCAACGCCTGGATCACTATCGTTACCAGGATTTTTGTCAGATACTTCAGACACTTCTTGTTGAGTGCTGTTTTTCTTTTGTATTTCTTTCATACAAGAGTCTGATTCCTCAATTACCTTGGCAAGATCAATGGCTAATTTCAATGTAGGATTTTTTTACGGCCCATATCCTTTCTTGAATCTTTTTATTATTGCATTGAACTATTAACTGATCCTTAATAAGTTCGTCATTCATAGGCCCAAATTTACACTTTACTGATTGTTCTCTAAGTCGAGCAACAAAATCATCAATAGATTCTTCATTCCGTTGACGATGATTGTAGAATTTATACCTATTCATCACTAAATTTTCCTCCTTTGAAAATCATACTTCTAATCTACAAATAGCTTCCTTGTATTCATCAGGCATGGGTTGCCCATTGGCTTGTAAAGCCTGAGGAAGGAATCTGAAAATGCGTTGTCCCTCCTTTCCTAAAGTACTGAGAAGTAACGCTTTTTTCCGTTTCCCTGAAAATTCCTGCCCATCTAAAGCATCCAAATAGTTATCAAAAATGATGATCCAATCTTCCCACGGTACAGAGGGAGTCCCAGGCTCATTCAAAAATGGTGGTGGAAGAGTGACAGTTATTTGTTGTGCCATGACAGTTGATTATACTAATAAACTTAGATGAATTAGATGATAAACAATGATAGCTGAAAGGAAAATAATGTATATTTATATCCTATCAAAACTGAATGTTTACCAAATGATGAACAACAGAACGAGAATTAGATGCTCTCTGTCCGATAAAGAAGCCAAAACTGACAGCAGCAAACAGTTATCGTTGTGCGGCAACTGCGAGGAATTATCCTAAGATGGCCGCTTGCGTCGTGACACACTGCGTTGCGATGAATCAGAGGCATGGAACGCAACGTTCAGTGGCTTGCTGACGTTGCTAGCAATCCAATAATGTGAGGCTGCAGATAACAACAGGAAAGTGTTGCTTACTGACGCGTCATAGTAAACCTGGAAACGTGCTCGGAGGTAGAGACGTGTAAGGGGTACATGCGCAGGTAGCGTTAGACTCACGGTTGTGTTGAGGGATGTCAGCGAGACCTTTTTTCATCCGTTTTCAGCGTTTTCGGACAAATTCTACCCCGTTTCTTTCTTTACTCAACTTCTTCTGGACTGGCTCCTCCGCGGCCCTAGAAGTTGCTCCATATCGAAGTCGGTGGATTCGTTTGGCGAAGTGTCGTCTTCTAGCTGAGGTTGAAATTGAAGTGGAATTCAGCGCTCACAGCAATCTGGTCAGCAGCTATCCCACGTCGTCGCCAAATTGTTGAAGATGATTCTTGACACTTCAATGGGTGAGTATAAGTAGTTTATTGCAGAGCACAGCTAGGAAAGACACAAAGCCTGCTGACCAAACTACGAACTGATTCTCTTAGAACATTAGGGTAGAATAGAGAATACACGCAGGTATTCTGGAAGGGTAAGAGGAATGAAACATAGAGAAAGGCATACAGGTAAAGCATAGCCAATGTTACAATAAGTAACATATACAACGAACTGGTAACGCTTACCTTTCTAAACGCGGCACACAGCCAATGGACGTCCCGGCGAGAGTGAAAATCCAGGCAGCTGGGGCGCCGTATTTGTTGTGCTTGCGTCACGCGAGCTAATCTGCTACAATGTCTGGGATATGTAGTCCCGTGCCCGGAAACCAAAGGGGCGGTGTTAAATTGAAATTACATGCTTGTGTTTGTGTTGAAGGGGGTGTGTATCTTGTATAAATATCTTGTTACCCATGTAATGTCCAAATGGGCATAATTCGAGTACTTAGATATCTAGGGTATGTGGTCCAGTTTACGAAGAATATCAAGAAGAAATATTGATTGTGGCTATGTATTGATAGATTTTTGTAGTATTTGTGTATAGAGGCGGTGTACGCATGAAATGGCTGCCTGGTTGCTCAAATTGAGTCGCATGTGGAAAATCTGCCACTGTGTGTAAGGGTCTGTAAAACAAGGATGGCCTCACTCGCAGAGATGGGGCGCCTATTTATAATATGAGGTCCGGAGGGTGGTAATCTCCTCTCCTGTCATCACCTACATTACTGTGGATGGGTAGGGTGGGTGTTTTGTGCTGTAGGTCACCCACTGAGTGTATAACTCCATGTTGTATGTTTACACTAATTAGTGAGAAGTATAATCATCTAGCTAAATTGGTCCATGGAATGTCATCATTAGGCCCTAGTCTATCACTCTTCAGCCTAAACACCAAAAGTTGTTCTCTATGAAAGAGCACAGTTTCCAAGGGCCCCATTGTGGTATATGCTGGTGCTTGTATAATACTACCCAGAAGATGTCGTTGGCTGTGTGGTACTGGTCTGCAAAGTGTCTGGTTAGTTTGGTATTCAGTTTCTGGCATCTTATAACACTCCTGTGCTCAGTAATCTTTGTTTTCACTTTTCGTGTTGTTATCCATACATACTTTAAATTTCAAGGACAATGCAGTTGGTAGATAACCCCTCTGTGTTGCAATCAATCGGTATGTGTGTTTAACTTCCAATGTGTGTAAATCAAAAAGGAGGGGGGGACTAGGAGCTAATTAAGGTCCAGTACCTGTGCTCCATGTAGTAGTATAGAACCAAAAATCGGGTTACTGTTCCTATAAGGAAACCATTACTTTCCACAAAGAATAGGGGAGAACAAAGGTGTCTAGGTTCTGACCTCACAGATAGAGCCAATGACAGATATTGTCTCTTGTTGCCTTCACACATCCAGAGGCATGTCATGCTTCATCATTGGGCTTTGCCCCTCGCTGGGCTGGCACTGCATTGCCCTATGGGTCCCTCGAAGGATCACTTTGGCGGAGATCTTTTAATTATGCTGTATGATGAGTGAGGGTGTGAGGCTTCCCAGTGAAAGGGAGGGTTTGTGTGAGGGTGAGTGACTGACTGACTAAAATTGCCTAGGGGCTACCCTAAAGACTATTTAATATGTTGGTTCCCCTGACAGACTAAAAAACCTGTAGGTTATGTGTTACTGGCTAGGTAATGATGTACCCCAGTAACGCTCAGGTTGACATGTTTCGCGCCCTTCAGTGGTTAGAACGATGCCCGGCGCTTCATCAGGAGCAAAAAGGTAATTTTGAAAAGTGAAAGGCAAATAAGTATATAAAGAACCCTTCATTAAAAATAGAGTGGTTCCCCTTGTGAAAACTACAGGGTGGTGTCAGCTCAAATGATGGCCGCTCTTATTGCAACCTAGAGGAGTAAAGTGAAGATAAAAAACACAGACAAACATGAACATTTATTTACTGTATAGTTCTCAATGGTGAGATGATTGATGGCATCTCAATCCAATCATGTACTCTCTTGCAGGACAGGAGAGAGGTGCTGTGGGCGGCTTGATAGGGTGTAAAGTAAAGGCACCAGTTTTATACATTCAGTGCACACGTTCACTAAAGTGGATCAGCACAAGAGCTACAAAGTGCAGTTCACACTTATTTACATCACACGGCAGTCGGTATAGCCCCCATAACAGGTTGTCAGTGCGAGGAATTGACAGTTGCCTCAACCTTGACATTCCATGCACTCTTACGTATTGGTAAATAAAAAATTGCTCTATCGCATTTTCGTCTTCACTATAACGGGCTGTGGTTCACAGTGGAGGAGCGAAAACATGAACAAATAGTATTAAAGCAGAAAGCCACTGCTAAAGTGGCAGTTCAGGCAGGATCGCCCGGTAGCTACTCACGGTTTCAGATGGATGCACTCTGCTGTATCACCTGCCCTCGCATGCGTGCTTGCATATTGGTTGGCTTGTCCGCCGGTCCCCATTATATAGCTGGGTGCCTGATGTCCGGGTGCCTGGCTTCCGGTGGGTGTGTCTTGTCAATTTTACGTGCGTGCGCCATCTTGTAATGGTAATTATTATTGTGTGGTCCCATTTACTCATTGGAGGGAATCTGTACTAATAACTCAAAGGATATATCAGAGGTCTAGGTGCAGGGTGGGGCCAGCACTGGGAGTGATCTTATTAAAATACAGAAACTGAGTGTGTGATGATCTGAGAGTGTGATGATCTGATGGGCAGCATCAAAGGCTGCCATGGAATAACTAGCAGAGGGAATGTGCCGTCGCACAGCCGGAATGAAATGGATAAAACCTTGGTCGATAGGCTGTTAAAATATTTAAGGAATGGCAAGTCCTGGTGTGTTGGCTGGGCAAAGATTTGTGTGTTGCTCAGGAGATATTGTATACAGGGTGTCACACTGACAAAGTCCTCATAGTTCTATCCACGGAATATCCTTATTTAGTCTCCTCTTGTGGGTCTGATCGCAGTGTACCCAAAGTTGTTAGCGTCTCAGTAGGGTTATTTTGCTCCAAGTCGGATTGGATTCTAAGATAGTCCACTTAATATCATCAGCAGCGTGTTTCTTTTCAATAAAGTGGTTGCACATTCTGGTGGAGATGTGTCCACATAGTATTGTGCTCTTGTGTTCGCCAATCCTGATTTTGACTGGCCTAGTGGTTCTCCCTACGTAGAGGAGTCCACATGAGCATGAGATAAGATAAACACAATTTTTGGTGTTACAGTCGTGTGTTTTTTTTGCTCCCATGTGAACTCCCCTAGTTGCAGTGTCTTGGTGTGTTTGGTGGATGTACAAGCATTACAGGTTCTAAGGGTATAGTGGCCAGTTACTTGCGGCAGGTTCCAGAGGATGTTGTCACCTGGTTTCTTGTGGGGATGTGGTCGCATGTGAATCAATTGGTCCCTAATGTTAGTTGTCCTCCTGAAGGCATACCTAGGTCGTGTGATGTTCAAAGAGTCCATGTTCGGGATCTTCCAATTCCGTAATATGATGCTTTTTATCTGGTTGGAAAGGGAGGTGAACGTGGCCATGCAAGTCATCACGTCTTCCTCTTCACGTACTCTATTTTCCAGTAGGCCTTCACAGTTGTTATTGCGTGTTCTCTTCCTGGCTTTTCTCACAATATTAGTAAGATAATTCCTATTCTCCAGGGTGGTGGTAAGAGCTTCTGCTTGTGAGTCATAGTCAGTCAGGGTGCTGCCGTTTCTCCAGATCCTCAGAAATTGGCCATGTGGGAGATTTTCCCGTAGGGTCTTAGGGTGGTGACTGTCAAAAGGGAGGAGACTATCGCAGTCAGTTTCCTTTTTGTATGTTTTGGTGTGTAGGCATCCTTGTTCGAGGGAGATCAGGAGATCTAGAAATGGAAGTTTATTGCTGGACTGAGATTTCGTAAAGTGTAAGTATGGATTCAGGTTATTGATCCAGTCATTAAATCCCTGGCAACTTTCTTCAGTACCCTTCCAGAAGATGATGATGTTGTCGATGTAACATTTCCATGTCAGGATATTCTCCTGGAAGGGATTGGAGTCAGTGAAGATGTACTGGGATTCAAAGTGTGCAATGTATAGGCCTGCCAGGCTCGGCACAAAGGTAATTCCCATGGAAGTACCTCGTATTTGATGATATAGAGTGATTTTGTACATGAAGTAGTTGTTCTTCAGAGTGAGAGTTATGCATTCCAATATGAACTCCATAGGTGTGTTAGTGGGGTTCTCTGTTGTCTGTAGTAGTTTTTCCACTACTGAGATTGTGGCATCTTGTGGAATGTTTGTGTAAAGTGCTTCCACGTCCAGAGTCATCAAGAAATTGATTTCTTCAGTGTTGTCTGTGTTGATTTCCACAATCAAGTTAAGGACGTCCCTCTTGTCCTTCAGGTAGGAAGGTGTCATCTGGACCAAGGGGCGCAGGAAGAAATCACTGTATTGGTTCAAGGGTTCCAGAAAGGAGCCAATCCCCGAGACGATGCGGCGTACTGTTGGTGGAAGAATATCCCTGTGTATCTTAGGTACCAGATAGAAGTAAGGTATCTTGGGAGAAGTATTGATGAGAAAGGCTGATTTGTGTGTAGAGAGCCATCCCTGTGTCACTGCCTCATTAACTGCCACCTTGATACGGGTGAATAAGGTCTCGGTGGGGTCAATTTCCAGTCTCTTGTAGTATAGGGATATACCAAGGCACCGACAGCACCTCTCTCCTGCCCTGAAAGAGAGTACATGATTGGGTTGAGATGCCATCAATCATCTCACCATTGAGAACCAGACAGTAATTATGTTTTCATGTTTGTCTGTATATCATCTGTGTTTTTTATCTTCTCTTCACTCATCTAGGTTGCAAGAAGATCAGCCATCATTGGAGCTGACGCCACCCTGTAGTTTTCACAAAGGGAACCGCTCTACTTTCAATATAGGGTTCTTTACTTACTTATTTGCCTTTCACTTTTCACAGTTACCTTTTTGGACCTCATGAAGCGAGGGGGTTTGTTCTGACCACTGAAGGGTGTGAAACATGTCGACCTGAGCATTACTAGGGTACACTGTTACATAGCCAGTAAAATATAACCTACGGGTTCTTTTAGTCTGTCAGAGAAACCAACATATTAAATAGCCTTTAGGGTATCCCCTAGCCAGTTTTATTCAGTCACATACTCACCCTCCCACGAACCCTCCCTTTCACTGGGAAGCCTCACACCGTCACTCATGATACGGCATAATTCAAGGACCTCGGCCAAAGTGACACTTCGAGGGACCCATAGGGTATTGCAGCGCCAGCCTGACAAGGAGCAACACCCAATGATGAAGCATGACATCCCTCGGTATGTGTGTGACGGCAACAAGAGACAATATCTGTGATTGTCTCTATCTGTGAGGTCAGAACCTAGACCCCTTTGTTCTCCCCTATTCTTTGGCTTTGTGGACAGTAATTGTGTCCTTATAGGAATAGTAACCCAATTTTTGGTTCTATAACTTCCAAAGTGTCCTGAGTCCAAGGTCAATTACATGTGTAGCCGTAGTGTATGGGCAGACCGCGCACAAACCACAAGGGAAATGTCCCATAACAGGAGGCAAAGACCACTGTGCAGCAGATGCTGTTTTCGGTATCACCGCCCGTGCTCTTGTATGGACAATCATGTCCCTGATATTCTTGCTTCATTTGAATGCATGCAGAGGTTTTGGTAGAGATCTATTTCCTATGTTGAGAATGTGCCAGTTCTTGTTTACTACTTTTTCCACAGTGTCCATGAGGGGGCTGTAGGTGGTCACGCATACTAGTATCCCTTGCGAGGGTTTGATGTAAATTTTGAGCAGAGCATCTCTGTTGTTATTCCTCGCTCTTTTGACTGCTCTTTTAATTACATTTGTAGGGTAGGCTCTCTGTGATAGAGAGTTGCTCAGTATAGTGGCATGATCTTTGAATTTCTCTAGTTCTGTGTGGTTTCTCCTGATCCTAAGAAATTGGCTCACTGGTAAATTGTTCCTCAGAGCATGAGGGTGAAAACTATTGGAACAAAGGAGTGAGTTCCGTGCCATAGGTTTCTTGCAGAACCGGAACACAATCCTCCGTCTTTGGGGTAAAGTAGGAGATTTAGAAAAGGTAGTGATGTTTTGCCGTGTTCAAAGGTGAATCTCAGGTTAACAGCTCTTGTGTTAAGCCATCCAGAGAAATTTAGAAGTGAATCCAAATTACCTTCCCAGATGACTATGATATCATCTATATATCTCTTCCATGTTCTTAAGCTCTTATCGTATGAATTATCTGGAGGGTAGGTATATCTGTATTCAAATTCATGCATGTAGCGATTAGCCATGCTGGCCCAAAAGTGCTTCCCATGGAACTCCCCGATGTTTGCCAAAAAAGAGTCTCCTGGTATTGAAACAAATTATTGGTAATGGCCAAAGTTGCGCAGTCCATGATAAAGGAGGTTGGTGTCATGTCTCCCTCCGTTCTTTGATCTAGTAGTGTCTTGATCGCCGACAAGGTATCATCCTGAGGGATGTTTGTATAGAACGATTCAACGTCAAATGAGACCAATATGTTTACTCCTGTGTCGAAGGGGATGTCGGCCACAACCTTCAGCACCTGTTTCGTGTCCTGCAGATAGGATAGCATTTTGGTTACAAGAGGGCGTAAGAACCAGTCCACCAACTGCGATAAGGGATCTAGTACTGACCATAAGCTTGACACTATAGGTCTCCCTAGCGGAGGTCTCGTAGGTTTGTGGATCTTGGGGAGAACATAAAAATATGGTATTTTGGGATTTGAGAATTGAAGAAAATCACCCTCGCTCTTGGTTATTCAGTATTCCTCCTTGCCCTTTTCTGCCATGTTTCGGATGGACCTCTGTAATTTCGCCGTGGGATCTTTAAGCAGTTTAGTATAGTGTTTTGCATCTTGTGGTTGTCGTGAACACTCATCGTGATAATCCTTGCGATCCATGTTTACTATGGCACCACACTTGTCTGCAGGTTTGATAATGATCTCTTGGTCTACGCTATCAGTTATATTTTATTCTAACATCCTGTTGCGATTCTTTATTCTAACAATTGTGTTTTTTCCTTTTTTGGAGGAATGTTGATGTCTGTGACCACCATGTATCCTAGTCCTATGTGATGCGGTCCCCCCTCGCCCTCCGTTCCGTTGAGGTTGGGCGTGTCATCTGTTCTATGTGGTTTCACCCCCCACCATTATATGGAACATTTTGATATGTTTTGCCTTTCTTACCCTCGCATCTGTTTCTTCTTCTTTTTCTTTCCTTCTCTGTCGCCGTTTCCCCCATTCTTTTGGTTCTACTACTTTCCCTTTTCTATATTTAATGTTGCATATTTTTATTTGCATTCAGTTTTCTTATTTCTCAGGTACTGTTTTCTTATTTTCTTGTATGGTTGGGTTGATATATGGTTTGTCTTTTGCTTCTCAATGGTTTGTCTGGTTCATGGTCTTCTTTTCTTATCTGTGTTATTGTCATGTCTATGAAGAGAGTCTCTTGGATTGTCAGAGGTTTGAATTCTCCCATAAAGAGACAACAGGTTTTAACACATTTGTCTAAACTTGAGGCTGATGTAGCTCTTATACGGGAGTCTCATCTTCCGACAAATGAATCCTTAAAATTGAAAAGGGTTTTGGGTAGAGGAGGCCTTTTTCCCACCAGGTGATGGCAAGCAAAATGGGGGCTTGACACTTTGTCATAAATCACTTTCTGTCAAAATGCTTTCTCAGATCTCCGATGATAAGGGAAGATGGTTATACGCTTACTTATTGATTGGGAATGCTCCGATTTCTTTGCTTGATATTTACGCTCCCACTGTTGGAGACCCCTCCTTTTGGACGTCCCTTGCTCAACAAATTGCACATTGCATTGATGACAAATTTATCCTTGCAGGTGATTGCAACCAAGTTGTCGATCCATTCATAGATCGCAGCCCATTGGTCTCCTTCACCTCACATTAATCACAGAAATGTTTTGTTCGACCTATTCAACATTATGAGCTTATTGATGCTTGGAAACTATGCAATCCCACTACTAAAGAATATACCTATGATTCTCCGGCTCACCAGACCAAGTCTCGAATAGAATATTTTTTCATATGTCATATTGTTTCCCAGTCCTTAAGAGCAGCAGATATTGGCTCCATTCTAATATCCGATTATGCTCCCATCTCTATTCAATTGGATATTTTACAAAAACCAAATACACCTAGAAGATGGCATGTTAACAATGCACTTCTTGTAGATAGGAAGTTTACCTTTTCTTAAGTCTCCTTTTTCAATGAATATTTTTCCTTTAATCCCTTCCTTTCTATGTTGTTAGGGATGCATTTAAAACAGCTGCTCGGTATTTCATTATTGGCTTTGTTTAAAAAAAAAAAACGTTCTATCTCATGCAAAAAAAAACAAAGACCTTCTAGCTAAGATAAAGATTTGGAGCATTCCTACTATTCCTTTGAATCGAAAGGTTGTTTATCTGAACTTCTTAATGCCATGTTTCAATTTAATAAGGAATCAACTGACAATGTCCTACTTTATTTATTAAAGTCTAGTACAATGTTCTACGGTGGCCAGAACAAAGCTGGTAAAATATTAGCAAATTATTTGAAAGTTAAACATAATAAGCTAAATCTTGAGTCTATTATGGATGAGCAACAAACATTGAACTTTAAAGATTCCTAGAATTTGAATGAATTTCTTATTTTGTAGAAGTCATTAAACACATCAGAGAATTACCACTCAGAACTTCACATTTCTCAGTTCCATTCAGACACCCAGCACTCCTTTGACACTCAATTAGAACTTATCTTCTTAGAATCGGATATTGTGAGAAAGTGCCCTGTTTCTTGCATGGTATGCCCCACTTTTTCCTGAATTGCTGATGTTCTTTGACTGAGTGTGCCCTGGGCTCCTGCTAATCAGGTACCCAGGGCTTATGTTCCTTCCCTAAAATTGCATTGAAGCCTAAACCCAATTGGCATTTCTGGCCACATGTCAGCCCCTGGTAAATGGTACCACAGGTACCCAGGGCACTGTGACCAGAGAAGGTTTCTAAGGGCTGCAGCACATATTGTGCCACCCTTAGAGGTCCTGTACCCTGACACACGCACACTGCCTTTGCAGGCTGTGTGTCTTGGTGCACAACAAAGTGAAGAGTCGACATGGCACACATCTCTGAGTGCCATTCCCACAAACCACTGCCCTGGCATAGATTAGTCACCCCTCTGGCAGGGTGCACTATACCAGTGGTGAGGGTACAGGTGCATGAGCCCTGTACCCCTACAGTGCCAAATCTTGGGCATTGTAAGTGCAGTGCTGCCATTAAAAGTATATGGTGCTGGGAGTTTGTCATTACGAACTGCACAACATCATAATGGCTACACTGAAGACTTGGTATCAAACTTCTCAGCACATTAAACCCACACTGATGCCAGTGTGGGATTGAATGTAAAATGCACAACAGAGGGCATCCTAGAGATGCCCCCTGAAACTTAACCAACCTCTGGTGACGCGACTGAGTGGCTGCTTAGGCTGCCACCAACAGACATGTTTCTGGACCCCGGGGTCGAGAGCCTGCTGCTCTCGGAGGCCTGAAACAATGCACATCCTGGGAAGAGGTGCCAAGCCTCCTCCCCTAGGATGGGCAGGGTTCACAAGGGGGAAGCTGCAAAGGGATGCCGTCATTGTGAGCCTCTCCAGACCATTTGCTGCTTTCAGCAACTGGTCCCCACTGGTTCTACCCCCCACTTTGGGCGGGAGAACCAGCGGGAAAACCAAGTAAGGGAAAGAGGTGTGCCCGCCTTTGGCAACTCCACCCCTCAGGTGGGGAGACGAGGTGAAGCACAACTCTGAGTCCCCATCATCTAGAGGATGAGATGACCTAGCCAACCAGGGACAGGCTCCTGCCTCCCTCCCACTGGAGGGTGGCATGATAGGGGGTGTACCCACACCAGGGAAGGGACCCATTGGTCCCTGCCCTTTACCTACCTGTACCGCCCCTAAATCTAGTATTAAGGGGGAACCCTGAACCTTACTTCCCTAGATCCAGAAGCGACAAGAAGAAAAGAAGAATAAGGACCGAACAGCCGTGCAGCCAGCTAACAAGAGGAAGACGCCCACTGACTTGGCCACAGCCCTACAGGCCTGTCTCCCCTCGAACCTGCTCCTGCAAAATCCCGGTGTGTCCTGCAGCCAGCAACCTCAAAAACCCTGGAGGACCTGCCTGCCTTCACTTCCAAAGACTGCTTCTCCCATGAACACTAGATTTGTTCAACTGCAACCTCTGGCAGCAGCCGTAGACCTTGAATCCAGCCCACTCTGCACCCGCCGAACCCGTCCCAAGCTTGAGTGAGAAACAGCACGAGGAGGTCACCCTGGTGATTCTGAGCAGACATCCAGCGACCCCTGACCTACCTCAAGCCTCCAGCCGACGCCTGCAGGCTAAATCCAGAAGGACCCCCCTGACCCCGACCCAAAGCTGGTAAGAAGATCCGACCCCAAAAGGTACCCCTGCACCCGATGGGAGGACCACTGAGTCTAACCCAGAGCCTTAACTCCCACAGTCGATAACTTACTTGTGAACCGATAACCTGTTTTTCTTCTATAGGATAACATTGACAATTTTCTTCCAAAAAGTTTCTAAGTGTGGAGTTTTGCAATCACTAAAAATATTCTTTAAAAATCGCATGAATAACCAAAACCTATTTACTTACCTGTTTGCATTAAATGTCCCAGTGCTGAATCTTGGTATCTAGCACTGAGTTAGAAAAGTAACGCAAAAAGTAACTTACCTGTAATTTACTGAAAAAGCCTATTCATTTCAATGTGCTGTATTTGGTAAGTATTGCAACCTGCGGCATCCCCTGTAAATAAAACAAAGTACAATTCCTATTGCATTTTCAAACTGTTCTACATTCAGTAACTTATTAATGTAAAGTATTTTATGCTTAACTGTTCCAGGCTTGCTTGGTTCTAAAAATAAAACGACAGTATACATTTTTCTACAAAACAAATGGCCTAGAGTTCAGTTCTTGAGTGTGTGAATTCATTTGCTGACTGAGGGCCAGATGTAGGTGGCCAAATAGCGATCGGTAACGCTGAAATTAGCAGAATTCCAGTGTTACCGATCGCTATTTGGCTGCGAGCTATGTAGGTGAGTTTAAACCTACTAGCAAAATAAGGAATCGCAAAATTGTGATTCCTTATTTTGCTCTTGCATTTAAGGAATCGGGAATTGCGATTCCTTAAAAGCAATGTAAGTTGCACAAAAGTAAGTGCACTTTAGCCTTAAGGAATCGCTAATTACCACCAACTTCAAGTTGGTGGTAATTAGCGATTTCCTTTAAAAAAGCACTTTTTTGCTTTTTTTGAAGTGCCATGTGGCACACATTCATGCCCTTAGGGCTCTTTGAGTCTTTTTTGGATGGTCCTTCGTGGGTTGAACTTGAAGGTTCTTATTTATCTCCCTTCTCATTTCAAGAATATTTATCTTTCACTCGCAAACCACAATCCATATCTACCCCTATCCTTAAACATACATGCAAAATTTTAGAATCCAGAATGTCACCAATCCTAGAGATTCAGGCTCTTTTCTTTACTCCACAATATGGCATAACAATATGATATTGTTCCGTGGTAAACCCTTATATTGGAAATCTTGGAGACATAAAGGTTTAATTTGGGTACATCAGCTTTTTGTACAAGATGAGGTCATGCTTTTCTCACAAGTTAGTCGACTTTTTGACACCCCCTCCTTTCAATGTAAATATATTTTCCTGACACAGGCCCTTTACGCTGTGCATGCTCAGTTCCTAACTCCCAATCATCCTGCATCCTTTTCTGTTAACAGATTATACACTCTTCTTTGCATCTGTCCCAGACCCTCTATTATTTATACTCATTTACGTATGTAACATACTGCTAGAGACAAAAGTAAAATAGAGGTATTTTGGGAACGGGACTTAGAGGTTTACTGGCCAATCCTCTTATGGAACAAAATATGGACTAAAATGAGGAAGTCCTCCAGGGCAGCAAACATCACGCAAACACTCTTTTTGATATATAATAGACTTTTGTTATGTCCGGCAGTTTTAAATAAGAGGCATTCTGACCTCCCTGACACCTGTTGGACATGTACCTCGACACTCGCTGACTTAAATCTTACTTTTTACGCGTCTTCATGTGCAGGATTTCTGGAAAAGTGTTTGGTCACAAATTAACTCAATCTTTGGTTCCAATATCCTCTTCTCCAATACTCACATATTTTTGGGAAGTTTATCTCCTGCTTGGAATAATTGCAATTCTAATGTAAAGATTATAGATCTATTGTTAGCAGTTGCCTTCCAGTAAATTACCTAAAATTGGAAGGACTTCACTAAACTATCTTTCCAAGCCTGGTGGTATGCCGTTTGTCAAAACCGTGGATTGGATACGGCTTTCGTACACTCTACTCATATTGCTATGAAGCATTGAACTTATGGTCACCTGTCACTATGTATGTAGACGCTAAGGCTAGACGCTCTTTTTCCCAAACCCCGATACAACAAGAACTTTCACAACCTCCTTGACTTTTCTTACTCTGGTAATGTACTAGTTTGCTTATATTAACACCATTAGTGTACTCTTTGTATGAAATGTAACACCTCTTTGATTATACTAATTTAATTCTCCTTTCTATTTTCCCCTTCAAGCCATGTAATCTGATATTTACACCCAACTATTTCGTTTAATGCTTTACTCCTATTTATTTAACTATTTTTTGCTTCATTATACTATGTATTTCTATTTTAAACTCTCCTAATAAACTCACTTTTGAACTCACAAATTAGAAATCACATACTTGTACTTAAGTATATCTGTGGTCAAGCAAAGTCTCTCAATTGCAAGTCCATCTGAGAGCTCTGGGAGTGCAAGTTGCTTTATGTGCAAATGGGTTATCAGTGGTTGGTTATGGAGTGATATTTGCCTCCCGTTGAGTCTCACTATCAAGTGTGGAGTGGCTACTGATAGCCTCCTAGAGTATCGAGGTACAATGTTCCGTGGAAGTTAGCTGTGGTATGCTAAAAAAAATTGGCGTGCTCAGTTAGCAGCATGATTGAGTGTTTTAGGTTATCTGAAAAAGTGGAGATGGGAATCAAAATTTATGTTGATGAATTTGAGACAGTGAACAAGAGCAAATATATATTTGTTGATAGCTGTGGCAGGATGTCATGGATGAGACAGTAAAGGTTGTGTCTAAGTTATGGAAGCAATTGTTAAAAGGATTCAAAGTTTGAAAATATGAAGGTTAATATCCAATGATTGAACAATAACCTTATCATTATTATATAAACTAATGCCCAATTTGCAGCTGTGGCTTTCATATCCAATAATCAAGAAATTTCTACCACGAGGGTTTTTTAAATTATATCAGTGTGGAAAAACAGAGTGTGTCAAAACAGGAATCTGTATTCTTTATTTGTATTCTGAGTCGGTCTCGCTCCTGCGAAAGTCATCTAGCTTATTTGTTTAGCAACAAGGTGGTCAACAATAGTGTTATAAAAATCTCGAGACAGGAGGATTTTTGTCATGATGTACTCCAGATTGTATATAATTCATTGAGGATCCCCTGAAGTTCTTTGCAAGGTTGCTTGGTGCTGTAGATCTGGTTTGTTTGATGTCGTTTTTGTCTTCTTGATGGAAGATGTATAGATGCCCTGATGATTTCCTATTACTTTCATTGGTGTTACATTGTTTACTGTTTTTATTTCTTCTTCAACACTTTGATTGCGTAAAATGTGTCTTGATCAATGGTTTGGCAACTTTTAAGATTTGAGAGGAATGACTTTGTTGAAGGCTTTGTAAAGCTAGAATAGAGCTCAATTAATTCTGATATTAATAAGAATTTTGAGTTTTTTTTCTCACGGACAGTGTCCTCTCCTAACCAGGTATTTGTGTGACAGAGTAGGTTCCGCTTTGAAAATGATTAGTGTGTTCTGGAGTATTGAAAGGGAGGCAGCTCGGCTCATCTGGTGGCATATGCTTTAGGAGTGGAAAAAAGACATGGAAATGACTGTAGTAGGCACAAGCAGCCAACAGGTGCAGATTAGTGGTGAGTGGGGGCACAGAATGAGCAAAAAAGCTGATGATGTAGAGGTTAGATGACCTATCTTTCTGCTATGTTGAATGGGTATGTAAGCAAATCAGTAGGGAGAGGAAACATAGCATTTTTGAACTTGTCACATGTGTACTGCCTGAGTAAATGGGTGAGTGCAAAAGTAGTGCCTGGATGCATGGATAAGTGCATAGATAATGGCTGGGTGAATGAATAATTGTATGGGTAGTACCTGGGTGAATGGTTGAGTGCATGGATAGTGGCTAAGTGAATTAAGGAGTGAATGAGTTTTGCCTGAGTGAATGGATGAGTGTATGGATAATGTCTGGCTGAATGAATGTGTGTATGGATAGGGCCTGGGTGATTGGATGAGAGCATGGATAGTGGCTGGGTTAATAGATGAGCACAGAGGCAGTGCCTCGGTGAATGAATAAATAGAAGTACAGTGCCTGGGTGATTCAATATGTCCATGGTTAGTACCTGGGTGAATGGATGAGTGCATGGATGGTGCATGATTAAATGGATCAGTGCAACGGTTGTACCTCGGTAATTGCATTAGTGCAAGGACAGTGCCTGGTCAATTGGGTGATGTTAGAAGGCGACCTCAGAGGGGCCCGGAGGGGGCACTGACTAGCCTGAGGTCAACCCTCCAGGTATCGTAGCCGGGCACTGGCGGGAGACTCCTCAGGGGAGGGATCTCGTATCTAGGATCGTACACTCGGCACCACACGACAAAGAGACACCACACCGGGAGTTCTTAAGAACAAATCTTTATCAGATCGGAGTCGTAGGATCTTTATGATCAGCAAGGCAAATATATACAAGTAGAGCACGGGCTCACAGAGTCTCGGGGGGGGTAGGAGGTAGCGGGACAGTCTTTGGGGATATGGATCAAATGCAGGGGCGTACCCGGCGCACAGCTCACAATCCTTGAGCTGGGGGATACGCTGGTCATCGTCGGGGTCCGGCGGGACCAAGAGAGTCTGTGGGAGCCGCGAGTCACTCAGCAGGGCTCAAGCACAAGTCGGAGGTCTTACGATCTTTTCGGGGAGCCGCGAGTCACTCAGCCGGGCTCAAGCACAGGTTCGGAGGTCTTTCGATCTTCAGGGAGCCGCGAGTCACTCAGCAGGGCTCAAGCACAAGTTCGGAGGTCTTACGATCTTCAGGGAGCCGCGAGTCACTCAGCAGGGCTCAAGCACAAGTTCGGAGGTCTTACGATCTTCAGGGAGCCGCGAGTCACTCAGCAGGGCTCAGGTGTTTCCAAAGGCGAATCTGCCGGATAGTCCCAGAGCACCCCTTCTTATAGGACGACTCCTCTTTGATGTCCGGAGTCTGTGCAGGCAGGGGTCTTGTCACCTGGGGGTCGCTTGTCGGGGTTTCCTGCCATTGTCTTTTGATCCTTTCAGGGCCGGGTCGGGAGGAGTCCCAGACACCCAGCAGGCGTGGAGCCAGCCCTTGGGGAGGCCGGAGGGCCGATCGAATCCCATCTTCCCAGGGGAGCTCAGAGGTGTGATGGAAACTGCTCCTCCCTCTCTCATCCCAATGGGAGCGCGATGTCCCCCAGCCGGAGTGGCGCCTCTAGGCCAGGGTCGCGCTGGGGCCGGGCGGCCATCATGGTGCATGAAGTGGGCACGCGGGCCCGGTGTGGCCGAAAGGAGGAAGGCCACGGACGGGGAAGTTCGGGTCGGGTGTGTGTGTGTGTTCTGGTGGGAAGGATCGGCTAGGCCGTGTGCTCGGGGGCTGCGTGAGGTGCATGGGTCAGGTTATGTGGTGCGGGAACAGGGATGACCATGCTACGAGGCCGGGTCTAACAGGTGAGTGCATAGATAGTGCCATGGGATTGGATAAGTTCATGGGTAGTGCCTCAGTGAATAGATGAGTGCATGGGTAGTGGCTGAGTGAATAGATGTGTGCAAGTGTAGTGCCTCAGTGAATGCATGAGTACAGGGGTAGGGCCTGAGTGAATGGATGAGTAGAAGGGTAGTGCCTGGGTGAATGAAGAAGTGCATGGGTAGTGCCTCAGTGAATGGATGAGTGCAAGGGTAGTGCCAGAGTGAATGGATGAGTGCACGGATAATGCCTAGGTTAACAAATCACTGCATGGTTAGTGCCTGGGTGAATTGGTGAGTGCATGGGTAGTGCCTGAGTGATTGGATGAGTGTATGGGTAGTTTCTGGGTGAATAGATGAGTGCATGGGTAGTACCTGGGTGAACAGATGAGTAGCAGTGTGGTGCCTGGGTGAATACACTGGTGCAACAGTCATGCCTGAGGGAATGGATGAGTGCATGGGTAGTGTCAAAGTAAAGGGATCTGTGCATGGGTAGTGTGTGAGTAAATAGATGAGTGCATGGGTACTGCATTGGTGATGGGATGAGTGTATGAGTAGTGCCTGGGAGAGTACATGAGTGCATGGGTAGTGCCTCAGTGAATGAATGAGTGCAAGGGTAGTGTCTGGGTGATTGGATGAATGCATGGATAGTGAATTGGTGATTGTGTGAGTGCATAGATACTGTCTGAGCAAATGGATGAGTGCATGGGTACTACTTGGGTAATTGGATTAGAGCATGGGTAGTGCCTGGTTGATTGTATGAGTGTGCGAATAGCACATATATGACTAGATGAGTGCAAGAGTAGCATCTGGGTCATTGGATGAGTGCAAGGGTAGTGGCTTGATGACTGGGTGAGTACAGAGATAGGGTCTGGGTGATTGGGTGAAAGCATGGATACTGTCTGCGTGATTGGGTGTGAGTATGTATAGTGCCTGGGTGATTGCATGAGTGCATGGGTACTGCCTGTGTGATTGGCGAGTCCATGATTACAGGCTGGGAGATTAGCAGAATTCAAGTGCAGTACCTGAGAGATTGGATGACTGCTTAGGATGTGGCTGGATGACTGCACTAGTGCAACTATTGTGCCTGGGAGATGGTATGAGTACATGAGTGGTAATACAATTAATCTATTACTAGATTAGTGATTTGGCAAACATAATATATCTCGAGCTCCTAACCACTGTGATTTTTTTTTTATTAGAATTTCATTTCAAACATTAGGCAATCAAATAACATAACATATATTTTAAGCAAAACTTGAATTCAACATAGACAAATGTTTTCCTGTTTTTTCATGTTTTCAGCTTTCACACTTGTTCACTTTCAACAGTGCTTTGTATGAAGACTCATCTTGAAACAGTGGGAAAAAATAATCAATAGATTGCAAAAAAAAAACAAATGTGCAGATTAGTTCATTACAACTTTGTCATACTGTTCACAGCACTCACTACAAGTTTTTTAATTCTGGCTTGCTGATAGCTCACTACCTTAATGGAAAATAACTATGGGACCCATTACGATGATGGGCGGACACCGTAATGGAAAACGGGACCACCCGCCAGAGGTGCGACGGTCCGGCTAGGCCAATTAGGATGCGACCGCCACCCTGCTGGTCGCATCCTGCATCTTCAACATTGTGGCGGGCAGTGCTGTAAGCAGCACCCGCCACAATGTTGAATTTGCATGATGTGCATTGACATGCACAACGTGACAGGCAGCACACGGTGCGTGGCAATGAAGGGGGGTACATATTGTGGGCCTTTCCGCGCCGGCCGGCAATCCGACCGTTAGAAAAGCGGCAGATGGAAAGTCCATCCGCCGCGGTACCCCCCACCATAGTAATATGGCGGGGGTGTTGTGATGGCGTGCAGATCGCCCCGCCGGCTGGGCGGTGGCGATCCGCACAGCATCCTAATCGACCCCTATATATTAAAATTGTTTCTGATATTATCATATCTGGAACAAAATGTCCAACAATTATGAAGCAGGCATCCTTTTTTAATATCCTTTTGTAAACATCATCCCTCTTAGGCCAAATTATGTTTAGAATGTTCTTAGACTATAAACTATACAGGTGGGTCACCTGGTTGTAGTGTGCACTGTTCCGTGTTAACGCTCACTCAAGTATTTTTTCTCTCGTGTGATAGATTCGATACTAAACATTGCTCCAGCGTACCATTCAACTTGGCACAAACTTTTTCAGCCACAGACAGCGTACTGCCACCGGCATTCCCGGTGAGTACTTCACCCGTATTTCCATTTACTATCACAATAGGATTGTTCACATAATGGACACTAGATTTATCATTCATGCTCTACTCCCACAGGTTGATTCCAGTATTGCTTTGAGCAGATTCCTTTATTCACAAGGTATTGGTTAGCCATATTCAGTCGGTTCTCTTCTTCGTTTGCTCTTCTTTTTTCTTGTTCAACATTACCAGCATTTTCCTTCCTTCTTTCCTTTATTCTTTACTCATTTTCACATTACCTTTGCATATTTTTCCTTTCTTATACAGCCACTTTCACGGTGACCAACACGGGCGTGCCACTCCCTTCACTCATATTCGATTTTGTCACCTTCGAGGGCTACTAGCATGTTACACATTCTTTGGACATGGACCCCACCATATCTATTGGTCAATACTAATACCAACTACAGCAGCACAATCACATAAGTAACCACGCTTATCCTCTCATCCACAGAATTTCGCCCCTGAAGAAGGGACCTGTGAGTCCCAAAATGCATCGGGCTAATTAATAAGCTTGCAATGCTCATCCATCAACGATTTTTTGAATATTGTTATTTGCAGCAATGTGCTTTATAACATGTGCATTATAACATATTATTGTTTTGTATATGTTAAACACAAATTATGATCTCAGTTATGACTGTATTACTATGCAAAAGATATTGTTACTGTTAACAATATTGTGATTCCAGATATGATGGTAATTTTACGTTAAATTGAATAATAACTAATACATGTCAAAAGATTTTGGATTATATGTCCAGTTTATACAACCTGTGTTTATTGATTCAGAATGAAAGAGAACTTTTTTTTCGTGGTGAAGAGACTTTTCACATGCAATGTAAGGCTACTGGTATTATAGTGCCTCCATTTACTTTTTATCTGTAGTAACACAATGTAGTCCTCAAATATTTATAAATTCCTTTCCCGTAGTTAAAAAAAGTCCTGCATTTCTAACAGCTTGCTGTAGACAATACCCCCAACATGCTGAATAATGTCTCAGAAACACATCCCTATATATTTCAACACAATACCACATTTTCTTCTCTTAGATTCTCCTTAGAACTTCAGGTCTGGAAACAGCATATATGAGTTTGGTAACTTTTTAGGTAGTCTTGATTTGAATGTCACTTGTATGTCACTTGTATGTAATTGCACTCTGTCCATCCTGTTTGACATCTTATATATAATGGTGCCGATCACGATCCGGTAAAAACCAGGTACGAACCGTCGGACGGAGCATATTCTCCGTCCGACGCGTACCCGGTCGAAAAAATATACAAACATGGAATTACGATTCGCACGGAAATACCATTTCCGTACGAATCGTACAAAAGGCCGACCGACGAAAATAAACATACAAATGTAATCCGGGAAAGCGCCGACGTGACGTCGGGACGCACGCAGCCTGCCATTCACGAACCAGGAATCACGATTCACACCGACGTCATCCCGCACGGTGAATATTTTACGGCAGCCAAAAACTGCTGGGAAATCAGGACGACGCGAACAAGGAGTACCTGCACGCGACGGACAGACATGGACCCGAACCTACGTGTCATCCCGGCCCTCATAGCAGTCGACCTCCTCTACAGGTACCGACACAGACGCCGCAGAAGGTCAGAACAACAAAGGGAAAAGGGAAAGGGGGGGGGGAAGGCCCAGGGGCAGGCCACCAAACCCCCACCAAAGTCACACAGCACACATGCCCTGGACATACCTGACACCCAGGCCCTGGTCACTACGAGGGGGTGGGGGCGTGTCCAGCAAAGCCAGCGTCCGCCACAACGGACGTGCTTGACGACGCGAACCGACAACACAACAATACAGGTACATCCCGTACCCACGCCTTAAGAGCGTGGGTACGAGTCGTACCACGCCCACACCTACGTCATCCCAACAATGGCGGCACGGCTGTACCCACGTGGCAAAGGCCTGGGTATGGGCCGCACAAGCATCACATAGCGTGGGGACGGATATGTATGACCCGTACCCTCACCCGTGTACGTATGAGGCGTACCCCCCACCCCAACAGTGTAAGTACGACCCCTACCCACACCCGCGTACGTATGGAGCGTACCCCCAACCCCAACAGTGTAAGTATGACCCCTACCCTCACCCGCGTATGTATGGAGCGTACCCCCACCCCAACCGTGTATGTATGACCCGTACCCTCACCTGCGTACGTATGGAGCGTACCCCCACCCCAACAGTGTAAGTAAGACCCGTACCCTCACCCGCGTATGTATGGAGCGTACCCCCCACCCCAACAGTGTAAGTACGACCCCTACCCGCACCCGCGTACGTATGGAGCATACCCCCAACCCCAACAGTGTAAGTACGACCCGTACCCTCACCCGCGTACGTATGGAGCGTACCCCCCACCCCAACAGTGTAAGTATGACCCCTACCCTCACCCGCGTACGTATGGAGCGTACCCCCACCCCAACAGTGTATGTACGGACCGTACCCTCACACGCGTACGTATGGAGCGTACCCCCAACCCCAACAGTGTAAGTACGACCCGACGACCCGTAACCTCACCCGCGTACGTATGGAGCATACCCCCACCCCAACAGTGTAAGTACGACCCGTACCCTCACCCGCGTACGTATGAGGCGTACCCCCCACCCCAACAGTGTAAGTATGACCCCTACCCACACCCGCGTATGTATGGAGCGTACCCCCAACCCCAACAGTGTAAGTACGACCCCTACCCTCACCCGCGTACGTATGGAGCGTACCCCCACCACAACCATGTATGTATGACCCGTACCCTCACCTGCGTACGTATGGAGCGTACCCCCACCCCAACAGTGTAAGTACGACCCGTACCCTCACCAGCGTACGTATGGAGTGTACCCCCCACCCCAACAGTGTAAGTACGACCCCTACCCACACCCGCGTGCGTATGGAGCGTACACCCCACCCCAACAGTGTAAGTACGACCCCTACCCTCACCCGCGTACGTATGGAGCGTACCCCCACCCCAAACAGTGTATGTTCGGACCGTACCCTCACACACGTACGTATGGAGCGTACCCCCAACCCCAACAGTGTAAGTACGACCCGACGACCCGTACCCTCACCCGCGTACGTATGGAGCGTACCCCCCACCCCAACAGTGTAAGTACGACCCGTACCATCACCCGCGTACATATGGAGCGTACCCCCCACCCCAACAGTGTAAGTATGACCCCTACCCTCACCCGCATACGTATGGAGCGTACCCCCACCCCAACAGTGTATGTACGGACCGTACCCCCACCCCAACCGTGTATGTACGACCCGTACCCTCACACGCGTACATATGGAGCGTACCCCCAACCCCAACAGTGTAAGTACGACCCGACGACCCGTACCCTCACCCGCATACGTATGGAGCGTACCCCCCACCCCAACAGTGTAAGTACAACCCCTACCCACACCCGCGTACGTATGGAGCGTACCCCCCACCCCAACAGTGTAAGTACGACCCCTACCCTCACCCGCGTACGTATGGAGCGTACCCCCACCCCAACCGTGTATGTACGGACCCTACCCCCACCTCGTATGCATGGAGCGAACCCACACCCGTGTATGTTCTAAGCGTACATATCCTGAAATAGGAGGGGTGTGTGCAGAGTCCTCCCAGCAGTGCCCAGACACAGGAGGGGTGGGTGTAGAGTCCTCCCAGCAGTGCCCAGTCACAAGAGTGGTGTGTGCAGAGTCCTCCCAGCAGTGCCCAGAGACAGGAGGGGTGGGTGTAGAGTCCTCCCAGCAGTGCCCAGACGCAGGAGGGGTGTGTGCAGAGTCCTCCCAGCAGTGCACAGACATAGGAGGGGTGGGTGCCTATCACTCCCAGCAGTGCCCAGACACAGGAGGGGTGTGTGCAGAGTCCTCCCAGCAGTGCCCAGACATAGGAGGGGTGGGTGCCTATCACTCCCAGCAGTGCCCAGACACAGGAGGGATGTGTGCAGAGTCCTCCCAGCAGTGCCCAGACACAGGAGGGGTATGTGCAGAGTCCTCCCAGCAGTGCCCAGACATAGGAGGGGTGTGTGCAGAGTCCTCCCAGCAGTGCTCAGACGCAGGAGGGGTGTGTGCAGGGTCCTCCCAGCAGTGCCCAGACACAGGAGGGGTGGGTGTAGAGTCCACCCAGCAGTGCCCAGTCACAAGAGTGGTGTGAGCAGAGTCCTCCCAGCAGTGCCCAGACGCAGGAGGGGTGTGTGCAGAGTCCTCCCAGCAGTGCCCAGTCGCAAGAGTGGTGTGTGCCGAGTCCTCCCTGCAGTGCCCAGACACAGGAGGGGTGTGTGCAGAGTCCTCCCAGCAGTGCCCAGAGACAGGAGGGGTGGGTGCAGAGTCCTCCCAGCAGTGCCCAGACATAGGAGGGGTGGGTGCCTATCACTCCCAGCAGTGCCCAGACACAGGAGGGGTGTGTGCAGAGTCCTCCCAGCAGTGCCCAGACATAGGAGGGGTGTGTGCAGAGTCCTCCCAGCAGTGCCCAGACGCAGGAGGGGTGTGTGCAGAGTCCTCCCAGCAGTGCCCAGACACAGGAGGGGTGTGTGCAGAGTACTCCCAGCAGTGCCCAGACATAGGAGTGGTGTGTGCAGAGTCCTCCCAGCAGTGCCCAGACACAGGAGGGGTGTGTGCAGAGTCCTCCCAGCAGTGCCCAGAGACAGGAGGGGTGGGTGCAGAGTCCTCCCAGCAGTGCCCAGACATAGGAGGGGTGGGTGCCTATCACTCCCAGCAGTACCCAGACACAGGAGGGGTGTGTGCAGAGTCCTCCCAGCAGTGCCCAGAGACAGGAGGGGTGGGTGCAGAGTCCTCCCAGCAGTGCCCAGACATAGGAGGGGTGGGTGCCTATCACTCCCAGCAGTGCCCAGACACAGGAGGGGTGTGTGCAGAGTCCTCCCAGCAGTGCCCAGACATAGGAGGGGTGTGTGCAGAGTCCTCCCAGCAGTGCCCAGACGCAGGAGGGGTGTGTGCAGAGTCCTCCCAGCAGTGCCCAGACGCAGGAGGGGTGTGTGCAGAGTCCTCCCAGCAGTGCCCAGTCACAAGAGTGGTGTGTGCAGAGTCCTCCCAGCAGTGCCCAGACACAGGAGGGGTGTGTGCAGAGTCCTCCCAGCAGTGCCCAGACACAGGAGGGGTGTGTGCAGAGTCCTCCCAGCAGTGCCCAGATGTAGGAGGGGTGGGTGCCTATCACTCCCAGCAGTGCCCAGACACAGGAGGGGTGGGTGTAGAGTTGTCCCAGCAGTGCCCAGTCACAAGAGTGGTGTGAGCAGAGTCCTCCCAGCAGTGCCCAGACGCAGTAGGGGTGTGTGCAGAGTCCTCCCAGCAGTGCCCAGACACAAGAGTGGTGTGTGCAGAGTCCTCCCAGCAGTGCCCAGACACAGGAGGGGTGTGTGCAGAGTCCTCCCAGCAGTGCCCAGAGACAGGAGGGGTGGGTGCAGAGTCCTCCCAGCAGTGCCCAGACATAGGAGGGGTGGGTGCCTATCACTCCCAGCAGTGCCCAGACACAGGAGGGGTGTGTGCAGAGTCCTCCCAGCAGTGCCCAGACGTCATTACCAGTGCATTGCGGGCGCGCGAGTTATAGTTAGCTCAACTAACTATAACCGGCGAATTTCTCTGGTTTTTTATGACTCAAATGTCCAGCTAACTATTACGTCCCTGAAACCTATGGTTTTTTCAGTGAATTTCTTAGGTTTTTTAAATGCTAATTCCTAACTCTAACGTCTGTAAAACCTATGGTTTTTTCAGTGAATATATATATATATACATACACACATATAAATATATATATATATATATATATATATATATATATATATATATATATATAATCTACTGGCGGTCGCCAGTAGATAGTTATAGTTAGGACCGTGTTTCCATAGGAAATCTGAAAATTCTATTTTGAATAACTTTGGCGCCGGTTGACGGATCCTCGCGAAATTTTCAAAACTAATGGGGCGCTCCGCTCAGCTCCTACCCTGGAAGTCTTGGGGTGATTCGTCAAGCAGGGGCTGAGAGAAAAGGGGGGTCCCAAAACGTTTTTTCCCCATGCATTTTCCCATAGGACCTTTAGTCGAAGGTACAGCCCGAACGGCTGAACAGAATTACTTGAAATTTGGCAAAGAGGTAGTCCTCAGGTCAGGAATGTGCCTTTTGCATATATGGTGTCAATCTGTTCAGTAGTTCCTGAGAAAATTGCAGTTAAAAGTACATACATATCTATAGGCGCGCACTGTGCGCGCACGGTGCCGTGCGAGAGCGTAATTCTGATTGGTGGTTACATGTCAGTCAACATTCGAATCGGTCGAAATCAGGAAGTGTTGTCCACAATTTTGTGTGTGACAGTGAAAAAGAAAGGTGGAGAACGTGAAAAGGGGGCAGGGTACAGAGTTCCTGACCCCCTAGCTTTTGTCAGGGGGTCCCTGAAGGACCATGAAGGGTGAAAAAAACATTATATTTTTTTTTTAAAAATCCTGGGGTGCGCGCACAGTGCGCGCACCGTGCGCGCACCATCGCGAGGTGCGTGCACGGTGCACGCATGGCGGAAAAAAAAATCATAAAAAAAAATAGAATTAAAAATCAAATTTAAGTGTTTAGATGTTAGGTGGCTCTAAAAAGAGCCGTTGTGTTAATTGAGGAACAGAGGAACAAAAAAATGACAAAAATTATAGGGTGTCGCACGTGTGCTGCTGTATCTTGCTCTCTATTAGGGGAATGATGGTGTCCCCATAAGAGAGAAGAGCATTGCACGCATTGCACCGTATATGCACCCTCTTAAACAGAGGGTGTATATCCAGAAGCAGGTGAAGCTGCCACCGCAGATGAAGTGCTCGGCTGAGCTGCCGATGATGTGCTCGGCTGAGCTGCTGCGGATGTGCTCGGCTGAGCTGCTGGAGGGTTTTCTCTAGCAGCTCAAGCATAAGCCACAGGATGCACATCTCTAACGTGCCTGATCATAGTGAATATACTAAAAGAGTATTTCTTTTTAGGATCTCCTCTTGATAAGACACCATTACAAATAGTGCAGGTGACTTTTGGAGCATTCACCTTCTTCTGCCCCTCTGGAAAAGTGAAAAATTGCGATATAAAAGAGTTTTTCTGTTTCCTCTGTCTCTGTGGCACAAGGGTCTCCTGCTCACTCCCAGAAGATGACTGCTGCTCTGCCATTCTCAAGTACTGGAGTACTGGAAAAGCTGCTCAGCTCCTTCTCCCAGGGAATCAGAAGTAATAATGAGGGGAGTGGGTGTGGTGTTGGAAGTTTCTGGAACTGAAACTACTATAAACCAATGAAAAGTGTTGTTTCTTAATCACATGACCTGAAACTACTATAAACCAATGAAAAGTGTTGTTTCTAAATCACATGACTTGCCGTGCGCGCACCGTGTGCGTACGGAGCACGTGTGCATGCGCGTACGCGCACGGAGCACGCACGCATGCGCGCACGGAGCACGCACACAAGCGCGTACGGAGCACGTGCGCATGCGCATACGGAGCACGCGCGTACGGAGCACGCACGACTTACGCATGCGCACGTGGAGCACGTACGCATGTGCACACGGAGCACGTACGCACACGTGCACCGTGCGCGCACCATGCGCACACGGTCAACAACACTTAAAAAATAAATAAATAAATAAATTAAAAGTGTTTATAAGTTTATAGAAGATATTAACTATGCTGTTCAACTCTATCCAAATTAAAAATGAGCTATTCCATATTACAGGATAAAGTTAATCTATAACTATATATATAGGTGGCTTATTGTAAAATAAATATTTAAAAAATATAATAATACATTCATAAATTAGCATTTAAAAAACCTTGCAAATTCACTTAAAAAACCGTAGGTTTCACACACGTTATAGTTAGGAATTAGCATTTAAAAAACCTTGCTAATTCACTAAAAAAACCATAGGTTTCACACACGTTATAGTTAGGAATTAGCATTTAAAAAACCTTGCAAATTCACTGAAAAAACCATAGGTTTCACACACGTTATAGTTAGGAATTAGCATTTAAAAAACCTTGCAAATTCACTGAAAAAACCATAGGTTTCACACATGTTATAGTTAGCTGGACATTTCACTCGTAAAAAAACAATGAAATTCCCCTGTTATAGTTAGTTCAGCTAACTATAACTCGCGCGCCCGCAATCCACTGCTGATGACATCACATATTACATCACTCATGACATGGTCAGTGACATCACTCATGACATCACTGATGACATCTCAAATGACATCACTGATGACATGACATCATCCATTGAGTATGTGTTTCTGAACAATATTAATATGGTTAATCTATATAGGGAAAGGCCTGTTGAAGAATGAGTGGGTGTACCATGAGGCATGGATCTAATCGGCCCACTTCCCAAAACACGAAGAGGTCATTTCTATGCACTAGTTCTCGTGGATTATGCCACAAGATACCCGGAGGCCTTCCCCCTAAGAACCCCCACCACCACTAATATCGCGGAGAAATTGGTTGAATTATTTTCCAGGGTCGGATGCCCACGGGAAATCCTAACAGACCAGGGTACTCCATTTACTTCGCACCTTATGAAAGAGGTCTTTAAAACCCTTAACATAAAGCACATCAGAACCTCGGTATACCATCCCCAGACAGATGGTATGGTGGAACGGTATAACGGAAATCTAAAGCAAATGCTAAAGAAAATGTTAAGCAGTGAGGGTTCCGAATGGGATCGCCTCCTACATCTAGCGTTATACGTGATCAGGGGACAGGTACAGAGCAGCCTGGGATGTTCATCATTCGAAATGCTCTATGGAAGACAACCCAGGTCTCTCTTAGTAATGACAAAAGAGGCTTGGGAAAAAGAAGAAGCAGATGAAGCAAGGGGCTTTCTGGAGTACACTTCTACTCTAAAAACCAGACTAGGAAAGCTCAGAGATCTCGCATATTCCCATCTAGAACAGAAACAACAAAAACAGAAATACCAGTACGATAAAGGGAAGAGATGGAGGGCTTTATCAGTAGGCGACTGGGTTCTGGTCTTATTACCTTCCGCTACAGGTAAACTTAAAGCCGAGTGGGTGGGACCCTATAGAGTGGTCGCCACCGTGGGGTAAACTAGTTATAAAGTACAGTTACGACCGTCACGAGTCCAGACGTTCCATATCAACCTATTAAAGAAATGGTTAGGGCCTCCTCCTCGGTCTGCCAATGTGGTAGTGCCCCTCCCCAATAACAATACCTCGTGTACCTTGAACCAGTTACCTATAAGTGGGCAATTTGGTTCGCTCCGAGAGACAAACACTGGACGAGCTACTACAATCCTTCTCAGAGCTCTTCTCTGACAATCCAGGAAAGACCTCACTCATATACCATACAATACCAACACTCCCAGGAAAAAGAGTAAAACAAAAACCCTATCGTATCCCGGCTGCCCGGAGGGAAGCCGTTAGACAAGAGATCAAGAATATGCTAGAAATGGGAGTCATCCGACCTTCTAACAGCAAGTGGGCCTCTCCGATCGTGTTGGTTCCAAAGCCTGATGGAACCATACGCTTTTGTATGGACTTTAGAAGCCTCAATTCCATCTCTAAGTTCGATTCATACCCTATACCCGGAATTGATGAGTTGATAGAGAACATAGGAACCTCAAAGTACATTACCACCTTTGATCTCACAAAAGGGTATTGGCAGGTTCCACTCCAAGAAAGCGACAAAGAAAAAACGGCCTTTGCAACCCCAGACGGACTGTATGAATTCAATGTTCTTCCCTGTGGACTACATGGGGCACCGGCAACATTCCAGCGACTAATGAATGCGGTGCTCTGGGACCACTAGACCTTTTCATCTGCATACTTGGATGACATCGTGGTATTCAGTCCAACGTGCGAAGAGCATCTGAAAGACCTTAGGGAAGTTCTGTAGTTCTGGGATGCCGGTCTTCACATCAACTCCAAAAAATCTCGGGTGGGGGTCCATTCCGTTAACTATCTCGGATACGTCCTCGGGGAGGGGATGATAGCCCCACAGAAAGAAAAAGTGAAGGCCATTAGGGACACCCCGTTTCCCAGAACAAAAAGAGAAGTCAGGGCCTTCCTGGGACTCCTTGGATATTACCGATGATTCATCCCACAGTATTCTGAAATAGCGGCTCCACTCACAGATGCCTTACGTAAAAACGTAAAAACACAAACTCTAGCTCAATCCACAGAGGAAATGGTACATGCCTTTACTCGTCTAAAAGACGCCATCACCACTAGTCCTGTGCTAGCATCTACTGACTTTGGTAAGCCATTCATACTACACACAGATGCATCAGATGTAGGGATAGGAGCTGTGCTGTACCAAGAATCATCCTCTGGAGTAGAACACCCGCTGCCCTTTATCAGTAGAAGGCTGTTTCCCCGAGAAGAGAAGTACCCCACCATAGAAAAGGAATGTTTAGCAGTAAAAACTCAAGTACTATCTTGATGGCTCTCCTTTTATACTATATACTGATCATGCCCCGCTCCAATGGATGAGCAGAAACAAAGGCTCTTTGTCTCTTCAACCATATGTCTTTGAAGTAAGACATAGGAAGGGTTCCGCTAATAGGAATGCGGATTTCCTGTCTAGAGTATTGCCTCTCCCCAAATGGGGGGAGCCTGGGGAGGGGATGTGTCGCGGGGCCATCTACGCGCGAGACCCATTAAGAGTACAGGAAGGGGAAAAAACTCACCGTACATGGTCCTTTATGTTTCCCCAGCCCGAATAACGTCGGCATTACTGGAAGGGCCTGCCGGAGGAAGAAACCGAATATCCTGAACCCGGCCCCTTTTACTGGAAGCATGAAGCGGGAGAGGAAGTACGTCAGGACGACGGCACCGAGAGCCGACGATTAGAGGGAGACCCAGGTCAGCAGAGTTGCTTTGCAGGCCAAGAACCAGGTCAGCGAGCTGCTGTAGAGCCAGAGAAACCAGGTCAGCAGAGCTGCTTTAGAGGGAGAGAACCAGGTCAGCAGAACTGCTTTAGAACCAGAGAACAAGGTCAACAGAGCTGCTCTAGAGCCAGAGAACCAGGTCAGCAGTGATGCTTTAGAGCCAGAGTACCAGGTCAGCAGAGCTGCTGTAGAGGCAGAGAACCAGGTCAGCAGAGCTGCTTTAGAGGGAGAGAACCAGGTCAGCAGAGCTGCTTTAGAGCCAGAGAACCAGGTCAGCAGAGCTGCTCTAGAGCCAGAGAAACCAGGTCAGCAGAGCTGCTTTAGAGGGAGAGAACCAGGTCAGCAGAGCTGCTTTAGAGCCAGAGTACCAGGTCAGCAGAGCTGCTCTAGAGGCAGAGAACCAGGTCAGCAGAGCTGCTTTAGAGGGCGAGAACCAGGTCAGCAGAGCTGCTTTAGAGCCAGAGAACCAGGTCAGCAGAGCTGCTCTAGAGCCAGAGAAACCAGGTCAGCAGAGCTGCTTTAGAGGGAGATAACCAGGACAGCAGAACTGCTTTAGATCCAGAGAACCAGGTCAGCAGAGCTGCTCTAGAGCCAGAGAACCATGTCAGCAGAGCTGCTTTAGAGCCATAGAACCAGGTAAGCAGAGTTGCTCTAGAGGCAGAGCACCAGGTCAGTAGAACTGCTTTAGAGCCAGAGAACCAGGTCAGCAGAGCTGCTTTAGAGCCAGAGAAACAGGTCAGCAGAGCCGCTCTAAAGGCAGAGAACCAGGTCAGCAGAGCTGCTTTAGAGGGAGAGAACCAGGTCAGCAGATCTGCTTTAGAGCCAGAGAACAAGGTCAACAGAGCTGCTCTAGAGCCAGAGAACCAGGTCAGCAGAGCTGCTTTAGAGGGAGAGAACCAGGTCAGCAGAACTGCTTTAGAGCCAGAGTACCAGGTCAGCAGAGCTGCTTTAGAACCGGAGAACCAGGTCAGCAGAGCTGCTCTAGAGCCAGAGAAACCAGGTCAGCAGAGCTGCTTTAGAGGGAGAGAACCAGGTCAGCAGAGCTGCTTTAGAGCCAGAGTACCAGGTCAGCAGAGCTGCTCTAGAGGCAGAGAACCAGGTCAGCAGAGCTGCTTTAGAGGGAGAGAACCAGGTCAGCAGAGCTGCTTTAGAGCCAGAGAACCAGGTCAGCAGAGCTGCTCTAGAGCCAGAGAAACCAGGTCAGCAGAGCTGCTTTAGAGGGAGAGAACCAGGACAGCAGAACTGCTTTAGAGCCAGAGAACCAGGTCAGCAGAGCTGCTCTAGAGCCAGAGAACCAGGTCAGCAGAGCTGCTTGAGAGCCATAGAACCAGGTAAGCAGAGTTGCTCTAGAGGCAGAGAACCAGGTCAGTACAACTGCTTTAGAGCCAGAGAACCAGGTCAGTAGAACTGCTTTAGAGCCAGAGAACCAGGTCAGCAGAGCTGCTCTAAAGGCAGAGAACCAGGTCAGCAGAGCTGCTTTAGAGGGAGAGAACCAGGTTAGCAGATCTGCTTTAGAGCCAGAGAACCAGGTCAGCAGAGCTGCTCTAGAGCCAGAGAAACCAGGTCAGCAGAGCTGCTTTAGAGGGAGAGAACCAGGACAGCAGAACTGCTTTAGATCCAGAGAACCTGGTCAGCAGAGCTGCTCTAGAGCCAGATAACCAGGTCAGCAGAGCTGCTTTAGAGCCATAGATCCAGGTCAGCAGAGCTGCTTTAGAGCCAGAGAACCAGGTCAGCAGAGCTGCTCTAGAGCCTAAGAACCGGGTCAGCAGAGCTGCTCTAGAGTCAGAGAACCAGGTCAGCAGAGCTGCTTTTGAGCCAGAGAACCGGGTCAACAGAGCTGCTCTAGAGGCAGAGAACCAGGTCAGCAGAGATGCTTTAGAGCCAGAGAACCAGGTCAGCAGAGCTGCTTTAGAGCCAGAGAACCAGGTCAGCAGAGCTGCTCTAGAGCCTAAGAACCAGGTCAGCAGAGCTGCTGTAGAGCCAGAGAACCAGGTCAGCAGAGCTGCTGTAGAGCCAGAGAAACCAGGTCAGTAGAGCTGCTTTAGAGGGAGAGAACCAAGTCAGCAGAGCTGCTCTAGAGGGAGAGAACCAGGTCAGCAGAGCTGCTCTAGAGCCAGAGAACCATGTCAGCAGAGCTGCTTTAGAGCCAGAGAACCAGGTCAGCAGAGCTGTTGTAGAGCCAGAGAACCAGGTCAGCAGAGCTGCTCTAGAGGCAGAGAACCAGGTCAACAGAGATGCTTTAGAGCCAGAGAACCAGGTAAGCAGAGCTGATTTAGAGCCAGAGAAACAGATCAGAAGAGCTGCTCTTTAGCCTAAGAACTAGGTCAGCAGAGCTACTCTAGAGCCAGAGAACCAGGTGAGCAGACCTGCTGTAGAGCCAGAGAAACCAGGTCAGCAGAGCTGCTTTAGAGGGAGAGAACCAGGTCAGCAGAGCTGTTGTAGAGCCAGAGAACTAGGCCAGCAGAGCTGCTCTAGCTGACTCTGACTGAATCACACTGACTGACACTGATTGACTGACAGTGACACTGACTGACACTGATTGGCTGAAACTGACGATGACTGACACTGATTGACTGACATTGACTGACTGACTGACTGACTGACACTGATTGACTGACACTGACTGACTGACACTGACTGACACTGATTGAATGACAATGACACTGACTGACTGACACTGACTGACACTGACTGACACTGCCTGACACTGACTGACTACTCTCTACTACTCTACTACTCACTCTCTACCCCTCTCTACTACTCTCTCCCTACTACTCACTCTCTACTACTCTCTACTACTCACTCTCTACTACTCTCTACTACTCACTCTACTGCTCTCTACTACTCTCTACCACTCACTCTCTACTACATTACTACTCACTCTCTACTACTCTCTCTCTACTACTCACTCTCTACTACTCTACTACTCTCTACTACTCACTCTCTACTACTCACTCGCTACTACTCACTTGCTACTACTCTCTACTGCTCACTCTTTACTACTCACTCTCTACTACTCTCTACTACTCTCTCTCTACTACTTTCTACTACTACTCTGTACTATTCACTCTCTACTACTCACTCTCTACTACTCACTCCACTACTCTCTACTACTCACTACCACTCACTCTCTACTACTCACTCTCTACTACTCTCTCTCTACTACACACTCTCTACTACTCACTCTCCTACTCTCTATTAGTCACTCTCTACTACTATCTCTCTACTACTCACTCTTAACTATTCACTCTCTACTACTCACTCTCTACTTCTCACTCTCTACTACTCTCTACTACTCACTCTCCACTACTCACTCTCTACTACTCGCTCTTTACTACTCTCTACTACTCACTCTCTACTACACACTCTCTACTACTCTACTACTCTACTACTCTCTACTACTCTCTACTACTCTCTCTACTACTCACTCTCTACTACTCTACTATGCTCTACTACTCTCTCTACTACTCACTCTCTACTATTCTCTACTACTCACTCTACTACTCTCTACTACTCTCTCTCTACTACTCTCTCTACTACTCACTCTCTACTACTCTCTACTGCTCACTCTCCACTACTCACTCTCTACTACTCGCTCTCAACTACTCTCTACTACTCACTCTACTACTCACTCTCTACTACTCTACTACTCTCTCTTACTCTCTCTACTTCTCACTCTCTACTACTCTCTCTACTACTCACTCTCTACTACACACTCTCTATTACTTGCTCTCTGCTACTTGCTCTCTACTACTCTCTAGTAGTCACTCTACTACTCACTCTCTACTACTCACTCTCTACTACTCCACTACTCTCTACTACTCACTCTCTACTACTCACTCTCTACTACTCTCTACTACTCTCTCTCTACTACTCACTCAATACAGCTCACTCTCTACTACTCTCTACTACTCACTCTATACTGCTCTCTACTACTCACTCACTACTACTCTCTCTCTACTACTCCCTACTAATATCTTCTTTCAATCTTTATTTCGGCAATATTCCAGCCATAAAAGAGTACACAAAATATTATACACATTAAAATTACAATATTAAAACAACATCTAAAATGACATGGGCAAATACAGATCAGGAATGGAAGTCAATGTTAGGACACATCCTTGTATCAATAACTGGGATTACACAAGCAAAATATATGCCCGGCTACTAGGCAATATTTGATAGTATAAAACTCCTTTTAATCCAGAAAGCATGCAGATACTTAGCTAAAGCAAATACAATGTGTCCTGCAGTTTCAGTCTTAAAAACCCTTAGTGCATCTGAGCACTTCCTAAATCCAAGGTTCCTACAGATAGGTACAATCCAGTTCTGCCTTGCTCTACTGTAGAGAGGACAGAAAAAGAGAATGTGGCTTTCGTCCTCTTTATTCATACCACAGCCAAGACAATGTGAGGACCTAGTCTGGGTCCATTTGCTTGTTAAACACGCAAGGGGGAGTGCACCAAACCTCCATTGTATGTATAGCTTCCTAGCCATAACAGGGAAAATTACATCCAAGAAATCTTCGAATGAGTAAACAGATTTGATCTCTATAAATGCTTTTACCATGGTACCATTCTTTGAATCATGGAGCCATGCGTTAGAACATTGAGATCTGTATAGCTCAGTGAATGTTTTCCCTGAGATCTCACTACAAGCTGTTGCTGGATTCGCCCACATATCTGCAAGACCCAAATTCGTAAGTTCGTCTTTGATGTAGGAAAGCCAAGGGATATGTGCTGCCCTGCCTAATCTCAGTATTTCTTGGAGCTCTGTTTTGTACTGCTCAAGCTCGGGGGTCAGCCAGATCCTCCTCCAAAACCTAAGAGGTTTGATAGCTAGTTCCTCCTGAATGGGAAGTATACCCAAGTCGAGCCTCAGCGGTAATAGGGGTGTGCTTTGGGGGAGCGCGAGCAGTTGTCTCAGGAAGTTGTTCTCAGCTTTAATCAGTCCCGGTCTAGTGACGTGCCCCCAAAGTTCCCCTCCGTATAATGCAGCCGCTCTGGCCCTCATTTTGTAAATTTCAAGACTAGGGCTGATGGGTTTATAAGTGGAGGCATTTGTCATTTTTAAATATCTAATATCTACTACTCACTCTCTACTACTCTCTCCACTACTCACTCTACTACTCACTCTCTACTAGTCACTACTATTCACTCTCTACTCCTCTCTCTTCTACTCTCTACTACTCACTCTCTACTACTCTCTAATACTCTCTCTCTGCTACTCACTCTCTACTACTCTCTACTACTCTACTACTCTCTACTACTCACTCTACTACTCACTCTCTACTACTCTCTCTCTCTACTACTCATTCTCTACTACTCTCTACAACTCACTCTCTACTACTCTCTACTACTCACTCTCTACTACTCTCTCTACTACTCTCTACTACTCTCTACTACTCACTCTCTACTACTCACTCTACTACTCACTCTCTACTACTCTCTACTACTCACTGTACTACTCACTCTCTAATACTCTCTACTATTCACTCTCTACTACACACTCTCTAATACTCACTCTCTACTACTCTCTACTACTCACTCTCTGCTACTCGTTCTCTACTACTCACTCTACTACTCTCTCCTACTCACTCTCTGCTACTCTCTACTACTCTCTACTACTCACTGTACTACTCACTCTCTAATACTCTCTACTACTCACTCTCTACTACTCTCTAATACTCTCTCTCCGCTACTCACTCTCTACTACTCTCTACTACTCACTCTCTACTACTCTCTACTACTCTCTACTACTCACTGTACTACTCACTCTCTAATACTCTCTACTACTCACTCTCTACTACACACTCTCTAATACTCACTCTCTACTACTCTCTACTACTCACTCTCTACTACTCACTCTCTACTACTCACTCTACTACTCTCTACTACTCACTCTCTGCTACTCTCTCTACTACTCTCTACTACTCACTCTCTACTCTCTATTACTCACTCTCTACTCTCTACCTCTCTACCTCACTCTACCTCTCTCTCTACTACTCTCTTCCTCTCTACCTCTACCTCTCTACCTCTACCTCTCTACCTCTACACCTCTACCTCTCTACCTCTCTCTACACGCACGCATATGCACATATATATATGCATATATATGCATATGCATTTATATATATATATGTATGTGTATATATATTACCTACTGGCAGTCGCCAGTAGGTAGTTATAGTTAGGACCACGTTTCCATAGGAAATCCGCAACATTCTATTTTGAATAACTTTTGCGCCGGTCGACGAATCCTCACGAATTTTTCAAAATAGGTGGGGCGCTACGCTCCGCTCCTACCCTGAAAGTCTCGGGGGGATTCGTCAAGCGGGGGCTGAGATAAAAGGGGGGTCCCAAAACGCGTTTTTCCCATGCATTTTTCCATAGGACCTTTAGACACAGCTACAGCCCGAACGGCTGAACAGAATTACTTGAAATTTGGCAGAGAGGTAGTCCTCAGGTCAAGGAAGTGCCTTTTGTAGGTTTGGTGTAAATCTGTTCAGTAGATTCTGAGAAAATAGCCTTTAAATCAATATATATATCTGAGCCAGCTTACGGTGCGCTCACGGTGCGCTTACCGTACGCGTACGGTGACGTGCGCGAGCGCAATTCTGATTGGCTCTTAGATCTTAGTAAACATTTGAATCGGCCGAAACCAGGAAGCGGCGGCCGCCATTTTCTCTCTCGCACTCTGAGTGGGGCAGCATAAATGAAGCCCAAAAATGTGTAAAGGGGCAGTTTATTGAGATAATATTCACCCAGCAGTGATATACGGGCCCCCAAACAACCCCCAAGGCCAAAAAAAAAAAATTTTTTTTTTTCGAAAAATCGCCGATTACGCTAACCGTACGCGTACGGTAAAAATTGGTTTAAAAAAAAAAATTATCCACACTCTCCCCACCCCAAGTGCAAATGGTGCCCTAAGGGCACCATTTGTGCATGGCATATCAAACAAATGAAAATAATAAACAAAACATTTCACAACGATGCGCATAATATGTCCCCCATGTGCGCACGGTGCCCGAAGCGCATCGTGCGTACATGGCCCATCCCGCATAATGTGGGCACGCGGTGCGCGCTGCGCACCGCGTGACCACCGTGCGTGCATGGCACTAACTGCGTAAAGTGCGCGCACGGTGCGTGAAGCGCACCGTGCGCGCACGGAACGAACTGCGTTAACTGGGCGCGCACGCCACGAATGGCGTAAAGTAAGTTAGCATTTAAAAAACCGTACAAATTCACTGAAAAAACCATAGGTTTCACACACTTTATAGTTAGGAATTAGCATTTAAAAAACCTTGCAAATTCACTGAAAAAACCATAGGTTTCACACATGTTATAGTTAGCTGTACATTTTACTGATAAAAAACCAATGAAATTCCCCCGTTATAGTTACTGTAGGCAACTATAACTCACGCGACCGTAATCCTCTGCTGATGACATATGTGTCTTTATGAAAAAAAAATATTTGTAATATATGTATAGCTAAAATTTAATGGAAGAAGACATGGGCAAATAAGTGTCTAAATACAGTATTAGCATCAGCAGAGGATTACGGTCGCGTGAGTTATAGTTGCCTACAGTAATTATAACGGGAGAATTTCATTGGTTTTTTATCAGTAAAATGTACAGCTAACTATAACATGTGTGAAACCTATGGTTTTTTCAGTGAATATATATATATATATATATATATATATATATATTCACTGAAAATAGGTTTCAGACCTGATATAGTTAGGAATTAGCATTTAAAAACCTTAGAAATTGACTGAAAAAACACTAGGTTTTAGGGGTGTTATAGTTAGCTGGACATTTCACTCGAACAAAACCATTGAAATTCCTCCGATATAGTTAGTTGTACTAACTACATCTCGCTCGCCCGCAATCCACTGCTGATGATGTCACATATTACATCATTCATGACATGGTCAGTGACATCAATGATGACATCTTTCACATAGAATCACCAATGTTATCCTATGGCAGAAAATTCACTTAGCAGGTAAGTAGTGTTATCGTTACTTTTTTTTACTCAGTGGTGGATCCTGGATCCAGCACAGGTGAATCTCCTGTAAACAGTTGAAAGAATGTGTTTAAGTCATACAGACGATCTTTTAGGAATATTTTTAGTTTGTGAAAATAGACACTTAGAAACTTTTCTGCTTGAAAGCACACAATGGATTCCTATGGAAGGAAATACAAGTTACTGTTAAGTACGCTTAAAATTACTTTTCAGGGTCAGTGCTGGTCTAAAAGATGCAGCACTGGATTCTCTCCTGATAACAGGTGAGTTATTCGGAATTCGGAGTTCGGCTGATTTTAGAGGAATATTTGTATGTTTCAAAAATGGACACTTAGAAACTTTTCTGCTGAAAACCACACAATGGATTCCTATGGAAGGAAATACAAGTTACTGGTAAGTACGCTTAGAATTATTTTTCAGGGTCAGTGCTGGGCTAAAAGATGCAGCCCTGGGTTCTCTCCTGATAACAGGTGAGTAAATCGGAATTCGTAGTTCGGCTGATTTTAGAGGAATATTTGTACGTTTCAAAAATGGACACTCGAAACTTTTCTAGTGAAAACCACACAATGGATTCCTATGGAAGGAAATACAAGTTACTGGTAAGTATGCTTAGAATTACTTTTCAGGGTCAGTGCTGGGCTAAAAGATGCAGCACTGGGTTCTCTCCTGATAACAGGTGAGTAAATCGGAATTCGTAGTTCGACTGATTTTAGAGAAATATTTGTACAATGGTGAAGGAAGGGGGCGGGGCCTGAGGTGACGTGTGCAAACACGCCCTGTGGCGCGTTTTAAGTTGGGGAATTCATTCCTCTTCAATCCTGCGGTCCCATGGGGGCCAACTAGCCCACCAGGTACCTCCAGTATGCGCCAGGGTGCTGCGTTTCAGAGAGGTGTTCAGAGGCCACGCCCCTTTTTACAACACACTGCAACGCTGCTCCGTGGCGCTTACTGGAGGTACCTGTTGGGCTAGTTGGACCCTAGGGGACCTCTGGATTGAAGAGGAATCAATTCCCCAACTTAAAATGCTCCACAGGGCGTGTTTGCACACATATCACCTCAGGCCCCGCCCCCTACCTTCACCACTGTGCAAACGCACCCTGTGGCGTGTTGTAAGTTGGGGGATTAAGTCCCCTTGAATCCTGAGGTCCCCTGGCGGCCAATTAGCTCACCAGGTACCTCCAGTATGCGCCAAGGAGCTGCGTTGCAGAGAGCTGTTCAGAGGCCACGCCCCTTTTTACAACACTCTGCAACGCAGCTCCGTGGCGCTTACTGGAGGTACCTGGTGGGCTAGTTGGCCCCTAGGGGACCTCTAGATTGAAGAGGAATGAATTCCCCAACTTAAAATGCGCCACAGGGCGTGTTTGCACAGTATCACCTCAGGACCCGCTCCATACCTTCACCACTGTGCAAACACGCCACGTGGTGCGTTTTAAGTTGGGGGATTAAGTCCCCTTGAATCCTGAGGTCCCCTGGCGGCCAACTAGGCCACCAGGTACCTCCAGTAAGCACCACAGAGTGGCGTTGCAGAGAGGTGTAAAAAGGGGCATGGCCTCATTACCCCTCTCTGCAACGAAGCCCCCTGGTGCATACTGGAGGTTACTGGTGGGGTAGTTGGCCCCCAGGGACCCCCAGTATTCAAGGGGAATTAGTTGTGAGTGGTGTAAGGAGGGGGCATGGCCTCCGGCCCAATCCCGTCTTTTTTTTTCCTTCTTTGTTTTAGAAGGGGGGCTGTGTAGCCCCCCTTCTTTTTCTATTTTTTGGCCCTGGGGACCCCATCCCCCAGGGCCTGCCCCCAATTTTTATTTATTATTTTTAAAAAACGGGAAGGGGGCCGCGTGGCCCCCCTCCCGAGGCCATAATTTGCCTCGGGGACCCCATCCCAAGGGCATGGCCCTTTTGTTTAAAAAAATATATTTTTATGGAGGGGGGCAGCGTAGCCCCCCTCCTGTGGCCACTTAAGGCCCCAGGGACCCCATCCCCCGGGGACGGGCATTGTTATATATAATTTTTTTTTTAATAATTGAGGAGGGGGGCTGCGTGACCCCCCTCCCGGGCCACTTATGGCCCCGGGGACCCCATCCCCTGGGGCCTGGCCACCTCATTGGGGACCGTGGGGGGTCCCATTCCCCCCACGGTCCCAGCCGGCTCCCCGCCTTCTTCGGGAGCCGGCATTGCTTTTCCACATGGGGAGCATAGATATATATGTACTTTTACCTCTAATTTTCTCTGGAACTACTGAACGGATTTACAGCATTTAAGTATAAGGCACGAGTCTCAACTGAGGACTACCTCTTTGCCAAATTTGGTGTAATTCCGTTCAGCAGTTCGGGCTGTAGCTGCGTCAAAAGGTCCTATGGGAAAATGCATGGGGAAAACGCGTTTTGGGATACCTCTTCTTTCTCGGCCCCCGCTTGACGAATCACCGTGAAATTTTCAGGATAGGAGCGGAACGAAGCTGGCCAAAAGTTTTAAAAATTTCGCGAAGATTCGTCAATCGGCGCCAACGTTATTCCAAAGAGAATGTTGCGGATTTCCCATGGAACATAGGTCCTAACTATATCTACCTACTGGCGACCGCCAGTAGGTAATATACATACATATATAAACATATATAATCTGTATATCTATATAAATACAAATATAAATGCATGCATACATATACATATACAAATATGCATACATATGCATGTTATGTACATGAAAGTTTGAAAAACATTAATACAAGCAAAGCTAAAAAGCCACCTAATTACAAACAGAATTGCTTTAACGTAAACGAGGACGAGACCTATTGCATTTTCAATGCTTGTTTGCTTTGGTTCCAGCAAGAAAGCATTCAGATGTGTCACACATTTGCCATAAATTCTGAATGGTAGCACTCTAGTTGCTCATTAGATCACTGTAGTAAAGCTACTGCTCACCAGGGAAGTCTGCTGCTAGTATTCAAAGTGCATGTTTCAGTCTGCATGTCAGAATTGTTTAATGAAATAGAAGAGGATTTGAGAAGTCAAAATGTGCCCTAATTTTTCTTTCTGCAGCACTAATCATAATTTCTATGGCAAAATGAACCCCTCCATTTTGTTCCTTTTCAAATTAATTTGTTTTAAGTGTTACCACTTTATTCCAATCAAGATGGCTTCAGGTGTGCCATACTTTTGTCATAAGTAAGACTGTTAGCGCTCTAGTTGTTCTTTAGAACACTCCGAGACATTCTGTCATTGGGATATACTTGGGCTACATCTGGGTGATATTTGTGCTACATTTGGGCTCTTTTATCTCTGGTGGCCATCTTGGGAGACTTATTTGTTATGAAGTTTCCTAATTTCCTCATTTATGACAGTCTCCTCAGTAGGAAATACTTTCAGGTTTTTTACTTTGATTCCATCAGGAAGGCATTCAGATGTGTCACACATTTGCCATAAATTCAGAATGTTAGCACTCTAGTTGCTTATTAGATCACTGTAGTAAAACTACTGCTCACCAGGGAAGTCTGCTGTTGGTATTGAAATTGCATGTTTCAGTCTGCATGTCAGAATTTTTGAAGGAACTAGAAGAGGACTTGAGAAGTCACTCAAAATGTGCCCTAATGTTTCTTTTTTCAGCACTAATCATAATTTCTATGGCAAAATGAACCCCCTCATTGTGTTCCATTTAAATTAAACTACTCACTCTCTACTACTCACTCTCTACTGCTCACTCTACTACTCTCTACTACTCTCTGCCACTCACTCTCTATTACTCTACTACTCACTCTCTACTACTCTCTCTCTACTACTCCCTCTCTACTACTCACTCTACTACTTTCTACTGCTCACTCTCTAGTATTCACTCTCTACTAATCACTCTCTACTACTTGCTCTCTACTACTTTACTACTCACTCCCCACTACTCACTCCCTACTACTCACTCTCTACTATTCTCTACTACTCACTCTCTACTACTCACTCTCTACTACTCTACTACTCTCTACTACTCTCTCTAGCACTCACTCTCTACCACTCACTCTCTACTACTCTACTACTCTCTGTTACTCACTCTACTACTCTCTATTACTCTCTACCACTCACTCTCTACTACTCTACTACTCACTCTCTACTACTCTCTACTACTCTCTCTCTACTACTCACTCTCTATTACTCACTCTACTACTCTCCACTACTCACTCTCTATTACTCGCTCTCTACTATTCTCTACTACTCACTCTACTACTCACTTTCTACTACTCTCTACTATTCTCTCTACTACTCACTCTCTACTACTCTCTCTACTACTCACTTTCTACTACTCTCTACTACTCACTCTCTACTACACACTCTCTACTACTTGCTCTCTACTACTCGTTCTCTAGTACTCTCTACTACTCACTCTACAACTCACTCTCTACTACTCCCTACTACTCACTCTACTACTCACTCTCTACTACTCTCTACTACTTACTCTCTACTACTCCACTACTCTCTACAACTCACTCTCTACTCATCACTCTCTACTACTCCCTACTACTCTCTCTCTACTACTCACTCACTATTTCTCACTCTCTACTACTCTCTACTACTCACTCTCTACTACTCTCTACTACTCACTCTACTACTCACTCTACTGCTCAGTCTCTACTACTCACTCTCTACTACTCTCTACTACTCAATCTCTACTACTCTCTCTCTACTAAACTCTACTACTCACTCTCTACTATTCTCTACTACTCTCTCTCTGCTGCTCACTCTCTACTACTCTCTCTCTACTACTCACTCTCTACTTCCCTCTACTACTCACTCTACTACTCACTCTCTAGTACTCTCTACTACTCTCTCTCTCTACTAAACTCTACTACTCACTCTACTACTCACTCTCTACTACTCTGTACTACTCTCTCTCTGCTGCTCACTCTCTACTACTCACTCTACTACTCACTCTCTACTACTCTCTACTACTCACTCTCTACTTCTCACTCTCTACTACTCACTCTACTACTCTCTACTACTCACTCTCTACTACTCATCCTCTACTCTCTACCTCTCTACCTCTCTCTACATGCACACATATGCACATATATATATGCATATATATGCATATGCATTTATATATGTATTTGTATATATAAATATGTATACATATATAAACATATATATAATCTGCATATCTATATAAATACAAATATAAATGCATTCATACATATACATATATGCATGCATATGCATGTTATGTACATGAAAGTTTGAAAAATACTAATAAAAGCAAAGCTAAAAAGCCACCTAATTACAAACAGAATTGCTTTAACTTAACGAGGGCGAGACCTATTGCATTTTCAATGCCTGTTTACTTTGGTTCCATCAAGAAGGCATTCAGATGTGTCACATATTTGCCATACATTCTGAATGGTAGCACTCTAGTTGCTCATTAGATCACTGTAGTAAAGCTACTGCTCAACAGGGAAGTCTGCTGCTGGTATTCAAAGTGCATGTTTCAGTCTGCATGTCAGAATTTTTTAATGAAATTGAATAGGATTTGAGAAGTCAAAATGTGCCCTAATTTTTCTTTATGCAGCACTAATCATAATTTCTATGGCAAAATGAACCCCCTCATGTTGTTCCTTTGCAAATTAAATGTTTTAAGTGTTACCACTTTATTCCAATCAAGATGGCTTCAGGTGTGCTATACTTTTGTCATAAGTAAGACTGTTAGCGCTCTAGTTGTTCTGTAGAACACTCTGGGACATTCAGTCATTGGGCTATACTTGGGCTATATCTGGGTGATATTTGTGCTTCATTTGGGCTCTTTTGCCTCTGGTGGCCATCTTGGGAGACTTATTTGTTATGAAGTTTCCAAATTTCCTCATTTACTACTGTCTCCTCAGTAGGAAATACTTTCAATGTTTTACTTTGATTCCATCAAGAAGGCATTCAGATGTGTCACACATTTGCCATAAATTCAGAATGTTAGCACTCTAGTTGCTCATTAGATCACTGTAGTAAAGCTACTGCTCACCAGGGAAGTCTACTGCTAGTATTGAAAGTGCATGTTTCAGTCTGCATGTCAGAACTTTTTAATGAAATAGAAGAGGATTTGGGAAGTCACTCAAAATGTGCCCTAATTTTTCTTTCTGCAGCACTAATCAAACTTTCTATGGTAAAATGAACCCCCTCATTTTGTTCCTTTTTAAATTAAATGTTTTAAGAGTTACCACTTTATTCCAATCAAGATGGCTTCAGGTGTGCCATACGTTTGTCATAAGTAGGACTGTTAGCGCTCTAGTTGTTCTTTGGAACACTCTGGGAAGCTGCAGTAGAACACAAAGGAATCAACTGACAGTCTCTGCCCTTGTTGGATGTACATGTTTTACTGAGAATGTCAGACTTCATTCTCACATGACTGAGAAAGAGAATTTGAATTTACAGAAAATATGCTCTCAGTTTAGCTTATAGATCACCTTCCAAACCTCTGTGGGAAAAGCAGGAGAAAATAGTTTTCTCTCAAACATGATTCATGATATCCCAGCAGAAGGCTTTTTCACATGGTAAAATCTCCTTAGAACATACCACAATTCCTAAAATGAGTATGGTACCATCAACAAATGATTTATAATGTAACTAAAGTCTTAAAACCTTCTATTAACTGCAATGCTTTTTAATGAGGTGCTATCATGTATATTGGTCCCAAGATGGCTGCCAATACTTCTTGGTTGAAGTGCTGACAGCCAATCAGATCTCACGATGAGATGTGTGGTTAGGCAACGCCCAGATATATATGTGATTTTACTTTTGATTTTCTCAGGAACTACTGAACGAATTTACACCATTTAAGCAAAAGGCACGACTCTGAAATAAGGTCTACCTTTCTGTCAAATTTGGTGTAACTCCATTCAGCAGTTCGGGCTCTAGCTGCGACTAAAGGTCCCTATGGAAAATTGCATGGGGAAAACATGTTTTGGGACCCCCCTTTTTTCTCAGCCCCTGCTTGACGAATCACCCCGAGACTTTCAGGATAGGAGCGGACCGGAGCGGGCCATGAGTTTTGAAAATTTCACAAAGATTCGTCAACCAGCGCCAAAGTTATTCTAAATAGAATGTTGAGGATTTCCTATGGATAATAGGTCCTAACTATAACTACCTACTGACAACCGCCAGAAGAACAAATCTTATCTTTGGGACTCTCCTTTTGCCCCGAATCGAACTTCAATTATGCCAACACAAGAATGGATGTTTATAGATTTATAAGGAAACTGAAACTGAATAAACATCATGAACTCAGTACGAAACCTTCAAAAGAAAAAGCGGATCAGCATCAGAAAAACTAAAAAAATGAAAAACCAAATAAATACGGCAGAATCCATCCCCAATGAACCTTCGCAAATGTCTGAAGATTCTATCCTTGAAACCCTTATGGAGCTACAGAATGACAAGTACAATATGGGAACAGCAGCAAACAATACCCAATTGTCAACTTTAGAGGCATCAATCACGAGTTCCCCGACTTTTGCAGCATTACCGGAGCATAGAAAGAACACACCTTTCAAACGAAAGTCAAAGTTCAATCCCATAATGCCAAGAGACAGTATCGATATTTTTAACGATCAAGTAATCAACGAAATTAAAAAATTAAATTACAAGATCATGCAAAGCAAATTGAAATGGCATCCCAAAGACAGGAAGCTCAAACAACTACTGACAAAAATACAAAGCAACAAAAATGTGATTGTAAGAAGTGCGGATAAAGGGGGCAACATTGTCTTATGGGGCAGGACACAATATATGAAGGAGGCATTATCACATCTAAATGACAGAACCTGCTATAAAACCAGCAATTGGGGCGCCCTAAAAGCAATACAAAATGATTTCTATACAAAATTATTGGCCTGGAAAAGTGCGGGAACACTAACCATGGATGAATACAAATTTATGTATAAAGAAAATCCTACTATACCTAATATATATTTCATCCCCAAAATTCATAAGGATGCCAAGAACCCACCTGGTCGACCTATTATTTCGGCTCAGAACAGTCTATTGGAAAATGCAAGTCAATACATAGATTTTTTTCTGCAGGAACTGGTACAGGCATTGCCTACGTATATAAGGGATACCAGCAATTTCTTGCAAAAAATCAGCAATTTCAAATGGCAAGACAGTTATCTGCTTATGACTTTGGACGTGGTATCCCTATACACGAGTATAAAACACAGGGATGGTTTAAGAGCACTAGAACATTTCCTCAGTAAAGGGAAGCCAAGCCTTTCCGCACATAGTATGATGCTAAGTGATTTGACTCAATTTTGTTTGAATAACAATGTTTTTCTATTTGATAAAACTTTCTACCAGCAGATGCGTGGTGTTGCGATGGGGGCCAGCTTCTCTCCCAGCTATGCATGTTTACACATGGGCTGGTGGGAGGAGCTGGTCCTCGGGGTGACACACAGCTTGATGGTGGAAAAACATGTAAAATTGTTTTATAGATACATTGATGATATTTTTTTAGTTTGGGATGGCCTTTCAGAGGATGCTTATGATTTTGCTCAAAGTTTAAACACCAATGAGATCAACTTAAGCTTCACAGCAACAATAGACAAATTCAAGATCAATTTCCTAGATGTAGATTTGTTTGTTATGAATGGTAGACTGGAAACAAAACTTTTCAGAAAACCAACGGCAGGAAATTCACTATTACATTGGTCAAGTTTCCATCCACGACATTTGATTAATAGCATTCCCTACGGGGAAATGCTAAGAATCAAACGAATTTGTAGTTGTGCTCTTGATCTGCAAAAGGCTCCATCAGAATGCAAAATAAGATTTTTAGCGAGAGGGTATAATGAAAAAATCCTCGATTCAGCAATCGCTAAAACATTGAAACTAGAAAGAGAGCCACTTTTAGATACGAAACCCAAAAACGACTCAATCTATGACTTGCGACTTATTACCACATACAACCTACAACACAAAACCATTAGAAACATAGTGCAGCGGAACTGGGCAATAGTACTTGACGATCCAGTAATAGGATCACTATTGCCTAAAAGATTGGGCTTAACCTTCAGAAGGGCTCCATCAGTTAGCAATAGTCTGGTAACCAGTAGCCCTGAAGTACAGGACTCTGGTAATTGGCTCTCTCAGAGAAAGGGATTTACAACATGCAAAAACTGCAAAGCATGCAATCATGGAACAAGCAGGAAAACGTATAAAATGCCATTTAGCGATAAAGAAGTGGAAATAAAGCAAGCTCTACACTGCAAATCTGACCACGTAATATACGTTTTAGAATGTACATGCAACCTTAAATATGTAGGCAGCACGAAACTCCCGGCAAATAAAAGAATCTTACAACACCTCAGAGCCATCACCAATAGGGACCCCTCTTACCCTGTCGCTAGACATTTTCAGGAAATTCACAATAGCGACACCAAGTACCTATCCTATTACCTTATTGATATGGTACCTAAAAACAGACGAGGAGGGGACAGAGAAGGTGCATTACGCAAACTGGAGACCCGCTACATTTTAAATCTTGATAGCATGATACCAGGAGGTCTGAATGCCACCGAGGACCTTTACACCTACATCTAACTGGTTAAGGCAGATCAAATAAGTATGACCATTGAATTACATTTCTGCTCAAAGCCAATAAGCAATCCAGATCCAGGCAATATGATTCTCCTGGTTTTTAGTAAATCAAACTAGAATATAGACAGGTATTTAATGGGACCAATTATTTGCTGCAACTTGAAGCCCGGTGCTTTTACGAATCCTTTTGGGAAAAAAAGATTTTTATAAAGATTTTAAAGTTTTTATAGGATTTTGTACAAACCTTGGATTTTGCCTATACCAACAAAAGAAAAACCAGCTAAAATAGGCTACATGCACTAGCACTTTAATTAATTTTTTACAGGTCCATATATACATATATATTTCTTCATTCTTTGGTCATTATAGCTAACACGTGTGTTACATTGCACCATTTTGATTAGCATCAATGAATAGTTGAGCAACATTTCCTAGTTTACGCTCTCGTGCAAAGTACAAGGTATTGAACTTACAACAAAGTCATCATGCATTTATGCAATTATGTTTGAAATTCGGCAATACTGTATGGGACACGCCAGTATAATTAATGTGTATTATATATCTTTGTTGCATTAAGAAAAAATTCCTTAGAGCTATTGAAGCACATTCGAATTTTATGCACCTTCATGCGATTATTCATTTATGTGGTTTTAAATGCTTTTAAATTGAGTGATTTTAGGCATTTGTCTTTTATTATATCAAAGCCTGATTCTAGAATAATTTACACTAGGTCTAGCGAAAAAACAAAGTATATTAACACATTTTACTGTTCAAACATTTTAGTATCATTTAAGTATTTTTTTACTGTTTATGATATAACAAAGATTTCGTTGCTCTCTATTGCGTTTTTTGCACTTGCACTTGCACTTTGAATTACTATAAAATGGCGGCTGAAGCCAAGAAGCGTTGTCATGTGATCAAGGTCCAGGAGGGACCGAAACGCGTCATGGCCGACTAGCAAAAAATAAAATTATCTGCACAGAACTGTGGTCCGTGCCTGCTTTGTTATCTCGAGGATTGGGGAGCGAAGCGAGCAGCAAAACTGGATATATATATATATATATATATATATATATATATATATATCATACCCAACTCTCCAACTCGTAGAGAAACGGAGTCGCACTCTCACGATTGGCTGACAAATACTTTTATTTAACCATGATTGTGGCAGTCCTGACGCGTTTCGGTCCAAGGTGACCTTTCTCAAAGGTAAGCTACGCACTATTTGATGCTGCTAAAGTCCTCACATCGATTGCCTCCTTTTGTAGTTTCTGTCCCTCTAGTGGGCAGTCCCTCTAGTGGGCGCAGTTATCATTATACGGCATCCTGGTACATGTGGTTCGTTTAGCAGTAGTGTTTTTAAACCCTCCAGTGGGTAGTGCATTTCGTTTTATTCAATATTATTTATTTAAGTATAGTCAATGTCAGCATACAATCATGCTCCAAAGCAACTCATTTTCAAAGCTGCTCGGAAACCATACCTTAGACAGTCTTCGGTGGCAGCCACTTTCCCTTTCCGCTTTCACAAGCTTTTTCATCTTGTGGTTCCTGACGGGAAGTTTGGCGCGCTTGCTGGTTGTGCGTAACTCCTGCGGCTGAACCAGGCTGCTTTACATATATATATATTATCTACTTTCGCCAGTAGATAGTTATAGTTAGGACCTAGTGTCCACAGGAAAAGTGTTTTTTCTTTTCCCAATAACTTTGGCGCCGGTTGACGAATCTTCGCAAAATTATCAAAACTTGTGGCCCACTCCGGTCAGCTCCTATCCTGAAAGTTTCGGGGGGTGATTCACCAAGTGGAGGCTGAGAAAAAAGGGGGGTCCCAAAACGTGTTTTCTCCATGTTATTTACCATAGGAAACTTTAGACTACAGCCCGAAATGCTGAACGGAATTACACCAAATTTGGCAAAAAGGTAGCCCTTGGTTCAGAAAGAGACCTTTTTTTAAATGGTGTAAATCCATTCAGTAGTTCCTGAGAAATTCAAAAAATAGAGGTAAAAAAATACATTTCCCAAAGGAAACTTTAAACACGGTTACAGCTGAAACTGCTGAACAGAATTACACCAAATTAGGCAAAAAGTAAGTGCTTGGTTCATAAAGTGACCTTTTTTTTTAAATGGTGTAAATCCGTTCAGTGGTTTTCGAGATATTAAAGAAAAAAAATCTTTATATATCTGGGCGGGACCCAACTACACAAGCACGAGCTTGGCTCTAATTGGCTGCCAACACATCAATCCAGGAAGTGTTGGCAGCCATCTTGGTGCAATGCTCTTTAGGTCTCGCCTAGCAATGCAGCACATGCGCTGCCCACTACACAAACACCACCGCACTACCCTAAACCCTAAAACACTACCCCAGCATGACCCCCTACACTGCACGAACACCACTGCACTTCCCTAAACCCTAAAACATTAACCTAGCATGACCCCCTACACTGCCCGAACACCACTGCACAGCCCTAAACCCTGAAACACCACCCCAGCATGACCCCCTACACTGCCCGAACACTACTGTGCTGCCCTAAACCCTGAAACATTAGCCACAGCACCACCCCCTACACTGCCCGAACACCACTGCACTGCCCTAAACCCTGAAAAACCACCCCCAGCACGACCCCCTACACTGCCCGAATACCACTGCACTGCCCTAAACCCTGAAACACTACCCCCAGCAAGACCCGCTACACTACCTGAACACCACTGCACTGCGCTAAACCCTGAAAAATCACCCCCAGCACAAACCCCTACTTTTCCCAAACACCACTGCACTGCCCTAAAGCCCAAAACACCACCCCGCATGACCCCCTACACTGTCCAAACACCACTGCACTGCCCTAAACCCTGAAACACCACCCCCAGCTTGACCAACCTACACTGCCCGAACACCACAGCACTGCCCTAAACCCTGAAACACCACCCCCAGCTTGACCAACCTACACTGCCCGAACACCACAGCACTGCCCTTAACCCTGAAACACCACACCAGCACGACCCCTACACTGCCCGAACACGACTGCACTGCCCTAAACCCTGAAACACCACCCCCAGCACGACCCCCTACACTGTCCAAACACCACTGCCCTAAACCCTGAAACACCACCCCCTGCATGACCCCCTACACTGCCCAAACACTACTACACTGCCCTATACCCAAACACCACTGCACTCCCCTAAACACTAAACCTACCCCCAGCATGACCCCCTACACTACCAAACACCACTGCGCTACCCTAAGTCCCAAATCTACCCTCAGCACGACCCCCTCCACTACCCAAACACCACTGCACTACCCTAAACACTGCCCCCAGCCTGACCCCCTATACTACACCAACACCACTGCACTACCCTAAACCCTAAAACACTATCCCAGCAGGACCCCCTACACTACCCAAACACCACTGCACTACCCTAAACTCTAAAACACTACCCCAGCACGACCCCCTACACTACACAAACACCACTGCACTGCCCTAAACCCTAGAACACTACCCCCAGCATGACCCCCTACTCTATGAAAAAATACTATTGCACTATCCTAAACCCTAAACCTACCCCAGCACGACCCCCCACACTACACAAACACCACTGCACTGCCCTAAACCCTAGAACACTACCACCAGCATGACCCCATACACTGCACAAACACCACTGCACTACTCTAAACCCTGGAAAAGTAACCACCACCCCATGCCAAATCCCCCTTACCTCTCACTCCAGTTGGTTCCTCCCTCCTCATGGTTCCTGCTTCATGTTGTCTCTGAGGGGCGGTGCACGCAGTTGTGAGGAAAAGAAACAGCCTCTGTTTCTTTACAATGACGTGGATCGTCTACATTTTTTTAGAACTCATGGTCATTTACCATACATAGCTTTACAACAAAATTCGTTGTAAAGGCATGCGTGGTAAATGACCATGCATTCTAAAAAAATGAGTAGTAATGACTTCGCGATCTACAACGCATGCTTGGTAATGCGTGCGTTGTAATGGTATCGTGAAGTAAAAAAGTCATTGTAATGGCTGTTTACCGATCGAAGCTGGCCCCTGGTTTTCAGTGAGTCGTTTATTTGATAATTTAGGAGGAAGGAATGTGTTTTTTTTACCGTAGAGTGCATTCCTGGCTGTTATATTGTGAAAGTGTCTGCATGGCTTGGTTCCATTTCCTGTGAGAGAGTGGAAGAGTCTGTTTGAATCTAAAGGGGTTCTGCTGTTGGACGGGGCCGGCGCAACACGTCATCAGAAAACACAGCTAATGGAAAGCGTTGTTCCCGAAGTGTGGAGCAATGCCATGAGAGGCCAACGAGTGTGCGTTCCACCGCAGTATGTCCGTGCCACGTGACCCATGTGCTGCCTCAAGTGTACGGAAGGCAGAAGCGGCATCCATCGCAGGTCCTCTTGAAGACCGTTGTAGCACTAATTCTACATTTTGGAACTAGGGCATTTTAACCTTGTTGTTGCTGCCAGATACAAAGAGAAGATCCTGTGTTATTCAGTGCCCTCGATACCTTTTCTGTGGGTAGTGGTGCTTGTCACTTCGCTGCCCCGCCGGTACACACGACTGGGCTCCCCACCTCGTGTGCCATCTGCAGGGCCTCTGCCCTCGGATCACTGGTTTCGGTTTCTGGAGTGGCAACAGAAACAGTTGCTCTCAAAGGACTAGCCTGAACACTTAGGTGAATATCCCCTGCACCAGCATTCCGCGGAAATTCTTTCCTAGCTATTCTTTCCTAGCTCTCCCACGTCGACGGCGATGTCATAATAGCACGGCTCCGCTCGCGACACCGTATGACGTCATAGGAGCCATAATAGGACCTCGTCGGCATGCTGACATCAGTTGCACCCATTTTGTCCGTGCCACCAAGGTAAACATGTGGAGCGACACATTTTCACATGTATACATAGTATACTAAATATACATATGCATAACCAATAAAGGCATAAAGAAATAGCAACAGATAAAGCATTTGTCACTATTAAAACATAAGCATGATTAAGACATATTAAAAACATTCATGCCAAACAGCAAAAGCATCGTTTTGGTAGAAACAGGTGGACAACGGGGAGGTGGGTGGGACAGTGAGGAATCCACAGGCAGATACTGTATCTACCAGAAAAAGCGTTACTGAAGGTAAGTAACTTGCTCTTCTGATGGATACTTCTGCCTGTTGATTCCTCACCTTTTGAATAGAATCCTCAAGCCGTACCTCACCGGGAGGAGTGTGTCCACCTGACTAGACCAAAAAATCTTGCAAAACAGATCGAGCAAAATGGCCATCCCTCCTAACCTCCAAATCCAATAATAATCGAATCATTTTTAGTAGAAATTATACTAAAAATAATACTTTAAAAATACTTGTATTAATAAATGTATACAAACACTTAAAGGAAAACTTTTATTCATAATTAATTTAATGAAATTTCATACTTTACAAATTACTCCAAAGTCACGACCCCAGCGCGACTTTTCAAAATGGCTACCGGAATGCGAGCAGCCATCGTGTACGGTGCGCGAAGGGTGCGCAACTTCTGTATAATAGTTAATAAAAAAAAAGAATGAATATAGTTTTCCTAGCTAAAAATTATTCACATTTTTTTTAAATATATATATGTATATATATATATATTATCTACTGGCGGTCGCCAGTAGATAGTTATAGTAAGGACCGTGTTTCCATAGGAAATCCGCAACATTCTATTTGGAATAACTTTGGCGCCGGTTGACGAATCCTCGTGAAATTTTCAAAATAGGTGGGGCGCTCCGCTCCTACCCTGAAAGTCTGGGGGGGGATTCGTCAAGCGGGGGCTGAGAAAAAAGGGGGGTCCCAAAACGTGTTTTCCCCATGCAATTTTCCATAGGGACCTTTAGTCCAAGGTACAGCCCGAACGGCTGAACAGAATTACTTGAAATTTGGCAGAGAGGTAGTCCTCAGGTCAGGGATGTGCCTTTTGCAGGTCTGGTGTCAATCTGTTCAGTAGTTCCTGAGAAAATCAAAAGTAAAATCATATATATATGTGGGCGGAGCCTAACCACACATCTCATCCTGAGATCTGGTTGGCTGTCAGCACTTCATCCAAGAAGTGTTGGCAGCCATCTTGGGACCAATATACATGATAGTACCTCATTAAAAAGCATTGCAGTTAATAGAAGGTTTTAAGACATTAGTTACATTATAAATCATTTGTTGATGGTACCATACTCATTTTAGGAATTGTGGTATGTTCTAAGGTGATTTCACCATGTGAAAAAGCCTTCTGCTGGGATATCATGATTGAGAGAAAAATATTTTCTCATGCTTTTCCCACAGAGGTTTGGAAGGTGATCTATAAGCTAAACTGAGAGCTTATTTTCTGTAAATTCACATTATCTTTCTCAGTCATGTGAGATTGAAGTCTGACATTCTCAGTAAAACATGTACATCCAACAAGGGCAGAGACTGTCAGTTGATTCCTTTGTGTTCTACTGCAGCTTCCCAGAGTGTTCCAAAGAACAACTAGAGCGCTAACAGTCCTACTTATGATAAACGTATGGCACACCTGAAGCCATCTTGCTTGGATTAAAGTGGTAACTCTTAAAACATTTAATTTAAAAAGGAACAAAATGAGGGGGTTCATTTTTCCATAAAAAGTATGATTAGTGCTGCAGAAAGAAAAATTAGGGCACATTTTGAGTGACTTCTCAAATCCTCTTCTATTTCATTAAAAAATTCTGACATGCAGACTGAAACATGCACTTTCAATACCAGCAGCAGTTTTCCCTGGTGAGCAGTAGCTTTACTACAGTGATCTAATGAGCAAAAAGAGTGCTAACATTCTGAATTTATGGCAAATGTGTGACACATCTGCATGCCTTCTTGATGGAATCAAAGTAAAAAACTGAAAGTATTTCCTACTGAGGAGACTGCAGTACATGAGGAAATAAGGAAACTTCAAAACAAATAAGTCTCCCAAGATGGCCACCAGAGACAAAAGAGCCCAAATGTAGCCCAAATATCACCCAGATGTAGCCCAAGTATAGCCCAATGACAGAATGTCCCAGAGTGTTCTTAAAAACAACTAGAGCGCTTACTGTCTTCATTATGACAAAAGTATGGCACACCTGAAGCCATCTTGATTGGAATAAACTGGTAACACTTAAAACATTTAATTTAAAAAGGAACACAATGAGGGGCTTCATTTTGCCATAGAAATTATGATTAATGCTGAAGAAAGAAAATGAGGGCACATTTTGAGTTACTTCTCAAATCCTCTTCTATTTCATTAAAACATTCTGACATGCAGGCTGAAACATGCACTTTTAATACCAGGAGCAGACTTCCATGGTGTACAGTAGTTTTACTACAGTGATCTAATGAGCAACTAGAGTGCTAAAATTCAGAATTTATGGCAAATGTGTGACATATATGAATACCTTCATGATGGAATCAAAGTAAAAAACTGAAAGCATTTCCTACTGAGGAGACTGCAGTACATAAGGAAATTAGGAAACTTCATAACAAATAAATCTCCCAAGATGGCCACCGGAGACAAAAGAGCCCAAATGTAGCCCAAAATCACCCAGATGTAGCCCAAATATAGCCCAATGACAGAAGTGTGCAAAACACTTATTATTTTGTGTTTTTGCAGTGTTATATAGTGCAGACTTGTCAGGTATTGGAGTGCTTTACATGAGCATTGGTTACATCACACAAGAACAAATTCATTTTGGTTGTAGACATGGGGAAACTAAGTGATTTGACCAGAATCACAGAATGTCGAGCTGAAGCAGAAACTCCAACCTGGTTCCCCAGTTGCAAAGTCTGCAGTTCTGGAAGTAACACCACATCCTCTCCCCTAAGTGCAACATTTAATCAAGTGGTCAACTGGATAAAAAAACATAAAGGTAACAAATAAGTTAAAAGTGCTTTGTCGCTATTTGAAAACTCAGAAAATATGTCCTTATTTTAGTCTTTTAGAGCACTAACCATAATTTTGATGCCAATAAGACCCTCTCATATATGTAATTTCTAAAGGAAATGCTCTAGGTATTACAGTTTTGATTACATTAAGATGACGTCAGGCGTTCCACACTTTTGTAATAAATATAGAATGTTAGCAATCTAGTTGTTCATTAGGATACTGTTGAGAGGCAGAGGCCAGCGGCACGGACTCTGAAAATTGAAGGCAGGTAGGAGGGTGCAAAGGCAACAATTTAACCACACTGAGCAGGCAGGAAGGGCCGTGGCAGCACAACAGACTATGGAGGGCAGTGGAAAGGGGGGCAGGGGCAACAAATCAACAATACAGGACTTGCAAGAGAGGCTGTGGCAATGTAATAGACCATTGTGGGCAGAAGGAAGAGGCAATGGTGGTACAATCATACATGTCAACAGACCCGATTCAGCCAGGAAACGTCCAATGTTTTTAAGCTCAAATGGGCTTTATTTGATCTGTCTCCTGTCTACAATCTCATCTTTTTCAATGTAACTCAAAGGGGAAAATCAATACCCCAGTTTTTTTTCAAAATCTCCCTCTTACCAAGTTCAAAATGTTCGCAAGTATGGTACATTGGATCATGGAAGGAAATGGGGTAGGGACATGGACTTGGATAACAGAGGACAGGAGGGACATGGAGAGGTGCACCAAACTGACCCTGCAGGGCAGGCATCAGGGTTTGCAGCAGCACAATACACCACACAGGGCATGCGGGACGGGAGTGCAGCACAACAATCCATAGAAAGCAAGAGGGGACAGGACCATGCACATGGACAACAGAGAAGAGAGGGGCAAGAGGCAATGGTAGCTAGCTGACCATAATGGACAGACAGGAGAGAAAGCTGCAGCATAACAGACCATAAAGGGCAGGAGGGACGGATCAGGGGCATTACAATGGAACAGACAAGCCAGGAGGGAGGGAGTAGGGGTCTGCACATGTAAACAGAGGGCTGAGGGCAAGGGGGCAGGGCAGGAGCAACAAGATAGTCATGGAGGTCAGGCAGGATGGGCACTAGAAGCAAGACACACCATGAAGAGCAACAGTGAGACTGTGAGGGCATACACACAGACCATGGAGGGAAGGTGGGAGGGGTTCAGGGGCAGCTAACTGACCACACAGGGAAGGTGGGAGGGGCCATGGCAGCACAGAAGACCATGCATGGCAAGTGGGAGGGTTAGTGGCAGCACAATGGCTATGATGGGCAAGAAGGAGGGTGCAGGGGCATGCACAAAGGACGATGGAGGATAGAAGGGAGGGTCAGGACCTGTGCACAGACAAGAAAGTTCAGGGGAAGGGGCCTCACAACAGACCGCACGGGGCACGCAGGAGGAGCAGTTGCAGCACAACAGACCAGGGAGAGCAGAAGGGTGTGGCAGTACAATGGACCATGTAGGACAGGAGGAAGAGGATAGGGGCATGGCATGTGGACAGGCAGGGTGGAGGTGGCAGGGACAGGTTACAGTCATCCTACAATGCTAGGCAGGTGGGAGGGGAGTGGCAGCTCAACAGAACACTCAGAGTAGATAGGAGTGGCAGGTCCATGGAACATGGTGGGCAAAAAGGATGGAGCAGGGGCATGCACAAAGACATCGGAGGGCAGGGGGAAGGAGAATAGGGGCAGAAACTAAGCACAGAGTTTAAGCAGGAGGTCAATGATGGGGCATAGAATTTGGCAATGGAGGGCAGGAGAAGTGGACTGGTACATCATACTAAATTGAGGGCAGTGGCAGCACATCAGACCATGCATGGCAGGAGGGAGGATGCTAGTCCATGGATTCACACAACAGAGGATAGAGAGGAGGGGGATGGGGCAGCAAGCTAACTTCAGAGAAGGCGGGTATTAGGAACTTTATTGTTTTTAAAACGTGTGTCTGTGCGAACTACTTAAAATATGAACAAGTATGCAGCATAATCTCACTTTTATTCAGGAAGAAGAGGACGTTTGTGACTGTGACTCCGGGCTCACTTGGCAGAAACACCCCCTGACCCTCCACCCCCTATCGCAAAATGTAATGCCCGTGAAAAGGGTAGGTGAACACAGTGTATATAGAACATAGTCCTGAGAGCACGATTGAAAATGAAAACTAGATATAGTGTATGGTATAAACTATGCACCAAAAAGTGTGATATAAGATGAACCGGGTGTGAAATATAATATGCAATACATTGTGCGCAATGACAGATTCATTGGAGAGCGCGAGATAGCACAGGCACTAGCGCGTGCTATGCGATATGCGCCTTGGAGTGTAATATGCACAGGGCAGTGTTGTGTAACCTAACTAGTCTCTAAAGTTGTAATATAAAATATGTGCTGGGGAGTGTAACGTTGCATATGCACTGTGACAAAGATATGGATCCCAGATTGTAATATGTATGCCATAGCACTGTGCGTTATAACATAGGCATCGAGGAAGGCACGTTAGATGGGGCAATATAACCCGTGATAAGACAAGTGTGGCATGACATATTCACGGGGTGGTGTTACAGTGCACATGGGCTAGAGAGTGTCATAGCATATGCACTAGCTAGTGGAATACAACACAGAGGTGTGTGGCACTCAGCAGGCAATGGTGGTTATAACACAGCATTGGGCTCTGCCAGGAGCGCGCTGTGACTCTCAAGTGATGTTCGTCCCCTTTCCAGAGAGTAAAATAAAAAGTATTACACATCCGGCAGTGGATGTGTGTTTTATTAACCGTGAGGGGGGTTTCTTGCATAGTTTTGGTCGAATTTTTGTCGAATCCCCTTTGAATGGCTTGGTGTGCATGTGTATTAAATGTGCCCGCCAATAGCTACCCATGTTTGTATAAATAAACGACAAGGGTGTCTACCGGGATTAGGCACGGTAGGGCATCAGACATGTCAGAGCTTCACTAGTGGTGTAAATACATTCCACGTGGATTCATTGTATGCATAGTCGCCTTTTAATGAATATCACGCAAATCGTCATGGTGATAGGTACATACGGTTTGTCCAACATGTCCTAGGTGTGTCTATAAATATATATTTTTTAAAAATAATAAAAAACAGTGGCCGGCCCTGGGGATTGGGGTCAAAAAAATATAATTAGGAGACAGGCCCTGGGGGATGTGGTCATCAGGGCCAATAAATTAGAATAGGAAGGGGAACCACACAGCCCCCCTTCTTAAAAAATTAAAATAAATAAAAGACTGGCATTGTGCCGGAGGCCACGCCCCCTCCTTGCAGCACTCTGCAAACGCGCCCCCTGGCGAGTTGTAAGTTGGGGAATTAATTCCTCTTCAATACTGAGGGTCCCTGAGGGCCAACTAGCCCAACAGGCATCTCCAGTATGCGCCAGCGAGCTGCGCTGCAGACAGGTGTTCTGAGGCCAAGCCCCTTTTTACACTTCTCTGCAACGCAGCTCTGTGGCGCTTACTGGAGGTACCTAGTGGTCTAGTTTGACCCTAGGGACCCTTAGGATTCAAGGGGACTTAATCTCTCAACTTAGAACAGCCACAGGGCGCGTTTACACAGTGGTGAAGGGAGGGGACGGGGCCTGAGGTGACGTATGCAAACACGCACTAAGGCACGTTTTAAATTGGGGATATAATTTTCCTTCAATACTGAGGGCCCCTGGGGGCTAACTAGCCCACCAAGTGCTTCCAGTAAGCGCCACTGAGCTGCATTGCAGAGAGGTGGTCCAGGCCGTGCCACTTTTTACACCTCTCTGCAAAGCAGCTCTGTGGCACTTACTGGAGGTACCTAGTGGGCTAGTTGGACCCTAGGGACCCTCAGGATTGAAATGAACTTAATCTTCCAACTAAAAACGGACACAGGGCGTGTTTACACAGTGGTGAAGGGAGGGGACGGGGCCTGAGTTAACGTGTGCAAAAACTCCCTGTGGCATGTTTTACGAGGTAGTTTTAATCCCCCTGCCCTACTATATACTAGGGGCTTAGAGGAGGTCATGCTAATCACAGGGGGACCCCAACGCATAATGTTCCCTAGTGTATGTAGGTGTTTTCACTGTATTCTAAGTGTCTTTTAACATAGCACTGGCTCTAGGACTGGTTAGTCAGACTCAGTTACCACCAGTATCCGTCTGAAAAAGTTGAGGGTACAGGATGATTTTGCAACAAGGCTTCTTTCTGCTCTTCTTTTTGTTCTTTCTGCACGTTATCCTTCTTCCTGCACTTTTCTTCGTCTTTGAGGACTTCTGTTGCTTCTTTCTGCACTTCTGTTTTTTTCTTTCTGTGCATTTTTTCTTCTTTCTTCACATGTCCTATCTCTGTAGGCATAGTTAGAAATTAGCATTTAAAAAACCTTTGAAATTCACAGAAAAAACCATAGGTTTCAGGCACGTTATAGTTAGGAATTAGCATTTAAAAAACCTCAGAAATTCACTGAAAAAACCATAGGTTTCAGGGGTGTTATAGTTAGCTGGACTTTTCACTTGTACAAAACCATTGAAATTCCCCCGTTATAGTTAGTTCAGCTAACTATAACTCGCGCGCCCGCAATGCACTGCTGATGACGTCACATATTACATCACTCATGACATGGTCAGTGACATCACTCATGACATCACTGATGACATCTCAAATGACATCACTGATAACATCACTGATGACATCATCCTTGTGATAGAGTGGCAGACCTCCTCTCACCCTAATATAACCTTTGATACACACATTCAAAAATAGAGACTAAACTTTTCAAAACAATGGACATACCAATACCAGTTACAACAACCTCTTCAGTAATTCTAAGATCCACATACACATCCACTCATTCACCAACAGTCCTATACAGTCACTCATACATGTACTCACTCATCAAATAAAATAAATACACCTATACATCCTGTTACACAATGCCACTCATCCATAGAGTTACTCACACACATAGTCACTCATGCTAATAAAGAATCAAACATACATTTACTTGCAAATACAGTTATACACACACCACCACACTTACTTCTAGGGAAACGTACACATACTTAGTCTTTTAAACAATCACTTATAGAAACACATACTTATTCATACAGGAACTCTTTCAATCTCTCACTCTTACATATACTCACTTATATACACCAATAGTCACATATACTAGTTTAAAACATATGTAGTTACTCATAAAGACACTATTGAGACAGTCATTCACTCATTAACACACCCATACACACACTCATCCACCCATACTTTCCTGCACACATGCTGTCTTCAACACATACAAAGAGTGAGTCACTCATTCATGCACCTATGCACTACGTAATACCCCCCACCAAACCATGCAGACACTCAGACTGATACTCAAAAAAACAACTAATAACCTATATAGACACCCATGTAGCTACTCACCAACCCATGCAGCCACTTATACACAAAGTGAGAGACTGATACAGATATTTACATATTTAAACATTACTCACTAAGCCATGTATTCACTATGATACACTTAATCAGTCAGTTACACAATCAATTTTTCAAAAACAAATCATCCATTTAGACACTTATATACCTATTTATTCTTCCATCGACCTTGAGATATACATATATAAAACATATTTAATTTTCAGAAAAACACACATTCACTGGATGATGTCAACAGTGATGTCATTTGAGATGTCATCAGTGATGTCATGAGTGATGTCACTGACCATGTCATGAGTGATGTGATATGTGACGTCATCAGCAGTGCATTGCGGGCGCGCGAGTTATAGTTAGCTGAACTAACTATAACAGGGGAATTTCAATGGTTTTGTACAAGTGAAAAGTCCAGCTAACTATAACACCCCTGAAACCTATGGGTTTTTTCAGTGAATATATATATATATATATATATATATATATATATATATATATATATATATATAAAACAAATAAAAAAACATATGATTGAGGTACATTTTCATTTAAAACCCTTTGAAATTCACTGGAAAAACTATAGGTTTCATGCACGTTATAGTTAGAAATTAGTATTTAAAAAAACAGAGAAATTCACTGAAAAAACCATAGGTTTCAGGCACGTTATAGTTAGAAATTAGCATTTAAAAAACAATAGAAATTGACTGAAAAAACCTTAGGTTTCAGGAACGTTATAGTTAGTTGGACATTTCACTCTTACAAAACCATAGAAATTCCGGCGTTATAGTTAGTTCAGCTAACTATAACTCGCGCCCCCACAATGCACTGCTGATGACGTCACATATTACATCATTCATGACATGTTCAGTGACATCACTGATGACATCACTGATTACATCTCAAATGACATCACTGATGACATCATCCACGTGAAAATCTGATGCACCTCCTCACACCTGAATATAACCTTTGATACACCCACTCTAAAATACAGACTACTATTTTCGAAAAAATAGACAAATCAATACCAGTTACTAAATACACACTGACTGATTCCTAGGTCTACACACTCATCCACTCATGCACCCATACAGTCACTCATACATGCAGTCACTCATCAATACAACACTATCATATGCACTCATACACCTCTACAGACACTCACACACTGCCAAATATCCAGAGTTACTCACACATTTAGTCAGTCATCCAAAGAATCAATCATACTTCCATTTACTCACCTATACAGTTATACAGACACAACCTCACTTATTCATACAGATACTAACACATAATTACTCTCTTATAGAATCACTGATACAAATACACACTCATCCATGCAGCCACTCTCACAATTACTGACTCTCACATATATTTATTTATATACACCATCACTCACATATACTGCTTTTTACATATGTAGTTACTTGCACATGTGCCACTAAGACATCCATTCACTCACCAACACACCCATACACACACTCACCCACCCATACAGCTGTTTCCACATGCACTCTTGAACCCATACACCCAGTGAATCAGCCGCTCACACATCTATGCAGAGTCACACACCTCCCACCCAACCACACACACTCAGGCAGCCATACAAATACTCAGGCAAGCAATCAATAACCCATATAGACACTCATGCAGCTACTCACCAACCCATGCTGCAGCTTACACAACAACAGACAGACTGATACAGACTTTCACACAGTTTAGTCACTAACCCATGCATTTAGTAAGACACATTTAATCACTCACTTATACAGTCAGTCACGTACCTACTAAATCCTCCATACAGACACTTATACACCCACTCATTCCTCAATACAGCTTGGCATATATAAAAAACAAAATTAAACTTTACAGAAACACACAGTCACTGGATGATGTCATCAGTGATGCCATCAGTGATGTCATTTGAGATGTCATCAGTGATGCCATCAGTGATGTCACTGACCATGTCATGAATGATGTAATATGTGACGTCATCAGCAGTGCATTGCGGGGCGCACGTTATAGTTAGCTGAACTAACTATAACGCCGGAATTTCTATGGTTTTGTACGAGTGAAATGTCCAACTAACTATAACGTTCCTGAAACCTATTGTTTTTTCAGTGAATGTATATATATATATATATATATCCAAACAAAACCCCTCCGATTTGAAGAGAAGTTGGAGGCCACACCGGGGAATATCTTGGAAGTCTTTAATAGGGCAACAGGCATGATGCATTTCGGCGAGTAATAGCCTTCCTCAGATGCCATTGAAATCCCAGCACTTCTCCACCCACACCTTTAAATGCTGTAAAGAACTCCCATTGGTTGAAGCTTTCACCCCCACGATCACATGATGACACACCCTCTGTAGTTGCTGTAATAGACTACAGTTCCCAGAGTTCATCATAACGGGAGGGTTGTTGCGGGGGAAGCTAAAAATATGTCCAGCCCAAATTGACATCTGTTAACCAGGGAGGGTGTGACATGTCCAGATGGATGGCCCTGGATTAAAATTGTAGTCCTCAGACTTCCTCAAGACCCCTTTGATGTCCCAGCCCCTCATGCAGATGACGGGTGGGCTGTGAGTCTAGATACAGTGATTCTCAGCTCCTCGTACAGTGACGAGCTGCTCCAGGCAGCAGCCCTTTCCTTAATCTGCAGTCCGAGGCAGGCCGAAGCTACCAATACCTTGGTGAAAAACAAACGCTGCAACAGCTGACCCAGCAATGCTCCGGCCTCTTTAGTGGAACGGGGACTCCATAACACGCGACGGGGAAGCATGTAAAAATCCAACCAAAACCCCTCCGATTTGAAGAGAAGTTGGAGGCCACAACGGGGAATATCTTGGAAGTCTTTAATAGGGCAACAGGCATGATGCATTTCGGTGAGTAATCGCCTTCCTCAGATGCCATTGAAATCCCGGCACTACTCCACCGACACCTTTAAATACTGTAAAGAACTCCCATTGGTTGAAGCTGTCACCCCCACGTTCACATGATGACACACCCTCTGTAGTTATATATACATTCATATACCAATAAATGTTTTTTATTTAAATAACATTCTATTATAAATTAAAACATCTTTAAACTTATATTTTATTTCCCAATCCAGTCAGTGCAACAGTAGGAAAAGTGTTGGATAGCTGAGGGGTAAAAATTACTATTCCCCTTCTAGTGAGTGCAACAGTAGCAAAGGTTTTTGATAGTCGAGGGATAACATTAACTATTCCCACTCCAGTCAGTGCAACAGTAAGGATAGTTTTGGATTACGGAGGGGTAAAATTACTATTCTCACTCCAATCAGTTCAAAATTAAAAAAATAAATGTTTTAAAGAGGGCAGCAGGGGCAGGGGTTGGAGAAAGAGCTTCGGGATCCAGGGATCACTAAAAATGTGAAAATCCCTGCTGCCCCCCCTGCCTACGACCTCCTTTACACCGACGACCAACTAAAATGCAAGGATGACTGACCGGTGAAATACCCCCAAGCAGGTGTCCCAGAATCGCACTGTGGATACTCCGCCAAGAATCGAAAGCAAGCTGCCCCTGCATCGAAGAGGATCAAGCAGCCACGGCGGACTCCTCAGAAGATGATCCCAAACAGCCACGCTTGGACCCGAAGGAAGACGTAACTGTATTATTTAAAAAAAAAAAACTCCGGACAGCAATCAAGCAGGACTCCGGATGGTCAAATGCCTACAGCTGACAACGGAAGAATCAGATGCTCCCTGACGCCTTTGAGACGGATCGAAAAAAAGTCCCTGAGGAATCGGGCTGCGGCGAGAACACAAAGAATCGAGTGTTGAAGGGTTCGCTCGTCAGGACCGGTAAGGTGCAAAGAGGAACCCCATCTGGCCGTGCAGTTACAACGACGGGAGGCTCGGAACTCGCTTTCTTTTGCCTGACCCTAAGATGGCATCAATGTAAAAGCTAATCAGACGCCCACCGACAGTTCAAGTCCCTTTATCTCCCCCAACCTCCTTCACCAGCCGCATATTTCTGGACCGCTGTCCCGGTCAATGAATCGGCTACCCAGTTACACGAATATTAGGGTCTGGAGGCACAGAATACACCACCTCACAAGCACAACTGGCCTGTCTCCAAGATGGCGGCCATTCGCCCCTAATTCACAAACTCATCATAAAATGCCCTGGTCCGGCCATTACTTACTGTGAGCAGAGAAGTAAGACTAATCACTTATTCATTATTTTTCTGCCTGCCGAAAAGGTGAAAGAGAGGTTATTTTTCCTAACCCACCTGGAAAATACCTGCTGATAGCTAGTGTAGGATAACTATCTTCCCACAGGGTTCTGTTGGAGAAGACTTTTTTTTTGTAATCAATCGACCTGGGCTAGTAAGGACTGCTCATTGAACAGGGTCACTTCACGGGTCTTCCCCACACCAGAAAGGAGCCTGTCTATTCCTGGCGACGCTTTGGCCACAGTTCCTGAAAAGCCCCTGGTCTACTCACCACACCTATCTCTCCTACAAACGGGCTAATAGCTAACACCCTAGCCAACCACTTGAGGTCAGACACAATATTCACTAAAATCACGTGGGCTAATAGCTAACACCCTAGCCAACCACTGAGGCCAGACACACTATTCACTAAAATCATCTTACAGTCCTCAAGGCACCCAACCCGGGTTTTGCCTCGGTAGTTTAGATCATTTCTCCCCAGATTTCTGTGCTGAATCGCACATTAATCCCCTCACAAGCGCATCCCCTCTGTCCAACCAATTAGAGACAGTATGGCAACCACCACCCCATCCCGCCCCTCCCTATCCAAAGGACAAAAGCCACACAGCCTGAACTCCTCCATCATTTTCCCCCTAACCTCACCCCTAAAGCAAAACGAAGCCTTTAACACCGGCTTCTCAGACAACATCCAGAAACCCTAATTGCGGACACATACTATTGCTCTTCCAAAGGCCAGATAAAAATTGACCTCATTTTCTACACCATGAGACCTGCTAATTGGAAAAACATCCTCAAGACACATCTGCACATATCTAAAATAACCAACACCACCAACAGCTGCAAACTAACGATCACACTCCCTAATCGCCCCAAAGTTAACGGCAACACGTCTGTAACCTTATACACCAACAGCACAGTCTTGATCCAAGCCAATAACGACAACCTAGAAGCCTTCGACTCCCTCTTCTCCTCACTCCGCGATGCCCCTCCACTTTCTCATAGCTCCCGACGGTCCATCCTCTTATTCCCTTATAGACCTCCCCCATGCGATTGCACAGGAAATTCACATGACCCCCGCCATGCCAGACAACCTCTCCCCTCCAGATACCATCCGACACTCCATTCACCCCTCCCAGAGATTATTCAACTCTTTCACACCCCCTATCAAATCAGAGCCCCGACATAGACGAGGCTTCCCAAGCCCATTCCAACCAACACCCACCTCCCTCTCCCATAACCCACCACCCCCACAAGACCTCTGTCTTACAAGCCTGCCTCCTACTGCCAAACTTCATTCTCCATCTTGTTTAAGGCCTCATGAGACCCAACGTCTCAGCTGGAACACAACCCCCCTCCCAAACCAGGCTCAAAGACCCATAAGAACCAGATCCTCCTTGTCCACTAAAGAAGCGATAGATCTTGCCTCCACATTTGACACAACCACTACTGTCACCCCCAGATCCAAGATTCAGGTGATCACTGGTATGGGAAGAGACTGACCCCCCACTAGACCCTTAAGACCCCCAGCCCTCCTCACTAATATCCCCAGGGCTCCCTTAATGAAGAATCTCAATAACGAGAGATCCAAGACCAACTGCATGCTCATTAACTGCAGGTCGGCATCCAAATATGCAACCGAATTGGCAGAAACCATCCTCACAGATGACATTGACATCACTTTCATCACCGAAACTTGGCTAAACAAGTTCTCTCCCCCAATTATGGACATGCTTGTGCCCCCGGGCTTCGCTATCTTACACAAAGACAGAAAAAAACAGAGAGGAGGGGGCATAGCAATCATACACAAGAACAGTATCTCTGTAATGGAAACTGACGCCCTCAAATATAACTCTTTCAAATGTCTTACTACAACCATTAAGATGAGTGACAACAACTCACTACTCTGTCAACTCCTCTACCATCCGCCAAGAAACACCTCCTCCTTCGGAGAGCACCTCTCCGACCTATTAACTCATTCTTCACTCCATGGCCCAAACAACATACTTCTAGGCGACCTCAACTTAAACTGGAAAGATGAAAACATTGCGCTAATCAAAACCCTCAATGATCTTCTAAACAACCTCAATCTCACCCAACACCGCACCGAGGAAGCCCACAACAAAGGTTCTATCCTCGACGCCATTATCGCTCATGCAGACACAGTCTCCATCGACCACACCTTGCCTGTGGACTGGTCAGATCACCATATCATTTTGTTCCACCTAAACCAAAGAATCCAAGACAAACCCAGGACTGGAGGAAAGGGTAAGCTCCCTCCTCCCTTTACACACGGATGAACTATCAGCAACTGAACTCACTTCTCAGTACAACTCCACATGACCTCCATTATGGACCAAGTAGCCCCCCTGAAACTAAAAAGATTCAGGAACATTCCTTCCAGATCATGGTTCAATTCAGACTTAAACTCAGAAAGAAGAGAACTAAGAGCGGCAGAAAGACTGTGGCAAAACAACTTATCCACAATCCTACAAGCTAGACTCAAAGCAGTAAGAGGGAGATACAACAAACACATAAAAAATGAAAAAATGTCCCTCTTTTGCAACGCCCTTGACAAAGCTAAGAACAGACCCAAGGAACTATTCAGCCTCATCAAGCAACAAACCTCCAAGCCCCCTATGACACAAGTTATAGACCTGTGTGACAACTTTGCCATTTTCTTCAATGACAAAATCTCCAAGATAGAACTCTCCTTGGTCGTACAGAAAAGCCTCCACGACAGTAAATCACCCACTGAGTCAGATGATTTCACACCTAAACACCCCCCAACTCATGGAAATCCTTCAACCCCATCTCCGAAGCAGAGGTCATCAAAATGATCTCTAACACCAAACCCTCAGCACACGTCATGGATCCCTTACCGGCCCAACTGGCCAAAAAGCTCAAACTATGCCCAGCCCCTCACTGGACTAAGATTATAAACAGCTCCTTGAGCACTGGAGTCATGCCTGACTGTCTTAAAATCGGCCAAGTCACTCCTCTACTGAAAAAACCTGGCTCGGACACAAACGATCTGAACAACTTCAGACCCGTCTCTAACCTCCCTCTCCTAGCGAAAATTCTGGAAAAATGTGTTCTCATCCAACTCACTCAACACCTAGACAGCACCAACCTTCTTGATCCTCATCAATCGGGGTTCAGAAAAGGATACAGTACAGAGTCAGCGATATTAAATGTAATAGACGATATGCACAAATCTCTGGTCAAAGGCCAAAGCTGCCTACTCATACTCTTGGATCTATCGGCAGCCTTCGACACGGTTGACAACAAACTACTCATCAAAGCACTTCAGGAAAGGGCGGGAGCAGAAGAGGTAGTCCTACAGTGGTTCACCTCTTTCCTACAGAACCGCAACCAAAATATAAAAATCAAGAACTTCTCGTCTGACCCACTCCCTTTATGTAGGGTTGTCCCCAAAGGATCAGTACTCTCCCCACAACTTTTCAAAATATATATGGAGCTCCTCACCTCCATACTAAAAAAAACAACATTCCCTTCCACCTCTATGCAGACGAAACCCAAATTTACCTGGACACCTCCTCCATCGAAGACATCCAGAGACTGAACGCCACTCTATGAGAAGTCCAGCACTGGCTCTCACGCAACCCCTTAAAACTAAATCAGGACAAGACGGAAATCCTCCTCGTCTCTAACAAAGATGAGAACACCCAAATCACAGAATGGATCAAAGCCATCAAGGCTCTCAATCATAACCTCACTCTAGCTGATTCCGCAAAATCGTTGGGAATCACTCTGGACCCCAAACTAGACCTGAACAAACACATCAAAACACCGCAAAAAGCGCCTTCCTCAACCTTAAACTATTCAACAAAATAAATCCCTTCATCCCTCTTAGTGACCTCAAACAAGCTACAAAATCCCTGGTAGTGTAAAGACTGGACTATGGAATTGCAACCCTCACAGGAGCAGCAAAATCCCATCTAGCTCCACTCAGATCAACTCTGAATGCAGCAGCCAGAATGGTCACTGGAGTAAAGAAATATGATCACATCTCGCCTTCACTCAAAGAGCTAAAATTGCTCCCTGTCGAAATATGTGCCAGCTTCAGAACCGCTTGCCTCACGCACTAAGTGTTTCACACAGGGAAACCCGCCTACCTGGCTGCTAAACTCCAGAAGGCCAGGCAGTCAAGAATCCTGAGGAGCACAAACACTCTACTCCTTATCCACCCGAAATCTCGAAGACAAAAAAACGCATCTCGATCTTTTGCAGGCAATGCGCCGAAAATATGGAACTCCCTTCCAGTCCAAATCAGGACTAACCCCTCCTACATAAAATTCAAAAGGCAACTCAAGGACTTCCTCCTCCAAACGGAATGCTACAAGCCAGTCGCCAAAGACAACCCATAGTCGCATACGGACACTTTGGTGCCGATTCCGATCCTGTAAAACCTGGGTACGAATGGTCGTACGGAGCGTTTTCACCGTACGACTCGTATCCGGGAAATTCTCCTTACAAACCAGCAAGTACGAATCGTACAGAAATACCATTTCCATACGATTCGTACGAAAGAACGTGCGGCGAAAAAATACCCACAATTCCGATCCGGGACATCGCGTACGTGACGTTCGGACGGAGTTAGGCAGCGTTTTACGGACCAGCAAGTACGATTCATGCCTACGTCACTCCGCACGGACCATTTTTTACGGCAGCCAAAAACTGCCGGGAAATTGAGGACGAAGCGAAAAACGAGCACCGGTACGCGACGGACAGCCATGGACCCCGTCCTACGTGTCATCCCGGCCTCCTAGCCTATGACCTGGTGCACAGAAACCCACGCAGATGCCGCAGAAGGTCAGAACAACATCCAGGGGCAAAGGGGGGGGCAGGGGCAGGAAACATAACCCCCACCCAAGTTAAATTGTAAATATGTCCTGTACATACATGACCTCCTGGCTCTGGTCACTTCGGGGGGGGGCGTGTCCACCACTCCCTACGTACCGTCACGAAGTGGACGTGGACGCGTACCCGTCACCACGACAATGGTGGTACAGACCGTACCCACGCTGTAGGGGCGTGGGTACGGCCCGTACCACCATTGGAGTGGTGATGGAGGGGTATGTGCCGTACCCACGCCCTCAGAGCGTGGGTCCGGCGCGTACACCTCCATCACCACTCCAATGGTGGTATGGGCCGTAACCACGCCATCACACAGCGTGGGTACGGAGCATACACCTCCATCACCACAACAATGGTGGTATGGGCCGTACCCACGCCCCCACAGCGTGGGTACGGCTCGTACCACCATTGGAGTGGTGATGGAGGGGTATGCGCCATACCCACACCCTCAGAGCGTGGGTACGGACCGTACCACCATTGGAGTGGTGATGGAGGGGTATGCGCCGTACCCACGCCCTCAGAGCGTGGGTACGGCCCGTACACCCTATGAATGCGGGGTTAGGGTCCGTCCCACCCGTACCCCTACGGCACCAGTACAGAATGGATACAAGGCGTACACACGCCACGAATGTTGGCATAGGGCCTGGTGCAGCATATAAGCAGTATATTGGTGTGTGTGTATGCACAGGACAGCAGTGTACTGCACCAAGGGGGCAGGTGGGATGGTGGGTGGGTGGCTGCAGAGGACTCCCAGCAGTGGACAGAGACATGGGGGTGGGTGCCCAGGACTCCCAGCAGTGCCCAGACATATGAGGGGTGGGTGCAGAGGCCTCCCAGCAGTGCCCAGACATATGAGGGGTGGGTGCAGAGGACTCCCAGCAGTGGCCAGACATATGAGGGGTGGGTGCATATCACTCCCAGCAGTGCCCAGACATATGAGGGGTGGGTGCATATCACTCCCAGCAGTGCCCAGACATATGAGGGGTGGGTGCATATCACTCCCAGCAGTGCCCAGACATATGAGGGGTGGGTGCCAATCACTCCCAGCAGTGCCCAGACATATGAGGGGTGGGTGCAGAGGCCTCCCAGCAGTGCCCTAACATATGAGGGGTGGGTGCATATCACTCCCAGCAGTGCCCAGACATATGAGGGGTGGGTGCAGAGGCCTCCCATTAATGCCCAGACATATGAGGGGTGGGTGCATATCACTCCCAGCAGTGCCCAGACATATGAGGGATGGGTGCATATCACTCCCAGCAGTGCCCAGACATATGAGGGGTGGGTGCAGAGGCCTCCCAGCAGTGCCCAGACATATGAGGGGTGGGTGCATATCACTCCCAGCAGTGCCCAGACATCTGAGAGGTGGGTGCAGAGGCCTCCCTGTAATGCCCAGACATATGAGGGGTGGGTGCATATCACTCCCAGCAGTGCCCAGACATATGCGGGGTGGGTGCAGATGCCTTCCAGCAGTGCCCAGACATATGAGGGGTGGGTGCAGAGGCCTCCCAGTAGTGCCCAGACATATGAGGGGTTGGTGCATATAACTCCCAGCAGTGCCCAGACATATGACGGGTGGGTGCATATCACTCCCAGCAGTGCCCAAACATATGAGGGGTGGGTGCATATCACTCCCAGCAGTGCCCAGACATATGAGGGGTGGGTGCATATCACTCCCAGCAGTGCCCAGACATATGAGGGGTGGGTGCAGAGGCCTCCCAGCAGTGCCCAGACATATGAGGGGTGGGTGCAGAGGCCTCCCAGTAGTGCTCAGACATATGAGGGGTGGGTGCAGAGGACTCCCAGCAGTGGCCAGACATATGAGGGGTGGGTACAAATCACTCCCAGCAGTGCCCAGACATATGAGGGGTGGGTGCCAATCACTCCCAGCAGTGCCCAGACATATGAGGGGTGGGTGCAGAGACCTCCCAGTAGTGCCCAGACATATGAGGGGTGGGTGCATCATCCTCAGATGACCACAACTCCATGGGTCCATGAACGCATCCCCAATGTGCGACTATGTTGAGAGTGCCATATCAACACATCACTGACAGCAGTGTCCCACTCCCATGAGGATGGATGTCATTCCCCCACTGCATGACACACCACATGTGGGTGCGATGACAAATGACACATGCATACCCACCCCTGGCGGATGCAGCACAATACACACACTGATATCATATCACAAGACTGTATAGTTATGTGAAACCCACTAAACTAAGAGAGCCAAAGGGAACACACACTGTCACGCACATTCCAGGACTGATAGGAATGTACAGGTGCTGGTACAGCCACCAAGTTGTTGTCTCCCATGGAAAGAATAGGGTGGACTTCCCACAGATACAATGCCCACAATTGTCAGTCAGGTGACCAAATACCCTGCAGAACAAGTACCATATGTGTGCTAGGCTGGGAGTACACACATGCATAGTGCGGAAAAGGGACCATTTCCCCATGGAGGCATGGCAACATACTCCATACACAAGTACAGTGACTACCAAGGATGGCACAGACGATGCAGCCGGACACATTGCTGAGCAGGCATGGACATAGTTGAAGGGATCCATCAGCCACCAAGGGAATGTAGACACAGGTCAGCACAACAATGGTGCAACTCCCTGCAGGGAAGATGTCAGGTGCCACAGAGGAAGGAACACTCCTTGGGACAATGTCTCAAAACACAAAGAGTATACACGACCAAAGAATCATTGCAGAACCGTGTGATGCCACGCAGATACCAGGGTCCACCCCATCAGCAGCAGACTACTACATTTCCCAGATACCCAACACATGATCACCACCCCAACTCATGGAGCATCAGCACCAACATCAATACCTGAAAAGCAATCGTGTGCAAAGTAAAAACAAAATGCTTTATTCAGCATGAAAACAAAAAGTAGAAAAGGACACTATTTACAAAGGCCATAGGCCAGTCCAGACACGAAGTCCTGGGGGGGACACATTGCCACGCGTCTCCCCTAGCTTGCCTGCACATTAGATGATCGACTGGGGTGGGGGCATCATGTGGGGAAGGACCAGGCACCGCAGGGACAGGAGGGGGTAGGGCATGTGTTGGGGGTGCAGGGACGGACGACTCCACCACAGGGGGTGGGGCAGCGCCAAAGGTGGAGGTCAGTATTGCGCTGCACACGTCCGCAAGCTCTTGCAGCGTCTCCCCTGCACCTGAAGGAACCACAGGCCCCAAGGAGGGGGGGGTCAGAGGGATGGTTTGCAGCGCTACTGGGGGAGGTGGTGGACAGGGGGGGGACTCAACTCCCCTACCCATGGAGTGCCTTGCCCGTTTACGCGCAGGTGAAACAGTGGGGCTGAGGCCCAGCACAGCCAAGTAGGTCTCCTTCTCAGACTGTGGGGCAGGGGAGCCGAGGGGAGTGACATTGGAGGGACTGGGGAGTGAGGCATGCGGACTCCCACTGTGGCTGCGTGTCTGCCTGTGTGCCCTAGACCCAGTGGGTGTGCCTTCTTCACCCCGAGTGTGCGTGACAGGAGGTGTGCACTTGCCCTTCCCTGTTGGTGTGCTGCCTGTGTCTGGTGTGGTGCCTGCCTGGGAAGGTGTGTGTGTGCTTGGGACAGGAATGGGAGTGGGAAGTGTGGATGGCGCAGGGGTAGGTGGGAGAACGAAGCGCTGCAGGAGACTCACTGCTGCCGTCAGTGACGAGTCCATGGACCTCAGCAACATCCGTTGGTCAGACATCGCTGATGACATGCCCTCCATGTACGACACCATCTGTGTCAGCAGTCTGGTGTGGCCATGGAGGACAGTCAGGATCGATGTCTGCCCAACCTGCAACTGCCGCTGAATGTCCACAGACTTGGCAGTGAGGGCAGCAGGGGAGACAGGGGCAAGGGGTGCGGTGCCTGGCACGAAGGAGACACGTTGTTGCCCAACACGGACAGAAGGGACCCGAGCAACTGGGAGGGCGGTGATGGGAATGGAGGGGGCGGTGACAGTTGTAGTGCTGCTGCCAGCTGTTGGAGCAGCCTCCGCCCCCTCAGGGAGTTCAGCCTCGGACCCGTCCGCGTCGTAGTCGGTGGTGGTACTACCCAGGTCCTCCGCCGCACTCCCCTCGCCCTCCGTGCCACTTGATGCTGCCGACTCGCCAGGAGTGGTGGCACTGGTGCTGGATCCCTCCTCCATGTCCGTGCAGGTGTCTCCCTCGATGTCCCCCGATGATGCTGTGGGCAAGGTGAAGAGACAGGAAATAATCAGTCACCTGTGTACATCTGACACATGAGTCCAAACTAAATAGGTCACAGTGCATATCATGAAAAGCATCATGAGGAACATCTAGAATACCCAGCACATATGTAAGCCCTGCACTCCCCAGTTGGTTCACCCAACATGCCCCCTGAAATAATGAAAATCAGGACACCACAGCAAATAACTGGATATCCAATTATACAGAGAAGCTAATGTCTGTGAACAGTGGAGCACAGGCAGACCATGACGGCATGCCACCTCCTGGTCACTGTGAACGAAATAGTATTGGTGCACCCAATTGCAAATAACAGACGCCAATGCTGAAGGGGTCCCCACACTCATAGACCTGTGAGTACTGTAGAAAAGCACAAGTAATACTATCTGATCCATTGGGAAGCACAAAACTTTACACAAATTGACATATTTGGAATGTGTGAATGTCTCACCTGTGGAACAGAACACACATGTGCATGAATATCAGAAGTCACACAAGGAGGTGCACACAAAACTACATTTACACAGTCATTGTATGAGCTGGCCGCCTAATGCCAAGAAGCCAATGTTAAGAAGAAATGTGGTATCAGGAAGTACATATACATGGCAACACGGTGGTCAGGATTACTTGACACCGGTAAGTTGGCATCAGCAACAACCAAGTATTAACCCAAATGCTAACACACTGTGGGAACATGGATATGTATAATTCTCCGAAAAATTTTGGACTGAAATGTCCCCATGTTCTAATTGTGCCAGCGTGTTCCACAAAAGTGTAAAAATGGTACTTGTGCACTCCCTTGGGAGACATCTGTCATGCAGGCACATCATTGTCCTTCACAAAAATCAAACTGAAGCATATAAACTATTGGGACATGTTGACAAGTGTAGTGAGTGCCAGGGCACATGACTTCTTGAATAACAACTTAAAACATGCCACCTGTCACATGGCCATCCGTACCATGATGACACAGTTGGCAACACATCTGACACACTACCTGTCATGTGGAGTGGCACACATGTCCAGACACAGGACAATGCATTAGCAAATGGCCCTGAAATTGCACCTGCACTGAGGAGACACCCTGATGTGAATGAAGAATGTCCACACAGATGTCAGCACACACAGACCAAACCACATAGCATCTGGAGCACACACCCGTGCCAATAATGGATGAGCAGGAAACATGTTTTTTAACTTGTGACACATGCTGCAAAACACAAACATGACACCCTGCACAACATGCCTGGGTCACTGCACGTTCTGTGCCTGTCCAGACAATCATCACACACTGGTCAGACCTGGCAAGGAGACATAAGGTTTGGACATGTAGTCTTTGCATGCAAAAACACCCCATACCTGAGACAATGTGATTGAAACAGTTCAAGAAGTGACACCTCTCAATCTGGGTTTAATAAAAAGTGCATCAGGAAATCCTAAATGTACTCCACATAACCTCGTGAGGCTGCCAACACATATTTGTGACAAAAAACCTCAACAGATTATTGTACATAGACACACAGGCACTGGCCAGTGTGAGGATGCAGAAGCAAAATGGGGTCAGCCTGTACAATGGGCACATGTAGCACACTTTAGATAAATACAAATGAGGCCAGGGAACAATGCCACAGAGGCAAAGCTATGCTGAACACATTGAGAATGGGCACAGTGTTGCATGACACACATTATACCGAGGCAAGGGTGTCTTAGGGTACTGTAGTGGGCACACTGCTCCATGGTCCTGGAATTATCTGACTGTAACATGAGCTACCGTCCCGGCACTATGCATGTCTCCCACTCATGCACATCATGTCTGAGGCCACAACATCGGTCATGCATGCTGCAAGTCTGTTCATTTGAACACTCACACTCCTATGTTGAGACTCAGCATCAGTGCCAACTGATATGGACCCCCAAATGACTGAACAGGACAGGGCACAGGCAAGGTAACAACACATGTCTCCGACCCCACCCCCACATGATGCAGACAGCAATGTGCACTTGGATTAACTGCCAGCCTAGATGACCATGTGCAATAGTGATTACACACAGACCAGGGAACACATGTCAAGGAGGGGAAAGGAGGAAGAACAGCAGTGGATGACTTTGGGGAACAGAAAATGCAATGCACATATTAACCCTGGCAGTGTATCCATGCGACTGAGCACTTCCCAAAGCTGGTGACACACAACAAACACACATGTACCTACCCCCTTGCTGCTGCTGCTTTGCCTGTAACCGCCTATCCATGTCAGGGAAGACCACCGCCAGGACACGCTTCATTTGGTGGGTCAGGCGCCGGAGCCCGCAGTTCTTGCCTTCTGGTGAGTCCCCCAGCGGGACCCGGGTGATCCTCCTGGTCCAGCACCGGATGTCCTGCCAGCGTTTCCTCACCTGTGCCAGGCGCCGACTGCGACCCTCCACAGAGATCACGGCCCTGACGGCCCACTTCCATATCTTCCCCTTCTCGTAGGCGGTTACCTGTGAGGATGCCAAAGTGAGAATAGATCACTACACCTGCTCCATGTCACAGAGACACACATTAGAACATCTTTGATTTGTTGAACAGGGCATAGTATGCTGCAAAATAATAGCACCTTTGTCATAGGGACATTGGCCTCTGTGTAAGGCCCAATGCACTACATGGCATTGGAAGTGCACAGATGGCATGAGGGGTGCGACACACTCCCTGATCATGGCACACACTGTAAATCACAAGCAACACAAAGCTGATGGCCAGCACCTCCAAGCAGTCACATGCCCCAGGCCACTGACCCAACATCAGCAGACTACACAGACACACACAGGCACAGATCATTCACCTGCCAGTGGCAACAGCCGATACAAACCTCACTCTGCACATGTGCCACTTGCCTGGGGGGGTGTCAGAGGCGTGGGGCTAGCCCAGCAAGTCAGGCACACAGCACGGATCACTTCTCACATCAGATGGGTAGAGCTGTTGCCTCCTCCATGCAGCTGTGGTGCAACACGCCACATAGACACTCACCCACATGACAAGGAACATTCACACACATCAATGTCCAGATCATTTGGACACTCTCACCACAGCTCCACTCAACACACATCTGTGGGTACAGTCACCTGTCATATGGGGGGAACACTGAATCACCTCAGGACTATAGAACAAGAAGGGCCAAGAGGATTAGCTATGCTGAATGTGCCATGCAGCATGCAGTGAATGTCACAGTAAGCACAATGCAAGTGAGGAGTGCACACATGAACCACATCATGCTCTGCATGACACACATGAGCCATTCCCCCCCCCGGGACCCACTCTAAACAATATAACATGTCTGTCACACCTGGACACAATGCCAGAAGTGCCAGTCACAAAAATAAGGGGCACAGTCAAAGGTAGCGGAGTCAGCACTCACCTGCTCCCCTGGTCTCCCATACAGGCTGGGGAACTGTGGGAGGGTGACATCCAGCAACGCCTCATTCTCTTCCTGTGTGAATGGCTGGGCCCTCTCCACAGTCCACGACATGGTGCCAGAGGAATCACAATCAGCAGCAGTGGTGTCAAATCAAAGGCAAGTGCCCTCTCATGGGTTCTGGCTGACTTATATCTGCCTTGCTGGCCTATTTCAGTAACAGGAGTACAGAGTGATTGGTCAGACTCATTTGTATCCTACGTTTCCTCCAATCCCTTTAAACATACACCAGTGACAGCATTAGCATTTTTTCAAATTTGCAGCATCATGTCAAGTCAACAACCACTTTGAAACAATGTATAATGTGGCCAACTGCTTTTTCCAAGCCACATGATGGAAAAATGTGATCTTTAAACTGGGTATCTATGACAACCAGCATGCATGTAGGCCCTAATACTTGTCCCTTATGTGGCCACAATTGTAATTTTCAAATCCCCACACAGGTACGGTGCGTTTCACACGTACCCCTAGGGCACCACTACTCTAGTGATACGGCTTGTACCCGCGTGTGTACGGCCCGTAGCTCTATGGTAGTGTTGGCGTAGGCGTACGCCATAGTGCTACGGGCCGTACTCATGCGGGTACGGCCCGTAGCACTATGGCGTACACCTACGCCAACACTACCATAGTGCTACGGGCCGTACACACGCAGGTACGGCCCGTAGCACTATGGCGTACGCCTACGCCAACACTACCATAGTGCTACGGGCCCTACGCACGCGTGTATGGGCCTATATCTATGGCGTACGCCTACGGCGACACTCCCATAGGGATAGGACCAGTGTGTACACGTACATGTGTACGGTCCGTACACACACGCGTACTCCTACCCAAACCCCATATAGTGATACGACCGTACACACGCCCTCAGAGCATGTGTACGGTGCGTTTCACAGCTTACACTGGTGATAGGAGGCGCACAGGAAAGGAATGGAGGTGTCTGACTCGCACAAGGATGGACATCAAGTTATTGTCAGTGCAGCCTTTCATGTGTAGGGCCTAGGTGTGTCAGGCAGTGAAGTGGCACATGGCTCATGTTTTAACCCAATAGTTGTGTGATGACCTGTGTACACATGTCATGTGTGATGGGGCACTATGTGGCGCACTTCCGCTTCACACCTTTTACATGTGTGCATGTAGTTCAAACTTGTCAAGCACTGCATCACTGGCATGGCACAGTCACCAACACCCGCAACTGTCCCCTGATGCCAGGTACATGGATGATGACACCTGAAATCTCACTGCCAGCGTGCCACGATGTGACTATGTCATGTGTGTGTCATGTGTTCCCATGATCTTGCTGTTGGTGTTCCGTCAACGGCATCTGCTGTAGCTGCATCCAACATGTGTCTGTGTGTAGATGCCCATGCCACACTATTACGCACACCAGGACACATGTGGAATAACAAGTAACGTGTGTCTGTATGCATCGAACAGGGACTTGCGAGCTTAGGACATATCTGCGTAGTCTCAATGTCTGTGTGATCATTTTTGATATGTACCCCTTCATGGCAAGGTGTGTGGTCTGTCCTTTTTCCATGACATGTGACCTGTGCGTCTAGCTTGCCGGCAGCTGTCTGTATGAGATAACATCCTTCAAATGCACATATGTGGATGTATGTCACTCCTGTAATGTGTCTGGCTGTTCACTCACACTGGCCCACAGCTACTTTCATGGCATGTCATGTAGACCTTGACAATCCACGTTTGTAGCTGGCTCTTGGTAGGAGTATCACCTGGCTGGCATACGTGTGCAGGATGTATTGCACAGGCCAGACTCTGTATGTAGCATATGTGTATTAGCTGTTGAACATGTGCTCAGTTCATTGACATTGGTGTAGTAATGTACTCAATCTTGGTTATTCCTTCCAAATTTCTGCAGGGCACCGCCTCTCCCCCGACCAATGCCAGATTTGGCTGCCATGAGGGAACGTGACTGCATACGCCGCTACATATTCCCCCAACAGTTAATTGAGGACCTGGCAAACAGGCTGGCACCACACCTCCAACCTCGACACAGTTATCCGACTGTGCTGACCCCCAAGATGAAGGTGATGTCAGCCCTACATTTCTTTGCCACCGGTACGTTTCAATTCACCATAGCTGATGTGGGTGGCATGTCCCAGACCATGTTCAGCCATGTCCTGCATGATGTTTTAGAAGCAATGTTGGGGCACCTGGATGAATTCATCCATTTTCCAACTTGTGAGCAGTTGACAGGTATCAAGGGTGAGTTATATGCCCTGGGAGGGATGCCCCATGTAATTGGGTCCATTGATGGGACACATGTGGCTTTGGTACCACCACAGGCACAGGAGGTAGCCTATCGCAACCTTAAACATTACCACTCCATAATGCCCTTGTGGTGTGTCTTGCTAGCATGCTGATTTCCCATGTCTGTGCACGTTTTCCAGGGTCAGCACACGATGCTTACATCATGAGGCGTAGCAGGGTGCCAGAAATGATGCTGCAGCTGCACAACGAACGAGCATGTCTTGTTGGTGGGTAGACTCTGTTTGTCCAGTATTCAGCGGTATCTTAGTATGTGACGGCATCTCCTGACCCACTTCTTTACATGATGTTTCCATGTAGGGGACTCTGGCTATCCCAACATGCCATGGCTGGTGACGCCTCTCCGCAACCCGAGAACAGCTGCAGATCACCGTTACAACAACGCCCATGGGCAGACCAGGTGAGTGATTGAGAGGACGTTTGGCCTCCTGAAGAGCCGATTCCGTTGCCTCCACAAGACCGGCGGGTCCCTCCCATATGCACCGGTGAAGGTCTGCAAAATCTTCCTCGTGTGCTGCATGCTGCACAACATGGCAGTGGAGAAAGCTGTGCCACTCATCCTGGATCCCGATGAGCAGGAACATCCACCCATGGAGGATGACGGCCTTGGTCACGAGGCAAGTGAGGAGGAGGAGGAGGAGGAGGACATCCGGAGTCAGCTAATACGCAACTTCTTCTCATAATGGTGAGTCCCTGGGTCTGAGTGTGCACGCTTGGAGCCTTGTTTGGCATGTGTTGCAATGTGTGTGTCCAGCTGACTGTATGCTAAGTGACTTTGAGGTGTGTGCTGATGTGTCACTCGAGTGCTGATGTAATTCCACACATTTTAGCTGACACACTCAATTGACAACTAGCATGGTGTCAACCTTATTCATGTAGAGTACATGACCATGCATGCGGGTGACTATGTTTTTCCTGACTTCCCCAGGTAGTTGCGCATGCTGTCTGCTCGTGGCATCGTTGTGCTCCTGCTATTCCTCATGAGTAATGCAATGTGTGCTGAATCAGCGTTACATGCACGGACATGGTGAAAAGTCTCCTTTGGGTAAGGCTTTTTGGTTGTGGTAGTTGTTTGTAATGTGTGGGCACTGCTCCTGTGCAGGTTTTGTTACTATGCATACATGTCGATTCACCATGGGGCACATGACATGTAGCATGACTCGCATGAATTGATAGTCACACTTCGTGACAGTCATCTGTTATGGGATTGTGGTTTTTGATCAAGGCATCAATGTGTGTACAACTTCCCTCGGAAACATACGGGAGGCTACGGGTGGACATATTGCGGGACATCCCCATAAGAGGTTCTATGGGGAATTGCAGCCTCTCCGTGTGCAGCAGGGGATGTTTGGCTCACCCCCTTCACTTGTGTGCCACTCGCATGGATTCACAGGATCTGTGGTGCAAAGGGGGTGTCCAGTGTAGGTCCCACATGTTAATCCAAAAGACCTGTGAGTCTGTTAATATTGATGCATTTCCATAGGTGTGAGCCTGAGTACTAAAGGTGTTCCTCAGCCTCCAAGGTGCCTCATCTCTGTCAATGCAGGTCTCTTGCCACTGTGCATGCGCCATCTCTGGCATGGTTGTCAAGGATTGTGCATATGAGTCTATGTGTAGATTAGCAACCTGCATGCTGTTCTACATGTATTTGATTCTCTATTGTGCATGAAGTTCATGGCTGTGTATGTGTTTTGGTATGTTGGTCCCCACAACGGGCCATCAACACCTTCTGGGGTGTGTTTCCTGTGCGCAGCTTGGCCTTCAGTTTCATGATCCGGTGTCAGTCATCTTTGGGGATTGTGCATCCTTTGTCTCTGGGTGTGCCATTGAAAACCGGTCACTCCTTCCTTGACATACACCTGTTGCAGTAGTCCTTTCTGACATCCTAGTCTTTGTGTGGATATTGTGGCATAGTTCCCAGGACATGCCGCCTGTTGTTGCAGCCACTGCAGCAAGGGCACACGAAGTTTCCTGATTTGGCAACACACACACATCAAAGATGCTCCTCCCTTCCTCCATCAACCCATTCATTTGGCTGTCATCAGCTTGTCTGTGCCACAGTTGCGGCCACGCCGTCCCAAAGGCTGGACCGTCTGCACATGCAACGCGCACATTGCAAGAGCCTCATGTCCTTGCATGACCCACATCACACTACAGTCTGATGTTGCAGCCACCCTCCAAGCAATGTCCATCCACACATCTGCCGCCAGCTCTCAGGCATACACTAAGCGCACACACAACACCTTTGCATGATGAGTGTGCAACTCCGACAGCCTACACAGCGCTGCCACGCCTTCCAGGCCCTGTCACACCCACCAGGTCATGTCCCTCCTACTCCCCACCGGCTCTGGACCCCGGCAAGGCCATGGGAGTGGAATCATGGCTTCTGCATGTAGTATGCTGTCGTTGTGAGGCACATGGCACAGGTATCATCTCTCAGCGTGTCAATCTACAATGTGTCCAGGACCCCCCTCTCCACCATCACATGCGCACACAACCTCATCATCAACTCGTATGCCATTGACAGCCAGGTGCTCCTCACCCTCACCAAAGACGCAGACATTGCCAGTTCCAATATTCTAGATTGCATGAGATCCATTGATGAATGGCCGAACAGCAGCCACCAGAGGCTGGACATGTACAGGACTGAGGTCAACATCTGAGGAGTGTCCCCTTACAGCTGGGTCAACTGCTTGTGTCCCGCCCGCAGAAGCCCCGCACAAGCACCCAGTGTCCATGCACACAAGATGGTGTGCATCATGGATTGCTTGCTCACATTTGCCATGGTAATCACCAGCATCTGTGCCTCAGACTGCAACACCCTCTGTATTATGCACATGATCTCCAGATAGATCCACTCCAAGGAAAGACGGACCATCCCCCAGGTCCACGACAACATCTGTGTCAAAAACTGCCCTGCCCTCTATGGGGCAGCCACATCCAAACTCCCAGGACACTTGTCCACATCCAGGCTGCATCTGCACACCTCAGCTGCAACATCCCGCGCCCCAGCCACATCACCGTCCAGCAGAGATAGCTGCAATGGATCACTGTGTGCTGCAGGATGACCTTCACACTCAGGAGGCAGGCCACAACCCCGACCCAACACCAACCTTGTACCACTGTCATCCGAGAACCCGTAGTGCCATCTCCGTGCATCCAACCTTGACCTGGCCAACATTCTTCAGATTAGGCCTGGGCTAAAATTGTGTTCCGTTCGCGGAAATTGCGATAATTTGACATTTTCGCGTTCCGCGGAAAGTGCGAAAATGTCAAAATTTCCGCATTCCGCAGCTTAGCGATAATTTGGTTCTTGCTCGCGCTGTAAAATAATACATTCTCGCGGGCGCGCGATCGCCTTACCTGAATCCCTGCATTCGCCGACAAGTTTTCTTGATCCGGTCGCGTTCTCCATGAGATGTTGTATTGTTTTTAGCCATTTGCGCTGTCTCGCGACAGTTCGCGCCCGCAGAGACGTCATGCGTCACGCGATCACGTCTTTCTTCTCGCGATCATGCACCGCGAGACAACTGAAAACAAGATGGCCGCGCCCGCGGGCAACCACATGGGTAAGTTGGCGAGCCGCAACCATGCAGAAAATCTTGCGAACATGCTGGAAAAAAACTTCCGCATCTTTGCGATATTTCCACGTGTTTGCAATAATTTTTAAAATTTTCGTGATAATTTGCGAAAGTGGATTTCGCAAATTCCGCCCACCCCTACTTCAGATCCACCGTACTCCAGCATGCAGGACATAGTTCTCCCACCTGGGAACACATACCTGGGACTCCCTCCCCGGGAACCTCCAAATGAAGCATGACCTCTACGCCTTAATGATACTCTTCCAAATAGATCTGTCCGCACAGTATTGCAAGCAACCCCTCAGCAGCTTGAGGCCATCACAGGTGAGTATTGTGCTCCATGTCTGCATTGACTGATAAATTGTGACCCTTGTGTGTCCTGTACCAGACTCAGATCCCAGGGTATGGATGGCTGGAGTTAGTTCAACACTCAGGCATAGTTTGACATTTACACACACATATGTTGTGGACTAATGCCAAATGACAGCAACATCTCATGAAAAAAACATAATTTTAATTTTTGGTGGGGTAAGTCTTTTGGTAGATGTACTAAGGTGCTCTACCGGGTGCATAGAATCCAAAGTTCACAGGGGGAGATGGCATCCTTGTCAGTTGGAGTCATCAGAGTCCAGACCACAGTGTTGGTCATCATTGGTCAGACTGTGACCAGCAAGTCCATGTGGCAGAGAATGTCATTGGGTGAGGTGCTGCTGTTGCGCCAGTGGGCCAGGTGCCAGGCCAGGTGACCTGGGAGATGTGGATGGTCCGCTGACTCTCACGGTCTTTTCCGTGGACGACCCACCTTCCTTGCGGGACCCTCAGATGCAGGCCTTGACGATGCTTGGGACGCTCCGTCGGATGAATCCTCCTCCTCCTCTCTCCCTGTGGCTGGTGCTGGTCTTCGCCCGGTGGCACAAGGAGGGTTGCCCATGTTGTCGGCGATCCGACGGAGTGAACGGCTCATGTCCGTTTGCACCACCAGGAGCTCAGCCAGTCTTGCCTCCATCCGTCCTTGGTGTTGTTGTTGACTGGCATGTTGCTCGGCTGCAGGTCCTTCATCTCGTCGAGAGTCCCCTTCATCTCTGTGAGGCTCGACACTACCTGGCTGATGCCCCTGGTGTCACGCCGGTATGTGTCCAGGATGTGGCGTATGTGTGACATACCGGTTCCCTCAGCTGGCTCGTCAGGTTCTCGCCTCCGCCTGCCTCCACTCCCACCACCCCTGCCCACACGAGCCTGGCCTGCCGTTGTGGGCACATCGGGTCTACAGGACCCCTGAGGGATGGCATTATCTGGGTTGTCTGCCTCCTCCTGGGTGCCCGGAGAACCTTGTCCCTCCTGGTGAGACTGGCTGTGTTGTTCAGTGCGAGCAGGGCTCCTGGGTGTGTCCTGGGATGTGGCAGGAATGGGGGTGGGGGTTGGCACAGATGTACCTGACGCAGGTGCTGCAGGGGCTTGGGCACCAGAGGGGCCAGGTTGGTCGGGGTCATCCACGGAGTGGTGAGAGTCGTCGCTGCTGGTGGGATCATCTTCACGCTGAGTCTGGGACTGGGATTGTTCCCCCCCCCATTGTTGGGGGGAGGTCGATGACGTTGCCCTGTGTATGAGAGAGAGACAATATTAATGCTGTTTCATGCCACATCCATGTTTCATACATATTCAAGTTGTCACAGATCCTCCAGGTAGTTGGATGTGCCTAGCATTCCTCTCAATGTACACTTGGGGATGGGTATGTTGCGGGGGACAGATTGGTATGTTCTCCTGAGTGTTTGACCAGTAGAATTTTGGCTCGGATGCTTATTTTGCGATGGATTGGTCTTGTTGTGTCACATGTCCATTGTGAGAGTGGGTAAATCTGTTGCCGGGGTTGTGTGCTTGTGTGAGGGGGGTGTGTGACCGGGCCTGCTGTTGGGTGTAGTGTGATTTGTCATTGGGTCTACCAGGTGATGTGTCTGTCCCCTCATGGTGCATGCTGGCATGACAGTGAGTTTGAGTGCCTGTGCTAGATATCTGAGCTTGTGTAGTTGGTGTTTGAGTGTACAGTGGTCAGAGGAGGGCCTTGTGCTGCATACAGCAGGGCCAAGTGTCAGCTACCTTGTCAGTACTTTGCCAGTCCCTGTGCATTGGGCATGGTGCATGGGGATGTACCTAGGCCATATGGGCTGAGGGCATTGGTGTCTGCTTCGAAGTTGCACAATGTGTTGTGTGAGCCCCACCCTCCCAGCATCCCAGACATTCAGTCTCGTGTTTGTGGTTGGTGTGGCCTGGGACATGGCATTGCCTTTATTTGTGAATGGGGCATGGAGTGGCATGAGCGTGCTTTTTGAGTGTGGTTGTGTGCGGTGAGGGCTTGGGGGAAGTTGCGTGCATTTTGTGTATTTGTGGTGTGGATGGCATTCCCCCCAGGTTACGTGAGTTGTTTGTGTACTCACCAGGCTCTGCGACTCCTTCAACTCCGTGTACTCCCACCGGGGGAAGCATGGCCATCACCTTCTCCTCCCAGGGATGGTAATGTACGGGTCTGCGGGGCAGCCTGCCTCCAGTGATGTTACTTTGGGCGTATTCCTCGTTCATTTTCCTCTTGACTGCCCTGCGCAGATCGTACCACCTGCCTTGGCATTCATGCCTTGTCCTTCGGATGGGCGCAACAGCATTCACCTTAACGACGATCCTCTGCCACAGGCTTGTTGTAGTAAGCACGTCGGTACACGTGGAAGTAGAGTCAATTACGCTTTATTGACAAATGAATGCTGCGCAGCAGCCAGCTCCCTCAGCCCTTCAAATCCTTAACCAGTACAGGTTTCAAACCTAAACATTCCACTTAGAATTCTTGAGACCAGAACATCATGGGCTCAAGAATTCTAAGTTAAAGCAAAACACTACACTTGTTTTTTGGGCTATGCTGGTCTGTCTGACCAATGTGCCAAACAGCTGTGGCTCGACTCTGATGAATTCGTTGACTTTGGATTCTTGTCTGTGGGCATGGTGTGGGGTGTGGGTGTGGATGGTTGTGGGTGTGTGGGTGTGAATGTGACGGTGTGTGTGTGTGAATGTGAAGAGGGGGTGTTTGTGAATGTGGTTGTGTGAAGGTGTGTAAGTTAAGGTGTAGTTAAGGTGTAAGTAAGGTGCAGTTGTTTGTCTGTGGGGTCTGTCAGCAGTGGGTCTGTTGCAAAGGCTCATAGGTTGTGTGTGTGGGCCCTTTTTATTGGTCCATTTGTGGGTGTGGCCGGGTTTGAATTTGTGGTGGGTGTGTTATAAGAGGTGGTTGTGATTTAGGGCCTCTGTTTGCCAGTTTGGATGTGCCAGGTCAGTCATAGATTTGTCATGTTGACGTGCATTGTGGTGTTGTGCGAGTCGAATTGACCCTCCTTGTGCTGTTTTACAGTGTCCTGGTTCTGTATGAGTATTTTTCGCGTCGGTACGGTCCGTACATACGCGATGCTGGGTGACGGTGCTTGGGTACGGTGTTGGGGTACGGTGCGTACAGGTACGGGGCTGGGGTACGAGCCTGGGGTGCATCGCGTACAGGTGGGGGGCTGTGCTACGGTGTTGGGGTACGGTGCGTACAGGTGCGGGCTGTGCTACGGTGTTGGGGTACGGTGCGTACAGGTGCGGGGCTGTGCTACGGTGTTGGGGTATGGTGCGTACTGGTGCGGGGATGTGCTATGGTGTTGGGGTACGGTGTGTACAGGTGCGGGGATGTGCCAGGGTGTTGGGGTACAGTGCGTACAGGTGCGGGGCTGTGCTACGGTGTTTGGGTACGGTGCGTACAGGTGCGGGGCTGTGCTATGGTGTTGGGGTACGGTGCGTACAGGTACGGGGCTGGGCTACGGTGTTGGGGTACGGTGCGTACAGGTACAGGTCTGGGCTACGGTGTTGGGGTATGGTGCGTACAGGTACGGGGCTGGGAGACGGGCCTGGGGTGTGGCGCATACAGGTGGGGGGCTGGGGTACGGTCCTGGGGTACGGGGCGTACAGGTGCGTGGCTGGGAGACGGGCCTGGGGTGCGGCGCGTACAGGTGGGGGGCTGGGGTACGGTCCTGTGGTACGGGGTGTACAGCTGCGGGGCTGGGAGACGGGCCTGGGGTACGGCACGTACAGGTGCGGGGCTGTGCTACGGTGTTGGGGTACGGTGCGGAGCGGTGGGGTACGGTGCTGACATACGGGGGTACGGTGCTGACATGTGCGGGGTGAGGGGGGCTGTACGACTCGTATCCGGGCACAAGTTTACCCGTGTACATGTGTGCTACAGCGTTCACTCCGTACGGGGCCTTTTACATGCGGTTGTGTATTCGGACGGGCGGTACGGATCGTACTTGCACGCTCGTTTCTGTTTTACGATTTGCACGTAAAAATGTCCGGCTCCCTATCGGACACTTTTCCCGACGCTATTCGGATGTAAAAATTTACGGCTCCCTCTCGGACCATTTTCCCGACGCAATTCGTATGTATTTTTCACGTACGAATCGTACTTCGCAGTTTGTACGGTGCTTGTACGAATCGTACGTGAAAATATACGGATACGAGTCGTACGCAAATTTTTTTACCCCGATCGGAATCGGCACCCAAGTCTTCAATGACCTCTACCTCACTCTCCGCATTGACTACCTCCCACCCCCCACTCACCGGTCGAACCCATCCGTGAGTCATGGGGTTCCCTACGACTACCTCAGCGGGGCGTCATATCTTCCCTTTACATTCTACTGCGATAACTGTCATAAGGTCCCTGTTCAGTCTACTGCGAAATCTTACTTACGAGTAACATTTTTTTTTATATACTAAATTGCTTAATGTATCCTATGAGTGATTCTTGTTGTAAAGCGCTCTGATACCTTCAGGTCTGGTTAGCGCTGTATAAAACTCATAATAAATAAATAAATAAACAAAATATAATTAACAGAATAAAAATATATTTTTTTAAGTAAGTAAAAAAAATAAAGAAAAAATGGAATAATATAGATAAAAAATATAAAAACATATTATAATGCTAAATACATATCACAAATTACCTACAAATATCATATTACATAAAATAAAAAAATAATTTTGAAACAAATAAATATTTTTATTCAGAAATTATTTATTAACAAAAACATTAATTATTGCATAAATTTAGTCACACAACTCACAACCCACATCAAAAAGTGCATTTTTTTTGCATAATTGGCATATTTAATTATCAATTAAACAAATAATACTAATTAAAAAACAAATTAAAACACGTAAAATGTAATGAACTTCCCACCCTTTAAACCTATAATCCCCACAACCCACACCTAAATATAAACAGTAAAAAAATGCAATTAGATAACTAATAGTATTTAACAACTAATTATAAATTAAGTGAAATAAATTTACTCTCCAAACTTCACCCCTATAAATCTAAGACCCAAACACAAAAAGAAATACAAAAATTACCCTAATTAAGTATCAATTAATTACTATTAATTATCAACAAATTATTAATTAATTAAAAATAAATTACTTTCCACCCTGCACCTCTAAAAACTCCACTACCCACAACTAAAATTAATTACACAATTTCCATATTTAATTGTCAATTAATTAATTAATATTAATTAACAATGAATTATTAGTTATTTAAAAATACATTATAAATTACTTTCCACCCTTCACCCCTATAAACCCCACAACCCGCACCTAAAATTTACCCCCAAAAATTAAAAACACAAATAACATTATAAAATCTCCATTAAATAAATATTAATAAATACAAAATATTCATTAATTTATTATAATTAAATTACTTCCCACCCTATTCCGCTTTAAACCCACAACCCACTACTGAACAAAAAAATAAAAAATTTCATTCAATTAAAGTTATTAACTACTAAAAATGTAACACATATATTAAAAATCATGAACAATACTTACACAAAAAATACATCACATACATTTAAAATATATACTAGTACAATACACTAATTAAAAAACAATATTCTAAACATTTTTCCAAATGATATGAGAGGCTTCTATATTTTTTAAATCGATATTTCTTACCTTAAAATCGATATTCTTGGCCACAATATTCTTGCTATTGATATTTTTGTGTCACGATATTTAAAACTCGATATTAGTGTAAGTCGACATATCCAACTCAATATTTTGACTGAATATTTAACATATCTCAGCCAGGGAAATTCCATAGCGTGTTCTAATTTCATTGCTTTGTTAAGTATTAGTTTGTTCAGTCCCATCTCTTCATGTGACCACATTGAATGCCATAGCAATATAGGAGCTATCTTCAATCTGTCAGAGATATACGGGGTTCCCAGTTTGGCGTGAACTACACAGCTCGGGGAGCTGGGGGGAGCGAGAGGGTGTGCCTAAGAAATAAATCGACTCTTTGGATGCTTTGTATATTGGCCATTCACCATACCCCTGTACCATACAAAGCTGCTGCCACTGACCTGCTTGCATATATGGTAAGCAGTTTGCTTATTGCTTTAAATCCCACGAGTTCTTATTGACAAAAAGTATCCCTAAATAGCAAAAGGCGGGTGATTCACTCAAATTGTGTTCTTCTGCATGAAAAACTGGTTTTATCTTAGGTTTGGTCCCATAGGTCATCGTATAGGTTTCAAAACCTTTTACTTTTAAATCCAAGTCCGCCATAAAAATTATATAGTCATTCATAAGAGTGTGTAACCCCCTCCATATTCTAGCAATTAATACAGCATCATCTGCATATGATAGGACTGGGAGGGGATGAGAACACAGCATTGCTGTATCCCTAGTTGATATACTTAAGGCAGATTTTACCCGGTTTGTATAGATCGAGAATTAAAAGGGGGCTAGAACACAACCCTGCCTGACACCCCTTTTGATATTAAAGCTATCTGAGCATTCACCCTCCCTTTCAAAGCAGACACAAGTGTTTTCATCCGTGTACAATTGCCATATATAGTTTGTAATTCCTGCCTCAATCCCCAGGTCCTCCATGCGATATGCAGTCAAAGGCTGCGGTCAAGTCCGTGAGGGAAAGGTACAGTGTCCCCTTTTTTAACCACTGTATACTTTCCTATGATGGCACTTAGCTTCACTCATTGATGAACAGTGCTCAAAACATTTTTGAAGCCAAATTGGGTATCCATCAATACGTTATTTGCTACTGCCCACTCTTCCAGTCTATTGATTCACCCCATGACCTTTGTGGTAGCAATCAGCAGTGATATTGGCTGATAATTTTGTGTTTTGTGGTAGGGATTTTTCACCTTTCTTTATAAATTGGTAAAATAATTAAAGCTTTCCATGAAGGGGGGTCCATCCATCTACTGTGGTACCATTATAGACATTTGTAAGTAGCAGGGCCCAGAGTTGTGGCTGCTCCTTGAACATATCTAAGGGGGTCCCATCTGGACCTCGGGCCTTCCCTGTACTACTCTTGTCTAAAGCTCTAGCCACTTCATGCAAGGACACAGGGTGTAGGGGGTGCTGTGACATAGTACTACCATGCATATCTTCATTCCCAGCTCTATTGTGTGCTGTTTCACCTACTCTGGTCATCTGGTGGTCTTTATATATTGCTGAAAAATGATTTATCCATTCTTCCTCTGCTATGTGAACCCCTAAAGTAGCTGTTGTTTATTACCCGCCAGGAGGATTTACTATCATTTAGTGCACTGGCTTGAACAAGTTCCACCCAAGCTGTCTACGTGCAATGGTCTGCTTAAAGTGCATGTGAGCCAGTATGATTTCTTGCAGGTCCTTTGGTTTCTGCTTTAATGCAAAGTGAAGCTGTTTTCTTGCTAGAGTACACTCAGGGGTCGATTCCGATCCGGGTCGGACAGCTCTCCGAGAGCTGTCCATAGCCTTACCGTGCGACAGACTCATACCCGGAGCCGGTCCGTCCTGTTGATGAAGTACGATGCCAAAATCCCGACCGACACGTAGGATGTGACACAAGCTCCATTCTCCGTCCGAGCCGTAACTCCTAACGCCGAACCGAGTCGCCTGTAAGTAGTATCCATAGCAGTTTCCACCCTGACAAGTACGATGCGTACTTCCTACGCGCCGGACGGCTCGCCGCGTACGGCACGTCACAGCATCCGGAAAAGAAGCATATCAGCTACGATTCGCGCCACAACTCAATCCACGGCTACGAGACGGACCAGCTTGCAATGGGTACGAGACAGAGCAACAAGCAGCGTGTACGAGACAAACACATCATGAATCCCATCGTGCAGGTCATACCAGTACTCTACATCTATGAACGGATCAGGAACAGACGCGGACGGCACGGATGGTAAGTCAGACACCTACCACACATACAAACGACACGTACCCGCAAAATGGCACACACACACAGGGGATCCACATCCTGGCCACTAACAACAGGCCACCATAGGGGTTGTATGGCCAGCACCACTACCACCCCCACCCATAGGGCTTATGTTGCCCAGTACTACTGCCACCCCCACCCATAGGGGACCTGTTGCCCATCACCCCTGCCACCCCCACCCATAGGGCTTATGTTGCCCATCACCCCTGCCACCCCCACTCATAGGGGACCTGTTGCCCAGCACTACTGCCACCCCCACCCATAGGGCTCATGTTGCCCATCACCCCTGCCACCCCCACCCATAGTCGACCTGTTGCCCATCACCCCTCCCACCCCCACTCATAGGGGACCTGTTGCCCAGCACTACTGCCACCCCAACTCATACGGCTCATGTTGCCCATCACCCCTGCCACCCCCACCCATAGGGGACCTGTTGCCCATCACCCCTGCCACCCCCACTCATAGGTAACCTGTTGCCCAGTACTACTGCCACCCCCACTCATAAGGGACCTGCTGCCCAGCTCTACTGCCACCCCCACCCATAGTGGACCTGTTGCCCATCACCCCTGCCACCCCCACTCATAGGGGACCTGTTGCCCAGGACTACTTCCACCCCCACCCATAGTGGACCTGTTGCCCATCACCCCTGCCACCCCCACTCATAGAGGACCTGTTGCCCAGCACTACTGCCACCCCCACTCATAGGGCTTATGTTGCCCAGCACTACTGCCACCCCCACCCATAGGGAACCTGTTGCCCAGCACTACTGCCACCCCCACTCATAGGGCACATGTTGCCCATCACCCTTGCCACCCCCACCCATAGGGGACCTGTTGCCCATCACCCCTGCCACCCCCACTCATAGGGGACCTGTTGCCCAGCACTACTGCCACCCCCACCCATAGGGGACCTGTTGCCCATCACCCCTGCCACCCCCACTCATAGGGGACCGGTTGCCCAGCACTACTGCCACCCCCACTCATAGGGCTTACGTTGCCCATCACCCCTGCCAACCCCACCCATAGTGGACCTGTTGCCCATCACCCCTGCCACCCCCACTCATAGGGTATATGTTGCTCAGCACTACTGCCACCCCCACCCATAGGATGGATGATGCGCCACACATCCATCATAGTCCAACATTGGGTATGTCAGCAAAATACATCCCCCCTAAAATCATGACAACAGTGTGTAGTCTGTGACAAATGCCCACAACAGTGATTATGACTTTGAACACACAATGTAACTAACAGCACATGTGTGACCAACAAATGAGTGTGGCCTACACAAGGCAAGCATCACTATAGCACTGTGTAAATGTAAAAATAACACCCCCTCACTGTGTAGAACAAAAGTTAAGTGTGGGGTTCCAAACTGCAGCAAATGTCGAGCATTGTGGTGATGGTGTCTAAACCCCCCCTCATCACAGTGACCAAAAGGTAAGTGTCATCATGGTCAAAGCTGCAAATGCAAAACAGCATGTATGATTCCCGGTCCCAATACATGAAACACTTTTGTGGCAAACTAGTGGTTGTGTCCCAGACCCACAGAGATGTGGTGAGTTTAACAGTGCTGTGAAAACATAACATACTCTCAGCCATGTGCAGACAAGCACCACACATGGGAGCTGACAATGCATACAGTGTACAATGACACAAAAGCAGAAGTGACCATCACAAAGCATACACACATCTCGAAAATAGACACACAACTCAAAACAACCTGTGTAGACTGTAGGTGTCAGGTCACAAAATCCCATTCCATGCCAGCAATGGCACCTAACAAGTCAACCAGGATGAATGTGCAGAATGATGTGATATGACTCACAGGGACAGCAGGGTAAATCACAAAAACAGCATCCAGACAATGGCCCACAACAGCAATACCAATGCACTGGTGCAGATGCACAAACACAAACAGGCAACCTCACACTGCACATCTGACACAACATGTGTGTGTGTGTCTCAGTATCCCCAGGCAACTACACAACACAGGGGGGCTGAACCACAGTGACACAGATGTGGACACAGTGCCATACAAAAGTAACCCATCACGGGGACCTCCTTAGTGGACAATCAGGCATTGTGAGATGAGAGGGAGCACAACACACACATGTGACACAAGCTGGAATGAACACAAACTAGGACAGCAAGAGACTGACACACAACAGCACTACCCCGAGGGACCAGACATTGGGGTGACACAAGCATGTATGACACCTCCACTGTGATGACAAAGGTAGACGTCGTACAAACTGTGAAACCCAGGCATGTGTCCTGTGCCACAAACGTACATCCCATCTACACAAACACAAATCACTTAGCAGGGCCCCTCCTCCATGGACAAACGGGAGCTAGGGGCCCATCCATGCAAACATTTACATCAGTCCACCCTCAACACCACACACCCTGAACTGCACCAATGTGCATCTGTGAAGCCCACATGGACAGGTGACATTGCACATGCACCCATGGCAAACACAGGAATGTTGGGATGAACTAAGGTGCACAGACTCATCACACAAGGACATTTCACAACCCTGGTGAATGACAGACATACTGCACAGTATGCGGTACATGGCCATGATGTCAAAGCACATGTAACCTTCAGAATACCTGCCACAGTCCCAGGACAATGCAGAAGCCAAGGAGAACCACAAGGCACACATGCTGACACCTGAAAACATTGCAGCCCTGAACCGGACAAGTGGGAGCAGTCACACACACATACATATGTCTCAATCACTGAAAGGCATCACCTAGGGACAACTACATGATATTGCGAACAAACAAGTGCCTTGGGGACCCCTGACTGTGTCCCATCTGCATCTGACCACATCATCACCACTCAGAAATGACAAATCCCAATGATGAAACACCAATTAACAGTAGTGTGTCATGCACCCACACATCCGGTAGCCCACGGCAAAGTTGTGGGATGAACACAGTACCACTCAGCAAGCATAAACAACAGGAACATATCAAGGGAACACTGCTTGTGTATGAAAAGGGATGTGGACACACATGCCCACACAACACACACCATGGGCCCAGGCTATGTCACGGAACAACACACTTACTTGAGGGGACCCAACTCCTGTGTAAGCCCAGCTGTGCCAAACATAGTCACAGCACGTCTCAGTCATGTCAGCAGAACACTTGATCATTCAGCCATCAGTAACCACACAATGAAGGCTCTGGTCACAACAGCCTGGGTACGGGAGTCTCCCTTAAGTCATCTGCACATACTCAATACATATGTACAGCAAGTTGCACAGAGGACCCAGTTGCTCTTACACCAATGATGCCCACACCTGTAGGTCCAGTGGTGATGCGCCCAAAGTCAGGGAAATAGACAAATTGGACAATGGGAGGCACATCATATGTGCATGATTGCAAGCCACAGATGTGACCATGCAAATTAAATGTTAGCAGAGATGTCCACAAATTGTTGATCATGACACACCCAGTTAGCTGCAAAGAATGACATGGATACTGACCAGAATAGGATACATATCTCATGGACCACATGGAGTACCTCACATCAACACCTCAGTATTCAACATTGGAAATCAAGCATTACAGGTGCAAGGTCATGCTAAACATAATCAACCTAATGTACAGCTAAATCAAGTTCACAAGGATAAAGAAAAAAGCTTTATTCAGCATATGACAATATAAACGTCAATTCAAAACAAAGGCCAATGGCCAGTCCATTGTCAAATGACAAGGAGTGAACTTGAGTGACAACTGTCACATGTTGCTTGCCTGCACTGCTAAGGACAGGGGACATCCCCTTGGAGGGGCATACATGGGGGCAGGCCAGGCACCGCAGGGACAGGATCAGGGTGCAGCAGAAGGAGGCAGTGAAGGGGTGGTGGATGCAGGAGAGTCACTTGCAACTGCAGTGGAGCTGACTGAAGTGGTGGGTGCAGTCACAACTGTGGGGCACAAGTCAGATGGGGTGGGTGCCAGCACAACTGCAGTGGGCAGGTCAGATGGAGGGGATCAATCAATCAATCAAGAAATTTGTATAGCGCGCTACTCACCCGGAGGGTCTCAAGGCGCTTGGGGGGGGGTCCGCTACTGCTCGAACAGCCAGGTCTTGAGTTGCTTCCTGAAGGAGAGGTGGTCTCGGGTACGACGGAGGTGGATGGGGAGGGAGTTCCAAGTCTTGGCTGCCAGGTAGGAGAGGGATCTTCCTCCCATGGTGGCTCTTCGAATGCGTGGAACCGCGGCGAGGGCGTGACTGGTCGATCGCAGTTGGTGGGTGGGAGTGTAGAAGGTCAGGCGGTTGTTGAGGTACCTGGGGCCCAGGTCGTGGAGGGCCTTGGGTGCGTGGGTGAGGAGACGGAACGTGATTCTCTTGCTGACGGGGAGCCAGTGCAGGTCTCTCAGGTGTCCGGAGATGTGGCTGTGTCGGGGGATGTCCAGGATGAGTCGTGTGGAGGCGTTCTGGATGCGTTGGAGTCTTTTCTGTAGTTTGGCTGTGGTTCCGGTGTAGAGGGTGTTACCGTAGTCCAGTCGGCTGGTGATGAGTACTTGGGTGACCGTCTTCCTGGTTTCGGTGGGGATCCATCGGAAGATCTTTCGGAGCATGCGTAGGATGTTGAAACACGATGATGAGACGGCGTTGACTTGTCTGGTCATCGAGAGGGAGGAGTCCAGGATGAAGCCCAGGTTGCGTGCATGGTCCGTTGGTTTGGGTGCGCTGCCTAGGGCCGGGGGCCACCAGGAGTCGTCCCAGGCAGAGGGTGATGATCCAAGGATGAGGACTTCCGTCTTGTCTGAGTTCAGTTTCAGGCCACTTCTTTCATCCCTTCGTGTAGGTTGGTTCTGGCGGTGGCAGGGTCGTTGGTGAGGGAGAGGATCAGCTGGGTGTCGTCGGCGTAGGAGATGATATTGAGGTTGTGTTGGCGTGCGATGGCTGCGAGGGGGCTCATGTTGACGTTGAAGAGGGTGGGGCTGAGTGATGATCCTTGTGGTACGCCGCAGATGACTTCGGTGGCCTCGGATCTGAACGGGGGGAGGCAGACTCTCTGGGTTCTTCCGGCGAGGAACGAGATGATCCACTCCAGTGCCTTCTCTTGGATACCGACGTTGCTGAGGCGTTGTACTAGGGTGCGGTGGCAGACAGTATCGAACGCTGCGGAGAGGTCCAGGAGGATGAGGGCCGCTGTTTCCCCATTGTCGAGCAGGGTTCGGATGTCGTCAGTGGCTGCGATGAGGGCGGTCTCGGTGCTGTGGTTGGCTCGGAATCCAGACTGTGAGTGGTCGAGGGATCCGTTCGTCTTGAGGAAGGCGGCAAGCTGTCTGTTGACGGTCTTCTCGATGACTTTGGCAGGAAACGGGAGGAGCGAGATGGGGCGGTAGTTCTTGAGGTCGGTGGGGTCTGCTGAAGGTTTCTTCAAGAGGGCGCTGAGTTCGGCATGCTTCCAGCTTTCCGGGAAGGTGGCGGTGTTGAAGGAGCAGTTGATGATGTCCCGGAGATGGGGTGCGATGACGGAGTCGGCCTTGTTGAAGACGTGGTGGGGGCATGGGTCGGTTGGCGATCTGGAGTGGATGGTGTTCATCGTGCGGATGGTGTCTTCGGTGCTGACCGGGGTCCAGGCGCGGAGGGTGATGGTGGGGGGCGTTGGTTCTGTGGTAGGGTGCGTGGACTGTTCGCCGAAGCTGTTGTGTATGTCTGCGATCTTGCTGTGGAAGAACGAGGCGAGTGAGTCGCAGAGGTCTTATGAGGGAGTGATGTTGTTGTTTCCGGCGCTGGGGTTGGAGAGCTCTTTGATGATGCTGAAGAGTTCCTTTCTGTTGTGTGCGTTGTTGTCTAGTCGATCCTTGAATGCTGACTTCTTGGTGGTGTGGATCAGCTGGTGGTGTTTGCGGGTGGCGTGCTTGAGGGCGGTCATGTTGTCTGTGGTGGGGTTTTTTTGCCAAGCTTTCTCGAGGGTGCGGCAGTTCTTTTTGGAGTTCTTGAGGTCGTCGTTGAACCAGGAGGCATTCTTGCTTCCGGGCCTGCTGGGATGGTTTTTCAGGGGTGCGAGGTCGTCAGCGCAGTTGGTGATCCACTGTGTGAGTTTGTTGGCTGCTTGGTTGGGGTCCGTTGACCTGGCGGGAGGGTTCTGGTTCAGTGATGTGGTGAGCTGGTTGGTGGTGATCTTGTTCCAGCTCCTGCAGGGAACCTGTTGCGGGAGGTGGTGGGTCGTGGTCTTTCTGAAGCTGAAGTGGACGCAGCTGTGGTCTGTCCAGTGGAGTCCGGTGGAGTGGCTGAAGGAGATGTACTTGCTGGAGGAGAAGATTGGGTCGAGCGTGTGTCCGGCGTAGTGGGTGGGGGTGTTCACCAGTTGCTTGAGTCCGAGGTTGGCGAGGTTGTCCAGCAGGGTGGTGGTGTTGTTGTCGTAGTTGTTCTCCAGGTGGAAGTTGAGGTCCCTTAGGAGAATGTAGTCGGCGGAGGGGAGGGCGTGTGGGCTGATGAAGTCTGCGATGTCTTCGCTGAATTGTGTGCAGGGTCCTGGGTGTCTGTAGATGAGGGTGCCTCTGAGTGTGGTCTTGGGGTCGGTGTGTATCTGAAAGTGAATGGGTTCGGCGGCTGTGAGGATGTCGTCGGAGCTGGTCGTGATGCGGATGGTGTTCTTGTGGACGATGGCGATGCCTCCTCCTGTCTGGTTGACGCGGTCCCTTCGGGTGATCTTGTATCCGTCCGGGATGGCTATGGCAATGTCGGGAGCTGAGGAGGCGTTCATCCAGGTTTCTGTGAGGAAGGCGACGTCCGGAGATGTGGTGTCGAGCAGGTTCCATAGTTCCACGGCGTGTCTGTGGACGGAGCGGGTGTTGAGCAGGATGCACTTCAGGTGGTTGCTGTTGGTGCTCGGCTTGGCGGGTGCGGGTGTAGTGCAGGTCCGGATGCAGGAGAACTTGCAGGGTTGGCAGGTGAAGGGTCCGTGGGTGCGTCCTGGGGTGGCTCGGTGGCAGCCGAGGAGTCGGCCGGTGTTGAGTGCGCTGAGGGTGGTGGCGTCGTACGTCCGGCGGGTGGGCTGGTGTCTGCAGGGGCCAGGGGGTCTGGCGCTGGGCACGGTCCAGGGGCGGACGGGCATAGACGGGCTTGCCTTTGGCGCGCCTTCGGCGCACCATTGACGCACCGCTGCGCGTGAACGCTGCGCGCACGTGCTGACTCTACCATAAATGGAGAGTGGGGGGGGCGGAGCGAGGGAGGAGCAGCTGGGAGGCGGGAGCAGGGTGGCGAGTGGGGAGGGGAGCGTTGATGCAGGAGGGAACGGGGGTGGGGCCGCGGGGGAGCAGCGGCAGGGAGCGGTGGGGCACAGGAACGATCAGGGGCACAACGATACAAACGATCACAAAACAAATGCAGGATCACAAAACAATACTGAGGGCAGGGGGCAGAAACAATATGGCGCAACACTGGGAGCGAGGACAGGGGCACAGGGGTACAACAGTGGATTGGGTCCACACTGCAGTGCCCAGACGGTCGTGGACTCCACTGCAGTGCCTAAATCCATGTGAGCGGAATGGGGTGCAGGTGAGGTCGGCAGGACAGAGGGGGGGACACGGTCACCACATCAGTGGCACTAACCGGCTGACCAGGTGTGTAGGAGCAAGTGGTAGGGGAGGGCCTCAGCATTTTGGGGATGGTGTATCTGTGGGAGTGGGAACCTGGGGCAGGGTGTGGTGGGGGAATCTCTGGAGTGGTGGCCTTGGGGATGGAGGACGGAGACTTCGTCGAGGAGCTGCGGGGCAGGGGTGGTGTCTTGCTCTTCCGGCTCCAGGGGGACTTGCGGGTGGGGGCCTCAGTCTGACTGCGCCTTGGGGGAGGGTGTCCGGGTATGAGGAGCACTCCCATCTGTGTGTGGTGACTTCTTCTTCCCCTTGTAATCTGGATCTGCTGGGTCGGTGGGGAAGAGGCCAAGGTCAAGGAAGAAGAGCTTCTGTGGAGATGGGGTTGCAGGTGAGGCAAGGGAAGGGGGCTGGGAGGGAGAGGTTTCGGAGGACTGCGGAGTGGTTGTGGATGACTGTGTGTGTGTCTGCAAACCATCCCCTGTGAGTGTGGTATCAGTCCCCTGCGCTAGCTTGTGTGTACGTCTAGACCTTGGTTTGGGTGTTTGTGTGCTGCCCGTGTCTGTGGCTTTGTGAGAATGTGCAGGTGTGTGTGTGCTTGGGACAGGTAGGGTGCTAGGAATCGTGGGTGGTGCAGGGGTAGGAGGGGTGTGGGACTGTTGGAGGAGGGACACTGCTGCCGTCAGGGAGGAGGCTACGGACTGATTGGTCCTCTGTAGGGCAGACATGTCCGATGAAATGCCCTCCATGAACAACACCAGTTGGGTCAACAGACTGGTGTGTGCATGGAGGACACTCAGTATTGATGTCTGCCCTACATGGATCTGTCTAAGTAAGTCCACAGACTCCTCACTCAGGGCAGCAGGGGACACAGGGGCAGGGGGTGTGGTGCCTGGCACAAAGGAGACATGCTCCTGAACACGGGAGCCTCCACGGACCTCTGGGATGGGAGCCGATGGGAGGGTGGTGATGGTGGTGGTGGGGGCAGTGGCAGGGACAGCCTCACTGGCTTGGGTTTGGTGGCTGCTGACACCCGCCTCCACAAGGGAGTCATCCTCAGAGCTGCTGTGGCCCTCAGCTGGGGTGGATGGTGCTGAGGACTCCTCGGTGTGGCTCCACTCACCCTCCGTGCAACTGGGTCCCCCTGACTCCTCTCCTTCTGTCCCAGTCAGGCTCTGTGGCTCCTCCTGGTCATGGAGCTGTCCCCTCCTGTGGCCGTGAATGTATCTGGATAGAAATAGGAAGAAAGAGAACAACATCCGTCACCTGCACTGACTGCACACACCACAGTGAATACATCACATCACAGGGCAAGGCCTGGCATCAGCTGAACACAGCTCAAAGTGCCAATACTGTTTAGAATGAGCCAATTGTCATTCTCACCATCAGCCATGGCACACATATACCTCCTGGAATTGCACCCACATGTCTGTTGCATGTTGGATGCTAATAACCCAATGTGCTGACATGCACCACCCACACATTTGTTGGACATGCAAGTGAACATGTAGGAGTATGCCACTACACACACAGCACATCTTTTGCCACTGACTCAGTACAGGTGCCCGGATGAAGGGATGGGCAGAGACTAATTTCACATGCTTGTGATACATGCCAGCAACACACACTATGATGTTCACATGTCGTGATAGTCAATGCCACACTGGGGTGCATGGAGTACACTTGAACACAATGCAGGATCATGCATAGCAAGTTAAATGCCATGGCACTGGCATGCCTGGAAAATCAGTCAACACTGTCTCCTGTCACAGGGGCAGGGCATCCAGACAAAAACAGTATGCACTGTGTCACAATCATAGCTCAGGGGTAAAGCAAACTCTGCAAATGACAAGTGCACTTGCCCATCCCCTGCAAACAACATATCCAGGACCCAGAAGACCCCACATCATGCAAATCAGACATATGAGTCTCTGCGAACACAGCTCCCTGTGCATTAGCACATCACAGTCTCCTGTGCATGTAACCCAGCTGCCTGAAGTGCACAGTTGCATAAACCATTGTGCGATGTCAAATGATCACACCCCTATATGTCACACAGGTCTTGTCTCTCACAGTCACATCTCAGATGTCCTGCTGACCCTCAAAATCATTAACACCCCAGTTGTACGTAACAGGAGGCCACACCATAATGACACAGAGGCAGACACCTGAAAGCACATGTCACTAAGCACAACCTGTAAGTTGATACACAGTAGTGGCATAACAGAGTGTTTCTAAATGCCCTTGAGTAGGCATGACTGGCCAGGTCTACATGTGTTTGGCCCTGGACAGTAGTCAGGTGGCTAAGCAAGTGTGACATACTTGATATACATACTCCTGAGGCCCAAAAATTGGAGTTCCCTGCTGCATGGGTTGGTTTGAAATACCTCAGCCACATGTGGCGAGTCAGACCAGCAATTGGAACACATATCAAGGGCACACACAGATCACATGTCAGATCCCAGGCAGTGGGTAAACAATTGACCCACCCATGAAACACACATCAGAGTCACGGTAACAGATGCTGTCCGGAAGCTGAAGCATAGCTGACTGCAGGGACACAGTGCCCTAGTGACACAAGGAACAGACTGTAGTGGCCACACCTGTGGAACAGATGAGGAGGGTGCATCACACAATTGAAGGACATGAGTATTGGACTACAAGACCTACATAATGTGGAAGTGTGACCAGGCCAAAAGACTGCAATTAGCATGTCAGACATAGTACACAGATTAGGCATGGATTTACCCCCTCCTTGCTGCTGTCTGGCCTTCAGCTGCCTATCCAGGTCCGGGAAGACCACCGCCAGCATCCTGTGCATGTGGGGGGTCAGGGTCCGTTGTCTGCCCCTCCTGCGAGGAGGTGACAGCTTCAGCTGGACTCTTGCGATCCTCTGGGTCCAGCCCCGAAGGTCCTGCCACCTCTTCTGGCAGTTGCGGATCCGGCGCCTGTAGACCCCCACCGAACGAACTGCCCGGGCAATTGTCAGCCATATCTCCTGCTTCTGGTGGGCATCAACCTGTGAGGATGACAAAGTTAAAAGTCCATTAACACACAAGCCCCATATTTGTGCTGCACACAGTTGGATATACGTGTAGTCATCACAAAGGGAGATGAGTGACACAGGTAGTGCACCAATGGAAAAGGACAAATGCCCTGCATGTCTGACAAGTTAACAATGCCTGGGAAGTTTAAGCTTGCACAAATGCACTTTAGCAGCAGAACACCTGTTCATTACATGTACATACACACTTTGGGGGATGAAAGTACTCACTGAGAATGCTTGCCACTGGTGTACATATTGCTAGTACTGCTAGTCAGACAACATGATTAATTAGGAAGGCAGTGGATTGCACACACACCTGCTCCCCAGGTTTCCCATACAGCTTGCTGTACTGTGGAAGGAGCCCGTCCAACAGGGCCTGGTTCTCCTCAGTGAAGGCTGGGGCCCTCTCCAGAGTACGTGCCATAGCAGGAGCCAGAGGATGCAGAGACAGCAGCAGTGGTATCAGGGATGTGGTCCAGTAGCATGTAGCTCCCTGGGGGCCAGCCAGCCTTATATCTGTGCTGCAGAGGCAGACTCTGTGCCATGTGTCCCCAGTGATAGGTTCAACACGGTTGCATTCTATGAATCTGGCCAATCCATGGAAATGTATGACTTGTACACGTCTTCCGCATCGTTCAAATCTTCACCTTCATGAAACCCTAGGAATTGCAACATTGTTGTAGGCATCCAACTGAATTTCCAGCACACAACTCATACAAGTTTTGAATCAGCTTCCGTCTCCATGACAGTCCAGAGCCAATGGGTGCGCACGGATCGGTCAACTGACTGTACAACGCGTATTTTGAAAATACACATGCACCCGTCTCCATACGATCCAATGACCAAGGCGTACGCCTGTCTCGGAACATGCCTGCCCGATGCGCATGCTTGATAGTCACCCGTGTCAGACCTCATTGCAGTCAATGGCAAAACGTATGCACGGCTCGGTCATGCACCTTGCAATGCGTACGCATTGTCACCCGCGTCGGACCTCATTGCAGTTAATGGCAAAGCGTACGCACGGCTCGGTCATGAACCTTACAATGCGTACGCATTGTCACCCGCGTCGGACCTCATTGCAGTCAATGGCAAAGCGTGCGCACGGCTCGGTGATTAACCGTGCAATGCGTACGCATTGTCACCTGCGTCGGACCTCATTGCAGTCAATGGCAAAGTATACGCCCGGCTCGGTCATGCACCTTGCAATGCATACGCATTGTCACCCGCGTCGGACCTCATTGCTGTCAATGGCAAAGCCTACACACGGCTCGGTCATGAACTGCGCAATGCATACGCATTGTCACCCGCGTCGAAGCTCATTGCAGTCAATGGCAAAGCGTACGCACGGCTCGGTCATGAACTGCGCAATGCATACACATTGTCACCCGCGTCGGACCTCATTGCAGTCAATGGCAAAGCGTATGCATGGCTCGGTCATGCACTTTGCAATGCGTACGCATTGTCACCCGCGTCGGACATCATTGGTGTGACTATTTGACGGCTTCAACACACAATTACTTGCCAGGGACACATGTGCACACCTACCACACTACAGCATTCGCCACTCAGTGTCCCATGGCATGTAAGGCTGCATTCCCTGTGTGTTGGGGTGGGCAACATTTGGTTTGTTGTGTGGCACTTTTGTTCAGCCACTCCCAGGCTGTGCACGTGTTCATGGGGGCATAAACCTTTGTGTGTTATGCACATTACCACTGTGATGTGTAACTGTACAGTAATGGGCATGAGTCATGGACACAGTTTCATGTTGGATATGTTTAGGACATATCACATACACCCTGAGTCCTGGGGCTGGTGGCATGTACGTCACAGTAAGACCTGTAGCCACAATTCTGATGTGCACCCACAGTCTGTGTGCATGTTATGTCTCAGATGTGGATGATCAAATGTGCCTAATGGGAGACAGTCTCCACATCCATGTGGTATGTGCAGCAACCTTGATGGTGTGTGTGTGTCTAAGAGACGTACATGTAGGGCCTGCAGAGACAAGAGTGACCACTACCTGTGGGCCTCACGCTTGCCTTGTGGCGTGTACGTGATACGCCATGTGATGCCAGTGTTGATGTGGCAATACAGTGACCCTGGGTATCTGCATGGCAAAGATCTGTGATGCCTTGGAGACATCAGGCCTCACTTGTCACTGTGGTGTGTGTTAGTAACATCACAGCAGTACATAGGTAGGGTGACACAGCCCAATGATTGTCCATTGCACTACATGAGACTTATGTGGTGATGGGCATGTAGGTGACATATGGGTCCATGCCCAACAGCACACACCTCAGTACATTGTGTAATGTCATGATGTATCATGTGATATTGAGCCTGGTCATGGCCACATGTGTGGATGAACTGACACTCTTCCTTTGTGCATCTCGGTTCTGCAGGGCACCAGCTGTCAATGGACCGTTCCCAGACCTTGGAACCATGCAGGAACGCGACTGCATCTGACGGTACCGCTTCACCAGGCCACTGATTGAGGAGTTGGCGGAGCAGTTGCGCCACATCTGCTACCTGGCCGGACATACCCTACAGCACTGACCCCAGCGGTGAAGGTGATGGCAGCCCTGCACTTCTTTGCTATCGGTACCTTCCAGTACACTGTGGCTACAGCAGGTGGGATGTTGCAAACTATGTTTAGTCGTGTGCTCCGCGATGTCTTGGAGGGGATGTTGCATTTCCTTGACCTGTACATCAAGTTCCCCAGCCCAGCTGAACTCCCTGAAATAAAGGATGCCTTTTATACCCTGGGGAGGATGCTGAACGTCATCAGATCTATTGATGGTACACATGTGGCCCTGATACCACCACAGGCACATGAGTAGGCATACTGGAACAGGAAACATTTCCACTCGATCAATGCTCTGGTGGTATGTCTTGCAGACATGTGTATCACACATGTGTATGGTTCCCTGGTTCTGCGCACGATGCCTACATAATGAGGAGTAGTCGCATTGCAATGCTGATGTCACAGATGCCAGATCAGTGTGCCTGGCTTGTTGGTGTGTACTGACTGTTTGCCATTGTGTGTGTTTGGCAATGTTGTATTCCGCACTCCTACAAAACTCAGCTAATTGTTCATTTTTTTGTGTGTAGGTGACTCCGGATACCCCAACATGCCGTGGTTGTTGACACCCCTCAGGAACCCTGTGACACCAGCCGAGATGCGCTACAATGAGGCACATGGTCGGAGCAGGTGGGTGATTGAGCGGACATTTGGCCTCCTGAAAACCCGCTTTCGCTGCCTGGACAAGACCGGGGAGGCCCTCCTATATGAGCCTGCAAAGGTGTGCAAAATTATCCTTGTATGCTGCATGCTACACAGCATGGCAGTGTGGAAGAAGGTGCCTCTCATCCAGGATGACGATGATCGACCTCCGCCACCTGTGGAGGATCCCGGTCTGGGCCACGATGCCAGTGATGATGAAGATGAGGGTGACGTCCGCTCACAGCTCATCAACAACTTCTTCACCTGAATGTGAGTTTACAGGGTTGTTATGTCAATGTATGAAGTTAGCCTGGAATGTGTTGTGGCTACTCTGTTGCTGTCTGAGTGTGTCTGTGTGCCACTTGACTGGATGCGTGCAGTGATGTGTCCATTCAGGTGGTGTGTACTCCACAATAGTGTAGTACTGCTAACTTGTTTCTGTGTTGGTTTCTTGTGACATGTTTTGTGCATATGTATTGCATTTCTCTCCTGTTGTGCTGTGCTTTTGACTGTGTCTTGTGTCTGTCCTTCCCAGGGTACTTTGACTGTTGTTTGGTCAACACTGACCCCCAACACCCAGAATCCAACACCAGTGTGGGAGTAGTCAATTGCCATCAAATGATGTGCCACACACCTCTGGACTTCAATTCTCAGACACTCTGTGACCGTGTGTCCACCGTAACGTACAATTGCCTTGCAACTATTTTTGAATAAACATGTTGCTGATGTGTAATGAACCTGTGCTATGCTTTGTTAGGTGTGTTGTCTGTCTTCCCACATCTGAGTGACATTTGCTTACCTCACCTGTGGACTTGTTACCACTGACTGTGGATAGGTTTTGTGTCTGTGCATACCTATGTGTTTCAGGTCAACATCATTGTGTGGGATGAGTAACATGGCCATGGTGAGTATGTGTTGGGTTGCCATAGTGGTGTGTCTCCCTCACATGTGTCACATCCCCATGACTCACCTGACGGTGGTCACATTGTTGTAATATTTGGCATGCACTGTGTTGTTTAGCAGATCGACATCTCCATGACACATGACAAGTTGGAAACACAACAGAGGCAACTATGGTGTACCGGTGAGTTTATTTTCGAACATGTGTAGGTAAAGTACAAAGGATGGTGGGTGCTGTACATTGGTTTTTCACAGTAGAGTTGGAAGTGTTGGTAGATGAAATGTCCAGAGTAAAGTCCACAGTCATCTGCTACATTGGACCAACATGAACCCTCCATGTCATCTGCCTCTCACATGTCCTTCTTCGGACGACCCCTCTTCTTCCTGGGGGTGGATCCTCAGGTGCAGGCCGCTGCGGTGCAGAGGACTCTCTGCCAGAGTCCTCCTCCCACCCTGTGGCACTGGCAGATAGTGTGGCAACAGATCTTGTGGCCACACAGGGAGGTGTGGACATGTTTGTGGTGATCTGGCGGAGGCATTGGAGTATGTCCCGATGCACCACAGTAAGGGCATCCCACTTTGCCTCCATGCGGGCATGGTGGGCAGCCTGCTCCTGTTGTATGTCCTTGAGGATCCCCACTACCTGGCCAAATCCTCGGGTGCTATCCTGGTACGCATCTATGATGCGTGCCAGTTGGGGGTCATCATGCAGTCCAGACCCCTCTGCAAAGCGCACCCTCTGCCTCCCACCCCTCCCAGCACCCCTATCCACACGGGCAGGACCAGCGGCGGGCCTCAGAGGTGACACTGGGACCCCTTGGGTGGTGTTGCTGGTGGTGTTGCCTGTAGTTTCCGGGGGGTCCTGTGTCCCTGTGCTGTGGGTGTTCAGTGGCCTTGGTATATCCGTGTTGTTGGGGGTGCCCTGTCTGTTTCCAGATGCTGGAGGCGTGGATACACGGGGTGCAGATGTTGATGCTGCTGGTGCTGCATGATGACTCACACCGGAGGGGCCAGGTTGTTCGTCGTCATCCGAAGAGGACAGAGACAGAGTCACACCAGAGAGCTCAGTGTCCACCAGAGTCTGGGACTGGGAATGCTCTTCATTTGTTGCTGTGTCCCCAGCACCACCTGTGTTCCCAGCACCACCTGTGTTTGGAAGAGACACACAATGTAAGTTATGTTTCTACAGGCATTAATGGTTCACAAACATGACATATTCTACTGTACGAACGGATGCCTGCCTGTACACTGCTTTTTTCCGGCTTGTCACGGTCAGAGATTGATATTGTTGTTGCACATTGCCCAGCCATGAAGAAACATTTCAATGTGCATGTCGAAGTGTGTGCATGCCCAGCTCATGGATAGATTTGCCTGTACATGCCCATTATTACTCAAGGGACATCACGTTGCTGACACAGGTGTGTCATCCCTGTACACATGTGAGCTTTAACAAGGACATACGTGCTATTCCACTGGGGATATGTTGTACTATTGGGGCATGTGTGGTAGCAGAGTTTGCTAGTGTTTGTGTGCCACATTGGTGTATTGGTACGACCTGGTCACAGTCCGGTATGCCTGTGATCTCTTTGGAGGAAGTGTTTTCTTCCAGTGTTCCTAGTTCCCATCTCATTTCATACAAGTGATGATGTCACCATCGTTAATGAGTCTGGTGCTGAGTTTTGTACGTGCATATGTGATTGGACTTGTCAATGTTCCCCATGTTGACATGGATTGGGCAAGGTAGCACTCTGGTTTTTCAATGTTCATGACAGTGAGGGCCGTTGGTGTGTGTGTTGCAGTTTGGCTGCTGTGAGTAGCATGCCTCCTCCAATGCAGTCCAGGTTTGACCTTGTGTCTACAGTGTCTATGTCAGTGATTGCTGTGTTGTGTGAAGGATGCCCATGTTTCAGCATGATGTAGGGGTGGAATGCAGCTCACAACAGCACCGAGTGTGAATGAGACCATGCTATGATGTCGGCTATATTGGTGTGTCCATTCCATTCACTGTCAGATCTCCCCTGTCAATGATGTATGTGTGAGTTCCTGTGTGTTTTGTACAATGTACCATATATATGGCACTCCATATTTGTCATCTGCAAGACAAACCTCCCGTGCCCGGCCAGGGGGAACCCCTGGACACTGCATCCCCAGACAATGATTTTGAACATATGGTTGCAATGGCTGTGTGTGCGACCGGATTTTGTTTGGTCAGTGCATATGTGTGATTGTCAGCCACATCATTTCTCAGGCCCAGTGTCAGACATCTTGTCAGTCCCTTACCACTCCCTGTGGGGCGAGCATGTTTCAGTGTGAGCTTGCTGGGCCATGTGGGTAGGTGGGGATTGTCTGTGACTGCAACTCCCATCATGCTCTTGGCTACACCCCCCTTCCCATCATATCCATACTTCCTCCTTCTTGACTCTGCTTCCCTGTGAGGGAGTGTGACAGCAATGGCAAGATGGCTGACTGTGAAGTCCTGGTGTTTGTTTGGCTACAAGTCCAAAGAGAGCCCCTGTGCTTCACACAGCAGCACCCAGTACGGTGTATCTTTTGCTGATATTTCACTGAGGTGTGGGTCAATGCATTCTACCCGGTGAGTTGTGTGGAGTTTGTGTTGAGGGGTGTGTGTGTCTCCACATGCTGGTAAGTATGGTCAGAGCTGTCAGTCCTCCTTCCCACCCAGCCAGACATCCCACTATGAAAAGTGCTTCCATTGGAGGGTGTGCAAGTTGTCTTTCAGGATGTCAGTCAGTGGTGTCCTGCTTCTGATTTGCACACAAGCCCTACCAGGGCCTTGTGCTCCCCACAGCAGGACCCAGTGTCAACAATATTGTCAGTCATTTTCCACTCCCTGTGATGTTGGCATGTTTCAGAGAGGTCTTGATGGGCCAATTTTGAGGGGGAGCATTATCTGTGACTACAAACCCCTTCATGCTTTTGGCTACAGTCACTTCACCTGCATCCCCACTATTCCTTCCTGTCAGTCAGCTGCACTGTGTGTTTGTGGTGGCAAACTGTCTGGCCGTGTTTATTTGGCTTCGTACCACTGACTTGCTCTATTTGTTTGTAGGTTGGTACATGTCATGACACAGTTCCAAGTCACTATGAGATGGCAGGTATTGTGTTTGTCTGACTAGCATACACATCTTGGGATGATTATCTATTGGTTACTGTGGCTTTGCTTGCGGTGCATGGTTTCACTGCCCCCTTGCCACACAATATTGGGTATGTTGTTTGTGTACTCACCAGGCTCTGGTATGTCTGTTAGACCATGGACGCTCTCTGGTGGTAGGGTCCCGCACCTTCTCCTCCCAGGTCCTGAAGTAGACTGGTTTGGCAGGAGGGCCACCGCCGGTGCGCTGACTCAAGGCATGATCTTTCTTGATGAGTTTCTTGACCCTCCTGCACATGTCATACCACCTGTTCTGGATATCGTCCTTTGCGTTCATCTTGTTCACAATCCTCGCCCACATCTTTGTTTTCTGTGACATGGGGGTCCTTTGGACCAATGTACCAAACAAATGTGGCTCTACTCTGATGATCTCGTCTACCAGCAGTTCTAACTCACTATCTGTGAACTTTGGATTCTTCTTTGGGGGCATGGTGATGGGGGGTGGTCGTTAGTGATATGTGTGTGAGGGTGCAAGTGAGGGTGGGTTAGTGTTGGTTTAGCTAGCTGTATGCGTGAGGGCTTTTGGTGAGGTGCTGATGGTGTGTGAGTTGTGTGATGGGTGAGTTGTGAGTGTGTCTTTGGTTGCTGTGTGATGGTGTTTGCTGCTGGCTGTGTCTCCTATTTGCTAAGGATCATGGTAGTGATTGATGTCCCTCATATAGGTGGAGTTGTGGGTGTGTCTTTGTTCCAGATTTCTTTTTGTTGATATTTATTGGCTTTGTCATTGCTTGTTTGATCCTTTTTTTTGTCTTTTTTCCATTGTGTTTTCTAGGCATGAAGGAGACGTTCTTCTGACCGAGACGGACGCTGATGTTGGCTCGTGCAGGATTCTCCGCCTTGTTCACGCTGCCTATCTTTTGTGTTTCATACGTGTCGGTCGCGGAGATCTCCATTACTTGTGGGTCCGGTTTTCTGTGCGTGTCGGTCATGCGGCTTGGGCTCCCTGCGAGTCGGTCTGGTTTTACACGCATTGCATCGTAATGCGCGGGTTGGACATCGTGGGTACTTGTCGGTCGGGTTCATTCCGGGTTCGTGTTGGTCGGTGAAACTCGCGTTGGTTTTCCGTCCGGATCACTATTTTCCCTACGGCTCGGTCGTACGGCTTGTATTCCGTACGTGTCGGTTGTAATTCACACGCGTTGCATCGTAGTGCACGGGTCGTACGGCGCCGGTCCATGTCGGTCGGTCTCCGTTTCGGGTCCGTTTCGGTCGGTTCATTTTGCGGCTGGACTCGGCCCCTTAGAGTCAAACCAGCCTCTCTCACTGGCTAATGTGGGGTGCCTCCGACGACTCAATGCTTGTTTAACACAGTATGTGATAGCAGAGAAGGAGTTAATAATATGTACTGGGTCATCCTTGGAATCTAAGCATATCTTGATCTCAGGCATAGTGTGCCATATAATGGGTGGGAGAAAGACTAGATGGTCTATGCTTTCTCCCATTTGATGGAGAACCCATTTGTAGATTTCAGAATTGGGTCAAAGTCCACTTAGTTCTAAATTTAGGTATCATAGGTAGGTTCGCCCTTATCCTTATTATTGCATGATAGCTGTAGCCTGTAAAGGTAACATTGAAGCCACTAATGTCTAGGTCTAAAGCTTCGGAGGTCATAAGAAAAACTATTGTGGATTCATAGTCACTTCTAGAGAAAGTAGGTGCTAAGCTAATATTCTGGATTTTATTTTGAATCCTCAAACATAGTTTAACCATAAGGATATTCAAAGATAGCCCAAATGCATCATGTTTAAATTGTGTGAGGGCCTCGCCTTGAGTATCTGTAATGTCACAGGTTGATTTGGCTGTATGTGGATGATTATATGTATTAAAATCATGTACCCAAATAGTGCTTACAGGGTTATGGTGGAAATCCAAAACTTTCTCAATGGCAAGTTCCAGGTCATTACTACTTGGGTTCTTAGGCTATCAAAGCAGTTGTTGTAGAAATTAATTAGTAAGATATCTCGTCCACTTTGTATAGTAATAGGTGGAAGTAAGGAGATTCATTAAAGAATTTCTGAATTTTCAATGGAATGGTAAGTCACAAGTCCCCTTTCAGCCCTGCCCCTTTCAGATGGTACTGTCAGGGTAAATAAGCCTAAATATCCATTGATGTGGTGAGCCGACATCACTCATGTTTCTTGCACGCAGAGATTATGGGCGTCTGATACCAAACTACGCCAATTGGGAATGCCGATCTTGCTTTTAAGCCCTGAAACATTCCACAAGTTAAGCCCCACCTGGAGGAGGTCTTTTGGTTCATTTGCATCATTACTTTGGTCTATAAGTTCCTTCACCCCTGAGCGCACGGCCATCTTGGGGTTACTTCTTGTATTGCTTGGTTGTGCCTCAACAGGCATTGGATCTGGTGTTTTGTGTCCCCCTTTGGAAGGATTTTAGTGTGTTTCCCTGTCTGGGGATCAAGTCAGTCCAGCTTGTCTAACTAGTAAAGGGACTCAAACCTGTTGCCACCCTCTATGGCTCCTTTGGTTTCTACCGACCTCTAATTGTGGTCCATACTGGATTTGCCTCCTGCCTTTATCCGGTATTTCAAAGTTCTGTGGGTCAGTATTGCCCTCTCCAGGTCTATAGAAGAAACCTAGTGGGACAGCAGAAATGTTATTAGTCTCCACGGTCATTGAGCTGCAAGCATAAAGGACCCTCCCAACTACTGAGGGAAAGCAAAAGTTCACAATTACACAATTGCCTGAAATGGGTCTACTTTCCTTTGCCCACCCAACTTACTCACCTTACCATTATTATGTCATTATAAATCTTGCCAATCCTTTTCAATCCAATCCTCCCCTTATTCATTGAGCACATTTATTGTTTTAGCCCCCTATTGTTTCCCCCTTATCTTTCGGCATTGGGGGGACACCTACAAGGGCAACCACATATGGTACACAGACAGGTGGTAGGTCTATAGCTCTTAGGGAAGATGGGCTGGTTCCATGGGCTTGATGTGCTTATTGGACTAGTGCAGGTTTAATCATTTTATTTATGCTGCTAGTTCTCTCGTAATTCTTAGGGCCAGTGGTAATTCAGGCACCATTACTCTCCGAAACCTTTACTTGTTTGTTGCCTCTGTTCATGTCTGGTGCTCCTTGGGTTGGAACTCTTTTATTACAGGCAGTGCTCTTCAAGTGCTGGTCAGGTGCTCCAATATGGGATTGCACAAGGGTCTTGACCGCGTTCAGTCGGTAGGATCAGGGTGGTTGTTCTCTGCTCCATAGCTACCAATGTGTCCTTAATGCCTTTAAGGGTTATAATCGCGGGGTCCTGTTCATCTTGCACATCTTTTCTGGGGGCAATCTTTCTAGATATGCCTCCAGCCTGTCTCTTTCCTACCCTGAAAGTCTTGTGTGTGTTTTTCTGCGTTGATTTCTTCTTTGGGGGTAATGTTTTGCTTTTCTCATGGGAAGCAGCTTTTAAAGTCCCGGTGTATGGGTCATCCTCCTGTGATGGGGATTAGATAATATTTCTTGTTTGTAGGTCACGTCCGTGTGTAGTTGGAACCATGGAGTCAAATGGCTCTGCTAATATGGGTGCAATTTTTAGGGTGGTTTTAAGGGTTGCCTCAAACCCCCCATGGCGCCTGTTAAGAACTTTTCTAATGGGCCAGTCGTCATCCCCTTCATTAGGTTTACGCTTCCCCATACTTGAAGCCAATTACCTGTGCATGCTGCTTTGGCCCGATACAGTGGGGTGAAAGCAGATAAGCTCCGACATTGTCTTTTCATTGTACAGAAAAAACATGGGGAGTGGGCCGGTCAATGACGGGCAGGGCCCCTCAGGTGCTGCAATCCAGGCCTTAGGCTGTCTGGGACATGAAGTCCAACTGTTGGCGTCCACTACGAACCCACAATGTATGTCAGAGTTCAAATATCAAGAGGTGCAATGTTTGCCCAAGGCAGAGCACTCAACCCTGCAATCAGGTTCTATTTGGCCTACCACATGGTCAGAATCCATGCACAAAGCAGTCTCATTCCCCACCGCGGGCCCCAACGATCACCGCCAGACCACTCTCTAGTTGGGAGCGGCCTCCAAGCATAGGGAATGTTTGTACTCACCGCCGCAGCTCAGGTCTCCAGCTGGTGCTCAAGCGTGTGCACAGTTCGCGCCTCCTGCAGGCCTCACTGATCCCCCTCTTGGCTTAGCGACTAATCGGCTCCTCGCTGGTGAAAGCGGGACGGTCACCAACTCCCGCTCTGTCCAACTGCTATGTTGGCTATCAGCGAGACGCCCTGTCTTTCAGCAGGGCGCCCGTCCCCTTTCCACTGGTTCTAGACCGCATACCCCCAGCCGCTGACTCTCTCTGCTACACTCTCTGCTACTGCAGGCAGGACTCGCACGTCCAGGCCCGGGCAAGTCTCAACCCAGACCATGAACCAGCAGCAGCAGACCACTCAGGCACTTCTTGGAGCCCAGCGCCGCTCTCGAAGGTCATATATTGATGGCCTTTGTAGTTAAATCTTCAAACGGCACAGCTTCACAATCTGGCACGGTAAAGTAGAGAATTCGTTCTGATTTAATCTCAGTGCTACACGTAAATTCAGATCTTCACATTAATGGGTTCATTCTTAAATTAAACCAAACAATTCATTGATAGTCACATCTTGTTCATGTAATAGTCCTAGCATTACCATTAGAAATTATTGATCATCCTGCTGAAGATTTCGAGAGAAGACTATTGATCCAGTACAATCATCAGTGAGTTTTCTTATTCCAGTTGCAGAATGTATAATAGTTCTATCACTTCCTAATTGGTCAAGTAAACTACACAGATGTGAAGACATTGTTTTATCTACTTTTTGTTTAATAGAATTTGTAAAATGAGGCAAATTATATAGTCCATTCAACACTACATTTGCATACCAGTTCACTCCAGATTTATTATCAAAGTGATAGCCTTATATTTTGTCATTGTGCTCTAATTTTCTTTTCTTTCCTCCCTGTTGATTTTCTTTTGGTTCATCTTTCTGTTCAACTGTGATAGACTCTTAGGATATTTTACGCTTTGGACACAGTATTGCTTTTTGAACCACAGGATACTGGCCTAAATGAGGTGCATATTGAGCTCTTAACCACTTATACTCAGTTACACAGCTCACATCAGCACTTACTTTCTGCTCATCAAAATCAATCAGAAATAAACCAGACAATTTTCTAATTCATGACAAAGCAACATTTAACATTCCTTCTTTGAATACACTACTACCAATATTAACAAGTCCTGTATCTACACTTAAACTTTGCGATTTATGACTAGTTACTGCAAACACTAAAGTCACTAGGAACTGCTTTCGCTGGACATTCAAGTCTTTGACAAGTAGGAAATGCAAAAACATCTACCGATCTGCTAAACTTCAGCAATATCATCAAATTGTATGGCTAAGTATTCCACATCATTTCTGTTTGGATAAATAACAAATTTCATAACTTTACCCATTGCACTATTCACTAGCCCTTCTTCAACATTTAAATTATCACGTAAGATTCATGACAATTTTTCTAATCCTGTAGTTTTTGACACAGACGTTTCTAAACTATCCAATTTGAATTGCAGTTTTTCTGTTAGTAGCACTGTAACTCCTTGATGTTCTATTTTATCATTTGCTCTAAATTTCGACAATCCTACATTTTATAGTTCCTAACTGGACAACTATGTGATAAATCCCTGATACCACGCTTCCAACTGATCTATAGTAAAGTAGCTGTTCTGTAATAACGTCAACACTTTTATGCATATTGGCAAATGTAAAAATGTAAACTATATTACGAAAGTGAGTCCACATCCTTAAGCAGTCAGATATACATCCTTTCACTATGCTTAATGTAAATCCCATAGTAAAATTGCAGAGTAAGGAATTCTTGCAGTGGGTTATTGTGTCTGTACCCTTTTGTGCCACTTTCCATAAACCCCTACATATCTTTTATCGCTAATTCTGCAACAGCAGCATTACTGTTCCATTGCTTTCTGTTGTACAGATGAGTGGCCTGTCTGCTGCAGTCTTTATCCGATTCACAAACTTACCCCGATCCCGCTAGTTTCTCTTTCTCTAGCTAGGCACTCGTAAACCCTAAAATTTGAAGAATTTATTAGTAACTTTGCTGCACAATGGCATTTTTGCTGAAGGAATATAACACAATGGGCCAGATTCAGGAACTGTATTTGCAATTCTACAGTAGTACTACGAAAGGCCATTAACCAATTATGGCCAGACATCTTTTTTCTGTGGCAGAGATCCCAGCATATGCAGGTATCTAATGAATGGTAAGTGTGGGAGGGATCACTGAAGTGGTGAGAAAATGGTGAATATTTACTACAAATTTTAAGAGCTCAAGGAAACTTAAGGGGGGGTTTGGGAAGAACATGCAAATACAAAACACTCACCCACAAAATATAAGGACAATTACAATTCACATACTGTTACAGCCCTAAAGATGAAAAAACAGGCTCAAATCTACCCCAGCCCATCCTTATAGTAAATCAAACACCACACATGACCGACCACCAAACCAATAGTACTGCTACACACTCTCAAGAAAATGTCAAAACGGGAGAATTCATATACATATCGCCAGTAGATAGTTATAGTTAGGACCTAGTTTCCATAGGAAAAGAGTTTTTGTTTTCCCAATAACTTTGGCGCCGGATGATGAAACTTCTCAAACGTTTCCAAACTTGTGGGGCACTCCGGTCAGCTCCTATCCTCAAAGTTTCGGGGTGATTCGCCAAGTGGGGGCCAAGAAAAAAGGGGGGGCCCAAAACGTGTTTTCTCCATGTTAATTCCCATAGGAAACTTTAGACACGGCTACAGCTCGAACTTCTGAACGGAATTACACCAAATTTGGCAAAAAGGTAACCCTTGTTTCAGAAATAGACCTTTTTTTAAATGGAGTAAATCCGTTCAGTAGTTCCTGAGAAATTAAAAAAAAAAAGGTCGGAAAATCAATTTCCCATAGGAAATTTTAGACACGGTGACAGCTGAAACTGCTGAACAGAATTACACCAAATTTGGCAAAAAGGTAGCCCTTGGTTCAGAAAGAGATCTTTTTTTTTAAATGGTGTCAATCCGTTCAGTAGTTTTTGAGATATTAAGGGAAAAATGTGTTTATATATGTGGGCGGGACCTAACTACACAAGCACGAGCTTGGCTCTAATTGGCTGACTACACTTCAATCCAGGAAGTGTTGGCAGCCATCTTGGTGCAATGCTTTTAGGTCTCGCCTAGCGACACAGCGCATGCGCTGCACGCTTGGCGAGATCTATTATTGTCGATCTACCCAAACACCACTGCACTAACCTAAACCCTAAAACACTACCCCCAGCACGACCCCCTACACTACACAAACACCACTGCACTACCCTATACCCAAAAACACTGCCCCCAGCATGACCTCCTACACTACCCAAACACCACTGCACTACCCTAAACCCTAAAACACTACCCCCTACACTACACAAACACCACTGCACTATCCTAAACCCTAAACCACTGCCCCCAGCACAACAAGCTACACAACAAAAACACCACTGCATTACCCTAAACCCTAAAACACTACCCCCAGCATGACCCCCTACACTACCCAAACACCACTGCACTACTCTAAATGCTAAAACAAAACCCCCAGCATGACCCCCTACTCTACCCAAACATCACTGCACTACCCTAAAACACGACACCCTACACTACACAAACACCACTGCACTACCCTAAACCCTAAAATACTACCCCCAGCACGACCCCCTACACTACACAAACACCACTGCACTGCCCTAAACCCTAAAACACTACCCCCAGCACGACCCCCTACACTAACCAAACACCACTGCACTGCCCTAAACCCTAAAACACTACCCCCAGCACAACCCCCTACACTACCCAAACACCACTGCACTGCACTAAACCCTAAAACACTACCCCTAGCACGATCCCCCTACAATACCCAAACACCACTGCACTGCCCTAAACCCAAAAACACTACCCCCAGCATGACCCCCTATACTTTCCAAACACCACTGCACTACCCTAAACCCTAAATCTACCTCCAGCACGACCCCCTACACTACACAAACACCACTGCACTACCCTAAACCCTAAATCTACCCCCAGCACTGTAGTGTAGTTCCTATAGCCCTGATAGGCTCTGCGCATTGGAATAACATACACTATAGATTTGACATAGGACTAAGGTCACTATGTCTCTATCGAGTATTTTAAACTTAATTTCTTGTATGTGCCAGCTAACTCAGAGGTCACTAGAAACTTCTCGAATATACATAAGGGATTAGTTTCTGACAATCGCATAAACATGACAACGTTGTTTCCTTTTAGAATCCGAACAGTCTAAGAATCGTTGAAACAATAGATAAAAGTTTCACTCAGTCAATCGTGCATGCTTTGTTTCTACAGAGTCGCACAGAAATAGAGAGATGGGTGTTTCAATAAAATGGTTTATTGAACAGTCTTATTTCTCATACAAGAGATATGAATTGCTACAATCGTAAGACAGACTGCAAAGTACAATATGTACGAGGTTAGCAGTAAGATAAAATAATACTGCAATAGCATGGTTTGTAGCTATGACATATATTAATCAAAATACATACATAAATAACATAAGCTAAAATGTGATACTCATCTGATGTTTCTAAATTGTTCTACCCCAGTGTACCTAACCTAAGTGCAGTACGAGGTTTGAAGTAGGTGCCATTTCTAAAGTATAGCTAGCTATATTTTAGTTAAGCCAAGAGTTGCCAAAAGTTTCTCTAAGTTCTAGTCAGCTCCATACCTTAGAATGAGAGAGGTTAGAATCTCTTTTCTGGACTCGATAATCTAACTCCCCGCAAGGGAAGTCAGAGAGCACTGGAGCTGGATTCTCTGCGAGGAGGATGGCAGCGTCAGCTCAGTGAATCAGGCTGGAACTCGATCTCCTTTCGAACTTGCCGTGGCGAACCGCGTAGTCTGGGTTGGGTCGAAACCTCCGGGAACCGCAATTTGCCAGGGCAAGTGCAGGTATATTTATACCTTAAAGGTGTCTAGGAATGCCAGTATTGACGTAAAAGTCGGGCAGAGGAACGTCATGAATGAACCCCTAAGGAATAGATGTTCATGCATACTTAATGAGTTCTTGGAGAAATCAATATTCAAGCTGAGGGAAGGGGGGGCGTGGCCTGGTAACATGGTGAGTTAGACGTGTCTCAGTGGTGCTCCTGCCCTGAATGGCGGTTATCCTACAGAATCCTGGCGTTATGGTGACCCTCATAAAGCATGATAACAGCGGAAAGCTCCCCTGACTCGGCGGTACCTGGTGACAGCAGCCTGCAGTAGGGGACCGGCAATACGGACCGCGGCGCACCCGGTCCCCGTAATGGCGGCCGTCATTGGACTCTGATCGGAAAGCAGTGGTGAGGGCCCACAACCCCAGGGAGTCCTGACGCGAGGAAGAATCAGGGCTCCGACCCCAGCAGGATTGGGGAAAACCCGTGGGAAGAAGGCGACTGAGGTCTGGGGCTGGCGGACGGGTCTCCACGGACTGGGGGAAGAGGCTAAGAGAGGCCGCTGTGCTAGGGCCTACCTCCGTGTCGTGGGCCACGACGGCCGGGACAGACTGCTGAGCTCTGAGTTGGAAACCTCCGGGATAGCGGAGGAGCCCCCGGGGCCTCGTTGAGTCTGGCTGCGCGACTGCGCCTACAGTACGGCCCATGGTGAAGGAGAAAAAATCACAAGAGGGAGGAGGTGTCTGGTGGGACCTCGCTGGCCGGTGAGGAGATCTACGCGAGGCCGCGGCGATGCAGCCTTCCTGGTATTTGGCCTGAAGACCATGCAGGGACTGCCTGGGGGCCCGGTCGCGGGCCTCGGATGTTGGAGGGCTGCATCTAGAGCCCGGTTGCGGAGGAGCGCTGCCCCCACGTGCCCAGTGAAAGACTTGCCCCCTGGAAGCCTGGCTTTAACGAAACGTGAGGCCGGAGATAGGCCCAGATAGAGGTGGAAGAGGCGAGGTGAGGCCTACCTCCACTCCAGCGGGGGAATCGGAAGCAAGATTTGGCGAAGGCGTGAGGGCTAGGCAGTGGTGCATAGTGCCGGAGGCCTGGGGTTGTACCCCAGGAGGTGAGGTGAGGGGTCCCCCTTCGAGTCGCGTGTACGGGGTTCGGACTCACGAGGGTACTCCACTAGACCAGTCCGGTGAGGCTGGAGAAAACAGGTGGAAGGCCTGGTAATAGCTCCGAGCGGCGGACGGGTGGCCTGCTTGGTGTAGACGACACTGAGCCCCCAGTGGGGAGGTGGACTGTTGGAGGGAACCTCTTCCCTGGTTCGTTTGGACGGAGGGGCCACTGCGACATCCCTTAAGACGGCCTCGCGGATAATGGGGAAGAACCATCCCCTGAGAGGCGCCCAGACAAATAAAATTGTGCGATACACGGTCCCGGGGCCAACAGCGGCGGATCACCTTTATGCGGACATGGAGCAGGGGGCCCCCCAGGATGCGGCCGCACGAGATAAAGCAGATATATTGGCAGCGATTCGAGACTCTAGGGTGGCATTAGAAACAAAAATGGATGGGATGGCCATTGACATTAATCACCTACACCTGGATCTCAGGAAGGTGGCATACAGGGTAACCACTACGGAGGGGGACCTGAGTACTCTGCTGTCAGAGGCCAGACAGCTGCGGGAGATGGTGACAGCACTCCAGGACCATACGGCCCAACTGGAGGACAGGGCGGAAGATGCGGAAGGATGCTCTAGATGGAACAATCTCCGCTTTTTGGGATTTCCTGAAAAGGCGGAGGGGCCGGCAGCAGACCTATTTTGGAGGACTGGATTGGCAGAGCGTTCCCCCATCTGAGGCTATCCAAAATGTTTGCGGTGGAAAGGGCACATAGATCGCTGGGGCCACCACCGAAACAGGATCCCCGCCAAGAGCCTTGATTGCCCGGATGTTCAACTTTAGGGACCGGGACATGATTTTACAGCATATTCGTGCCAAAGGCCCGCCTCGATTTGAAGGTCAAGACATTCACATATACCCCGACTATACTAAAAAAGTGCAAGACCTGCGGAACGACTTCCTGAGTGTTAAACGATGGATGCGTAGCCATATTATTACATATAGCCTGATGTTCCTGGCTGGGCTCCAAGCGAAGTACGCAGACAAAGTCCACTTCTTTGGTACCCCGTCGGAGGCAGCAGATTGGATGGATTCGCTGGGCCTGGCCAGCCCGGACCAACACCAGCGATGGCAGGAGCAGAGACTCCGAAGCAATCAACAGAGGAACCAGCAACAACGTAAAGTAGGACGACAGCGGCGGAAGCGAGATCGGGCAGACGAGGGACGCATTGTGGTGGGACCGGATGGCACGCTCCTTACGGAGAGAGAGGTGATCCCGACGCAGAACCAGTTCTCCCCACTCAGTCTGGTGCAGGAAACACAGTCGGATCAAGAGGGCGCGACCGGCCCGGATGTGAAAGGCTCTGGAAACAAGTGAGGGAGGGCCCTGATGCTGTGATTGAGTGATGGTCAGCCATAGACACTGTGAGTACTGGGTTTGGCCCACCGGGCACTTGACTTTACTGTGAGACTCATGTGCACGGGCATTGAGCCCTCTGGACTTGGGGGGGGTTTGATAAATGTTGGACAAGGGTACACTATTTAAGCTGGTTAGGTTCGCCGGATGTGGAGTGCCGAGGCGGCCTGGCTAAACCTTGGTCGGGCGGGGCTTCACGGTGCCAGGCAGTCGGCTGATTCACAGAGTCAAAGGAGGGAGGGAGGTTTAAAAGGACTTGGGTGGGTAAGTGTGGTTGTAATTTTTCTTTCAAGTTGAGAGGGGTATTCTGGGGGTTGGGTGGAGCTTTGGGGCGGGGTTCAGAGTCCTCAGACCAGGACTGGTTGTGAGAATGATGGGCTACCGCCTATGGGTGGGGGGAGTTGGGGTTTCCAGTTGGGGGTTTTTGGGGTTGCTGCCAGGTCTGGTCTATGTTGGCACACAGGGGATCGAAGACTTACTCCTCAGGCGGGGGCAAGCTATGATACTGATGGGGGGGTCTGCGCACCACAGGCGGGGGACTGTGATACCGACAACTGTTCACTCATGGCAGGGGATAACCAGAATTACAAACTGATTACTTGGAACGTTCGGGGGTTCAATAACAGGGTGAAACGAATCCGGGTGGCATCATACCTAAGGCGCTATGGGGTCAGTATAGCTCTACTCCAGGAAACCCACCTATGGGGAGACTGTCTTAAATTCGTCCAACGCAGGTGGAGGGGTCAGTTTTTTGCTACATCCTACTCGGGGTTTGCCCGGGGAACGCTTATATGGGTGGCACCAGGAGTCCCCTTTAAGGCTCTACATGTTAAAAAGGATCCTGACGTGAGGTTTGTGGTGGTGGAGGGGACCCTAGATGGGTGCAGTATCTGCCTGGTGAATGTTTATGCCCAGAATAGTGACGATGGTGGGTTTTTGAGCCGTGTACTGGGACTGTTGGATCTGGACCCCGATACAGAATTGGTGGTGGCAGGGGACTTTAATTGTGCCCTGGATAGGGAGCTCGACAGATTCCCCCCAAAACTGGATGCCAAGCCTTGTGTCAGAGATGTGATGAGCCAAATGCTTCATAATTATGGCTTATTGGACGTGTGGCGCCACCATAACCCTAGTCGTAGAGTGTACTCGTGTCACACACCTGCTGCCAATACCTTTAGCAGATTGGACTACTTCTTCATTCAAAAGACGGCGATCTATCGGGTAACGGAGACGCAATACCTAGCCTGCTATCTGTCGGATCATTCCCCGCTCCTGATTGCTTACTCGCTGGCCCGACTGAGATCTAAGGTACCGCTCTGGAGGCTCAATATTGAAGCCTTAGGCGACCCGATTTATAAAGACGCCATATTGACTGGGCTGAATGATTATATGGAGCTCAACTGGGGCTCCGCTAGCACCAGGGCGACCGAGTGGGATGCAATGAAAGTGGTGGTTTGGGGGATATGTCGGTCCACCGAGGTAGGGGTCAAAAAAGTGTTGGACCGTGATCTGCGGCGGCAGGAGGAACGATTAGCAGCATTGGAAAAGGAACTCCCCACGAATAGTGAGAGGTCGGCTGAAGGGGACGACGTGCAGCGGCGGATAGGAAACATATGGGACTCGCTAGGCAAATATGCTAGAACTACGAGTAGGCGTCGCTGGTACACGGAAGGGGATAAGGCAGGGCGGCTGCTGGCACGCCTGATTCGGGCGGAGACTCAGCCTCACCCAATCCTGGCACTTAAAAACGACCTGGGACAGATGGTGTATGCCCAACATGAAATAAATAACATATTTGTGGCCCACTTACGTAAAATATACTCTGAGACACAGTCTCCCTCGGCCCTTGAGGCGGTGGAGGCCTATCTGGTTGGGGTGGAACTGCCCAGTATAGACGCGGACAGTCAGGAAGCCCTGGGGAGCCCCTTTAGTGGGGAAGAACTAAGGGCAGCTATCGCCCACCTAAAGACGGCAAAGTCCCCAGGAATGGATGGCATACCTGCCGAGCTCTATAAAGAGTGCGCAGAATGCTGGTCCCCAAACTACTAGAGATCACAGTGGAGGCCGAGAAACGTGGTATGCTCCCAGACTCCATGCGGGAAGCATTGATCGTGAGGATCCCCAAACCTGGGAAGGACCCCCTCCTCCCCGGCTCCTATAGGCCCATCTCTATGCTGAATGTTGATCTTAAAATTATTAGCCAGGTGTTGGCATCTAGGCTCCTCTCTTATCTTCGGCGGCTGGTCCATGATGACCAGTCCGGCTTTATACCGGGCAGAAATACGTTGCGGAATATCCGTCGCCTGGCGCACATTATGCAATCTGTGGAAGGACGGGCCCAACAGAGCACCTTGGTGTTCCTTGATATCGAACAGGCGTTCAATTCGATCAGGTGGGATTACCTATGTCAGGTTCTGCTTAAAATGGGCTTGGGGGAGAGGTTTGTAAACTGGATTAAGTTACTATATGCTCGGCCGATGGCAAGGGTCCGTACGGGCCGGTACGTGTCGGACGCATTTTCTATAGCAAGGGGGATGCGGCAGGGTGGCCCGCTTTCCCCATTGCTATTTTGCCTGGCAATGGAACCTTTGGTGTGTCATCTGCGCAGGATACTTGTAGGACAGGGCGTGCGTGTGGGGAATTCGGATCATGTGGTGTCACTGTACGCCGACGACGCGTTAATATGCCTGAGTCGACTGACCCAATCACTGCCGACATTGCTAACAGCATTGGCCCATTTCGCTGATGCCTCCGGGCTTTACATTAATAGAACAAAGTCACAGCTTTACACGATTGACACAGAGATCGATTGGGGGGAGGACCAACGACCGGTGCTGGAACTTCCATGGGCGGGGACACGATCCGGTACCTAGGGAAATGGGTCGATAGGTCCGAGGCAGGGTTTTATCAGCGCAATATGGGGAGGATAATCCGAGGGTTGCAGGGTAGTATTACCTTTTGGAACTCTCTTAACCTCTCCCTGATGGGTAAGATTGCACTCATAAAGATGGTAGTCCTGCCCCGATGTCTCTATACCATGCAAGGCTCCTTCTTTGAAATTCCGCACTGGGTATTCCGGGAACTCGATTCCCTGCTGGTCCTATTATTATGGAATGGGAAGCGATGCAGGGTTAGTTTAGAAGTCGTGAAACGTAGTTGGGGTAAAGGGGGTTTGGGGATCCCAGACTTGGAACTTTATTACTTTGCATCGCAATTGCAACATGCCATAGCCTGTTTGGACGCGGATCCCTCTTGGGAGAGGTCCCTGCTGGCAGGTACGTACGGGAACCGACAGCTCAGGGCATTGTTGTGGCGGGCCAAGGGGGCTTACGGCGCACGGTCCGCCTCTGGTGCGGCTTGAGGCTTCTATTTGGAATTGAGTGGTTCGTAAAATCATTCAGGACAGACCTTTTTCCCCTTAGGCGGACCTCTGGCAGCTGCCGCCCTTTGCTCAGATTGACCAGGTAATGTCGACAGAGGCATGGCAGACGGGGGGGCTGCCTGATGTTGTCAGACCTCTACCCGGACGGTAAATTTATCACTTATCAGGAGGCAGTGACTGCCTTTGAGTTGGGGGCAGGGCAGTTTCTGCAATATGCAAAAATAGTGGCAACGTCACGACAATTATGGCCTACATTTCCGGAAGCCCCGGGGCACACCCAAACCCTGGTCACTATGATTGCCATGGCGGGAGGGCGAAAATGTGTTACTCACCTCTATAGGGCGTTAAGGGACGATAAAAAGAACGACCCCATAAAAATAGAAGGAAAATGGCAGCAGGTGTGTCCACAGGAGGTTACGTCGCGAGACTGGGAAAAGATACACAAGAGTGTGTGGAAGGTGTCAGTGAGCAATCGCTTTAAGCAAATCCAGCACAACATAATACATATGACGTACCTCTCACGTAGGAGGTTGCACGCCATTGATGGCACCAGAGACCCCCAATGCCCCAGATGTCGCTTTGACCCGGCAGATTTTCTGCATATGGTTTGGATGTGCCCATCGATCCAGACGTATTGGGGGGCGGTTCTTGGTGATCTGACCCGGATAACCGGATGGACTATTGCATTGGATCCCCGCACGTGTCTACTAGGCTTGATTCCTCGGGACCTGAAACGCAAGATAAGCAGGCGGTTCCTGATCCTGGGGCTAGTTATAGCCAAGAGGCATATAGCAATTCACTGGTTAACACAGCAAGGACCGCTATTGGCAAAATGGAGGTCAGATTTACGGGAGTGGGCCCTAGCTGAGGAGGGGCACATACGGAGCACCAGGAGGGATGCCAAACTACCTGAGGTGTTACTGGCATGGGGAGCAATGATACAGGAGATAGCGGGACAGGCCTCCCAAGTCACCATATTCAGTGCAGCTGAGATGTCCTTCGTAGAGGGGGGGACCCCAGGGGAGGGAGACAGAGGGTGGCCCCGCATGAGTACTTCGATACATGGACCTCAAGTTACTTTGTCCCGGCAGAGGGGGGGAGGGCACGAAGGGGGGATGTTGGGATGGGGGAGGGGATGGGAGGCGGGGGGACTTTCCTACAGTTGGATTTGATAATGCATATAAAATGATGCACCAGAAGATAATGTTGAAGATGATGGACTTTCCACGGTGGCGAACTCAGACATTGTCGTTCTCAGTTATTCTTAATGTGATGTTCCTCACCTCAGCAGTGGTGGACGAAATGTAGATTTGTTGGTTTGGAGGTGAGCTGCAGAGTTGGAGAAAACCTAATAAAGAAATTAAAAAAAAAATATTAATAATTCAAGCCGAGGGAAATTCCGAAAGGCTTAAGGGTTTTGTTTTCCAAGAATTAGTTGTGACGTGGATGGACGGACGTAGGTGGCCATGCCTGTATTTGGTTTGTACGAACAATGTCTAAATAAGGGCCGGATCTCTATGTCCAAATCAGGGAAATGTGAATTGTACCTATATAAGGGCATAAATCGGGAAACCTATATACGGAATCTAAATCTGCACACAACACCCACTCCAGTTTCGTGTGAACGACGTTACTAAATCCTAAACGTTCTAAACATATCTTAAAACATCGCATGGGTTTGCTAAAATAAGCTAAAAACATATCTAAAACATATGTCCTAAAAATACATTACAAAACCATTGCTATGCATAAAGTGCTGTACATATTAAAGGCAATGTTCCATTCTAAGCATAGGATCACATTGGAGTGCTAAATGAATGAACCAAAATATATACATGTGAAGAAATGTCTCGTAAATACAGAAGGAAAAAGGGGCCGAAACCATTTCATATCAGGTTACACAAGTCAATTTGTTATTCATGACAAGGCGGCATACCGTCCCTGGAAGTGTTATCAAAGAATTCTGTTCTCTATGAATAGTTCTACTATAAGCAGATTACTATGCCAAAAAATGAAAAATACAAGTTTGGGACGGGATGAAAAAAAAATCTATAATCATAGAAAGAAATTCCAGAATCACGTTTGAAAAAGAATGAAGGCCAAATTCAGAGTCTCTCCGGAACACTGTGTGCTTGAATCAAAAGTCAGTATGTGGGGATGGAGAAAACATAAAATGTTCTAATCCTGTTGACAACAAGTAGATGTGAACTATCGCCTTCAGGATGGGAAGCATCAGCAATGTCCGGATTGGATGTTACCTGCGCGCCTGGTGTTCCCTCTCGTACCTCAACAGTAGCACGTTGTGTCTGTGAGATCTCAATGAATGCCGCCATCAGGATTGGTAGCCGCTGGGGACACACATAGCAGGGGCCGTTATCGGGTCCAATAGAGTATCAATATCCGTAGGCATGACTGATGGGAGTGTCAGACAAATGTCCAGCACGCATTCTTCACCGCATAGTAGGCAGCGTAGAACAGGTAAGATGCAATCTTGCCAGATTGATCTGAATGACAGAAACCAAGTGGTGTTTAATTCTCGTAGACCAGGTAAACCCAGAATTTGGACGATGCGCTCACGACACTTCATTTCCAATAGAGTTCTTTCCATGGTGAACTGGGTGTCGCTGGTGATTTGGCTTGCCATATCGTAGCAGTAGGAGCAAAAATAGTATCCCTGCAACGAGTGCTAAAAGGAGTGGCAGTCTGCCAAACACAGAGTGCACGAAGTTTGGAAAAATTCAGAGGACTGCTTGAAAAGGTGCTAACAGTCCTGCACACACGTTCTTAAATACATGTACAATACCGCTCGTATCAGACATGTTTAAGATACGACCTAACATTTCTGAGAAATGCACAGGGCAGTTTGTATACAAAAGGGTATGTATCTCTGCAGAAGTCCCTGCGACTTGGAGATTATAGGCTTCTTTGGAAGAGGTCAAAGGCACAGTTTTTTGTAAGAGAATGGCTTTCATTCTGCTTAGAGTATCAATTCATATAGAAGAGATATTCAGTGAAGGCCTTAAAGGCGACTCCCTGACTATGTCTATTTGGGGAAACAAGACCTGTATACAGCAAGTGACCCTGGATGTAATCGTTACTAGATATGGGATACCTGGCAGCATGCCACAGCATCTGTGATCATTCAACATAATGTAACTCCCATTTGAAAGTTAACCAAAGATTGGATTAATCACTGCTGCCGGTGAACCGTGCAGGTGGCAGGATAAGTTTGTAGTGGAACCATCACAGGTCTCGTGTAAATTAATACCCTGACAAAGGAGAGAACTGCTTAGTGCGTGTTCACAGTTTTCACCGCTAAGAAACACTTCACGTCCCCCACTCCAACATTTGTGTTTGTAAGGTAAATCCCATGATGTCTTGATGTATTCTTTAGCCAACCTTTCATATTTGCCTGCTGGTATATTTTTTAGGCAATACTGAAAATGGAATGTCATAACAGGCAGAGTAATCTTACCATGTATGATCCACTCAGTAGCTGGTTTTTCTGCCACTGTGAATGGTAATTTCTCCAGTTTTTCAATGCTAAGCACCGTATAGTCTGCTTCCCTTTGTGCCAGTTTGATCTGTCTATCAGTGAGATTGAATTCTGCAAACAGTGACGTAGTATTGATTAAACGCCAAGGCACATAGCCAGAACGCAGATTTTGAAGCGTCCAGCCTAATAGCATAATAGAAAGTAACTGTGACTGACCATGTTGCAACATGACCAAGTCTTGTTCCATGATGTCTATGACAGAGGATACAATGCTGTCCAAAGAATATATCCTGGACGACAGAGTCGTTAACCCATTGTCTACTACAGAGAGAGATTTCTCTAAATTAATACGATCAATTTCTCTTTTGTTCTGAAGTCTCTGCTTGGGTGACCTTCCATGCTTCATTATAAGCAACGTAGATACCGGCATATATGAAACGTTTTTGATGCGGTTTTCTTGGTCCTAGCAAGAATTCCCTATGGTCTGCGCCTTCTTGAAGTAAAGTTAAGTGTTGTTTTACATCCTCTAGTGTAGCTTTCTGTAGCCAATCAAGGCAAAGTTTCCCTACACTGTAAGTTATTACTTCCCCGGATGCTGTCTTTGGACATAACGTGGGTCTGGCCTATGAAAGGTAAAACCTTGTGTTTTGTTCAGGAATCTAACTTGACAGTTGTTTGTGTCCAAGGGCCAGAGCAGCCATTTTTTCCATTCAGGATCTGATCTGTTATTATTCAAAATAGTATGTACGTCGACCTCCTCCTGTGTAGTGCTTTCACTTGTAGGTGCAGGTATAGACAGAGTGTTTGTGTCTTTTATCTTGGCTATTCCAAGGCATGATGTTTTTTGGACAGTGTCGTTCAAAAACATAATTTGCTCAGGGATGATACAGGCTCTAAACAAAGCTTCTATTCCCTGTACTTGCCAATCTTTAGTACCCCAGACAGTTTTCATCTCAATGTTGTCAATCCAAACGTCATAACAACCCTGTCTAGACAGTTGGGCAATAAAGGCTGTAGAATAAATGTGTTTGGTATTCGTTAACATATTTTTCATTCCTGTCTTGTTGACATTCTTAAAGTAAAGTGTCTCTGCATTCGAGATATTAAACCCTGAAAAATATGGAAATTTCATTGCAAATGTTTTCGAGCTACCCTTTGGTGGCGTAGGACAATGTTCCTATTGGTTATACATAAATACATTTCTAGGTGTTGCAGATTTATGCAAGAAATGATGACCATAGTGGTTATAACAATACAGTTGTTCATAGTCTGATGAACCTTGTAAATATTCATTATTAGTGAATGCAGTTGACATCTCTAGATCAGACATCATATTATTAACAGTCTCGAAGTCCCAATCATCAGAAAAGGTACTGGAGGTAATAAAGTCACTTAATGAAATTTTAAATAAATGAGGAATCTTCAAGAGCTCCGACGGGCCGAAAATGTCATATTCGGTTTTCTCCCAAACTATACCATCAGGTATAGGAATCGCTGTGATGTTCACTGCTGACAAGTCTCTTGCTTCACGATGGGATGATTTGTGTGGCTGGAGAAGTAAATTCACTCTTTTACTTGCTGTGTCCATTTGAATATATCTTCCATTAATCAGCATACCCAGAGTTATTACCAGAGCTAACCAAAGTAAAAAGAAGAATATTCTCAAACAATCCATACTTCAATCCATGGTGAAACCAGATAAGTTTTTCCAGTAGATGAAAAAAGTCTGTTGCTTGTTCTTTGAAAGTTCTTTGTACTGGCGTCGTTTCAGGCTCGCTGGGATCCTCAGAAAATGTATCAAAGTTCATGAAATAGCCAGAAGCAGTTCTGTCAATGGTTGGAATTACATCCGTATTTGATGAAATTGTTGGAACTAGTTAATCACTTGATACTTCGTTGTAAACAGGTGTATCTGGGCGAACTGTTATTTGGGTCTCAAGAGGTACAAGGTCCATCGCATTGTTGCTTAGTCCTCTATTTCTTACTGTCGAATCTTCAAAGGTGATGAGTCTCTCAGTTTGATCCTCTTGGGTTGTAGCTAGAGGAGTGCGTCTGCTGCATTGGCGGAGCTCACTTCGCCGACTGTTCAGTATCGGCCACATAGTGTGGTTTGATCTGGTCGATGGACACAAATCTTTTCTCCTTTTTACCAGCAAGGGGCAGCAAAAGAACTGTTCTTGATCCGTGGATTGCTAGGGCAGGTATTGGTTGTCTGTATGAAGGCCCAAATTCTTTCTTCTCCGCGATCTTTTCTCTGACTAGATCTTCAAGCTTTGGGATACAGACAGGCCTTGTTGGGACGGACGGATTTTTCTCAGTGGTGGTTGGCTTCAGAACCACGTTGCTTTGTTGCGTTCTTAGTTCATTTAAGTCCTGTAAAACAGCCAAACGATCTTTGATATCAAATTGTTTGTTTTCCACCACTGTGCCTTTCATATCTAAGTCTGGACCCAACATTCTAGTCCCAAACAGGACCTCGTATTGAGTGACACCCCCTAAAGAACTTCTTGGCAAGTTGTTTATTGTGCGCTGGACCCCATATAAATGTTTGACCCACCCATCACCCGAACCTAATACCCTAGCTGTTATAGACTTCTTTATGTCCTGGTTTTTTCTTTCCACAACAGAATTTCCCTCAGGATGGAATGGAGAAGAATACCGCAATGCTACGCCCAGACTGGCCATGGCTTCTTTGTAAGCCCTAGAGCTAAACACAGGACTCTGGTCAGAATGTAGTGTGCCTATTGCGTATGTGCCGATCAAGACTCGCAAACCTTTTATAACAGTTTGAACGTCAGCCGAGCGCTGAGGCCACATCCATAGGAACCTGGAGCATGAATCCACAGCGAGCATGATATATTTATAGTTCCCATCCCTTTGTAAAGGAACCACAGTGGTCCAGGGAAACACAAGCTAATTGTTTATCTGAAATTAACAGGGGTGTCTGCGCAGGACGTTTCATAGTAGAGACTTTCATCTTTTGGCATATCTCACAGTCCAAAACATAATTTCTAGTCTGTTTCCTAATGCCAGGCCACCAGTACCTTCGTTTTAATAAAGCCACTGTGGCTGAAACACCTGCATGGGCAGAGGTGAGCCCTTCATGTGCTGCTAGGATTAGCCCTAGTCTATATTCCATGTTTGGAATTACTCTATCCCCCACTCCAGGGATTCGAGCAAATGGAACACCATTCGCATCAATTATATATGAGTGGAAACTTTTTAGGTAATGCCGCACCGCTGCTTTTCCTTGATGCATTGACAGCCAGCAAAATTTCGCTGTCTATTTTCGTTTTTGAACGAGTGATTGCAGCTATGGAAGCCGTTTGCAAAGCCCCTTTCGCGGCTTAATCAGCCAATTAATTCCCTTCAACGTGAATGCCATCACGTTGGTGACTCAGCGCGTGTATCACATGAGTGTTCTGTAGTCCATTTCGCAACTGAAGTACTTGTTCCCAAAGCAATTTGTGCTTGATTGTGCCACCTGTTGCATCTTTTAAACCATTTTGAAGCCAATTCTATAAATATTCATTGTAAGATTGAACACGGTAAAAAGAATTGCACACTATCAGTGTGGGGATTCGCAATCTGTATTTTCAAGTGCCATCTTAAATGCTTGTAGTTCAGCTCGCTCAACTGTACAATCTCCTAGAGATTGGGTTTTTGTGACCATTGGTCTGAATTTGCCATCTCGCATGCGACCTTTAACGATAGCACGTGCTGCACTGTAAGCATGTTTACTCTCCGTAGCGGGCTGTGCAGATCCGTCAGTATAAATGATAAATTCGTACTGGTCAAGAGGGAGAATTTCAGTAGGCAGTGGACATTCGTGTTCATATTGCAGGAATGCTTGTGTTTTTAAATATGGTTCAAAAACGTATTCAACATCAGTTGCAGCAAGAGCATTAACCCATTGTATCCATCTTGGATGTAAAGCTTTTGCATTTGGAATGCTAGCCTTTGTAACTGCCTCTAGGGCTGGTACAGGAGTCACAACCATAATGCGTTTTTCCCTGTGCTAGGGCTCTTTCTTTTGCTACAGCCGTTTGAACTGCTGTCAGAATTTTTTTCTGTAGAACTGAATTTCATTTCTGCTTGTGTATACAAGTCGGATTTGTATGCAATTGATACTTTTTCACCTTCGTTAAAAGTTAAGTAGGTGAATCCGCATTGACCCGGAATTATTCGGATCACTAAGTTGCGTACGTTTACGTGTGTTTGCAAGTATTTCATTTCTAACATGTCTGTTTGGAGTGTGTTTTTGTGGCCAATGTGTGATTTTAAAATCAGGTTTGATTAATTTGTAGAGAGGTTTAACCCTTTCTGCGTAATTTAAAATGTAATTTCTTCCAAAATTCAGTAAACCTAGAATCGACTGTAAATTTTTCAGCGTTTTTGGCGGTTGGAGCAGCGCACACTTTCTAAAAAGTTGGCTGCCAGGCTTTTGCCTTCACTTGATAGTTCATATCCTAGGAAAAGGACATTAAGGTGGGCAATTCTTGACTTTTTAAAGTTGAACTTGTAACCCTCTGAGGCGAAGCCCAATATTATGGTACTCACCCTGTTCAAGTGTCTATCCAGGTCATCGTCTGTCAGATATATATCATCGACATATGACAATGCCTCGTCATCATAAGTTTGTAGTAACTCTGTTACCCTTGCTGAGAATAACTTGGGCTGTTTTTGAATCCATGGGGCAGTCGACAAAATTGAAGCTGGGTCCCCATTTTTGAGAAAGCGGTCAAATATCTGCTTTCTGGTGCAATATTTTGACAAAAGAAACCATTTGAAATGTCTAATGTAGTTTTATAGTTTTTACTCACAATGTTATTCATTAATGCTGTACCATGTGCATTTTGCACTGCAAATGTTTTGAAACAAGAATTTAAGTGTCTGTAATCCAAAACTAAACAATATGTATTGTCTGGTTTGGAGACAGGAAACAAAGGATTGTTCATTAGTGAGGTGCATGTTTCAATCACCCCCTGATATTCAAGTTGATCTAAAATCTCCCTGACCTCTTTTTTAGCTTCTTGCTTAACTGGGTACTGCCTTTGTGCAGTCGGTTGATTTTATAACTGGATTTTATGGTGAGGTAAGTCCTCATCCCATCCTACATGATTTCTATACAGTGCTGGGGCTTGGGCTACTGCTTAATGTATATTTTAAATGAACTGGAACATGGTTGGAGAAGGCAGGCATAATGATGTCCTCGCCATGTGGGCACTCCCTGGCAAATTCTGGTGGCCAGTCCTATTTTGCTAGAAGTATATCATAACCCTTTGAAAGATGCTCCCAAAAGAGTGCTTTCACTTTTTTTGGTATGTCTCCCTCCATCCGGAGTGTTATTTCATATAACCTATGTGGAGAACTAACCCTGGTGTCTACAGTCTCAACTTGTATGTCTTCATTCAAGTCACTGTATCCAGAAGTCCCTTCAGGTTCTGGCGAGCTATTGTAACTTCTGCTGCACTGTCCAGCATGGTCTGGGCCCATTCTCCGTTCTTGAGTTGGGTTCTCAGTATTCTCAGCATGTCTGATCTTCAGACCTGCTACCTTTTTCTTGGAGAATTGAGGTTTTGCTTTATTTTTCTGAACGTGTCGATCGTCTTTGGACTTCACGCGTTGTTCCTTGTTTTCTGACCGTCCTCTTCTTTCAGATGTCTGTGACGATATCTGAAAGGTATGAGAGGGACGTGTATCATTATCTTGATATCTGTTCGGTTTTCTCAAATTATTCCTATTCCTGAGGTTGTACCTCCTTTCAGGGGGCTCCTTCTGTGGAGGAGACCTGCCTCTGGAATGAGAACGCTTCTCTTTGGAATTCTGTTTGATATTTTCCCACTTCTTTTTAGAAGAGGTAGGAATGTTTTTAGGAAAGACCTTATCAGGACTTTCAGACAGTTGTGGTTTTACTGGTTTCCCTCCCAGACTGTCTCTGCCGAGTTCCTCATCAAATTCCCTCAATTTCTAGTGGATCGCCACTGATGCTGCTTCTCCTTTAATATTAGATAATATGATTGCTGACACCTGGTCGAAATTTTTAAGTAATTTCATACCTAAATTCAGAGCAGGTTCTACCCCGTATTCGTTTTGAATCTGTTTCAGGACATCAGGTATTACCGCCATTGATGGAACACCATGTGTTTTTGTGTAAATAGCAGCAAAGACTGTCCCCAAGAGGTGCAGTCTTCCAGATGTAGTGTGATCCCCATTGGTAAACAAATTGTTAAAATTCTGTGTTTTTCAAAAGGGGTAGTATTAGCAAATACTGCTTCGATTTGAGTAATTTTTTTAACTAACCAGAATGGAATTTGTTCACGTTTTGCGGGTAATTTACCCATGACTGAGTGTAAAGTCTGTGGAGTAATTTTTAAGGTATTCCCCTGATGAGGGGCTGGATTTTGAATTGTTAATGGTTGTTGGACTGTGAAAGTCCTCATGAAATATTGAACCAATTGTCTATATATCTTGATTAACTCCTTGAGTTGAGCAAGAAAATCTACGTCTGACATAGTTTCAATGTCAGGATGAGGTGTATAGCCGGCTAAAATCTGCCATGTTGCTCCTGGTCTACCTAGTGGACCGAGCCTGGTAATGGGATTGTAATGTTTTAGGGCGCCTTTCAACCAGAGCTCATGCTCCTGGTATGTGAGTGGAATTTCAATATCCTCGAAAGGAATATATTCCTCATGTGGTTCATCTTCTTTGTAGAAGTGAAACATATGTGTTACTGGATTTGATTCTGGGAATACTATCCATGAATAGAATACCTCTGTCTGGTGAGATTTATGTGCCTCTATCACGAAAACTGCTCTACCACCTCTTGGTGTCAGACTATGTTTTATAAGTTTTAGAGTAATGGCTCACCTTAAATTTGGTGGGATGTGTATAACACCCACCTCGTCTTCATTAAGACCTGTAAGGTCAGCCGCAGCTTGACCGTTGTTGACGATAGGATAGTCATTCTCCAACATTGTTTAATGAAAGTTGCAGAGCAAGTTTCAAGGAAACAAAGGTAAGGTGCACAATATTTTGGAACACTGCATCCTTCAACGTTGAACAAAACCAAACAGCTAATACATAGGACTTTCGTCCTACTCAGCTATGGCGGATACTATCCCTACCCACACCAGACGTCATATGAAGTTTTAGGAGTACAGGGTCTCTGAGAAAAGCGCGACTGAGTTACTTCAGTATCTAGCGTTAAATTAGTGCCTTACCAAACCGTTGGGCGCCATGTAGTGTAGTTCCTATATCCCTGATAGGCTCTGCGCATTGGAATAACATACACTATAGATTTGGCATAGGACTGAGGACAGTATGTCTCTATCGAGTATATTAAACTTAATTACTTGTGTGTGCCAGCTAACTCAGAGGTCACTAGAAACGTCTCAAATTTACAAGAAGGGATTAGTCTCTGACAACCACATAAACATGACAACTTTGTTTCCTTTTAGAATCGGAACAGTCTCAGATTCGTGGAAACAATAGATAACAGTTTCACTCAGTCAATCGTGCAGGCTTTTTTTCTACAGAGTTGCACAGAAATAGAGAGACGGGCGTTTCAATAAAAGGGTTTATTGAACAGTCTTATTTCTCATGCAAGAGATATGAATTGCTACAATCATAAGACAGACTGCAAAGTACAATATGTACGAGGTTAGCAGTAAGATAAAATAATACTGCAATAGCATGGTTTGTAGCTATGACAAATATTAATCAAAATACATACATAAATAACATAAGCTAAAATGTGTACCTAACTTAAGTGCAGTACGAGGTTTGAAGTAGGTGCCATTTCTAAAGTATAGCTAGCTATATTTTTGTTTAGCCAAGAGTTGCAAAAAGTTTCCCAAAGTTCTAGTCAGCTCCATACCTTAGAATGAGAGAGGTTGGGATCTCTTTTTTGGACTCGATAGTCTAACCCTCCGCAAGGGAAGTCAGAGAGCACTGGAGCTGGATTCTCTGCGAGGATGGCAGCGTCAAGTCAGTGCATCAGGCTGGAACTCGATCTGCTTCCGAACTTGCCGTGGCAAACGGCGTTGTCTGGGTTAGATCGAATCCTCCGGGAACTGCAATTTGCCAGGGCAAGTGCTGGTATATTTATACCTTGAAGGTGTCTAGGAATGCCAGTATTGACGTAAAAGTCGGGCAGAGGAACGTCATGAATGAACCCCTAAGGAATAGATGTTCATGCACACTTAATGAGTACTTGGAGAAATCAATATTCAAGCTGAGGGAAATTCCTAAAGGCTTAAGGGTCTGGTTTTCCAAGAATTCGTTGTGAAGTGGATGGACAGATTTAGGTGGCCATGCCTGTACTTGGTTTGTACGGACACCGATATACGGAATCTAAATCTGCACACAACAGTACGACCCTAAAACACTACCCCCAGCATGACCCCCTACACTACCCAAACACCACTGCATTACCCTAAACCCTAAAACATGACCCCCTACACTACACAAACACCACTGCACTGCCATAAACCCTAAAACACTTCCACCAGCACGTTCACCCTACCCTACCCAAACACCACTGCACTGCCCTAAACCCTAAAACCCTACCCCCAGCACGACCCCCTACACTATCCAAACACCACTGCACTATCCTAAACCCTAAAACATGACCCCCTACACTACACAAATACCACTGCACTACCCTAAATCACTACCCCAGCACGACTCCATACACTACACAAACACCTCTGCACTGCCCTAAAACACAACAACAAGCACGACCCCCTACACTACCCAAACACCACTGCACTGCCCTAAACCCTAAAACACTACCACCAGCAAGACCCCCTACACTACCCAAACACCACTGCACTACCATAAACCCTAAAACACTACCCCCAGCGTGACCCCCTACACTACACAAACACCACTGCACTACCCTAAACCCTAAAACACAACCCCAGCGTGATCCCCTACACTACCCAAACACCACTGCAATACTGTAAACCCTAAAACACTGCACCCAGTGCAACCCCCTACACTACACAAACACCACTGCACTACCCTAAACCCCAAATCTACCCCCAGCATGACCCCTACACTACCCAAACACCACTGCACTACCCTAAACACTAAAACGCTACCCCCAGCATGACCCCCTACACTACCCAAACACCACTGCACTGCCCTAAACCCTAAAACACTACCTGCAGCACGACCCCCTATAATACCCAAACATTACTGCATTAACCTAAACTGTAAATCTACCCCCAAAATGACCCCCTACACTACACAAACACCACTGCACTACCCTAAACCCTAAAACACTATCCCCAGCTTGACCCCCTACACTACACAAACACCACTGCACTACCCTAAACCCTAAAACACTACCCCCAGCATGACTCCCTACACTACACAGACACAACTGCACTGCCCTAAACCCTAAAACACTCCCTGCAGCACGACCCCCTATAATACCCAAACATCACTGCATTAACCTAAACTGTAAATCTACCCCCAAAATGACCCTATACACTACACAAACACCACTGCACTACCCTAAACCCTAAAACACTATCCCCAGCTTGACCCCCTACACTACACAAACACCACTGCACTACCCTAAACCCTAAAACACTACCCCCAGCATGACCCCCTTCACTACACAAACACAGCTGCACTGCCTAAACCCTAAAACACTATCCCCAGCGTGACCCCCTACACTACACAAACACCACTGCACTACCCTAAACCCTAAAACACTACCCCCAGCATGACCCCCTATACTACACAAACAACACTGAACTGCCCTAAACCCTAAAACACTACCCGCGGCACGACCACTACACTACACAAACACCACTGCACTATCCTAAACCCTAAAACACTACCCCCAGCATGACCCCCTACACTATCCAAACACCACTGCACTGCCGTAAACCCTAAAGGACTACCCCCAGCATGACCCCTATACTACACAGACACAACTGCACTGCCCTAAACCCTAAAACACTACATGCAGCACGACCCCCTATACTACCCAAACATCACTGCATTAACCTAAACTGTAATTCTACCCCCAAAATGACCCCCTACACTACACAAACACCACTGCACTACCCTAAACCCTAAAACACTCTCCCCAGCTTGACCCTCTACACTACACAAACACCACTGCACTACCCCAAACCCTAAAACCCTACCCAAGCAAGACCCCCTACACTACACAAACACCACTGCACTACCCTAAACCCTAAACACTATCAACAGCATGCCCACTTACACTACCAAAACACCACTGCACTACACTAAACCCTAACACACTACCCCAGGATGAACCCCTATACTACACAAACACAACTGCACTACCCTAAACCCGAAAACACTTCCCCCAGCATGAACTCCTACACTACACAAACACCACTGCACTACACTAAACCATAAAACACTACACCCAGCACGGCCCCCTTCACTACACAAACACAACTGCACTACCCTAAATCCAAAAACACTACCCCCAGCACATACCCCCTGCACTACCCAAATACCACTGCACTACCCTAAACCCTAAAACACGACCCCTACACTACACAAACACCACTGTACTACCCTAAAAACTAAAACACTACACCCAGCATGACCCCCTTCACTACACAAACACAGCTGCACTACCCTAAACCCCCAAACACTACCCCCAGCACAACCCCCTATACTACACAAATACCACTACACTACCCTAAACCCTAAACCACTACCCCCTACACTACACAAACACCACTGCACTACCCTAAACCCTAAAACACTACCCCCAGCATGACACCTTACACTACACAAACACCACTGAACTACAATAAACCCTTAAACACTACCCCCAGCACAACCCCCTACACTACACAAACATCACTGCATTACCAACAACCCTAAAACACTACCCCCAGTACTACCCCTACACTACCCAAACACGACTGCACTACTCTAAACCATAAAACACTACCCCCAGCATGACCCACTACACTACACAAAACTCACTGCACTACCCTAAACCCTAAAACACTACCCTTAGCACGACACCCTAAACTACCCAAACACCACTGCACTACCCTAAACCCTAAAACACTTCCCCCAGCACGACCCCTACACTACACAAACACCACTGCACTACCCTAACCCCAAAACACTATCCCCAGAATGATCCCCTACACTACCCTAACACCACTGCACTACCCTAAAACCTACAACACTACCCCCAGCACTACCCCTACACTACTCAAACACCACTACACTACCCTTAACCCTAAAACACTACCCCAGAACTACCCCCAATACTACACAAATACCACTGCACTACCCTAAACCCTAAAACTCTACCCCCAGCCCTACCCCCTACACTACCCAACATCACTGCACTACCTTAAACCCTAAAACACTACCCCAGCATGACCCCCTACACTACACAAGCACCATGGCACTACCCTACAAAACTACCCCCGGAAGACCCCTACACTACACAAACACCCCTGCACTGCCCTAAACCCTAAAACACTACCTGCAGCACGAACCCCTATACTACCCAAACACCACTGCATTACCCTAAACCCTAAATCTACCCCAAAATGACCCCCTATACTACACAAACACAACTGCACTACCCTAAACCCTAAAACACTACCCCCAGCATGAATCCCTACACTACACAAAACCACTGTGCTACCCTAAACCCTAAAACACTATCCCCAGCACGACCCCCTTCACTATCCAAACACAACTGTACTACCCTAAACCCCAAAACACTACCCCCACCACGACCCCCTACACTACCCAAACACCAATGCACCACCCTAAACCCTAAATCACGACCCATACACTACACAAACTCCACTGCACTACCCTAAACACTAAAACACTACCCCAGCACAACCCCCTACACTACCCAAACACCACAGCACTACCCTAAACCCTAAAACATGACCCTGAGCATGACCCCATACACTACACAAACAGCTCTGCACTGCCCTACAAAACTAAACCCGGCACAACCACCTACACTACCCAAATACCACTGCACTACCCTAAACCCTAAAACACTACCCCCAGCACGACCCCCTAAACTACACAAACACATCTGAAATTCCTTAAAACACTACCCACAGCACGGCCCCCTACACTACCCAAACACCACTGCAGTGCCCTAAACCCTAAAACACAACCCCCAGTACGACCTCCTACACTACACTTATGCCACTGCACTACCCTAAAACAACACCCCCTACACTACACAAACACCACTGCACTACCCTAAACTCTAAAATACTACCCCCAGCATGACCCCCTACACTACACAAACACCTCTGCACTGCCCTAATAAACTACCCCAACACAACCCCCTACACCACCCAAACAACACTTCACTGCCCTAAACCCTAAAACACTTCAACCAGCACGATTCCCCTACACTACCCACACACCACTGCACTACCCTAAACCATAAATCTATTCCCAGTATGATCCCCTACACTACATAAACACCACTGCACTACGCTAAACCCTAAAACACTACCCCAGCACGTCCCCTACACTACACAAACACCACTGCAATACCCTAAACCCTAAAACACTACACCCAGCATGACAACCTATACTACACAAACACCAATGCACTATCCTACACCCTAAAACACTACCACCAGTCCGACCCCCTACACTACACAAATACCACTGCAATTCCCTAAACCCTAAATCTACACCCAGCATGACCCCCTACACTACCCAAACACCACTGCACCACCATAAACGCTAAAACACGACCCCCAGCACAACCCCCTACAATACCGAAACACCACTGCACTGCCCTAAAACCTAAAACAATACCCCGGCACGACCCCCTACACTACACAAACACCACTGCACTGCCCTAAACCCTAAAACACTACCCCCAGCCCGACCCCCTACACTACCCAAACACCACTGCACTGCCTAAACCTTAAACCACTACCCCAGCATGACCCCCTACACTACACAAACACCACTGCTCTGCCCTAAACCATAAAACACTACCTGCAGCACGACCCCCTATACTACCCAAACACCAATGCATTACCCTAAACACTAAATCTACCCCCAGCTTGACCCCCTACACTACTCAAACACCACTGCACTACCCTAAACCCTAAAACACTACCCCAGCAAGACCCCCTACAGTACACAAACACAACTGCACTACCCTAAACCCTAAAACACTACCCCAGCACGAACTCCTATACTACACAAACCCCACTGCACCACCCTAAACCCTAACAAACTACCCCCAGCATGAACCCATACACAACGCAAACACCACTGCACTACCCTAATCCCAATAACCCTACCCCCAGCACGACCCCCTCCACTACCCTAACACGATTGCACTACCCTAAACACTAAAAGAGGACCCCCTACACTACACAAACACCACTGCACTACCCTAAACCCTAAACCACAAAGCCTAGCACGACCACCTACACTACACAAACACCACGGCACTACCCTAAACCCTAAAACACTACTCCCTAAACTACACAAACACCACAGCACTACCCTAAACCCTAAAACACTGCCCCAGCACGACCCTCTACACTACACAAACACCTCTACACTGCCATAAACCCTAAACCACTACCCCCAGCACGAACCCCTACACTACACAAACACCACTGTACTACCCTAAACCCTAAATCGTCCCCCAGCATGACCCCCTACTCTACACAAACACCACTGCACTACCCTAAACCCTAAAACACTACCCACAGCACGACCCCCTACACTACACAAACTCCACTGCACTACCCTAAACACTAAAACACTACCCCAGCACAACCCCCTACACTACCCAAATACCACAGCACTACCCTAAACCCTAAAACATGACCCTGAGCACGACCCCATACACTACACAAACACCTCTCCACTGTCCTAAAACACTAACCCCATCACAACCCCCTACACTACCCAAACAGCACTGCACTGCCATAAACCCTAAAACACTTCCACCAGCACGACCCCCCTACACTACCGAAACACCACTGCACTGCCCTAAACCCTAAAATCCTAACCCCAGCACGACTTCCTACACTACCCAAACACCACTCCAATATCCTAAACCCTAAAATCTATCCCCAGTATGACCCCCTACACTACACAAACACCGCTGCACTACCCTAAACCCTGAAACACTTCACCCAGCATGACCCCCTACACTACACAAACACCACTGCACTACCCTAAACCCTAAAACACTTCCACCAGCACGATCCCCTACACTACCCAAACACCACTGCACTACCCTAAACCCTAAAACACCACCCCCAGAAGTACCACCTACACTACCCATCACCACTGCACTACCCTAAACCCTAAAACACAACCCCCAGCATGAACCCCTACACTACACAAACATCATGGCACTACACTAAACCCTAAGACACTACCCCCAGCAGTACCCCCTACACTACACAAACACAAATGCACTACCCTAAGCCCTATAACACTACCCCCAGCATCACCCCCTACACTACACAAACACCACTGCACTACCCTACTGCAAAACACTAAACCCTAAAACACTACCCCCAGCATGATCCCCTACACTACCCAAACACCACAGCACTACCCTAAACCCTAAAACACGACCCTGAGCACGACCCCATACACTACACAAACACCTCTGCACTGCCCTAAAACACTTACCCCAGCACAACCCCCTACACTACCCAAACAGCACTGCACTGCCATACACCCTAACACACTTCCACCAGCATGATCCCCCTACACTACCCAAACACCACTGCACTGCCCTAAACCCTAAAATCCTGACCCCAGCACGACCCCCTACACTACCCAAACACCACTGCAATATCCTAAACCCTAAATCTATCCCCAGTATGACCCCCTACACTACACAAACACCTCTGCACTACCCTAAACCCTAAAAAACTACCCCCAGCATGAACCCATACACAACGCAAACACCACTGCACTACCCTAATCCCAATAACCCTACCCCCAGCACGACCCCCTCCACTACCCTAACACGACTGCACTACCCTAAACACTAAAAGAGGACCCCCTACACTACACAAACACCACTGCACTACCCTAAACCCTAAACCACAAAGCCTAGCCCGACCACCTACACTACACAAACACCACGGCACTACCCTAAACCCTAAAACACTACTCCCTAAACTACACAAACACCACAGCACTACCCTAAACCCTAAAACACTGCCCCAGCACGACCCTCTACACTACACAAACACCTCTACACTGCCATAAACCCTAAACCACTACCCCCAGCACGAACCCCTACACTACACAAACACCACTGTACTACCCTAAACCCTAAATCTTCCCCCAGCATGACCCCCTACTCTACACAAACAACACTGCACTACCCTAAACCCTAAAACACTACCCACAGCACGACCCCCTACACTACACAAACTCCACTGCACTACCCTAAACACTAAAACACTACCCCAGCACAACCCCCTACACTACCCAAATACCACAGCACTACCCTAAACCCTAAAACACGACCCTGAGCACGACCCCATACACTACACAAACACCTCTCCACTGCCCTAAAACACTAACCCCATCACAACCCCCTACACTACCCAAACAGCACTGCACTGCCATAAACCCTAAAACACTTCCACCAGCACAACCCCCCTACACTACCGAAACACCACTGCACTGCCCTAAACCCTAAAATCCTAACCCTAGCACGACCCCCTACACTACCCAAACACCACTCCAATATCCTAAACCCTAAAATCTATCCCCAGTATGACCCCCTACACTACACAAACACCGCTGCACTACCCTAAACCCTGAAACACTTCACCCAGCATGACCCCCTACACTACACAAACACCACTGCACTACCCTAAACCCTAAAACACTTCCACCAGCACGATCCCCTACACTACCCAAACACCACTGCACTACCCTAAACCCTAAAACACCACCCCCAGAAGTACCACCTACACTACCCATCACCACTGCACTACCCTAAACCCTAAAACACAACCCCCAGCATGAACCCCTACACTACACAAACATCATGGCACTACACTAAACCCTAAGACACTACCCCCAGCAGTACCCCCTACACTACACAAACACAAATGCACTACCCTAAGCCCTATAACACTACCCCCAGCATCACCCCCTACACTACACAAACACCACTGCACTACCCTACTGCAAAACACTAAACCCTAAAACACTACCCCCAGCATGATCCCCTACACTACCCAAACACCACAGCACTACCCTAAACCCTAAAACACGACCCTGAGCACGACCCCATACACTACACAAACACCTCTGCACTGCCCTAAAACACTTACCCCAGCACAACCCCCTACACTACCCAAACAGCACTGCACTGCCATACACCCTAACACACTTCCACCAGCATGATCCCCCTACACTACCCAAACACCACTGCACTGCCCTAAACCCTAAAATCCTGACCCCAGCACGACCCCCTACACTACCCAAACACCACTGCAATATCCTAAACCCTAAATCTATCCCCAGTATGACCCCCTACACTACACAAACACCTCTGCACTACCCTAAACCCTAAAAAACTACCCCCAGCATGAACCCATACACAACGCAAACACCACTGCACTACCCTAATCCCAATAACCCTACCCCCAGCACGACCCCCTCCACTACCCTAACACGACTGCACTACCCTAAACACTAAAAGAGGACCCCCTACACTACACAAACACCACTGCACTACCCTAAACCCTAAACCACAAAGCCTAGCCCGACCACCTACACTACACAAACACCACGGCACTACCCTAAACCCTAAAACACTACTCCCTAAACTACACAAACACCACAGCACTACCCTAAACCCTAAAACACTGCCCCAGCACGACCCTCTACACTACACAAACACCTCTACACTGCCATAAACCCTAAACCACTACCCCCAGCACGAACCCCTACACTACACAAACACCACTGTACTACCCTAAACCCTAAATCTTCCCCCAGCATGACCCCCTACTCTACACAAACAACACTGCACTACCCTAAACCCTAAAACACTACCCACAGCACGACCCCCTACACTACACAAACTCCACTGCACTACCCTAAACACTAAAACACTACCCCAGCACAACCCCCTACACTACCCAAATACCACAGCACTACCCTAAACCCTAAAACACGACCCTGAGCACGACCCCATACACTACACAAACACCTCTCCACTGCCCTAAAACACTAACCCCATCACAACCCCCTACACTACCCAAACAGCACTGCACTGCCATAAACCCTAAAACACTTCCACCAGCACAACCCCCCTACACTACCGAAACACCACTGCACTGCCCTAAACCCTAAAATCCTAACCCTAGCACGACCCCCTACACTACCCAAACACCACTCCAATATCCTAAACCCTAAAATCTATCCCCAGTATGACCCCCTACACTACACAAACACCGCTGCACTACCCTAAACCCTGAAACACTTCACCCAGCATGACCCCCTACACTACACAAACACCACTGCACTACCCTAAACCCTAAAACACTTCCACCAGCACGATCCCCTACACTACCCAAACACCACTGCACTACCCTAAACCCTAAAACACCACCCCCAGAAGTACCACCTACACTACCCATCACCACTGCACTACCCTAAACCCTAAAACACAACCCCCAGCATGAACCCCTACACTACACAAACACCATGGCACTACACTAAACCCTAAGACACTACCCCCAGCAGTACCCCCTACACTACACAAACACAAATGCACTACCCTAAGCCCTATAACACTACCCCCAGCATCACCCCCTACACTACACAAACACCACTGCACTACCCTACTGCAAAACACTAAACCCTAAAACACTACCCCCAGCATGATCCCCTACACTACCCAAACACCACAGCACTACCCTAAACCCTAAAACACGACCCTGAGCACGACCCCATACACTACACAAACACCTCTGCACTGCCCTAAAACACTTACCCGAGCACAACCCCCTACACTACCCAAACAGCACTGCACTGCCATAAACCCTAAAACACTTCCACCAGCACGATCCCCCTACACTACCCAAACACCACTGCACTGCCCTAAACCCTAAAATCCTGACCCCAGCACGACCCCCTACACTACCCAAACACCACTGCAATATCCTAAACCCTAAATCTATCCCCAGTATGACCCCCTACACTACACAAACACCTCTGCACTGCCCTAAACCCTGAAACACTACACCCAGCATGACCCCCTACACTACACAAACACCACTGCACTACCTTAAACCCTAAATCTACCCCCAACATGACCCCCTACACTACACAAACACCACTGCACTACCCTAAACCCTAAAACACTACCCCCAGCAGTACCACCTATACTACCCAACACCACTACACTACCCTAAACCCTAAAACACAACCCCCAACATGAACCCCTATCCAACACAAACACCATGACACTACACTAAACCCTAAAACACTACCCCCAGCAGTACACCCTACACTACCCAAACACACCTGCACTACCCTTAACCCTATAACACTACCCGCAGAATGACCCCCTACACTACACAATCACCACTGCACTACCCTACTGCAAAACACTAAACCCTAAAACACTACCCCCAGCATGATCCCTACACTACCCAAACACAACTGCACTACCCTAAACCCTAAAACACTACCCCCAGCACGACCTCCTGCACTACCCTAAACCATAAAACATGACCCCTACACTACACAAACAACACTGTACTACCCTAAATGCTAAAACACTACCCCCAGCACAACCCCCTACACTTCCCAAAACCACAGCAACACCCTAAACCCTAAAACACTACCCACTACACTACACAAACACCACTGCACTACCTAAACCCTAAATCTACCACCAGCTATGCCCCGTACACCACACAAACACCACTTCACTACCCTAAAACACTACTCCCAGCACGATCACCTACTCTACCCAAACACCACTGCACTACTCTAAACCCTAAAACACTACCCCCAGCTAGACCCCCTAAACTACAGAAACAAATCTGAACTGCCCTAAAACACTACCCCCAGCACGACCCCCTACACGACCCAAACACCACTGCAGTGCCCTAAACCCTAAAACACTTCCACCAGCACGATCCCCTACACTACCCAAACACAACTGCACTGTCCTAAACCCTAAAACCCTACCACCAGCACGACCCCCTACGCTACCCAAAAACCACTGCACTATCCTAAACCCTAAATCTACCCAAGTACGACACCCTACACTACACAAACACCACTGCACTACCCTAAACACTAAAACACTACCCCCAGCACGACCCCTGCACCACACAAACACCAAAGCACTACCCTAAACACTAAACCACTACCCTCTACACTACACAAACACAATTGAACTACCCTAAACCCTAAAACACAACCCCCAGCACGACCTCCTACTCTACACAAATGCCACTGCACTACCCTAAACCCTAAAACGCAACCCAATACACTACACAAACACCACTGCACTACCCTAAACCCTAAAACACTACCCCCAGCATGACCCCCTACACTACACAAACACCTCTGCACTGTCCTAATAAACTACCCCAACACAACCCCCTACACTACCCAAACACCACTGCACTGCCCTAAACCCTAAAACACTTCAACCAGCACAATCCCCCTACACTACCCAAACACCATTGCACTGCCCTAAACCATAAATCTTTCCCAGTACGATCCCCTACACTACATAAACATCACTGCACTACGCTAAACCCTAAAACACTAACCCAGCACGTCCCCCTACACTACACAACACCACTGCAATACCCTAAACCCTAAAACACTACACCCAGCATGACAACCTACACTACACAAACACCACTGCACTACCCTAAACCCTAAAACACTTCAACCAGCACAATCCCCCTACACTACCCAAACACCATTGCACTGCCCTAATCTATTCCCAGTACGATCCCCTACACTACATAAACACCACTGCACTACGCTAAACCCTAAAACACTAACCCAGCACGTCCCCCTACACTACACAACACCACAGCACTACCCTAAACTCTAAAACACGACCCTGAGCACGCTCCCATACACTACACATACAACTCTGCACTGCCCTAAAACACTAACCCCAACACAACCCCCTACACTACCCAGACAGCACTGCACTGCCATAAAATCCTAACCCCAGCATGACCCACTACACTACCCAAACACCACTGCTCTATCCTAAACCCTAAATCTATCCCCAAAAGGACCCCCTTCACTACACAAACACCGCTGCACTACCCTAAACCCTGAAACACTACACCCAACATGACCCCCTACACTACACAAACACCACTGCACTACCCTAAACCCCAAATCTACTCCCAGCATGACCCCCTATACTACACAAACACCACTGCACAACCCTAAGCCCTTAAACACTACCCCCAGCACAACCCCCTACACTACACAAACACCACTGCACTACCCTACTGCAAAACACTAAACCCTAAAACACTACCCCCAGCATGATCCCCTACACTACCCAAACACCACAGCACTACCCTAAACCCTAAAACACGACCCTGAGCACGACCCCATACACTACACAAACACCTCTGCACTGCCCTAAAACACTTACCCGAGCACAACCCCCTACACTACCCAAACAGCACTGCACTGCCATAAACCCTAAAACACTTCCACCAGCACGATCCCCCTACACTACCCAAACACCACTGCACTGCCCTAAACCCTAAAATCCTGACCCCAGCACGACCCCCTACACTACCCAAACACCACTGCAATATCCTAAACCCTAAATCTATCCCCAGTATGACCCCCTACACTACACAAACACCTCTGCACTACCCTAAACCCTAAAAAACTACCCCCAGCATGAACCCATACACAACGCAAACACCACTGCACTACCCTAATCCCAATAACCCTACCCCCAGCACGACCCCCTCCACTACCCTAACACGACTGCACTACCCTAAACACTAAAAGAGGACCCCCTACACTACACAAACACAACTGCACTACCCTAAATCCAAAAACACTACCCCCAGCACATACCCCCTGCACTACCCAAATACCACTGCACTACCCTAAACCCTAAAACACGACCCCTACACTACACAAACACCACTGTACTACCCTAAAAACTAAAACACTACACCCAGCATGACCCCCTTCACTACACAAACACAGCTGCACTACCCTAAACCCCCAAACACTACCCCCAGCACAACCCCCTATACTACACAAATACCACTACACTACCCTAAACCCTAAACCACTACCCCCTACACTACACAAACACCACTGCACTACCCTAAACCCTAAAACACTACCCCCAGCATGACACCTTACACTACACAAACACCACTGAACTACAATAAACCCTTAAACACTACCCCCAGCACAACCCCCTACACTACACAAACATCACTGCATTACCAACAACCCTAAAACACTACCCCCAGTACTACCCCTACACTACCCAAACACGACTGCACTACTCTAAACCATAAAACACTACCCCCAGCATGACCCACTACACTACACAAAACTCACTGCACTACCCTAAACCCTAAAACACTACCCTTAGCACGACACCCTAAACTACCCAAACACCACTGCACTACCCTAAACCCTAAAACACTTCCCCCAGCACGACCCCTACACTACACAAACACCACTGCACTACCCTAACCCCAAAACACTATCCCCAGAATGATCCCCTACACTACCCAAACACCACTGCACTACCCTAAAACCTACAACACTACCCCCAGCACTACCCCTACACTACTCAAACACCACTACACTACCCTTAACCCTAAAACACTACCCCAGAACTACCCCCAATACTACACAAATACCACTGCACTACCCTAAACCCTAAAACTCTACCCCCAGCCCTACCCCCTACACTACCCAACATCACTGCACTACCTTAAACCCTAAAACACTACCCCAGCATGACCCCCTACACTACACAAGCACCATGGCACTACCCTACAAAACTACCCCCGGAAGACCCCTACACTACACAAACACCCCTGCACTGCCCTAAACCCTAAAACACTACCTGCAGCACGAACCCCTATACTACCCAAACACCACTGCATTACCCTAAACCCTAAATCTACCCCAAAATGACCCCCTATACTACACAAACACAACTGCACTACCCTAAACCCTAAAACACTACCCCCAGCATGAATCCCTACACTACACAAAACCACTGTGCTACCCTAAACCCTAAAACACTATCCCCAGCACGACCCCCTTCACTATCCAAACACAACTGTACTACCCTAAACCCCAAAACACTACCCCCACCACGACCCCCTACACTACCCAAACACCAATGCACCACCCTAAACCCTAAATCACGACCCATACACTACACAAACTCCACTGCACTACCCTAAACACTAAAACACTACCCCAGCACAACCCCCTACACTACCCAAACACCACAGCACTACCCTAAACCCTAAAACATGACCCTGAGCATGACCCCATACACTACACAAACAGCTCTGCACTGCCCTACAAAACTAAACCCGGCACAACCACCTACACTACCCAAATACCACTGCACTACCCTAAACCCTAAAACACTACCCCCAGCACGACCCCCTAAACTACACAAACACATCTGAAATTCCTTAAAACACTACCCACAGCACGGCCCCCTACACTACCCAAACACCACTGCAGTGCCCTAAACCCTAAAACACAACCCCCAGTACGACCTCCTACACTACACTTATGCCACTGCACTACCCTAAAACAACACCCCCTACACTACACAAACACCACTGCACTACCCTAAACTCTAAAATACTACCCCCAGCATGACCCCCTACACTACACAAACACCTCTGCACTGCCCTAATAAACTACCCCAACACAACCCCCTACACCACCCAAACAACACTTCACTGCCCTAAACCCTAAAACACTTCAACCAGCACGATTCCCCTACACTACCCACACACCACTGCACTACCCTAAACCATAAATCTATTCCCAGTATGATCCCCTACACTACATAAACACCACTGCACTACGCTAAACCCTAAAACACTACCCCAGCACGTCCCCTACACTACACAAACACCACTGCAATACCCTAAACCCTAAAACACTACACCCAGCATGACAACCTATACTACACAAACACCAATGCACTATCCTACACCCTAAAACACTACCACCAGTCCGACCCCCTACACTACACAAATACCACTGCAATTCCCTAAACCCTAAATCTACACCCAGCATGACCCCCTACACTACCCAAACACCACTGCACCACCATAAACGCTAAAACACGACCCCCAGCACAACCCCCTACAATACCGAAACACCACTGCACTGCCCTAAAACCTAAAACAATACCCCGGCACGACCCCCTACACTACACAAACACCACTGCACTGCCCTAAACCCTAAAACACTACCCCCAGCCCGACCCCCTACACTACCCAAACACCACTGCACTGCCTAAACCTTAAACCACTACCCCAGCATGACCCCCTACACTACACAAACACCACTGCTCTGCCCTAAACCATAAAACACTACCTGCAGCACGACCCCCTATACTACCCAAACACCAATGCATTACCCTAAACACTAAATCTACCCCCAGCTTGACCCCCTACACTACTCAAACACCACTGCACTACCCTAAACCCTAAAACACTACCCCAGCAAGACCCCCTACAGTACACAAACACAACTGCACTACCCTAAACCCTAAAACACTACCCCAGCACGAACTCCTATACTACACAAACCCCACTGCACCACCCTAAACCCTAACAAACTACCCCCAGCATGAACCCATACACAACGCAAACACCACTGCACTACCCTAATCCCAATAACCCTACCCCCAGCACGACCCCCTCCACTACCCTAACACGATTGCACTACCCTAAACACTAAAAGAGGACCCCCTACACTACACAAACACCACTGCACTACCCTAAACCCTAAACCACAAAGCCTAGCACGACCACCTACACTACACAAACACCACGGCACTACCCTAAACCCTAAAACACTACTCCCTAAACTACACAAACACCACAGCACTACCCTAAACCCTAAAACACTGCCCCAGCACGACCCTCTACACTACACAAACACCTCTACACTGCCATAAACCCTAAACCACTACCCCCAGCACGAACCCCTACACTACACAAACACCACTGTACTACCCTAAACCCTAAATCGTCCCCCAGCATGACCCCCTACTCTACACAAACACCACTGCACTACCCTAAACCCTAAAACACTACCCACAGCACGACCCCCTACACTACACAAACTCCACTGCACTACCCTAAACACTAAAACACTACCCCAGCACAACCCCCTACACTACCCAAATACCACAGCACTACCCTAAACCCTAAAACATGACCCTGAGCACGACCCCATACACTACACAAACACCTCTCCACTGTCCTAAAACACTAACCCCATCACAACCCCCTACACTACCCAAACAGCACTGCACTGCCATAAACCCTAAAACACTTCCACCAGCACGACCCCCCTACACTACCGAAACACCACTGCACTGCCCTAAACCCTAAAATCCTAACCCCAGCACGACTTCCTACACTACCCAAACACCACTCCAATATCCTAAACCCTAAAATCTATCCCCAGTATGACCCCCTACACTACACAAACACCGCTGCACTACCCTAAACCCTGAAACACTTCACCCAGCATGACCCCCTACACTACACAAACACCACTGCACTACCCTAAACCCTAAAACACTTCCACCAGCACGATCCCCTACACTACCCAAACACCACTGCACTACCCTAAACCCTAAAACACCACCCCCAGAAGTACCACCTACACTACCCATCACCACTGCACTACCCTAAACCCTAAAACACAACCCCCAGCATGAACCCCTACACTACACAAACATCATGGCACTACACTAAACCCTAAGACACTACCCCCAGCAGTACCCCCTACACTACACAAACACAAATGCACTACCCTAAGCCCTATAACACTACCCCCAGCATCACCCCCTACACTACACAAACACCACTGCACTACCCTACTGCAAAACACTAAACCCTAAAACACTACCCCCAGCATGATCCCCTACACTACCCAAACACCACAGCACTACCCTAAACCCTAAAACACGACCCTGAGCACGACCCCATACACTACACAAACACCTCTGCACTGCCCTAAAACACTTACCCCAGCACAACCCCCTACACTACCCAAACAGCACTGCACTGCCATACACCCTAACACACTTCCACCAGCATGATCCCCCTACACTACCCAAACACCACTGCACTGCCCTAAACCCTAAAATCCTGACCCCAGCACGACCCCCTACACTACCCAAACACCACTGCAATATCCTAAACCCTAAATCTATCCCCAGTATGACCCCCTACACTACACAAACACCTCTGCACTACCCTAAACCCTAAAAAACTACCCCCAGCATGAACCCATACACAACGCAAACACCACTGCACTACCCTAATCCCAATAACCCTACCCCCAGCACGACCCCCTCCACTACCCTAACACGACTGCACTACCCTAAACACTAAAAGAGGACCCCCTACACTACACAAACACCACTGCACTACCCTAAACCCTAAACCACAAAGCCTAGCCCGACCACCTACACTACACAAACACCACGGCACTACCCTAAACCCTAAAACACTACTCCCTAAACTACACAAACACCACAGCACTACCCTAAACCCTAAAACACTGCCCCAGCACGACCCTCTACACTACACAAACACCTCTACACTGCCATAAACCCTAAACCACTACCCCCAGCACGAACCCCTACACTACACAAACACCACTGTACTACCCTAAACCCTAAATCTTCCCCCAGCATGACCCCCTACTCTACACAAACAACACTGCACTACCCTAAACCCTAAAACACTACCCACAGCACGACCCCCTACACTACACAAACTCCACTGCACTACCCTAAACACTAAAACACTACCCCAGCACAACCCCCTACACTACCCAAATACCACAGCACTACCCTAAACCCTAAAACACGACCCTGAGCACGACCCCATACACTACACAAACACCTCTCCACTGCCCTAAAACACTAACCCCATCACAACCCCCTACACTACCCAAACAGCACTGCACTGCCATAAACCCTAAAACACTTCCACCAGCACAACCCCCCTACACTACCGAAACACCACTGCACTGCCCTAAACCCTAAAATCCTAACCCTAGCACGACCCCCTACACTACCCAAACACCACTCCAATATCCTAAACCCTAAAATCTATCCCCAGTATGACCCCCTACACTACACAAACACCGCTGCACTACCCTAAACCCTGAAACACTTCACCCAGCATGACCCCCTACACTACACAAACACCACTGCACTACCCTAAACCCTAAAACACTTCCACCAGCACGATCCCCTACACTACCCAAACACCACTGCACTACCCTAAACCCTAAAACACCACCCCCAGAAGTACCACCTACACTACCCATCACCACTGCACTACCCTAAACCCTAAAACACAACCCCCAGCATGAACCCCTACACTACACAAACATCATGGCACTACACTAAACCCTAAGACACTACCCCCAGCAGTACCCCCTACACTACACAAACACAAATGCACTACCCTAAGCCCTATAACACTACCCCCAGCATCACCCCCTACACTACACAAACACCACTGCACTACCCTACTGCAAAACACTAAACCCTAAAACACTACCCCCAGCATGATCCCCTACACTACCCAAACACCACAGCACTACCCTAAACCCTAAAACACGACCCTGAGCACGACCCCATACACTACACAAACACCTCTGCACTGCCCTAAAACACTTACCCCAGCACAACCCCCTACACTACCCAAACAGCACTGCACTGCCATACACCCTAACACACTTCCACCAGCATGATCCCCCTACACTACCCAAACACCACTGCACTGCCCTAAACCCTAAAATCCTGACCCCAGCACGACCCCCTACACTACCCAAACACCACTGCAATATCCTAAACCCTAAATCTATCCCCAGTATGACCCCCTACACTACACAAACACCTCTGCACTACCCTAAACCCTAAAAAACTACCCCCAGCATGAACCCATACACAACGCAAACACCACTGCACTACCCTAATCCCAATAACCCTACCCCCAGCACGACCCCCTCCACTACCCTAACACGACTGCACTACCCTAAACACTAAAAGAGGACCCCCTACACTACACAAACACCACTGCACTACCCTAAACCCTAAACCACAAAGCCTAGCCCGACCACCTACACTACACAAACACCACGGCACTACCCTAAACCCTAAAACACTACTCCCTAAACTACACAAACACCACAGCACTACCCTAAACCCTAAAACACTGCCCCAGCACGACCCTCTACACTACACAAACACCTCTACACTGCCATAAACCCTAAACCACTACCCCCAGCACGAACCCCTACACTACACAAACACCACTGTACTACCCTAAACCCTAAATCTTCCCCCAGCATGACCCCCTACTCTACACAAACAACACTGCACTACCCTAAACCCTAAAACACTACCCACAGCACGACCCCCTACACTACACAAACTCCACTGCACTACCCTAAACACTAAAACACTACCCCAGCACAACCCCCTACACTACCCAAATACCACAGCACTACCCTAAACCCTAAAACACGACCCTGAGCACGACCCCATACACTACACAAACACCTCTCCACTGCCCTAAAACACTAACCCCATCACAACCCCCTACACTACCCAAACAGCACTGCACTGCCATAAACCCTAAAACACTTCCACCAGCACAACCCCCCTACACTACCGAAACACCACTGCACTGCCCTAAACCCTAAAATCCTAACCCTAGCACGACCCCCTACACTACCCAAACACCACTCCAATATCCTAAACCCTAAAATCTATCCCCAGTATGACCCCCTACACTACACAAACACCGCTGCGCTACCCTAAACCCTGAAACACTTCACCCAGCATGACCCCCTACACTACACAAACACCACTGCACTACCCTAAACCCTAAAACACTTCCACCAGCACGATCCCCTACACTACCCAAACACCACTGCACTACCCTAAACCCTAAAACACCACCCCCAGAAGTACCACCTACACTACCCATCACCACTGCACTACCCTAAACCCTAAAACACAACCCCCAGCATGAACCCCTACACTACACAAACACCATGGCACTACACTAAACCCTAAGACACTACCCCCAGCAGTACCCCCTACACTACACAAACACAAATGCACTACCCTAAGCCCTATAACACTACCCCCAGCATCACCCCCTACACTACACAAACACCACTGCACTACCCTACTGCAAAACACTAAACCCTAAAACACTACCCCCAGCATGATCCCCTACACTACCCAAACACCACAGCACTACCCTAAACCCTAAAACACGACCCTGAGCACGACCCCATACACTACACAAACACCTCTGCACTGCCCTAAAACACTTACCCGAGCACAACCCCCTACACTACCCAAACAGCACTGCACTGCCATAAACCCTAAAACACTTCCACCAGCACGATCCCCCTACACTACCCAAACACCACTGCACTGCCCTAAACCCTAAAATCCTGACCCCAGCACGACCCCCTACACTACCCAAACACCACTGCAATATCCTAAACCCTAAATCTATCCCCAGTATGACCCCCTACACTACACAAACACCTCTGCACTGCCCTAAACCCTGAAACACTACACCCAGCATGACCCCCTACACTACACAAACACCACTGCACTACCTTAAACCCTAAATCTACCCCCAACATGACCCCCTACACTACACAAACACCACTGCACTACCCTAAACCCTAAAACACTACCCCCAGCAGTACCACCTATACTACCCAACACCACTACACTACCCTAAACCCTAAAACACAACCCCCAACATGAACCCCTATCCAACACAAACACCATGACACTACACTAAACCCTAAAACACTACCCCCAGCAGTACACCCTACACTACCCAAACACACCTGCACTACCCTTAACCCTATAACACTACCCGCAGAATGACCCCCTACACTACACAATCACCACTGCACTACCCTACTGCAAAACACTAAACCCTAAAACACTACCCCCAGCATGATCCCTACACTACCCAAACACAACTGCACTACCCTAAACCCTAAAACACTACCCCCAGCACGACCTCCTGCACTACCCTAAACCATAAAACATGACCCCTACACTACACAAACAACACTGTACTACCCTAAATGCTAAAACACTACCCCCAGCACAACCCCCTACACTTCCCAAAACCACAGCAACACCCTAAACCCTAAAACACTACCCACTACACTACACAAACACCACTGCACTACCTAAACCCTAAATCTACCACCAGCTATGCCCCGTACACCACACAAACACCACTTCACTACCCTAAAACACTACTCCCAGCACGATCACCTACTCTACCCAAACACCACTGCACTACTCTAAACCCTAAAACACTACCCCCAGCTAGACCCCCTAAACTACAGAAACAAATCTGAACTGCCCTAAAACACTACCCCCAGCACGACCCCCTACACGACCCAAACACCACTGCAGTGCCCTAAACCCTAAAACACTTCCACCAGCACGATCCCCTACACTACCCAAACACAACTGCACTGTCCTAAACCCTAAAACCCTACCACCAGCACGACCCCCTACGCTACCCAAAAACCACTGCACTATCCTAAACCCTAAATCTACCCAAGTACGACACCCTACACTACACAAACACCACTGCACTACCCTAAACACTAAAACACTACCCCCAGCACGACCCCTGCACCACACAAACACCAAAGCACTACCCTAAACACTAAACCACTACCCTCTACACTACACAAACACAATTGAACTACCCTAAACCCTAAAACACAACCCCCAGCACGACCTCCTACTCTACACAAATGCCACTGCACTACCCTAAACCCTAAAACGCAACCCAATACACTACACAAACACCACTGCACTACCCTAAACCCTAAAACACTACCCCCAGCATGACCCCCTACACTACACAAACACCTCTGCACTGTCCTAATAAACTACCCCAACACAACCCCCTACACTACCCAAACACCACTGCACTGCCCTAAACCCTAAAACACTTCAACCAGCACAATCCCCCTACACTACCCAAACACCATTGCACTGCCCTAAACCATAAATCTATTCCCAGTACGATCCCCTACACTACATAAACATCACTGCACTACGCTAAACCCTAAAACACTAACCCAGCACGTCCCCCTACACTACACAACACCACTGCAATACCCTAAACCCTAAAACACTACACCCAGCATGACAACCTACACTACACAAACACCACTGCACTACCCTAAACCCTAAAACACTTCAACCAGCACAATCCCCCTACACTACCCAAACACCATTGCACTGCCCTAATCTATTCCCAGTACGATCCCCTACACTACATAAACACCACTGCACTACGCTAAACCCTAAAACACTAACCCAGCACGTCCCCCTACACTACACAACACCACAGCACTACCCTAAACTCTAAAACACGACCCTGAGCACGCTCCCATACACTACACATACAACTCTGCACTGCCCTAAAACACTAACCCCAACACAACCCCCTACACTACCCAGACAGCACTGCACTGCCATAAAATCCTAACCCCAGCATGACCCACTACACTACCCAAACACCACTGCTCTATCCTAAACCCTAAATCTATCCCCAAAAGGACCCCCTTCACTACACAAACACCGCTGCACTACCCTAAACCCTGAAACACTACACCCAACATGACCCCCTACACTACACAAACACCACTGCACTACCCTAAACCCCAAATCTACTCCCAGCATGACCCCCTATACTACACAAACACCACTGCACAACCCTAAGCCCTTAAACACTACCCCCAGCACAACCCCCTACACTACACAAACACCACTGCACTACCCTACTGCAAAACACTAAACCCTAAAACACTACCCCCAGCATGATCCCCTACACTACCCAAACACCACAGCACTACCCTAAACCCTAAAACACGACCCTGAGCACGACCCCATACACTACACAAACACCTCTGCACTGCCCTAAAACACTTACCCGAGCACAACCCCCTACACTACCCAAACAGCACTGCACTGCCATAAACCCTAAAACACTTCCACCAGCACGATCCCCCTACACTACCCAAACACCACTGCACTGCCCTAAACCCTAAAATCCTGACCCCAGCACGACCCCCTACACTACCCAAACACCACTGCAATATCCTAAACCCTAAATCTATCCCCAGTATGACCCCCTACACTACACAAACACCTCTGCACTGCCCTAAACCCTGAAACACTACACCCAGCATGACCCCCTACACTACACAAACACCACTGCACTACCTTAAACCCTAAATCTACCCCCAACATGACCCCCTACACTACACAAACACCACTGCACTACCCTAAACCCTAAAACACTACCCCCAGCAGTACCACCTATACTACCCAACACCACTACACTACCCTAAACCCTAAAACACAACCCCCAACATGAACCCCTATCCAACACAAACACCATGACACTACACTAAACCCTAAAACACTACCCCCAGCAATACACCCTACACTACCCAAACACACCTGCACTACCCTTAACCCTATAACACTACCCGCAGAATGACCCCCTACACTACACAATCACCACTGCACTACCCTACTGCAAAACACTAAACCCTAAAACACTACCCCCAGCATGATCCCTACACTACCCAAACACAACTGCACTACCCTAAACCCTAAAACACTACCCCCAGCACGACCTCCTGCACTACCCTAAACCATAAAACATGACCCCTACACTGCACAAACAACACTGTACTACCCTAAATGCTAAAACACTACCCCCAGCACAACCCCCTACACTTCCCAAAACCACAGCAACACCCTAAACCCTAAAACACTACCCACTACACTACACAAACACCACTGCACTACCTAAACCCTAAATCTACCACCAGCTATGCCCCGTACACCACACAAACACCACTTCACTACCCTAAAACACTACTCCCAGCACGATCACCTACTCTACCCAAACACCACTGCACTACTCTAAACCCTAAAACACTACCCCCAGCTAGACCCCCTAAACTACAGAAACAAATCTGAACTGCCCTAAAACACTACCCCCAGCACGACCCCCTACACGACCCAAACACCACTGCAGTGCCCTAAACCCTAAAACACTTCCACCAGCACGATCCCCTACACTACCCAAACACAACTGCACTGTCCTAAACCCTAAAACCCTACCACCAGCACGACCCCCTACGCTACCCAAAAACCACTGCACTATCCTAAACCCTAAATCTACCCAAGTACGACACCCTACACTACACAAACACCACTGCACTACCCTAAACACTAAAACACTACCCCCAGCACGACCCCTGCACCACACAAACACCAAAGCACTACCCTAAACACTAAACCACTACCCTCTACACTACACAAACACAATTGAACTACCCTAAACCCTAAAACACAACCCCCAGCACGACCTCCTACTCTACACAAATGCCACTGCACTACCCTAAACCCTAAAACGCAACCCAATACACTACACAAACACCACTGCACTACCCTAAACCCTAAAACACTACCCCCAGCATGACCCCCTACACTACACAAACACCTCTGCACTGTCCTAATAAACTACCCCAACACAACCCCCTACACTACCCAAACACCACTGCACTGCCCTAAACCCTAAAACACTTCAACCAGCACAATCCCCCTACACTACCCAAACACCATTGCACTGCCCTAAACCATAAATCTATTCCCAGTACGATCCCCTACACTACATAAACATCACTGCACTACGCTAAACCCTAAAACACTAACCCAGCACGTCCCCCTACACTACACAACACCACTGCAATACCCTAAACCCTAAAACACTACACCCAGCATGACAACCTACACTACACAAACACCACTGCACTACCCTAAACCCTAAAACACTTCAACCAGCACAATCCCCCTACACTACCCAAACACCATTGCACTGCCCTAATCTATTCCCAGTACGATCCCCTACACTACATAAACACCACTGCACTACGCTAAACCCTAAAACACTAACCCAGCACGTCCCCCTACACTACACAACACCACAGCACTACCCTAAACTCTAAAACACGACCCTGAGCACGCTCCCATACACTACACATACAACTCTGCACTGCCCTAAAACACTAACCCCAACACAACCCCCTACACTACCCAGACAGCACTGCACTGCCATAAAATCCTAACCCCAGCATGACCCACTACACTACCCAAACACCACTGCTCTATCCTAAACCCTAAATCTATCCCCAGAAGGACCCCCTTCACTACACAAACACCGCTGCACTACCCTAAACCCTGAAACACTACACCCAACATGACCCCCTACACTACACAAACACCACTGCACTACCCTAAACCCCAAATCTACTCCCAGCATGACCCCCTATACTACACAAACACCACTGCACAACCCTAAGCCCTTAAACACTACCCCCAGCACAACCCCCTACACTACACAAACACCACTGCACTACCCTACTGCAAAACACTAAACCCTAAAACACTACCCCCAGCATGATCCCCTACACTACCCAAACACCACAGCACTACCCTAAACCCTAAAACACGACCCTGAGCACGACCCCATACACTACACAAACACCTCTGCACTGCCCTAAAACACTTACCCGAGCACAACCCCCTACACTACCCAAACAGCACTGCACTGCCATAAACCCTAAAACACTTCCACCAGCACGATCCCCCTACACTACCCAAACACCACTGCACTGCCCTAAACCCTAAAATCCTGACCCCAGCACGACCCCCTACACTACCCAAACACCACTGCAATATCCTAAACCCTAAATCTATCCCCAGTATGACCCCCTACACTACACAAACACCTCTGCACTGCCCTAAACCCTGAAACACTACACCCAGCATGACCCCCTACACTACACAAACACCACTGCACTACCTTAAACCCTAAATCTACCCCCAACATGACCCCCTACACTACACAAACACCACTGCACTACCCTAAACCCTAAAACACTACCCCCAGCAGTACCACCTATACTACCCAACACCACTAAACTACCCTAAACCCTAAAACACAACCCCCAACATGAACCCCTATCCAACACAAACACCATGACACTACACTAAACCCTAAAACACTACCCCCAGCAGTACACCCTACACTACCCAAACACACCTGCACTACCCTTAACCCTATAACACTACCCGCAGAATGACCCCCTACACTACACAATCACCACTGCACTACCCTACTGCAAAACACTAAACCCTAAAACACTACCCCCAGCATGATCCCTACACTACCCAAACACAACTGCACTACCCTAAACCCTAAAACACTACCCCCAGCACGACCTCCTGCACTACCCTAAACCATAAAACATGACCCCTACACTACACAAACAACACTGTACTACCCTAAATGCTAAAACACTACCCCCAGCACAACCCCCTACACTTCCCAAAACCACAGCAACACCCTAAACCCTAAAACACTACCCACTACACTACACAAACACCACTGCACTACCTAAACCCTAAATCTACCACCAGCTATGCCCCGTACACCACACAAACACCACTTCACTACCCTAAAACACTACTCCCAGCACGATCACCTACTCTACCCAAACACCACTGCACTACTCTAAACCCTAAAACACTACCCCCAGCTAGACCCCCTAAACTACAGAAACAAATCTGAACTGCCCTAAAACACTACCCCCAGCACGACCCCCTACACGACCCAAACACCACTGCAGTGCCCTAAACCATAAAACACTTCCACCAGCACGATCCCCTACACTACCCAAACACAACTGCACTGTCCTAAACCCTAAAACCCTACCACCAGCACGACCCCCTACGCTACCCAAAAACCACTGCACTATCCTAAACCCTAAATCTACCCAAGTACGACACCCTACACTACACAAACACCACTGCACTACCCTAAACACTAAAACACTACCCCCAGCACGACCCCTGCACCACACAAACACCAAAGCACTACCCTAAACACTAAACCACTACCCTCTACACTACACAAACACAATTGAACTACCCTAAACCCTAAAACACAACCCCCAGCACGACCTCCTACTCTACACAAATGCCACTGCACTACCCTAAACCCTAAAACGCAACCCAATACACTACACAAACACCACTGCACTACCCTAAACCCTAAAACACTACCCCCAGCATGACCCCCTACACTACACAAACACCTCTGCACTGTCCTAATAAACTACCCCAACACAACCCCCTACACTACCCAAACACCACTGCACTGCCCTAAACCCTAAAACACTTCAACCAGCACAATCCCCCTACACTACCCAAACACCATTGCACTGCCCTAAACCATAAATCTATTCCCAGTACGATCCCCTACACTACATAAACATCACTGCACTACGCTAAACCCTAAAACACTAACCCAGCACGTCCCCCTACACTACACAACACCACTGCAATACCCTAAACCCTAAAACACTACACCCAGCATGACAACCTACACTACACAAACACCACTGCACTACCCTAAACCCTAAAACACTTCAACCAGCACAATCCCCCTACACTACCCAAACACCATTGCACTGCCCTAATCTATTCCCAGTACGATCCCCTACACTACATAAACACCACTGCACTACGCTAAACCCTAAAACACTAACCCAGCACGTCCCCCTACACTACACAACACCACAGCACTACCCTAAACTCTAAAACACGACCCTGAGCACGCTCCCATACACTACACATACAACTCTGCACTGCCCTAAAACACTAACCCCAACACAACCCCCTACACTACCCAGACAGCACTGCACTGCCATAAAATCCTAACCCCAGCATGACCCACTACACTACCCAAACACCACTGCTCTATCCTAAACCCTAAATCTATCCCCAGAAGGACCCCCTTCACTACACAAACACCGCTGCACTACCCTAAACCCTGAAACACTACACCCAACATGACCCCCTACACTACACAAACACCACTGCACTACCCTAAACCCCAAATCTACTCCCAGCATGACCCCCTATACTACACAAACACCACTGCACAACCCTAAGCCCTTAAACACTACCCCCAGCACAACCCCCTACACTACACAAACACCACTGCACTACCCAAAAACCCTAAAACGTTACCCCTAGCACGATCCCCTACACTACCCAAATACCACTGCACTACCCTAAACCATACATCTACCTCCAGTACAACTCCCTACACTACACAAACACCACTGCTCTACCCTACACCATAAAAAACAATACCCCCAGTACGACCCCTACACTACACAAACACCACTGCACTACCCTAAACCCTAAAACATTTTCCCTAGCAATACCCTCTACACTATCCAAACACCACTGCACTACCCTAAACTCTAAAACACTTACCCCAGCAGGACCCCCTATACCACACAAACACCACTCCACTTCCCTAAACCCTAAAACACTTACCCCAGCACGACCCCCTACACCACACAAACACTACTGCACTACCCTGAACCCTGAAAGCCTACCCACAGCATGACCCCTACACTACACAAACACCAATGCACTACCCTAAACCCTAAAACACTATCGCCAGCATGAACCCTGCACTACACAAACACCACTGCACTACCCTAAACCCTAAAACACTACCCCCAGAACTACGCCCAATACTCCACAAACACAACTGCGCTACCCTAAACCCTTAAATACTACCTCCAGCAGTACCCCCGACACTACCCAAACACCACTGCACTACCCTAAACCCTAAAACACTACACCCAGCATGACAATCTACACTATTCAAACACCACTGCACTACCCTAAACCATAAAACATTACCCCTAGCACGACCCCCTACACTACTACCCAAACACCACTGCACTTCCCTAAACCCTACATCTACCCCCAGCACAACTCCCTACACTACCCAAACACCACTGCACTGCCCTAAACCCTAAAACACTTCAACCAGCACAATCCCCCTACACTACCCAAACACCATTGCACTGCCCTAAACCATAAATCTATTCCCAGTACGATCCCCTACACTACATAAACACCAATGCACTACGCTAAACCCTAAAACACTAACCCAGCACGTCCCCCTACACTACACAACACCACTGCAATACCCTAAACCCTAAAACACTACACCCAGCATGACAACCTACACTACACAAACACTACTGCACTACCCTAAACCCTAAAACACTACCACCAGTCCGACCCCCTACACTACACAAATATCACTGCAATTCCCTAAACCCTAAATCTACGCCCAGCATGACCCCCTACACTACCTAAACACCACTGTACCACCATAAACGCTAAAACACTACCCCCAGCACAACCCCCTACAATACCCAAACACCACTGCACTGCCCTAAAATCTAAAACAATACCCCGGCACGTCCCCATACACTACACAAACACCACTGCACTGCCCAAAACCCGAAAACACTACCCCCAGCACGACCCCCTACACTACCCAAAAACCACTGCACTACCTCAACCCTAAACCACTACCCCAGCATGACACCCTACACTACACAAACACCACTGCTCTGCCCTAAACCCTAAAACACTACCTGCAGCACGACCCCCTGCACTACCCAAACACCACTGCATTACCCTAAACCCTAAATCTACCCCCAGCATGACCCCCTACACTGCACAAACACCACTGCACTACCCTAGACCCTAAAACACTACCCCCACCTTGTCCACCCTACACTACTCAAACACCACTGCACTACCCTAAACCCTAAAACACTACCCCCAGCAAGACCACTACACTACACATACACAACTGCACTACCCTGAACCCTAAAACACTACCCCAGCACGAACACCTATACTACACAAACCCCACTGCACTACCCTAAACCCTAAAATACTACCCCCAGCACGAACCCATACACTACCCAAACACCACTGCACTACCCTAAATACTAAAAGAGGACCCCATACACTAAACTAAAACCACTGCACTACCCTAAACCCTAAGCCACAAACACCAGCACAACCACCTACACTCCACAAACACCACGGCACTACCCTAAACCCTAAAACACTACTCCCTACACTACACAAACACCACTGCACTACCCTAAACCCTAAAACACTACCCCCAGCATGAACCCCTACACTACACAAACACCACGGCACTACCCTAAACCCTAAAACACTACTCCCTACACTACACAAACACCACTGCACTACCCTAAACCCTAAACCCTAAACCACAAACCCCAGCACGACCACCTACACTCCACAAACACCACGACACTAGCCTAAACCCTAAAACACTAATCCCTACGCTACACAAACACCACTGTACTACCCTAAACCCTAAATCTTCCCCCAGCATGACCCCCTACTCTACACAAACACCACTGCACTACCCTAAACGCTAAAACATGATACTTACAGTACACAAACACGACTGCACTACCCTAAATCCTAAAACACTACCCCCAGCACGACCCCCTATGCTACACAAACACCACGGCACTATACTAAACCACTACCCCCTACACTACACAAACACCACTGCACTACCCTAAACCCTAAAACACTACCCCCAGCACGACACCCTACACTACACAAACACCACTGTGCTACCCTAAACCCTTAAACACTACCCCCAGCACAACCCCCTACACTACCCAAACATCACTGCACTATCAAAAACCATAAAACACTACCCCCAGCACTTCCCCCTACACTACCCAAACACGACTGCACTACCCTAAACCCTAAAACACTACCCCAGCACGACACCCTACACTACACAAACACCACTGCACTACCCTAAACGCTAACACATTACCCCTAGCACAACCCCCTACACTACACAAAACCCACTGCACTACCCTAAACCCTAAAACACTTACCCCAGCACGACCCCCTACAGCACGCAAACACCAATGCACTACGCTAAACCCTATAACACTGCCCCCAGCACGACCCCTATGGTACCCAAACACCACTCCACTACCCTAAACCCTAAAACACTTACTCCAGCACGTCCCCCAACACCAGACAAACACCATTGCACTACCTTAAACCCAAAAACACTTCCACCAGCACAATCCCCCTACACTACCCAAACACCACTACACTGCCCTAAACCCTAAAACCCTACCACCAGCACGACCCCCTACACTACCCAAAAACCACTGCACTATCCTAAACCCTAAATCTACCCCAGTACAACCCCTTACACTACACAAACACCACTGCACTACCCTAAACACTAAAACACTACCTCCAGCATGACCCCCTACCCTACACAAACACCACAGCACTACCATAAACCCTAAACTACTACCCCTACACTTCACAAACACCACTGCACTACCCTAAACCCAAAAACACTACCCCCAGCATGACCCCCTACACCACACAAATGCCACCTCACTACCCTAAATACTAAAACACTACCCCCAGCAAAACCCGCTATACTACCCAAACACCACAGCACTACCCTAAATCCTATACACGACCCCCTACACTACACAAACACAACTGCACTACCCTAAACCCTAAATCTACCCCAGCACGACCCCCTACACTACACAAACACCACTTCAGTACCCTAAAACACTACACCCAGCATGACCCCCTACACTACACAAACACCACTGCACTACCCTAAACCCTAAAAAAAGGTCCCCCTACACTACACAAACACCACTGCACTACCCTAAACCCTAAAACACTACCCCAGCACGACCCCCTACTCTACAAAAACACCTCTGGACTGCCCTAACACACTACACCCAGCACAACCCCCTACACTACCCAAACACCACTGCACTGCCCTAAACACTAAAACACGTCAACCAGCATGATCCTCCCTACACCACCCAAACAACACTGCACTGCCCTAAACCCTAAAACCCTACCAACAGCATGACCCGCTACACTACACAAACACGACTGCACTATCCTAAACCCTAAATCTATCCCCAGTACGATCCACTACACTACACAAACACCACAGCACTATGCTAAGCCCTAAAACACTACCCCAGCAAGTCCCCCTACAATACACAAACACCACTGCACTACCCTACACCCTAAACCACAAACCCCAGCACGACCACCTACACTCCACAAACACCACAACACTACCCTAAACCCTAAAACACTAATCCCTACACTACACAAACACCACTGCACTACCCTAAACCCCTACCCCCAGCATGACCCTGTACGCTACACAAACACCTCTACACTGCCTTAAACCCTAAAACACTACCCCAGCACGAACCCCTACACTACACAAACACCACTGTACTACCCTAAACCCTAAATCTTCCCCCAGCATGACCCCTACTCTACACAAACACCACTGCACTACCCAAAACCCTAAAACACTACCCCCAGCATGACCCCCTACACTACATAAACTCCACTGCACTACCCTAAACACTAAAACACTACCCCAGCACAACCCCCTACATTACCCAAACACCACAGCACTACCCTAAACCCTAAAACACGACCCTGAGCACGCTCCCATACACTACACACACAACTCTGCACTGCCCTAAAACACTAACCCCAACACAACCCCCTACACTACCCAGACAGCACTGCACTTCCATAAACCCTAAAACACTTCCACCAGCACAATCCCCCTACACTACCCAAACACCACTGCACTGCCCTAAAATCCTAACCCCAGCACGACCCACTACATTACACAAACACCACTGCTCTATCCTAAACCCTAAATCTATCCCCAGTACGACCCCCTACACTACAGAAACACCGCTGCACTACCCTAAACCCTGAAACACTACACCCAACATGACCCCCTACACTACACAAACACCACTGCACTACCCTAAACCCTGAAACAATACACCCAGCATGACCCCTAACACTACACAAACACCACTGCACTACCCTAAACCCTTAAACACTACCCCCAGCACAACCCCCTACACTACACAAACACCAGTGCACTACCCTAAACCCTAAAACGTTACCCCTAGCACGACCCCCTACACTACCCAAACATCACTGCACTACCCTAAACCCTACATCTACCTCCAGCACAACTCCCTACACTACACAAACACCACTGCTCTACCCTACACCATAAAAAACAATACCCCCAGTACGACCCCTACACTACACAAACACCACTGCACTACCCTAAACCCTAAAACATTTTCCCTAGCAATACGCTCTACACCATACAAACACCACTGCACTACCCTAAACTCTAAAACACTTACCCCAGCAGGACCCCCTATACCACACAAACCCCACTGCACTACCCTAAACCCTAAATCACTACCCCCATTATGACCCTCTATACTACCCAAACACCACTCCACTTCCCTAAACCCTAAAACACTTACCCCAGCACACCCCCTACACCACACAAACACTACTGCTCTACCCTGAACCCTGAAAGCCTACCCACAGCATGACCCCTACACTACACAAACACCACTGCACTACCCTAAACCCTAAAACACTACCCCCAGAACTACGCCCAATACTCCACAAACACAACTGCACTACCCTAAACCCTTAAACCCTACCTCCAGCAGTACCCCCGACACTACCCAAACACCACTGCACAACCCTAAACCCTAAAACACTACACCCAGCATGACCCCTACACTATAAAAACACCACTGCACTACCCTAAACCATAAAACATTACCCCTAGCACAACCCCCTACACTACCCAAACACCACTGCACTACCCTAAACCCTACATCTACCCCCAGCACAACTCCCTACACTACACAAACACCACTGCTCTACCCTAAACCATAAAAAACAACACCCCCAGTACGACCCCTACACTACACAAACACCACTGCACTACCCTAAACCCTAAAACATTTTCCCTAGCAACACCCCCTATACTTCCCAAACACCACTGCACTACCCTAAACCCTAAAACACTATCGCCAGCATGACCCCTAGACTACACAAACACCACTGCACTACCCTAAACCCTAAAACACTACCCCCAGAACTACGCCCAATACTCCCCAAACACAACTGCACTACCCTAAAACACTACCCCCAGAATGACCCTCTACACCAGACAAACACCACTGCACTACCCTACTGCACTACCCTAAATCAAAAAACACTACTCCCAGCACGACCCCCTACACTACCCAAACACCACTGCACTACCCTAAACCCTAAACACTACCCCAGCACGACGCCCTGCACTACCCAAACACCACTGCTGTACCCTAAACCCTAAATCTACCCACAGCACGACCCCTTACACTACCCAAACACTACTGCCCTATCCTAAACCCTACATCTATCCTCAGCATCAACCCCTAAATTACACAAACACCACTGCAGTGCCCTAAACCCTAAAACACTTCCACCAGCACGATCCCCCTACACTACCCAAACACCACTGCTCTGCCTTAAACCCTAAAACCCTACCCCTGGCACGACCCCCTACACTACCCAAAAACCACTGCACTATCCTAAACCCTAAATCTACCCCAGTACGACCCCCTACACTACACAAACACCACGGCACTAACCAAAACTTAAACAACTATCCCCTACACTACACAAAACACCACTGCACTACTCTAAACCCTTAAACACTACCCCCAGCACGACCCCCTACACTACACAAACACCACTGCACTACCCTAAACAGTAAAACACTACCCCCAGCACAACCCCTACACTACCCAAACACCACAGCACTACCCTAAATTCTAAAACACGACCCCTACACTACACATTCACCACTGCACTACCCTAAACCCGAATTCTACCCCAAGCATGACTCTCTACACTACCCAAACACCACTGCACTGCACTAAACCATAAAACACTACCCCAAGCATGACCCCTCCTACACTACACAAACACGACTGCACTACCCTAAATCCTAAAACACTACCCCCAGCACGACCCTCTATGCTACACAAACACCACGGCACTACCCTAAACCACTACCCCCTACACTACACAAACACCACTGCACTACCCTAAACCCTAAAACACTACCCCCAGCACGACACCCTACACTACCCAAACACGACTGCACTACCCTAAACCCTAAAACACTACCCCAGCACGACACACTACACAAACACCACTGCACTACCCTAAACGCTAACACATTACCCCTAGCACGACCCCCTACACTACACAAACACCAATGCACTACCATACACCCTAAAACACTACCCCCAGCACGACCCCCTACACTACACAAAACCCACTGCACTACCCTAAACCCTAAAACACTTACCCCAGCACGACCCCCTACAGCACGCAAACACCAATGCACTACGCTAAACCCTATAACACTGCCCCCAGCACGAACCCTATGGTACCCAAACACCACTCCACTACCCTAAACCCGAAAACACTTCCACCAGCACCATCCCCCTACACTACCCAAACACCACTGAACTGCCCTAAACCCTAAAACCCTACCACCAGCACGACCCCCTACACTACCCTAAAACCACTGCACTATCCTAAACCCTAAATCTACCCCAGTACAACCCCTTGCACTACACAAAAACCACTGCACTACCCTAAACCCTAAAACACTACCTCCAGCATGACCCCCTACACTACAAAAACACCACGGCACTACCGTAAACCCTAAACCACTACCCCTACACTTCACAAACACCACTGCACTACCCCAAACCCTAAAACACTACCCCCAGCATGACCCCCTACACCACACAAACGCCACCTCACTACCCTAAACACTAAAACACTACCCCCAGCACAACCCCCTACACTACCCAAACACCACAGCACTACTCTAAAACCTATACACGACCCCTACACTACACAAACACAACTGCACTACCCTAAACCTACCCCCAGCATGACCCCCTACACTACACAAACACCACTGCACTACCCTAAACCCTAAAACACTACCCCCAGAACTACGCCCAATACTCCCCAAACACAACTGCACTACCCTAAAACACTACCCCCAGAATGACCCTCTACACCAGACAAACACCACTGCACTACCCTACTGCACTACCCTAAATCAAAAAACACTACTCCCAGCACGACCCCCTACACTACCCAAACACCACTGCACTACCCTAAACCCTAAACACTACCCCAGCACGACGCCCTGCACTACCCAAACACCACTGCTGTACCCTAAACCCTAAATCTACCCACAGCACGACCCCTTACACTACCCAAACACTACTGCCCTATCCTAAACCCTACATCTATCCTCAGCATCAACCCCTAAATTACACAAACACCACTGCAGTGCCCTAAACCCTAAAACACTTCCACCAGCACGATCCCCCTACACTACCCAAACACCACTGCTCTGCCTTAAACCCTAAAACCCTACCCCTGGCACGACCCCCTACACTACCCAAAAACCACTGCACTATCCTAAACCCTAAATCTACCCCAGTACGACCCCCTACACTACACAAACACCACGGCACTAACCAAAACTTAAACAACTATCCCCTACACTACACAAAACACCACTGCACTACTCTAAACCCTTAAACACTACCCCCAGCACGACCCCCTACACTACACAAACACCACTGCACTACCCTAAACAGTAAAACACTACCCCCAGCACAACCCCTACACTACCCAAACACCACAGCACTACCCTAAATTCTAAAACACGACCCCTACACTACACATTCACCACTGCACTACCCTAAACCCGAATTCTACCCCAAGCATGACTCTCTACACTACCCAAACACCACTGCACTGCACTAAACCATAAAACACTACCCCAAGCATGACCCCTCCTACACTACACAAACACGACTGCACTACCCTAAATCCTAAAACACTACCCCCAGCACGACCCTCTATGCTACACAAACACCACGGCACTACCCTAAACCACTACCCCCTACACTACACAAACACCACTGCACTACCCTAAACCCTAAAACACTACCCCCAGCACGACACCCTACACTACCCAAACACGACTGCACTACCCTAAACCCTAAAACACTACCCCAGCACGACACACTACACAAACACCACTGCACTACCCTAAACGCTAACACATTACCCCTAGCACGACCCCCTACACTACACAAACACCAATGCACTACCATACACCCTAAAACACTACCCCCAGCACGACCCCCTACACTACACAAAACCCACTGCACTACCCTAAACCCTAAAACACTTACCCCAGCACGACCCCCTACAGCACGCAAACACCAATGCACTACGCTAAACCCTATAACACTGCCCCCAGCACGAACCCTATGGTACCCAAACACCACTCCACTACCCTAAACCCGAAAACACTTCCACCAGCACCATCCCCCTACACTACCCAAACACCACTGAACTGCCCTAAACCCTAAAACCCTACCACCAGCACGACCCCCTACACTACCCTAAAACCACTGCACTATCCTAAACCCTAAATCTACCCCAGTACAACCCCTTGCACTACACAAAAATCACTGCACTACCCTAAACCCTAAAACACTACCTCCAGCATGACCCCCTACACTACAAAAACACCACGGCACTACCGTAAACCCTAAACCACTACCCCTACACTTCACAAACACCACTGCACTACCCCAAACCCTAAAACACTACCCCCAGCATGACCCCCTACACCACACAAACGCCACCTCACTACCCTAAACACTAAAACACTACCCCCAGCACAACCCCCTACACTACCCAAACACCACAGCACTACCCTAAAACCTATACACGACCCCTACACTACACAAACACAACTGCACTACCCTAAACCTACCCCCAGCATGACCCCCTACACTACACAAACACCACTGCACTACCCTAAAACATTACACCCAGCATGACCCCCTACACTACACAAACACCACTGCACTACCCTAAACCCTAAAAAAGGTCCCCCTACACTACACAAACACCACTGCACTACCCTAAACCCTAAAACACTACCCCAGCATGACCCCCTACTCTACAAAAACACCTCTGGACTGCCCTAACACACTACATCCAGCACAACCCCCTACACCACCCAAATAACACTGCACTGCCCTAAACCCTAAAACCCTACCCACAGCATGAGCCCCTACACTACACAAACACCACTGCACTATCCTAAACCCTAAATCTATCCCCAGTACGATCCACTACACTACACAAACACCACAGCACTATGCTAAGCCCTAAAACACTACCCCAGCACGTCCCCCTACAATACACAAACACCCCTGCACTACCCTAAACCCTAAAACACTACAACCAACATGACACCCTACACTACACAAACACCACTGCACTACCCTAAACCCTAAATCTACCCCCTGCATGACCCCCTACACTACCCAAACACCACTGCACCACCCTTATCACTAAAACACTACCCCAGCACAACCCCCTACAATACGCAAACACCACTGCTCTGCCCTAAAACCTAAAGCACTACCCCCAGCACGACCCCCTACACTACCCAAACACCACTGCATTACCCTAAACCCTAAATCTACCCCCAGCATGACCCCTACACTACACAAACACCACTGCACTACCCTAAACCCTAAAACACTACCCCCAGCTTGACCCCCTACACTACACAATCATCACTGCACTACCCTAAACCCTAATACACTATCCCAGCACGAACGCCTATACTACACAAACACCACTGCACTACCCTACACCCTAAAACACTACCCCCAGCACGACCCCCTACACTACACAAAACCCACTGCACTAAACTATACCCTAAAACACTACCCCTAGCATGACCCCTAAACTACCAAAATACCACTGCACTACCCTAAACCCTAAAACATTTACCCCCGCACGACCCCCTACACCACACAAACACCACTACACTACCCTAAAACACTACCCCCAGCACGACCCCCTACACTACCCAAACACTACTGCAGTGCCCTAAACCCTAAAACACTTCCACCAGCACGATCCCCCTACAATATCTAAACACCACTGCACTGCCCTAAACCCTAAAACATTACCCCAACATAATCCCCCTACACTACACAAACACCACTACACTGCCCTAAACCCTAAAACACTACCTACAGCACGACCCCCTACACTACCCAAACACTACTGCAGTGCCCTAAACCCTAAAACACTTCCACCAGCACGATCCCCCTACAATATCTAAACACCACTGCACTGCCCTAAACCCTAAAACATTACCCCAACATAATCCCCCTACACTACACAAACACAACTGCACTACCCTAAACCCTAAAACATTTTCCCTAGCAATACCCTCTACACTATCCAAACACCACTGCACTACCCTAAACTCTAAAACAATTACCCCCGCAGGACCCCCTATACCACACAAACACCACTACACTTCCCTAAACCCTAAAACACTTACCCCAGCACGACACCCTACACCACACAAACACTACTGCACTACCCTGAACCCTGAAAGCCTACCCACAGCATGACCCCTACACTACACAAACACCAATGCACTACCCTAAACCCTAAAACACTATAGCCAGCATGACCCCTACACTACACAAACACCACTGCACTACCCTAAACCCTAAAACACTACCCCCAGAACTACGCCCAATACTCCACAAACACAACTGCACTACCCTAAACCCTTAAATACTACCTCCAGCAGTACCCTCGACACTACCCAAACACCACTGCACTACCCTAAACCCTAAAACACTACACCCAGCATGACAATCTACACTATTCAAACACCACTGCACTACCCTAAACCATAAAACATTACCCCTAGCACGACCCCCTACACTACTACCCAAACACCACTGCACTTCCCTAAACCCTACATCTACCCCCAGCACAACTCCCTACACTACCCAAACACCACTGCACTGCCCTAAACCCTAAAACACTTCAACCAGCACAATCCCCCTACACTACCCAAACACCATTGCACTGCCCTAAACCATAAATCTATTCCCAGTACGATCCCCTACACTACATAAACACCACTGCACTACGCTAAACCCTAAAACACTAACCCAGCACGTCCCCCTACACTACACACCACTGCAATACCCTAAACCCTAAAACACTACACCCAGCATGACAACCTACACTACACAAACACTACTGCACTACCCTAAACCCTAAAACACTACCACCAGTCCGACCCCCTACACTACACAAATACCACTGCAATTCCCTAAACCCTAAATCTACACCCAGCATGACCCCCTACACTACCTAAACACCACTGCACCACCATAAACGCTAAAACACTACCCCCAGCACAACCCCCTACAATACCAAAACACCACTGCACTGCCCTAAAATCTAAAACAATACCCCGGCACGTCCCCATACACTACACAAACACCACTGCACTTCCCAAAACCCTAAAACACTACCCCCAGCACGACCCCTACACTACCCAAAAACCACTGCACTGCCTAAACCCTAAACCACTACCCCAGCATGACACCCTACACTACACAAACACCACTGCTCTGCCCTAAACCCTAAAACACTACCTGCAGCACGACCCCCTGCACTACCCAAACACCGCTGCATTACCCTAAACCCTAAATCTACCCCCGGCATGACCCCCTACACTACACAAACACCACTGCACTACCCTAGACCCTAAAACACTACCCCCACCTTGACCACCCTACACTACTCAAACACCACTGCACTACCCTAAACCCTAAAACACTACCCCCAGCAACACCACTACACTACACATACACAACTGCACTACCCTGAACCCTAAAACACTACCCCAGCACGAACACCTATACTACACAAACCCCACTGCACTACCCTAAACCCTAAAATACTACCCCCAGCACGAACCCATACACTACACAAACACCACTGCACTACCCTAAATCCAAAAACCCTACCCCCAGCAAGACCCCCTCCACTACCCAAACACCACTGCACTACACTAAACACTAAAAGAGGACCCCATACACTAAACTAAAACCACTGCACTACCCTAAACCCTAAGCCACAAACACCAGCACAACCACCTACACTCCACAAACACCACGGCACTACCCTAAACCCTAAAACACTACTCCCTACACTACACAAACACCACTGCACTACCCTAAACCCTAAAACACTACCCCCAGCATGATCCCCTACACTACACAAACACCACGGCACTACCCTAAACCCTAAAACACTACTCCCTACACTACACAAACACCACTGCACTACCCTAAACCCTAAACCACAAACCCCAGCACGACCACCTACACTCCACAAACACCACGACACTAGCCTAAACCCTAAAACACTAATCCCTACACTACACAAACACCACTGTACTACCCTAAACCCTAAATCTTCCCCCAGCATGACCCCCTACTCTACACAAACACCACTGCACTACCCTAAACCCTAAAACATGATACTTACAGTACACAAACACGACTGCACTACCCTAAATCCTAAAACACTACCCCCAGCACGACCCCCTATGCTACACAAACACCACGGCACTATCCTAAACCACTACCCCCTACACTACACAAACACCACTGCACTACCCTAAACCCTAAAACACTACCCCCAGCACGACACCCTACACTACACAAACACCACTGTGCTACCCTAACCCATAAAACACTACCCCCAGCACTTCCCCCTACACTACCCAAACACGACTGCACTACCCTAAACCCTAAAACACTACCCCAGCACGACACCCTACACTACACAAACACCACTGCACTACCCTAAACGCTAACACATTAACCCCTAGCACGACCCCCTACACTACACAAAATTCACTGCACTACCCTAAACCCTAAAACACTTACCCCAGCACGACCCCCTACAGCACGCAAACACCAATGCACTACGCTAAACCCTATAACACTGCCCCCAGCACGACCCCTATGGTACCCAAACACCACTCCACTACCCTAAACCCTAAAACACTTACTCCAGCACGTCCCCCAACACCAGACAAACACCATTGCACTACCTTAAACCCAAAAACACTTCCACCAGCACAATCCCCCTACACTACCCAAACACCACTGCACTGCCCTAAACCCTAAAACCCTACCACCAGCACGACCCCCTACACTACCCAAAAACCACTGCACTATCCTAAACCCTAAATCTACCCCAGTACAACCCCTTACACTACACAAACACCACTGCACTACCCTAAACCCTAAAACACTACCTCCAGCATGACCCCCTACCCTACACAAACACCACAGCACTACCATAAACCCTAAACCACTACCCCTACACTTCACAAACACCACTGCACTACCCTAACCCCTAAAACACTACCCCCAGCATGACCCCCTACACCACACAAATGCCACCTCACTACCCTAAACACTAAAACACTACCCCCAGCACAACCCGCTACACTACCCAAACACCACAGCACTACCCTAAATCCTATACACGACCCCCTACACTACACAAACACAACTGCACTACCCTAAACCCTAAATCTACCCCCAGCAAGACCCCCTACACTACACAAACACCACTTCAGTACCCTAAAACACTACACCCAGCATGACCCCCTACACTACACAAACACCACTGCACTACCCTAAACCCTAAAACACTACCCCCAGAACTACGCCCAATACTCCACAAACACAACTGCACTACCCTAAACCCTTAAATACTACCTCCAGCAGTACCCTCGACACTACCCAAACACCACTGCACTACCCTAAACCCTAAAACACTACACCCAGCATGACAATCTACACTATTCAAACACCACTGCACTACCCTAAACCATAAAACATTACCCCTAGCACGACCCCCTACACTACTACCCAAACACCACTGCACTTCCCTAAACCCTACATCTACCCCCAGGACAACTCCCTACACTACCCAAACACCACTGCACTGCCGTAAACCCTAAAACACTTCAACCAGCACAATCCCCCTACACTACCCAAACACCATTGCACTGCCCTAAACCATAAATCTATTCCCAGTACGATCCCCTACACTACATAAACACCACTGCACTACGCTAAACCCTAAAACACTAACCCAGCACGTCCCCCTACACTACACACCACTGCAATACCCTAAACCCTAAAACACTACACCCAGCATGACAACCTACACTACACAAACACTACTGCACTACCCTAAACCCTAAAACACTACCACCAGTCCGACCCCCTACACTACACAAATACCACTGCAATTCCCTAAACCCTAAATCTACACCCAGCATGACCCCCTACACTACCTAAACACCACTGCACCACCATAAACGCTAAAACACTACCCCCAGCACAACCCCCTACAATACCCAAACACCACTGCACTGCCCTAAAATCTAAAACAATACCCCGGCACGTCCCCATACACTACGCAAACACCACTGCACTTCCCAAAACCCTAAAACACTACCCCCAGCACGACCCCTACACTACCCAAAAACCACTGCACTGCCTAAACCCTAAACCACTACCCCAGCATGACACCCTACACTACACAAACACCACTGCTCTGCCCTAAACCCTAAAACACTACCTGCAGCACGACCCCCTGCACTACCCAAACACCGCTGCATTACCCTAAACCCTAAATCTACCCCCGGCATGACCCCCTACACTACACAAACACCACTGCACTACCCTAGACCCTAAAACACTACCCCCACCTTGACCACCCTACACTACTCAAACACCACTGCACTACCCTAAACCCTAAAACACTACCCCCAGCAACACCACTACACTACACATACACAACTGCACTACCCTGAACCCTAAAACACTACCCCAGCACGAACACCTATACTACACAAACCCCACTGCACTACCCTAAACCCTAAAATACTACCCCCAGCACGAACCCATACACTACACAAACACCACTGCACTACCCTAAATCCAAAAACCCTACCCCCAGCAAGACCCCCTCCACTACCCAAACACCACTGCACTACACTAAACACTAAAAGAGGACCCCATACACTAAACTAAAACCACTGCACTACCCTAAACCCTAAGCCACAAACACCAGCACAACCACCTACACTCCACAAACACCACGGCACTACCCTAAACCCTAAAACACTACTCCCTACACTACACAAACACCACTGCACTACCCTAAACCCTAAAACACTACCCCCAGCATGATCCCCTACACTACACAAACACCACGGCACTACCCTAAACCCTAAAACACTACTCCCTACACTACACAAACACCACTGCACTACCCTAAACCCTAAACCACAAACCCCAGCACGACCACCTACACTCCACAAACACCACGACACTAGCCTAAACCCTAAAACACTAATCCCTACACTACACAAACACCACTGTACTACCCTAAACCCTAAATCTTCCCCCAGCATGACCCCCTACTCTACACAAACACCACTGCACTACCCTAAACCCTAAAACATGATACTTACAGTACACAAACACGACTGCACTACCCTAAATCCTAAAACACTACCCCCAGCACGACCCCCTATGCTACACAAACACCACGGCACTATCCTAAACCACTACCCCCTACACTACACAAACACCACTGCACTACCCTAAACCCTAAAACACTACCCCCAGCACGACACCCTACACTACACAAACACCACTGTGCTACCCTAACCCATAAAACACTACCCCCAGCACTTCCCCCTACACTACCCAAACACGACTGCACTACCCTAAACCCTAAAACACTACCCCAGCACGACACCCTACACTACACAAACACCACTGCACTACCCTAAACGCTAACACATTAACCCCTAGCACGACCCCCTACACTACACAAAATTCACTGCACTACCCTAAACCCTAAAACACTTACCCCAGCACGACCCCCTACAGCACGCAAACACCAATGCACTACGCTAAACCCTATAACACTGCCCCCAGCACGACCCCTATGGTACCCAAACACCACTCCACTACCCTAAACCCTAAAACACTTACTCCAGCACGTCCCCCAACACCAGACAAACACCATTGCACTACCTTAAACCCAAAAACACTTCCACCAGCACAATCCCCCTACACTACCCAAACACCACTGCACTGCCCTAAACCCTAAAACCCTACCACCAGCACGACCCCCTACACTACCCAAAAACCACTGCACTATCCTAAACCCTAAATCTACCCCAGTACAACCCCTTACACTACACAAACACCACTGCACTACCCTAAACCCTAAAACACTACCTCCAGCATGACCCCCTACCCTACACAAACACCACAGCACTACCATAAACCCTAAACCACTACCCCTACACTTTACAAACACCACTGCACTACCCTAACCCCTAAAACACTACCCCCAGCATGACCCCCTACACCACACAAATGCCACCTCACTACCCTAAACACTAAAACACTACCCCCAGCACAACCCGCTACACTACCCAAACACCACAGCACTACCCTAAATCCTATACACGACCCCCTACACTACACAAACACAACTGCACTACCCTAAACCCTAAATCTACCCCCAGCAAGACCCCCTACACTACACAAACACCACTTCAGTACCCTAAAACACTACACCCAGCATGACCCCCTACACTACACAAACACCACTGCACTACCCTAAACCCTAAAAAAGGTCCCCCTACACTACACAAACACCACTGCACTACCCTAAACCCTAAAACACTACCCCAGCACGACCCCCTACTCTACAAAAACACCTCTGGACTGCCCTAACACACTACACCCAGCACAACCCCCTACACTACCCAAACACCACTGCACTGCCCTAAACACTAAAACACGTCAACCAGCATGATCCCCCCTACACCACCCAAACAACACTGCACTGCCCTAAACCCTAAAACCCTACCCACAGCATGACCCGCTACACTACACAAACACCACTGCACTACCCTAGACCCTAAAACACTACCCCCACCTTGACCACCCTACACTACTCAAACACCACTGCACTACCCTAAACCCTAAAACACTACCCCCAGCAAGACCACTACACTACACATACACAACTGCACTACCCTGAACCCTAAAACACTACCCCAGCACAAACACCTATACTACACAAACCCCACTGCACTACCCTAAACCCTAAAATACTACCCCCAGCACGAACCCATACACTACACAAACACCACTGCACTACCCTAAATCCAAAAACCCTACCCCCAGCACGACCCCCTCCACTACCCAAACACCACTGCACTACCCTAAACACTAAAAGAGGACACCATACACTAAACTAAAACCACTGCACTACCCTAAACCCTAAGCCACAAACACCAGCACAACCACCTACACTCCACAAACACCACGGCACTACCCTAAACCCTAAAACACTACTCCCTACACTACACAAACACCACTGCACTACCATAAACCCTAAAACACTACCCCCAGCACGACCCCCTACACTACACAAACACCTCTACACTGCCTTAAACCCTAAAACACTACCCCCAGCATGAACCCCTACACTACACAAACACCACGGCACTACCCTAAACCCTAAACCACAAACCCCAGCACGACCACCTACACTCCACAAACACCACGACACTAGCCTAAACCCTAAAACACTAATCCCTACACTACAGAAACACCACTGTACTACCCTAAACCCTAAATCTTCCCCCAGCATGACCCCCTACTCTACACAAACACCACTGCACTACCCTAAACCCTAAAACATGATACTTACAGTACACAAACACGACTGCACTACCCTAAATCCTAAAACACTACCCCCAGCACGACCCCCAATGCTACACATTCACCACGGCACTATCCTAAACCACTACCCCCTACACTACACAAACACCACTGCACTACCCTAAACCCTAAAACACTACCCCCAGCACGACACCCTACACTACACAAACACCACTGTGCTACCCTAAACCCTTAAACACTACCCCCAGCACAACCCCCTACACTACCCAAACATCACTGCACTATCAAAAACCATAAAACACTACCCCCAGCACTTCCCCCTACACTACCCAAACACGACTGCACTACCCTAAACCCTAAAACACTACCCCAGCATGACACCCTACACTACACAAACACCACTGCACTACCCTAAACGCTAACACATTACCCCTAGCATGACCCCCTACATTACACAAAACCCACTGCACTACCCTAAACCCTGAAACACTTACCCCAGCACGACCCCCTACAGCACGCAAACACCAATGCACTACGCTAAACCCTATAACACTGCCCCAGCACGACCCCTATGGTACCCAAACACCACTCCACTACCCTAAACCCTAAAACACTTACTCCAGCACGTCCCCCAACACCAGACAAACACCACTGCACTACCTTAAACCCAAAAACACTTCCACCAGCACAATCCCCCTACACTACCCAAACACCACTGCACTGCCCTAAACCCTAAAACCCTACCACCATCACGACCCCCTACACTACCCAAAAACCACTGCACTATCCTAAACCCTAAATCTACCCCAGTACAACCCATTACACTACACAAACACCACTGCACTACCCTCAACCCTAAAACACTACCTCCAGCATGACCCCCTACCCTACACAAACACCACAGCACTACCATAAACCCTAAACCACTACCCCTACACTTCACAAACACCACTGCACTACCCTAAACCCTAAAACACTACCCCCAGCATGACCCCCTACACCACACAAATGCCACCTCACTACCCTAAACACTAAAACACTACCCCCAGCACAACCCGCTACACTACCCAAACACCACAGCACTACCCTAAATCCTATACACGACCCCCTACACTACACAAACACAACTGCACTACCCTAAACCCTAAATCTACCCCCAGCAAGACCCCCTACACTACACAAACACCACTTCAGTACCCTAAAACACTACACCCAGCATGACCCCCTACACTACACAAACACCACTACACTACCCTAAACCCTAAAAAAGGTCCCCCTACATTACACAAACACCACTGCACTACCCTAAACCCTAAAACACTACCCCAGCACGACCCCCTACTCTACAAAAACACCACGGCACTACCCTAAACCACTACCCCCTGCACTACACAAACACCACTGCACTACCCTAAACACTAAAAGAGGACCCCCTACACTACAGAAACACCACTGCTCTACCCTAAACCATAAAAAACAACACCCCCAGTACGACCCCTACACTACACAAAAACCACTGCACTACCCTAAACCCTAAAACATTTTCCCTAGCAACACCCCCTATACTTCCCAAACACCACTGCACTACCCTAAACCCTAAAACACTATCGCCAGCATGACCCCTAGACTACACAAACACCACTGCACTACCCTAAACCCTAAAACACTACCCCCAGAACTACGCCCAATACTCCCCAAACACAGCTGCACTACCCTAAAACACTACCCCCAGAATGACCCTCTACACTAGACAAACACCACTGCACTACCCTACTGCACTACCCTAAATCAAAAAACACTACTCCCAGCACGACCCCCTACACTACCCAAACACCACTGCACTACCCTAAACCCTAAACACTACGCCAGCACGACCCCCTGCACTACCCAAACACCACTGCTGTACCCTAAACCCTAAATCTACCCACAGCACGACCCCATACACTACCCAAACACTACTGCCCTATCCTAAACCCTAAATCTATCCTCAGCATCAACCCCTAAATTACACAAACACCACTGCAGTGCCCTAAACCCTAAAACACTTCCACCCGCACGATCCCCCTACACTACCCAAACACCACTGCTCTGCCTTAAACCCTAAAACCCTACTCCTGGCACGACCCCCTACACTACCCAAAAACCACTGCACTATCCTAAACCCTAAATCTACCCCAGTACGACCCCCTACACTACACAAACACCACGGCACTAACCTAAACCATAAACAACTACCCCCTACACTACACAAAACACCACTGCACTACTCTAAACCCTTAAACACTACCCCCAGCACGACCCCCTACACTACACAAACACCACTGCACTACCCTAAACAGTAAAACACTACCCCCAGCACAACCCCTACACTACCCAAACACCACAGCACTACCCTAAATTCTAAAACACGACCCCTACACTACACATTCACCACTGCACTACCCTAAACCCGAATTCTACCCCAAGCCTGACGCTCTACACTACCCAAACACCACTGCACTGCACTAAACCATAAAACACTACCCCAAGCATGACCTCCCCCTACACTACACAAACACCACTGTACTACCCTAAACCCTAAAACACTACCCCCAGAACTACCCCTTCACTACCCAAACACAACTGCACTACCCTAAACCCAAAAACACTACCCCCGGCATGACCCCCTATACTACCCAAACACCACTGCACTACCCTAAACCCTAAAACACGATACTTACACTACACAAACACGACTGCACTACCCTAAATCCTAAAACACTACCCCCAGCACGACCCTCTATGCTACACAAACACCACAGCACTACCCTAAACCACTACCCCCTACACTACACAAACACCACTGCACTACCCTAAACCCTAAAACACTACCCCCAGCACAACACCCTACACTACACAAACACCATTGTACTACCCTAAACCCTTAAACACTACCCCCAGCACAACCCCCTACACTACCCAAACACGACTGCACTACCCTAAACCCTAAAACACTACCCCAGCACGACACACTACACAAACACCACTGCACTACCCTAAACGCTAACACATTACCCCTAGCACGACCCCCTACACTACACAAACACCAATGCACTACCATACACCCTAAAACACTACCCCCAGCACGACCCCCTACACTACACAAAACCCACTGCACTACCCTAAACCCTAAAACACTTACCCCAGCACGACCCCCTACAGCACGCAAACACCAATGCACTACGCTAAACCCTAAAACATTTACCCCCGCACGACCCCCTACACCACACAAACACCACTACACTACCCTAAAACACTACCCCCAGCACGACCCCCTACACTACCCAAACACTACTGCAGTGCCCTAAACCCTAAAACACTTCCACCAGCACGATCCCCCTACAATATCTAAACACCACTGCACTGCCCTAAACCCTAAAACATTACCCCAACATAATCCCCCTACACTACACAAACACCACTACACTGCCATAAACCCTAAAACACTACCTGCAGCACGACCCCCTACACTACCCAAACACTACTGCAGTGCCCTAAACCCTAAAACACTTCCACCAGCACGATCCCCCTACAATATCTAAACACCACTGCACTGCCCTAAACCCTAAAACATTACCCCAACATAATCCCCCTACACTACACAAACACAACTGCACTACCCTAAACCCTAAAACATTTTCCCTAGCAATACCCTCTACACTATCCAAACACCACTGCACTACCCTAAACTCTAAAACACTTACCCCAGCAGGACCCCCTATACCACACAAACACCACTACACTTCCCTTAACCCTAAAACACTTACCCCAGCACGACACCCTACACCACACAAACACTACTGCACTACCCTGAACCCTGAAAGCCTACCCACAGCATGACCCCTACACTACACAAACACCAATGCACTACCCTAAACCCTAAAACACTATCGCCAGCATGACCCCTACACTACACAAACACAACTGCACTACCCTAAACCCTAAAACACTACCCCCAGAACTACGCCCAATACTCCACAAACACAACTGCACTACCCTAAACCCTTAAATACTACCTCCAGCAGTACCCTCGACACTACCCAAACACCACTGCACTACCCTAAACCCTAAAACACTACACCCAGCATGACAATCTACACTATTCAAACACCACTGCACTACCCTAAACCATAAAACATTACCCCTAGCACGACCCCCTACACTACTACCCAAACACCACTGCACTTCCCTAAACCCTACATCTACCCCCAGGACAACTCCCTACACTACCCAAACACCACTGCACTGCCGTAAACCCTAAAACACTTCAACCAGCACAATCCCCCTACACTACCCAAACACCATTGCACTGCCCTAAACCATAAATCTATTCCCAGTACGATCCCCTACACTACATAAATACCACTGCACTACGCTAAACCCTAAAACACTAACCCAGCACGTCCCCCTACACTACACAACACCACTGCAATACCCTAAACCCTAAAACACTACACCCAGCATGACAACCTACACTACACAAACACTACTGCACTACCCTAAACCCTAAAACACTACCACCAGTCCGACCCCCTACACTACACAAATACCACTGCAATTCCCTAAACCCTAAATCTACACCCAGCATGACCCCCTACACTACCTAAACACCACTGCACCACCATAAACGCTAAAACACTACCCCCAGCACAACCCCCTACAATACCCAAACACCACTGCACTGCCCTAAAATCTAAAACAATACCCCGGCACGTCCCCATACACTACGCAAACACCACTGCACTTCCCAAAACCCTAAAACACTACCCCCAGCACGACCCCCTACACTACCCAAAAACCACTGCACTGCCTAAACCCTAAACCACGACCCCAGCATGACACCCTACACTACACAAACACCACTGCTCTGCCCTAAACCCTAAAACACTACCTGCAGCACGACCCCCTGCACTACCCAAACACCGCTGCATTACCCTAAACCGTAATCTACCCCCAGCATGACCCCCTACACTACACAAACACCACTGCACTACCCTAGACCCTAAAACACTACCCCCACCTTGACCACCCTACACTACACAAACACCAATGCCCTACCCTAAACCCTAAAACACTATCGCCAGCATGACCCCTACACTACACAAACACCACTGCACTACCCTAAACCCTAAAACACTACCCCCAGAACTACGCCCAATACTCCACAAACACAACTGCACTACCCTAAACCCTTAAATACTACCTCCAGCAGTACCCTCGACACTACCCAAACACCACTGCACTACCCTAAACCCTAAAACACTACACCCAGCATGACAATCTACACTATTCAAACACCACTGCACTACCCTAAACCATAAAACATTACCCCTAGCACGACCCCCTACACTACTACCCAAACACCACTGCACTTCCCTAAACCCTACATCTACCCCCAGCACAACTCCCTACACTACCCAAACACCACTGCACTGCCCTAAACCCTAAAACACTTCAACCAGCACAATCCCCCTACACTACCCAAACACCATTGCACTGCCCTAAACCATAAATCTATTCCCAGTACGATCCCCTACACTACATAAACACCACTGCACTACGCTAAACCCTAAAACACTAACCCAGCACGTCCCCCTACACTACACACCACTGCAATACCCTAAACCCTAAAACACTACACCCAGCATGACAACCTACACTACACCAACACTACTGCACTACCCTAAACCCTAAAACACTACCACCAGTCCGACCCCCTACACTACACAAATACCACTGCAATTCCCTAAACCCTAAATCTACACCCAGCATGACCCCCTACACTACCTAAACACCACTGCACCACCATAAACGCTAAAACACTACCCCCAGCTCAACCCCCTACAATACCCAAACACCACTGCACTGCCCTAAAATCTAAAACAATACCCCGGCACGTCCCCATACACTACGCAAACACCACTGCACTTCCCAAAACCCTAAAACACTACCCCCAGCACGACCCCCTACACTACTCAAAAACCACTGCACTGCCTAAACCCTAAACCACTACCCCAGCATGACACCCTACACTACCCAAACACCACTGCACCACCCTTATCACTAAAACACTACCCCAGCACAACCCCCTACAATACCCAAACACCACTGCTCTGCCCTAAAACCTAAAGCACTACCCCCAGCACAACCCCCTACACTACCCAAACACCACTGCATTACCCTAAACCCTAAATCTACCCCCAGCATGACCCCTACACTACACAAACACCACTGCACTACCCTAAACCCTAAAACACTACCCCCAGCTTGACCCCCTACACTACACAATCATCACTGCACTACCCTAAACCCTAATACACTATCCCAGCACGAACACCTATACTACACAAACACCACTGCACTACCCTACACCCTAAAACACTACCCCCAGCACGACCCCCTACACTACACAAAACCCACTGCACTAAACTATACCCTAAAACACTACCCCTAGCATGACCCCTAAACTACCAAAATACCACTGCACTACCCTAAACCCTAAAACATTTACCCCCGCACGACCCCCTACACTACACAAACACCACTACACTACCCTAAAACACTACCCCCAGCACGACCCCCTACACTACCCAAACACTACTGCAGTGCCCTAAACCCTAAAACACTTCCACCAGCACGATCCCCCTACAATATCTAAACACCACTGCACTGCCCTAAACCCTAAAACATTACCCCAACATAATCCCCCTACACTACACAAACACCACTACACTGCCATAAACCCTAAAACACTACCTGCAGCACGACCCCCTACACTACCCAAACACTACTGCAGTGCCCTAAACCCTAAAACACTTCCACCAGCACGATCCCCCTACAATATCTAAACACCACTGCACTGCCCTAAACCCTAAAACATTACCCCAACATAATCCCCCTACACTACACAAACACAACTGCACTACCCTAAACCCTAAAACATTTTCCCTAGCAATACCCTCTACACTATCCAAACACCACTGCACTACCCTAAACTCTAAAACACTTACCCCAGCAGGACCCCCTATACCACACAAACACCACTACACTTCCCTAAACCCTAAAACACTTACCCCAGCACGACACCCTACACCACACAAACACTACTGCAGTACCCTGAACCCTGAAAGCTTACCCACAGCATGACCCCTACACTACACAAACACCAATGCACTACCCTAAACCCTAAAACACTATCGCCAGCATGACCCCTACACTACACAAACACAACTGCACTACCCTAAACCCTAAAACACTACCCCCAGAACTACGCCCAATACTCCACAAACACAACTGCACTACCCTAAACCCTTAAAATCTACCTCCAGCAGTACCCTCGACACTACCCAAACACCACTGCACTACCCTAAACCCTAAAACACTACACCCAGCATGACAATCTACACTATTCAAACACCACTGCACTACCCTAAACCATAAAACATTACCCCTAGCACGACCCCCTACACTACTACCCAAACACCACTGCACTTCCCTAAACCCTACATCTACCCCCAGCACAACTCCCTACACTACCCAAACACCACTGCACTGCCGTAAACCCTAAAACACTTCAACCAGCACAATCCCCCTACACTACCCAAACACCACTGCACTGCCCTAAACCCTAAAACCCTACCACCATCACGACCCCCTACACTACCCAAAAACCACTGCACTATCCTAAACCCTAAATCTACCCCAGTACAACCCATTACACTACACAAACACCACTGCACTACCCTCAACCCTAAAAAACTACCTCCAGCATGACCAACTACCCTACACAAACACCACAGCACTACCATAAACCCTAAACCACTACCCCTACACTTCACAAACACCACTGCACTACCCTAAACCCTAAAACACTACCCCCAGCATGACCCCCTACACCACACAAATGCCACCTCACTACCCTAAACACTAAAACACTACCCCCAGCACAACCCGCTACACTACCCAAACACCACAGCACTACCCTAAATCCTATACACGACCCCCTACACTACACAAACACAACTGCACTACCCTAAACCCTAAATCTACCCCCAGCAAGACCCCCTACACTACACAAACACCACTTCAGTACCCTAAAACACTACACCCAGCATGACCCCCTACACTACACAAACACCACTACACTACCCTAAACCCTAAAAAAGGTCCCCCTACACTACACAAACACCACTGCACTACCCTAAACCCTAAAACACTACCCCAGCACGACCCCCTACTCTACAAAAACACCACGGCACTACCCTAAACCACTACCCCCTGCACTACACAAACACCACTGCACTACCCTAAACACTAAAAGAGGACCCCCTACACTACACAAACACCACTGCTCTACCCTAAACCATAAAAAACAACACCCCCAGTACGACCCCTACACTACACAAAAACCACTGCACTACCCTAAACCCTAAAACATTTTCCCTAGCAACACCCCCTATACTTCCCAAACACCACTGCACTACCCTAAACCCTAAAACACTATCGCCAGCATGACCCCTAGACTACACAAACACCACTGCACTACCCTAAACCCTAAAACACTACCCCCAGAACTACGCCCAATACTCCCCAAACACAACTGCACTACCCTAAAACACTACCCCCAGAATGACCCTCTACACTAGACAAACACCACTGCACTACCCTACTGCACTACCCTAAATCAAAAAACACTACTCCCAGCACGACCCCCTACACTACCCAAACACCACTGCACTACCCTAAACCCTAAACACTACGCCAGCACGACCCCCTGCACTACCCAAACACCACTGCTGTACCCTAAACCCTAAATCTACCCACAGCACGACCCCATACACTACCCAAACACTACTGCCCTATCCTAAACCCTAAATCTATCCTCAGCATCAACCCCTAAATTACACAAACACCACTGCAGTGCCCTAAACCCTAAAACACTTCCACCAGCACGATCCCCCTACACTACCCAAACACCACTGCTCTGCCTTAAACCCTAAAACCCTACTCCTGGCACGACCCCCTACACTACCCAAAAACCACTGCACTATCCTAAACCCTAAATCTACCCCAGTACGACCCCCTACACTACACAAACACCACGGCACTAACCTAAACCATAAACAACTACCCCCTACACTACACAAAACACCACTGCACTACTCTAAACCCTTAACACTACCCCCAGCACGACCCCCTACACTACACAAACACCACTGCACTACCCTAAACAGTAAAACACTACCCCCAGCACAACCCCTACACTACCCAAACACCACAGCACTACCCTAAATTCTAAAACACGACCCCTACACTACACATTCACCACTGCACTACCCTAAACCCGAATTCTACCCCAAGCATGACGCTCTACACTACCCAAACACCACTGCACTGCACTAAACCATAAAACACTACCCCAAGCATGACCCCCCCCTACACTACACAAACACCACTGTACTACCCTAAACCCTAAAACACTACCCCCAGAACTACCCCTTCACTACCCAAACACAACTGCACTACCCTAAACCCAAAAACACTACCCCCGGCATGACCCCCTATACTACCCAAACACCACTGCACTACCCTAAACCCTAAAACACGATACTTACACTACACAAACACGACTGCACTACCCTAAATCCTAAAACACTACCCCCAGCACGACCCTCTATGCTACACAAACACCACAGCACTACCCTAAACCACTACCCCCTACACTACACAAACACCACTGCACTACCCTAAACCCTAAAACACTACCCCCAGCACAACACCCTACACTACACAAACACCATTGTACTACCCTAAACCCTTAAACACTACCCCCAGCACAACCCCCTACACTACCCAAACACGACTGCACTACCCTAAACCCTAAAACACTACCCCAGCACGACACACTACACAAACACCACTGCACTACCCTAAACGCTAACACATTACCCCTAGCACGACCCCCTACACTACACAAACACCAATGCACTACCATACACCCTAAAACACTACCCCCAGCACGACCCCCTACACTACACAAAACCCACTGCACTACCCTAAACCCTAAAACACTTACCCCAGCACGACCCCCTACAGCACGCAAACACCAATGCACTACGCTAAACCCTAAAACATTTACCCCCGCACGACCCCCTACACCACACAAACACCACTACACTACCCTAAAACACTACCCCCAGCACGACCCCCTACACTACCCAAACACTACTGCAGTGCCCTAAACCCTAAAACACTTCCACCAGCACGATCCCCCTACAATATCTAAACACCACTGCACTGCCCTAAACCCTAAAACATTACCCCAACATAATCCCCCTACACTACACAAACACCACTACACTGCCATAAACCCTAAAACACTACCTGCAGCACGACCCCCTACACTACCCAAACACTACTGCAGTGCCCTAAACCCTAAAACACTTCCACCAGCACGATCCCCCTACAATATCTAAACACCACTGCACTGCCCTAAACCCTAAAACATTACCCCAACATAATCCCCCTACACTACACAAACACAACTGCACTACCCTAAACCCTAAAACATTTTCCCTAGCAATACCCTCTACACTATCCAAACACCACTGCACTACCCTAAACTCTAAAACACTTACCCCAGCAGGACCCCCTATACCACACAAACACCACTACACTTCCCTAAACCCTAAAACACTTACCCCAGCACGACACCCTACACCACACAAACACTACTGCACTACCCTGAACCCTGAAAGCCTACCCACAGCATGACCCCTACACTACACAAACACCAATGCACTACCCTAAACCCTAAAACACTATCGCCAGCATGACCCCTACACTACACAAACACAACTGCACTACCCTAAACCCTAAAACACTACCCCCAGAACTACGCCCAATACTCCACAAACACAACTGCACTACCCTAAACCCTTAAATACTACCTCCAGCAGTACCCTCGACACTACCCAAACACCACTGCACTACCCTAAACCCTAAAACACTACACCCAGCATGACAATCTACACTATTCAAACACCACTGCACTACCCTAAACCATAAAACATTACCCCTAGCACGACCCCCTACACTACTACCCAAACACCACTGCACTTCCCTAAACCCTACATCTACCCCCAGGACAACTCCCTACACTACCCAAACACCACTGCACTGCCGTAAACCCTAAAACACTTCAACCAGCACAATCCCCCTACACTACCCAAACACCATTGCACTGCCCTAAACCATAAATCTATTCCCAGTACGATCCCCTACACTACATAAATACCACTGCACTACGCTAAACCCTAAAACACTAACCCAGCACGTCCCCCTACACTACACAACACCACTGCAATACCCTAAACCCTAAAACACTACACCCAGCATGACAACCTACACTACACAAACACTACTGCACTACCCTAAACCCTAAAACACTACCACCAGTCCGACCCCCTACACTACACAAATACCACTGCAATTCCCTAAACCCTAAATCTACACCCAGCATGACCCCCTACACTACCTAAACACCACTGCACCACCATAAACGCTAAAACACTACCCCCAGCACAACCCCCTACAATACCCAAACACCACTGCACTGCCCTAAAATCTAAAACAATACCCCGGCACGTCCCCATACACTACGCAAACACCACTGCACTTCCCAAAACCCTAAAACACTACCTCCAGCATGACCCCCTACCCTACACAAACACCACAGCACTACCATAAACCCTAAACCACTACCCCTACACTTCACAAACACCACTGCACTACCCTAAACCCTAAAACACTACCCCCAGCATGACCCCCTACACCACACAAATGCCACCTCACTACCCTAAACACTAAAACACTACCCCCAGCACAACCCGCTACACTACCCAAACACCACAGCACTACCCTAAATCCTATACACGACCCCCTACACTACACAAACACAACTGCACTACCCTAAACCCTAAATCTACCCCCAGCAAGACCCCCTACACTACACAAACACCACTTCAGTACCCTAAAACACTACACCCAGCATGACTCCCTACACTACACAAACACCACTACACTACCCTAAACCCTAAAAAAGGTCCCCCTACACTACACAAACACCACTGCACTACCCTAAACCCTAAAACACTACCCCAGCACGACCCCCTACTCTACAAAAACACCACGGCACTACCCTAAACCACTACCCCCTGCACTACACAAACACCACTGCACTACCCTAAACACTAAAAGAGGACCCCCTACACTACACAAACACCACTGCTCTACCCTAAACCATAAAAAACAACACCCCCAGTACGACCCCTACACTACACAAAAACCACTGCACTACCCTAAACCCTAAAACATTTTCCCTAGCAACACCCCCTATACTTCCCAAACACCACTGCACTACCCTAAACCCTAAAACACTATCGCCAGCATGACCCCTAGACTACACAAACACCACTGCACTACCCTAAACCCTAAAACACTACCCCCAGAACTACGCCCAATACTCCCCAAACACAACTGCACTACCCTAAAACACTACCCCCAGAATGACCCTCTACACTAGACAAACACCACTGCACTACCCTACTGCACTACCCTAAATCAAAAAACACTACTCCCAGCACGACCCCCTACACTACCCAAACACCACTGCACTACCCTAAACCCTAAACACTACGCCAGCACGACCCCCTGCACTACCCAAACACCACTGCTGTACCCTAAACCCTAAATCTACCCACAGCACGACCCCATACACTACCCAAACACTACTGCCCTATCCTAAACCCTAAATCTATCCTCAGCATCAACCCCTAAATTACACAAACACCACTGCAGTGCCCTAAACCCTAAAACACTTCCACCAGCACGATCCCCCTACACTACCCAAACACCACTGCTCTGCCTTAAACCCTAAAACCCTACTCCTGGCACGACCCCCTACACTACCCAAAAACCACTGCACTATCCTAAACCCTAAATCTACCCCAGTACGACCCCCTACACTACACAAACACCACGGCACTAACCTAAACCATAAACAACTACCCCCTACACTACACAAAACACCACTGCACTACTCTAAACCCTTAAACACTACCCCCAGCACGACCCCCTACACTACACAAACACCACTGCACTACCCTAAACAGTAAAACACTACCCCCAGCACAACCCCTACACTACCCAAACACCACAGCACTACCCTAAATTCTAAAACACGACCCCTACACTACACATTCACCACTGCACTACCCTAAACCCGAATTCTACCCCAAGCATGACGCTCTACACTACCCAAACACCACTGCACTGCACTAAACCATAAAACACTACCCCAAGCATGACCCCCCCCTACACTACACAAACACCACTGTACTACCCTAAACCCTAAAACACTACCCCCAGAACTACCCCTTCACTACCCAAACACAACTGCACTACCCTAAACCCAAAAACACTACCCCCGGCATGACCCCCTATACTACCCAAACACCACTGCACTACCCTAAACCCTAAAACACGATACTTACACTACACAAACACGACTGCACTACCCTAAATCCTAAAACACTACCCCCAGCACGACCCTCTATGCTACACAAACACCACAGCACTACCCTAAACCACTACCCCCTACACTACACAAACACCACTGCACTACCCTAAACCCTAAAACGCTACCCCCAGCACAACACCCTACACTACACAAACACCATTGTACTACCCTAAACCCTTAAACACTACCCCCAGCACAACCCCCTACACTACCCAAACACGACTGCACTACCCTAAACCCTAAAACACTACCCCAGCACGACACACTACACAAACACCACTGCACTACCCTAAACGCTAACACATTACCCCTAGCACGACCCCCTACACTACACAAACACCAATGCACTACCATACACCCTAAAACACTACCCCCAGCACGACCCCCTACACTACACAAAACCCACTGCACTACCCTAAACCCTAAAACACTTACCCCAGCACGACCCCCTACAGCACGCAAACACCAATGCACTACGCTAAACCCTAAAACATTTACCCCCGCACGACCCCCTACACCACACAAACACCACTACACTACCCTAAAACACTACCCCCAGCACGACCCCCTACACTACCCAAACACTACTGCAGTGCCCTAAACCCTAAAACACTTCCACCAGCACGATCCCCCTACAATATCTAAACACCACTGCACTGCCCTAAACCCTAAAACATTACCCCAACATAATCCCCCTACACTACACAAACACCACTACACTGCCATAAACCCTAAAACACTACTTGCAGCACGACCCCCTACACTACCCAAACACTACTGCAGTGCCCTAAACCCTAAAACACTTCCACCAGCACGATCCCCCTACAATATCTAAACACCACTGCACTGCCCTAAACCCTAAAACATTACCCCAACATAATCCCCCTACACTACACAAACACAACTGCACTACCCTAAACCCTAAAACATTTTCCCTAGCAATACCCTCTACACTATCCAAACACCACTGCACTACCCTAAACTCTAAAACACTTACCCCAGCAGGACCCCCTATACCACACAAACACCACTACACTTCCCTAAACCCTAAAACACTTACCCCAGCACGACACCCTACACCACACAAACACTACTGCACTACCCTGAACCCTGAAAGCCTACCCACAGCATGACCCCTACACTACACAAACACCAATGCACTACCCTAAACCCTAAAACACTATCGCCAGCATGACCCCTACACTACACAAACACAACTGCACTACCCTAAACCCTAAAACACTACCCCCAGAACTACGCCCAATACTCCACAAACACAACTGCACTACCCTAAACCCTTAAATACTACCTCCAGCAGTACCCTCGACACTACCCAAACACCACTGCACTACCCTAAACCCTAAAACACTACACCCAGCATGACAATCTACACTATTCAAACACCACTGCACTACCCTAAACCATAAAACATTACCCCTAGCACGACCCCCTACACTACTACCCAAACACCACTGCACTTCCCTAAACCCTACATCTACCCCCAGCACAACTCCCTACACTACCCAAACACCACTGCACTGCCGTAAACCCTAAAACACTTCAACCAGCACAATCCCCCTACACTACCCAAACACCATTGCACTGCCCTAAACCATAAATCTATTCCCAGTACGATCCCCTACACTACATAAATACCACTGCACTACGCTAAACCCTAAAACACTAACCCAGCACGTCCCCCTACACTACACAACACCACTGCAATACCCTAAACCCTAAAACACTACACCCAGCATGACAACCTACACTACACAAACACTACTGCACTACCCTAAACCCTAAAACACTACCACCAGTCCGACCCCCTACACTACACAAATACCACTGCAATTCCCTAAACCCTAAATCTACACCCAGCATGACCCCCTACACTACCTAAACACCACTGCACCACCATAAACGCTAAAACACTACCCCCAGCACAACCCCCTACAATACCCAAACACCACTGCACTGCCCTAAAATCTAAAACAATACCCCGGCACGTCCCCATACACTACGCAAACACCACTGCACTTCCCAAAACCCTAAAACACTACCCCCAGCACGACCCCCTACACTACCCAAAAACCACTGCACTGCCTAAACCCTAAACCACGACCCCAGCATGACACCCTACACTACACAAACACCACTGCTCTGCCCTAAACCCTAAAACACTACCTGCAGCACGACCCCCTGCACTACCCAAACACCGCTGCATTACCCTAAACCGTAATCTACCCCCAGCATGACCCCCTACACTACACAAACACCACTGCACTACCCTAGACCCTAAAACACTACCCCCACCTTGACCACCCTACACTACACAAACACCAATGCCCTACCCTAAACCCTAAAACACTATCGCCAGCATGACCCCTACACTACACAAACACCACTGCACTACCCTAAACCCTAAAACACTACCCCCAGAACTACGCCCAATACTCCACAAACACAACTGCACTACCCTAAACCCTTAAATACTACCTCCAGCAGTACCCTCGACACTACCCAAACACCACTGCACTACCCTAAACCCTAAAACACTACACCCAGCATGACAATCTACACTATTCAAACACCACTGCACTACCCTAAACCATAAAACATTACCCCTAGCACGACCCCCTACACTACTACCCAAACACCACTGCACTTCCCTAAACCCTACATCTACCCCCAGCACAACTCCCTACACTACCCAAACACCACTGCACTGCCCTAAACCCTAAAACACTTCAACCAGCACAATCCCCCTACACTACCCAAACACCATTGCACTGCCCTAAACCATAAATCTATTCCCAGTACGATCCCCTACACTACATAAACACCACTGCACTACGCTAAACCCTAAAACACTAACCCAGCACGTCCCCCTACACTACACACCACTGCAATACCCTAAACCCTAAAACACTACACCCAGCATGACAACCTACACTACACCAACACTACTGCACTACCCTAAACCCTAAAACACTACCACCAGTCCGACCCCCTACACTACACAAATACCACTGCAATTCCCTAAACCCTAAATCTACACCCAGCATGACCCCCTACACTACCTAAACACCACTGCACCACCATAAACGCTAAAACACTACCCCCAGCACAACCCCCTACAATACCCAAACACCACTGCACTGCCCTAAAATCTAAAACAATACCCCGGCACGTCCCCATACACTACGCAAACACCACTGCACTTCCCAAAACCCTAAAACACTACCCCCAGCACGACCCCCTACACTACTCAAAAACCACTGCACTGCCTAAACCCTAAACCACTACCCCAGCATGACACCCTACACTACCCAAACACCACTGCACCACCCTTATCACTAAAACACTACCCCAGCACAACCCCCTACAATACCCAAACACCACTGCTCTGCCCTAAAACCTAAAGCACTACCCCCAGCACAACCCCCTACACTACCCAAACACCACTGCATTACCCTAAACCCTAAATCTACCCCCAGCATGACCCCTACACTACACAAACACCACTGCACTACCCTAAACCCTAAAACACTACCCCCAGCTTGACCCCCTACACTACACAATCATCACTGCACTACCCTAAACCCTAATACACTATCCCAGCACGAACACCTATACTACACAAACACCACTGCACTACCCTACACCCTAAAACACTACCCCCAGCACGACCCCCTACACTACACAAAACCCACTGCACTAAACTATACCCTAAAACACTACCCCTAGCATGACCCCTAAACTACCAAAATACCACTGCACTACCCTAAACCCTAAAACATTTACCCCCGCACGACCCCCTACACCACACAAACACCACTACACTACCCTAAAACACTACCCCCAGCACGACCCCCTACACTACCCAAACACTACTGCAGTGCCCTAAACCCTAAAACACTTCCACCAGCACGATCCCCCTACAATATCTAAACACCACTGCACTGCCCTAAACCCTAAAACATTACCCCAACATAATCCCCCTACACTACACAAACACCACTACACTGCCATAAACCCTAAAACACTACCTGCAGCACGACCCCCTACACTACCCAAACACTACTGCAGTGCCCTAAACCCTAAAACACTTCCACCAGCACGATCCCCCTACAATATCTAAACACCACTGCACTGCCCTAAACCCTAAAACATTACCCCAACATAATCCCCCTACACTACACAAACACAACTGCACTACCCTAAACCCTAAAACATTTTCCCTAGCAATACCCTCTACACTATCCAAACACCACTGCACTACCCTAAACTCTAAAACACTTACCCCAGCAGGACCCCCTATACCACACAAACACCACTACACTTCCCTAAACCCTAAAACACTTACCCCAGCACGACACCCTACACCACACAAACACTACTGCAGTACCCTGAACCCTGAAAGCCTACCCACAGCATGACCCCTACACTACACAAACACCAATGCACTACCCTAAACCCTAAAACACTATCGCCAGCATGACCCCTACACTACACAAACACGACTGCACTACCCTAAACCCTAAAACACTACCCCCAGAACTACGCCCAATACTCCACAAACACAACTGCACTACCCTAAACCCTTAAATACTACCTCCAGCAGTACCCTCGACACTACCCAAACACCACTGCACTACCCTAAACCCTAAAACACTACACCCAGCATGACAATCTACACTATTCAAACACCACTGCACTACCCTAAACCATAAAACATTACCCCTAGCACGACCCCCTACACTACTACCCAAACACCACTGCACTTCCCTAAACCCTACATCTACCCCCAGCACAACTCCCTACACTACCCAAACACCACTGCACTGCCGTAAACCCTAAAACACTTCAACCAGCACAATCCCCCTACACTACCCAAACACCATTGCACTGCCCTAAACCATAAATCTATTCCCAGTACGATCCCCTACACTACATAAATACCACTGCACTACGCTAAACCCTAAAACACTAACCCAGCACGTCCCCCTACACTACACAACACCACTGCAATACCCTAAACCCTAAAACACTACACCCAGCATGACAACCTACACTACACAAACACTACTGCACTACCCTAAACCCTAAAACACTACCACCAGTCCGACCCCCTACACTACACAAATACCACTGCAATTCCCTAAACCCTAAATCTACACCCAGCATGACCCCCTACACTACCTAAACACCACTGCACCACCATAAACGCTAAAACACTACCCCCAGCACAACCCCCTACAATACCCAAACACCACTGCACTGCCCTAAAATCTAAAACAATACCCCGGCACGTCCCCATACACTACGCAAACACCACTGCACTTCCCAAAACCCTAAAACACTACCCCCAGCACGACCCCCTACACTACCCAAAAACCACTGCACTGCCTAAACCCTAAACCACGACCCCAGCATGACACCCTACACTACACAAACACCACTGCTCTGCCCTAAACCCTAAAACACTACCTGCAGCACGACCCCCTGCACTACCCAAACACCGCTGCATTACCCTAAACCGTAATCTACCCCCAGCATGACCCCCTACACTACACAAACACCACTGCACTACCCTAGACCCTAAAACACTACCCCCACCTTGACCACCCTACACTACACAAACACCAATGCCCTACCCTAAACCCTAAAACACTATCGCCAGCATGACCCCTACACTACACAAACACCACTGCACTACCCTAAACCCTAAAACACTACCCCCAGAACTACGCCCAATACTCCACAAACACAACTGCACTACCCTAAACCCTTAAATACTACCTCCAGCAGTACCCTCGACACTACCCAAACACCACTGCACTACCCTAAACCCTAAAACACTACACCCAGCATGACAATCTACACTATTCAAACACCACTGCACTACCCTAAACCATAAAACATTACCCCTAGCACGACCCCCTACACTACTACCCAAACACCACTGCACTTCCCTAAACCCTACATCTACCCCCAGCACAACTCCCTACACTACCCAAACACCACTGCACTGCCCTAAACCCTAAAACACTTCAACCAGCACAATCCCCCTACACTACCCAAACACCATTGCACTGCCCTAAACCATAAATCTATTCCCAGTACGATCCGCTACACTACATAAACACCACTGCACTACGCTAAACCCTAAAATACTAACCCAGCACGTCCCCCTACACTACACACCACTGCAATACCCTAAACCCTAAAACACTACACCCAGCATGACAACCTACACTACACCAACACTACTGCACTACCCTAAACCCTAAAACACTACCACCAGTCCGACCCCCTACACTACACAAATACCACTGCAATTCCCTAAACCCTAAATCTACACCCAGCATGACCCCCTACACTACCTAAACACCACTGCACCACCATAAACGCTAAAACACTACCCCCAGCACAACCCCCTACAATACCCAAACACCACTGCACTGCCCTAAAATCTAAAACAATACCCCGGCACGTCCCCATACACTACGCAAACACCACTGCACTTCCCAAAACCCTAAAACACTACCCCCAGCACGACCCCCTACACTACCCAAAAACCACTGCACTGCCTAAACCCTAAACCACGACCCCAGCATGACACCCTACACTACACAAACACCACTGCTCTGCCCTAAACCCTAAAACACTACCTGCAGCACGACCCCCTGCACTACCCAAACACCGCTGCATTACCCTAAACCGTAATCTACCCCCAGCATGACCCCCTACACTACACAAACACCACTGCACTACCCTAGACCCTAAAACACTACCCCCACCTTGACCACCCTACACTACACAAACACCAATGCCCTACCCTAAACCCTAAAACACTATCGCCAGCATGACCCCTACACTACACAAACACCACTGCACTACCCTAAACCCTAAAACACTACCCCCAGAACTACACCCAATACTCCACAAACACAACTGCACTACCCTAAACCCTTAAATACTACCTCCAGCAGTACCCTCGACACTACCCAAACACCACTGCACTACCCTAAACCCTAAAACACTACACCCAGCATGACAATCTACACTATTCAAACACCACTGCACTACCCTAAACCATAAAACATTACCCCTAGCACGACCCCCTACACTACTACCCAAACACCACTGCACTTCCCTAAACCCTACATCTACCCCCAGCACAACTCCCTACACTACCCAAACACCACTGCACTGCCCTAAACCCTAAAACACTTCAACCAGCACAATCCCCCTACACTACCCAAACACCATTGCACTGCCCTAAACCATAAATCTATTCCCAGTACGATCCCCTACACTACATAAACACCACTGCACTACGCTAAACCCTAAAACACTAACCCAGCACGTCCCCCTACACTACACACCACTGCAATACCCTAAACCCTAAAACACTACACCCAGCATGACAACCTACACTACACCAACACTACTGCACTACCCTAAACCCTAAAACACTACCACCAGTCCGACCCCCTACACTACACAAATACCACTGCAATTCCCTAAACCCTAAATCTACACCCAGCATGACCCCCTACACTACCTAAACACCACTGCACCACCATAAACGCTAAAACACTACCCCCAGCACAACCCCCTACAATACCCAAACACCACTGCACTGCCCTAAAATCTAAAACAATACCCCGGCACGTCCCCATACACTACGCAAACACCACTGCACTTCCCAAAACCCTAAAACACTACCCCCAGCACGACCCCCTACACTACTCAAAAACCACTGCACTGCCTAAACCCTAAACCACTACCCCAGCATGACACCCTACACTACCCAAACACCACTGCACCACCCTTATCACTAAAACACTACCCCAGCACAACCCCCTACAATACCCAAACACCACTGCTCTGCCCTAAAACCTAAAGCACTACCCCCAGCACAACCCCCTACACTACCCAAACACCACTGCATTACCCTAAACCCTAAATCTACCCCCAGCATGACCCCTACACTACACAAACACCACTGCACTACCCTAAACCCTAAAACACTACCCCCAGCTTGACCCCCTACACTACACAATCATCACTGCACTACCCTAAACCCTAATACACTATCCCAGCACGAACACCTATACTACACAAACACCACTGCACTACCCTACACCCTAAAACACTACCCCCAGCACGACCCCCTACACTACACAAAACCCACTGCACTAAACTATACCCTAAAACACTACCCCTAGCATGACCCCTAAACTACCAAAATACCACTGCACTACCCTAAACCCTAAAACATTTACCCCCGCACGACCCCCTACACCACACAAACACCACTACACTACCCTAAAACACTACCCCCAGCACGACCCCCTACACTACCCAAACACTACTGCAGTGCCCTAAACCCTAAAACACTTCCACCAGCACGATCCCCCTACAATATCTAAACACCACTGCACTGCCCTAAACCCTAAAACATTACCCCAACATAATCCCCCTACACTACACAAACACCACTACACTGCCATAAACCCTAAAACACTACCTGCAGCACGACCCCCTACACTACCCAAACACTACTGCAGTGCCCTAAACCCTAAAACACTTCCACCAGCACGATCCCCCTACAATATCTAAACACCACTGCACTGCCCTAAACCCTAAAACATTACCCCAACATAATCCCCCTACACTACACAAACACAACTGCACTACCCTAAACCCTAAAACATTTTCCCTAGCAATACCCTCTACACTATCCAAACACCACTGCACTACCCTAAACTCTAAAACACTTACCCCAGCAGGACCCCCTATACCACACAAACACCACTACACTTCCCTAAACCCTAAAACACTTACCCCAGCACGACACCCTACACCACACAAACACTACTGCAGTACCCTGAACCCTGAAAGCCTACCCACAGCATGACCCCTACACTACACAAACACCAATGCACTACCCTAAACCCTAAAACACTATCGCCAGCATGACCCCTACACTACACAAACACCACTGCACTACCCTAAACCCTAAAACACTACCCCCAGAACTACGCCCAATACTCCACAAACACAACTGCACTACCCTAAACCCTTAAATACTACCTCCAGCAGTACCCTCGACACTACCCAAACACCACTGCACTACCCTAAACCCTAAAACACTACACCCAGCATGACAATCTACACTATTCAAACACCACTGCACTACCCTAAACCATAAAACATTACCCCTAGCACGACCCCCTACACTACTACCCAAACACCACTGCACTTCCCTAAACCCTACATCTACCCCCAGCACAACTCCCTACACTACCCAAACACCACTGCACTGCCCTAAACCCTAAAACACTTCAACCAGCACAATCCCCCTACACTACCCAAACACCATTGCACTGCCCTAAACCATAAATCTATTCCCAGTACGATCCCCTACACTACATAAACACCACTGCACTACGCTAAACCCTAAAATACTAACCCAGCACGTCCCCCTACACTACACACCACTGCAATACCCTAAACCCTAAAACACTACACCCAGCATGACAACCTACACTACACCAACACTACTGCACTACCCTAAACCCTAAAACACTACCACCAGTCCGACCCCCTACACTACACAAATACCACTGCAATTCCCTAAACCCTAAATCTACACCCAGCATGACCCCCTACACTACCTAAACACCACTGCACCACCATAAACGCTAAAACACTACCCCCAGCACAACCCCCTACAATACCCAAACACCACTGCACTGCCCTAAAATCTAAAACAATACCCCGGCACGTCCCCATACACTACGCAAACACCACTGCACTTCCCAAAACCCTAAAACACTACCCCCAGCACGACCCCCTACACTACCCAAAAACCACTGCACTGCCTAAACCCTAAACCACGACCCCAGCATAACACCCTACACTACACAAACACCACTGCTCTGCCCTAAACCCTAAAACACTACCTGCAGCACGACCCCCTGCACTACCCAAACACCGCTGCATTACCCTAAACCGTAATCTACCCCCAGCATGACCCCCTACACTACACAAACACCACTGCACTACCCTAGACCCTAAAACACTACCCCCACCTTGACCACCCTACACTACACAAACACCAATGCCCTACCCTAAACCCTAAAACACTATCGCCAGCATGACCCCTACACTACACAAACACCACTGCACTACCCTAAACCCTAAAACACTACCCCCAGAACTACACCCAATACTCCACAAACACAACTGCACTACCCTAAACCCTTAAATACTACCTCCAGCAGTACCCTCGACACTACCCAAACACCACTGCACTACCCTAAACCCTAAAACACTACACCCAGCATGACAATCTACACTATTCAAACACCACTGCACTACCCTAAACCATAAAACATTACCCCTAGCACGACCCCCTACACTACTACCCAAACACCACTGCACTTCCCTAAACCCTACATCTACCCCCAGCACAACTCCCTACACTACCCAAACACCACTGCACTGCCCTAAACCCTAAAACACTTCAACCAGCACAATCCCCCTACACTACCCAAACACCATTGCACTGCCCTAAACCATAAATCTATTCCCAGTACGATCCCCTACACTACATAAACACCACTGCACTACGCTAAACCCTAAAACACTAACCCAGCACGTCCCCCTACACTACACACCACTGCAATACCCTAAACCCTAAAACACTACACCCAGCATGACAACCTACACTACACCAACACTACTGCACTACCCTAAACCCTAAAACACTACCACCAGTCCGACCCCCTACACTACACAAATACCACTGCAATTCCCTAAACCCTAAATCTACACCCAGCATGACCCCCTACACTACCTAAACACCACTGCACCACCATAAACGCTAAAACACTACCCCCAGCACAACCCCCTACAATACCCAAACACCACTGCACTGCCCTAAAATCTAAAACAATACCCCGGCACGTCCTCATACACTACGCAAACACCACTGCACTTCCCAAAACCCTAAAACACTACCCCCAGCACGACCCCCTACACTACTCAAAAACCACTGCACTGCCTAAACCCTAAACCACTACCCCAGCATGACACCCTACACTACCCAAACACCACTGCACCACCCTTATCACTAAAACACTACCCCAGCACAACCCCCTACAATACCCAAACACCACTGCTCTGCCCTAAAACCTAAAGCACTACCCCCAGCACAACCCCCTACACTACCCAAACACCACTGCATTACCCTAAACCCTAAATCTACCCCCAGCATGACCCCTACACTACACAAACACCACTGCACTACCCTAAACCCTAAAACACTACCCCCAGCTTGACCCCCTACACTACACAATCATCACTGCACTACCCTAAACCCTAATACACTATCCCAGCACGAACACCTATACTACACAAACACCACTGCACTACCCTACACCCTAAAACACTACCCCCAGCACGACCCCCTACACTACACAAAACCCACTGCACTAAACTATACCCTAAAACACTACCCCTAGCATGACCCCTAAACTACCAAAATACCACTGCACTACCCTAAACCCTAAAACATTTACCCCCGCACGACCCCCTACACCACACAAACACCACTACACTACCCTAAAACACTACCCCCAGCACGACCCCCTACACTACCCAAACACTACTGCAGTGCCCTAAACCCTAAAACACTTCCACCAGCACGATCCCCCTACAATATCTAAACACCACTGCACTGCCCTAAACCCTAAAACATTACCCCAACATAATCCCCCAACACTACACAAACACCACTACACTGCCATAAACCCTAAAACACTACCTGCAGCACGACCCCCTACACTACCCAAACACTACTGCAGTGCCCTAAACCCTAAAACACTTCCACCAGCACGATCCCCCTACAATATCTAAACACCACTGCACTGCCCTAAACCCTAAAACATTACCCCAACATAATCCCCCTACACTACACAAACACAACTGCACTACCCTAAACCCTAAAACATTTTCCCTAGCAATACCCTCTACACTATCCAAACACCACTGCACTACCCTAAACTCTAAAACACTTACCCCAGCAGGACCCCCTATACCACACAAACACCACTACACTTCCCTAAACCCTAAAACACTTACCCCAGCACGACACCCTACACCACACAAACACTACTGCAGTACCCTGAACCCTGAAAGCCTACCCACAGCATGACCCCTACACTACACAAACACCAATGCACTACCCTAAACCCTAAAACACTATCGCCAGCATGACCCCTACACTACACAAACACAACTGCACTACCCTAAACCCTAAAACACTACCCCCAGAACTACGCCCAATACTCCACAAACACAACTGCACTACCCTAAACCCTTAAATACTACCTCCAGCAGTACCCTCGACACTACCCAAACACCACTGCACTACCCTAAACCCTAAAACACTACACCCAGCATGACAATCTACACTATTCAAACACCACTGCACTACCCTAAACCATAAAACATTACCCCTAGCACGACCCCCTACACTACTACCCAAACACCACTGCACTTCCCTAAACCCTACATCTACCCCCAGCACAACTCCCTACACTACCCAAACACCACTGCACTGCCGTAAACCCTAAAACACTTCAACCAGCACAATCCCCCTACACTACCCAAACACCATTGCACTGCCCTAAACCATAAATCTATTCCCAGTACGATCCCCTACACTACATAAATACCACTGCACTACGCTAAACCCTAAAACACTAACCTAGCACGTCCCCCTACACTACACAACACCACTGCAATACCCTAAACCCTAAAACACTACACCCAGCATGACAACCTACACTACACAAACACTACTGCACTACCCTAAACCCTAAAACACTACCACCAGTCCGACCCCCTACACTACACAAATACCACTGCAATTCCCTAAACCCTAAATCTACACCCAGCATGACCCCCTACACTACCTAAACACCACTGCACCACCATAAACGCTAAAACACTACCCCCAGCACAACCCCCTACAATACCCAAACACCACTGCACTGCCCTAAAATCTAAAACAATACCCCGGCACGTCCCCATACACTACGCAAACACCACTGCACTTCCCAAAACCCTAAAACACTACCCCCAGCACGACCCCCTACACTACCCAAAAACCACTGCACTGCCTAAACCCTAAACCACGGCCCCAGCATGACACCCTACACTACACAAACACCACTGCTCTGCCCTAAACCCTAAAACACTACCTGCAGCACGACCCCCTGCACTACCCAAACACCGCTGCATTACCCTAAACCGTAATCTACCCCCAGCATGACCCCCTACACTACACAAACACCACTGCACTACCCTAGACCCTAAATTACTACCCCCACCTTGACCACCCTACACTACACAAACACCAATGCCCTACCCTAAACCCTAAAACACTATCGCCAGCATGACCCCTACACTACACAAACACCACTGCACTACCCTAAACCCTAAAACACTACCCCCAGAACTACGCCCAATACTCCACAAACACAACTGCACTACCCTAAACCCTTAAATACTACCTCCAGCAGTACCCTCGACACTACCCAAACACCACTGCACTACCCTAAACCCTAAAACACTACACCCAGCATGACAATCTACACTATTCAAACACCACTGCACTACCCTAAACCATAAAACATTACCCCTAGCACGACCCCCTACACTACTACCCAAACACCACTGCACTTCCCTAAACCCTACATCTACCCCCAGCACAACTCCCTACACTACCCAAACACCACTGCACTGCCCTAAACCCTAAAACACTTCAACCAGCACAATCCCCCTACACTACCCAAACACCATTGCACTGCCCTAAACCATAAATCTATTCCCAGTACGATCCCCTACACTACATAAACACCACTGCACTACGCTAAACCCTAAAATACTAACCCAGCACGTCCCCCTACACTACACACCACTGCAATACCCTAAACCCTAAAACACTACACCCAGCATGACAACCTACACTACACCAACACTACTGCACTACCCTAAACCCTAAAACACTACCACCAGTCCGACCCCCTACACTACACAAATACCACTGCAATTCCCTAAACCCTAAATCTACACCCAGCATGACCCCCTACACTACCTAAACACCACTGCACCACCATAAACGCTAAAACACTACCCCCAGCACAACCCCCTACAATACCCAAACACCACTGCACTGCCCTAAAATCTAAAACAATACCCCGGCACGTCCCCATACACTACGCAAACACCACTGCACTTCCCAAAACCCTAAAACACTACACCCAGCACGACCCCCTACACTACTCAAAAACCACTGCACTGCCTAAACCCTAAACCACTACCCCAGCATGACACCCTACACTACACAAACACCACTGCTCTGCCCTAAACCCTAAAACACTACCTGCAGCACGACCCCCTGCACTACCCAAACACCGCTGCATTACCCTAAACCCTAAATCTACCCCCGGCATGACCCCCTACACTACACAAACACCACTGCACTACCCTAGACCCTAAAACACTACCCCCACCTTGACCACCCTACACTACTCAAACACCACTGCACTACCCTAAACCCTAAAACACTACCCCCAGCAAGACCACTACACTACACATACACAACTGCACTACCCTGAACCCTAAAACACTACCCCAGCACGAACACCTATACTACACAAACCCCACTGCACTACCCTAAACCCTAAAATACTACCCCCAGCACGAACCCATACACTACACAAACACCACTGCACTACCCTAAATGCAAAAACCCTACCCGCAGCAAGACCCCCTCCACTACCCAAACACCACTGCACTACACTAAACACTAAAAGAGAACCCCATACACTAAACTAAAACCACTGCACTACCCTAAACCCTAAGCCACAAACACCAGCACAACCACCTACACTCCACAAACACCACGGCACTACCCTAAACCCTAAAACACTACTCCCTACACTACACAAACACCACTGCACTACCCTAAACCCTAAAACACTACCCCCAGCATGATCCCCTACACTACACAAACACCACGGCACTACCCTAAACCCTAAAACACTACTTCCTACACTACACAAACACCACTGCACTACCCTAAACCCTAAACCACAAACCCCAGCACGACCACCTACACTCCACAAACACCACGACACTAGCCTAAACCCTAAAACACTAATCCCTACACTACACAAACACCACTGTACTACCCTAAACCCTAAATCTTCCCCCAGCATGACCCCCTACTCTACACAAACACCACTGCACTACCCTAAACCCTAAAACATGATACTTACAGTACACAAACACGACTGCACTACCCTAAATCCTAAAACACTACCCCCAGCACGACCCCCTATGCTACACAAACACCACGGCACTATCCTAAACCACTACCCCCTACACTACACAAACACCACTGCACTACCCTAAACCCTAAAACACTACCCCCAGCACGACACCCTACACTACACAAACACCACTGTGCTACCCTAAACCCTTAAACACTACCCCCAGCACAACTCCCTACACTACCCAAACATCACTGCACTACCCTAAACCCTAAAACACTACCCCCAGCATGACCCCCTACCCTACACAAACACCACAGCACTACCATAAACCCTAAACCACTACCCCTACACTTCACAAACACCACTGCACTACCCTAAACCCTAAAACACTACCCCCAGCATGACCCCCTACACCACACAAATGCCACCTCACTACCCTAAACACTAAAACACTACCCCCAGCACAACCCGCTACACTACCCAAACACCACAGCACTACCCTAAATCCTATACACGACCCCCTACACTACACAAACACAACTGCACTACCCTAAACCCTAAATCTACCCCCAGCAAGACCCCCTACACTACACAAACACCACTTCAGTACCCTAAAACACTACCCCCAGCACTTCCCCCTACACTACCCAAACACGACTGCACTACCCTAAACCCTAAAACACTACCCCAGCACGACACCCTACACTACACAAACACCACTGCACTACCCTAAACGCTAACACATTAACCCCTAGCACGACCCCCTACACTACACAAAATCCACTGCACTACCCTAAACCCTAAAACACTTACCCCAGCACGACCCCTATGGTACCCAAACACCACTCCACTACCCTAAACCCTAAAACACTTACTCCAGCACGTCCCCCAACACCAGACAAACACCATTGCACTACCTTAAACCCAAAAACACTTCCACCAGCACAATCCCCCTACACTACCCAAACACCACTGCACTGCCCTAAACCCTAAAACCCTACCACCAGCACGACCCCCTACACTACCCAAAAACCACTGCACTATCCTAAACCCTAAATCTACCCCAGTACAACCCCTTACACTACACAAACACCACTGCACTACCCTAAACCCTAAAACACTACCTCCAGCATGACCCCCTACCCTACACAAACACCACAGCACTACCATAAACCCTAAACCACTACCCCTACACTTCACAAACACCACTGCACTACCCTAAACCCTAAAACACTACCCCCAGCATGACCCCCTACACCACACAAATGCCACCTCACTACCCTAAACACTAAAACACTACCCCCAGCACAACCCGCTACACTACCCAAACACCACAGCACTACCCTAAATCCTATACACGACCCCCTACACTACACAAACACAACTGCACTACCCTAAACCCTAAATCTACCCCCAGCAAGACCCCCTACACTACACAAACACCACTTCAGTACCCTAAAACACTACACCCAGCATGACCCCCTACACTACACAAACACCACTGCACTACCCTAAACCCTAAAAAAGGTCCCCCTACACTACACAAACACCACTGCACTACCCTAAACCCTAAAACACTACCCCAGCACGACCCCCTACTCTACAAAAACACCTCTGGACTGCCCTAACACACTACACCCAGCACAACCCCCTACACTACCCAAACACCACTGCACTGCCCTAAACACTAAAACACGTCAACCAGCATGATCCCCCCTACACCACCCAAACAACACTGCACTGCCCTAAACCCTAAAACCCTACCCACAGCATGACCCGCTACACTACACAAACACCACTGCACTACCCTAGACCCTAAAACACTACCCCCACCTTGACCACCCTACACTACTCAAACACCACTGCACTACCCTAAACCCTAAAACACTACCCCCAGCAAGACCACTACACTACACATACACAACTGCACTACCCTGAACCCTAAAACACTACCCCAGCACAAACACCTATACTACACAAACCCCACTGCACTACCCTAAACCCTAAAATACTACCCCCAGCACGAACCCATACACTACATAAACACCACTGCACTACCCTAAATCCAAAAACCCTACCCCCAGCACGACCCCCTCCACTACCCAAACACCACTGCACTACCCTAAACACTAAAAGAGGACACCATACACTAAACTAAAACCACTGCACTACCCTAAACCCTAAGCCACAAACACCAGCACAACCACCTACAGTCCACAAACACCACGGCACTACCCTAAACCCTAAAACACTACTCCCTACACTACACAAACACCACTGCACTACCATAAACCCTAAAACACTACCCCCAGCACGACCCCCTACACTACACAAACACCTCTACACTGCCTTAAACCCTAAAACACTACCCCCAGCATGAACCCCTACACTACACAAACACCACGGCACTACCCTAAACCCTAAACCACAAACCCCAGCACGACCACCTACACTCCACAAACACCACGACACTAGCCTAAACCCTAAAACACTAATCCCTACACTACAGAAACACCACTGTACTACCCTAAACCCTAAATCTTCCCCCAGCATGACCCCCTACTCTACACAAACACCACTGCACTACCCTAAACCCTAAAACATGATACTTACAGTACACAAACACGACTGCACTACCCTAAATCCTAAAACACTACCCCCAGCACGACCCCCAATGCTACACAAACACCACGGCACTATCCTCAACCACTACCCCCTACACTACACAAACACCACTGCACTACCCTAAACCCTAAAACACTACCCCCAGCACGACACCCTACACTACACAAACACCACTGTGCTACCCTAAACCCTTAAACACTACCCCCAGCACAACCACCTACACTACCCAAACATCACTGCACTATCAAAAACCATAAAACACTACCCCCAGCACTTCCCCCTACACTACCCAAACACGACTGCACTACCCTAAACCCTAAAACACTACCCCAGCACGACACCCTACACTACACAAACACCACTGCACTACCCTAAACGCTAACACATTACCCCTAGCACGACCCCCTACACTACACAAAACCCACTGCACTACCCTAAACCCTGAAACACTTACGCCAGCACGACCCCCTACAGCACGCAAACACCAATGCACTACGCTAAACCCTATAACACTGCCCCAGCACGACCCCTATGGTACCCAAACACCACTCCACTACCCTAAACCCTAAAACAGTTACTCCAGCACGTCCCCCAACACCACACAAACACCACTGCACTACCTTAAACCCAAAAACACTTCCACAAGCACAATCCCCCTACACTACCCAAACACCACTGCACTGCCCTAAACCCTAAAACCCTACCACCATCACGACCCCCTACACTACCCAAAAACCACTGCACTATCCTAAACCCTAAATCTACCCCAGTACAACCCATTACACTACACAAACACCACTGCACTACCCTCAACCCTAAAACACTACCTCCAGCATGACCCCCTACCCTACATAAACACCACAGCACTACCATAAACCCTAAACCACTACCCCTACACTTCACAAACACCACTGCACTACCCTAAACCCTAAAACACTACCCCCAGCATGACCCCCTACACCACACAAATGCCACCTCACTACCCTAAACACTAAAACACTACCCCCAGCACAACCCGCTACACTACCCAAACACCACAGCACTACCCTAAATCCTATACACGACCCCCTACACTACACAAACACAACTGCACTACCCTAAACCCTAAATCTACCCCCAGCAAGACCCGCTACACTACACAAACACCACTTCAGTACCCTAAAACACTACACCCAGCATGACCCCCTACACTACACAAACACCACTGCACTACCCTAAACCCTAAAAAAGGTCCCCCTACACTACACAAACACCACTGCACTACCCTAAACCCTAAAACACTACCCCAGCATGACCCCCTACTCTACAAAAACACCACGGCACTACCCTAAACCACTACCCCCTGCACTACACAAACACCACTGCACTACCCTAAACACTAAAAGAGGACCCCCTACACTACACAAACACCACTGCTCTACCCTAAACCATAAAAAACAACACCCCCAGTACGACCCCTACACTACACAAACACCACTGCACTACCCTAAACCCTAAAACATTTTCCCTAGCAACACCCCCTATACTTCCCAAACACCACTGCACTACCCTAAACCCTAAAACACTATCGCCAGCATGACCCCTAGACTACACAAACACCACTGCACTACCCTAAACCCTAAAACACTACCCCCAGAACTACGCCCAATACTCCCCAAACACAACTGCACTACCCTAAAATACTACCCCCAGAATGACCCTCTACACTAGACAAACACCACTGCACTACCCTACTGCACTACCCTAAATCAAAAAACACTACTCCCAGCACAACCCCCTACACTACCCAAACACCACTGCACTACCCTAAACCCTAAACACTACGCCAGCACGACCCCCTGCACTACCCAAACACTACTGCCCTATCCTAAACCCTAAATCTATCCTCAGCATCAACCCCTAAATTACACAAACACCACTGCAGTGCCCTAAACCCTAAAACACTTCCACCAGCACGATCCCCCTACACTACCCAAACACCACTGCTCTGCCTTAAACCCTAAAACCCTACTCCTGGCACGACCCCCTACACTACCCAAAAACCACTGCACTATCCTAAACCCTAAATCTACCCCAGTACGACCCCCTACACTACAAAAACACCACGGCACTAACCTAAACCATAAACAACTACCCCCTACACTACACAAAACACCACTGCACTACTCTAAACCCTTAAACACTACTCCCAGCACGACCCCCTACACTACACAAACACCACTGCACTACCCTAAACAGTAAAACACTACCCCCAGCACAACCCCTACACTACCCAAACACCACAGCACTACCCTAAATTCTAAAACACGACCCCTACACTACACATTCACCACTGCACTACCCTAAACCCGAATTCTACCCCAAGCATGACTCTCTACACTACCCGAAACACCACTGCACTGCACTAAACCATAAAACACTACCCCAAGCATGACCCCCCCCTACACTACACAAACACCACTGTACTACCCTAAACCCTAAAACACTACCCCCAGAACTACCCCTTCACTACCCAAACACAACTGCACTACCCTAAACCCAAAGACACTACCCCCGGCATGACCCCCTATACTACCCAAACACCACTGCACTACCCTAAACCCTAAAATACGATACTTACACTACACAAACACGACTGCACTACCCTAAATCCTAAAACACTACCCCCAGCACGACCCTCTATGCTACACAAACACCACAGCACTACCCTAAACCACTACCCCCTACACTACACAAACACCACTGCACTACCCTAAACCCTAAAACACTACCCCCAGCACGACACCCTACACTACACAAACACCACTGTACTACCCTAAACCCTTAAACACTACCCCCAGCACAACCCCCTACACTACCCAAACACGACTGCACTACCCTAAACCCTAAAACACTACCCCAGCACGACACACTACACAAACACCACTGCACTACCCTAAACGCTAACACATTACCCCTAGCACGACCCCCTACACTACACAAACACCAATGCACTACCATACACCCTAAAACACTACCCCCAGCACGACCCCCTACACTACACAAAACCCACTGCACTACCCTAAACCCTATAACACTTACCCCAGCACGACCCCCTACAGCACGCAAACACCAATGCACTACGCTAAACCCTATAACACTGCCCCCAGCACGAACCCTATGGTACCCAAACACCACTCCACTACCCTAAACCCTAAAACACTTCCACCAGCACAATCCCCCTACACTACCCAAACACCACTGAACTGCCCTAAACCCTAAAACCCTACCACCAGCACGACCCCCTACACTACCCTAAAACCACTGCACTATCCTAAACCCTAAATCTACCCCAGTACAACCCCCTACACTACACAAACACCACTGCACTACCCTAAACCCTAAAACACTACCTCCAGCATGACCCCCTACACTACAAAAACACCACGGCACTACCATAAACCCTAAACCACTACCCCTACACTTCACAAACACCACTGCACTACCCCAAACCCTAAAACACTACCCCCAGCATGACCCCCTACACCACACAAACGCCACCTCACTACCCTAAACACTAAAACACTACCCCCAGCACAACCTCCTACACTACCCAAACACCACAGCACTACCCTAAACCCTATACACGACCCCCTACACTACACAAACACAAGTGCACTACCCTAAACCCTAAATCTACCCCCAGCACGACCCCCTACACTACACAAACACCACTTCACTACCCTAAAACATTACACCCAGCATGACCCCCTACACAACACAAACACCACTGCTCTGCCTTAAACCCTAAAACCCTACCCCTGGCACGACCCCCTACACTACCCAAAAACCACTGCACTATCCTAAACCCTAAATCTACCCCAGTACGACCCCCTACACTACACAAACACCATGGCACTAACCTAAACCATAAACAACTACCCCCTACACTACACAAAACACCACTGCACTACTCTAAACCCTTAAACACTACCCCCAGCACGACCCCCTACACTACACAAACACCACTGCACTACCCTAAACAGTAAAACACTACCCCCAGCACAACCCCTACACTACCCAAACACCACAGCACTACCCTAAATTCTAAAACACGACCCCTACACTACACATTCACCACTGCACTACCCTAAACCCGAATTCTACCCCAAGCATGACTCTCTACACTACCCAAACACCACTGCACTGCACTAAACCATAAAACACTACCCCAAGCATGACCCCCCTACACTACACAAACACCACTGAACTACCATAAACCCTAAAACACTACCCCCAGAACTACCCCCTTCACTACCCAAACACAACTGCACTACCCTTAACCCAAAAACACTACCCCCGGCATGACCCCCTATACTACCCAAACACCACTGCACTACCCTAAACCCTAAAACACGATACTTACACTACACAAACACGACTGCACTACCCTAAATCCTAAAACACTACCCCCAGCACGACCCCCTATGCTACACAAACACCACGGCACTACCCTAAACCACTACCCCCTACACTACACAAACACCACTGCACTACCCTAAACCCTAAAACACTACCCCCAGCACGACACCCTACACTACACAAACACCACTGTACAACCCTAAACCCTTAAACACTACCCCCAGCACAACCCCCTACACTACCCAAACACGACTGCACTACCCTAAACGCTAAAACACTACCCCAGCACGACACACTACACAAACACCACTGCACTACCCTAAACGCTAACACATTACCCCTAGCACGACCCCCTACACTACACAAACACCAATGCACTACCATACACCCTAAAACACTACCCCCAGCACGACCCCCTACACTACACAAAACCCACTGCACTACCCTAAACCCTAAAACACTTACCCCAGCACGACCCCCTACAGCACGCAAGCACCAATGCACTACGCTAAACCCTATAACACTGCCCCCAGCACGAACCCTATGGTACCCAAACACCACTCCACTACCCTAAACCCTAAAACACTTCCACCAGCACAATCCCCCTACACTATCCAAACACCACTGAACTGCCCTAAACCCTAAAACCCTACCACCAGCACGACCCCCTACACTACCCTAATACCACTGCACTATCCTAAACCCTAAATCTACCCCAGTACAACCCCCTACACTACACAAACACCACTGCACTACCCTAAACCCTAAAACACTACCTCCAGCATGACCACCTACACTACAAAAACACCACGGCACTACCATAAACCCTAAACCACTACCCCTACACTTCACAAACACCACTGCACTACCCCAAACCCTAAAACACTACCCCCAGCATGACCCCCTACACCACACAAACGCCACCTCACTACCCTAAACACTAAAACACTACCCCCAGCACAACCCCCTACACTACCCAAACACCACAGCGCTACCCTAAACCCTATACACGACCCCCTACACTACACAAACACAACTGCACTACCCTAAACCCTAAATCAACCCCCAGCACGACCCCCTACACTACACAAACACCACTTCACTACCCTAAAACATTACACCCAGCATGACCCCCTACACTACACAAACACCACTGCACTACCCTAAACCCTAAAACACTACCCCAGCACGACCCCCTACTCTACAAAAACACCTCTGGACTGCCCTAACACACTACATCCAGCACAACCCCCTACACTACCCAAACACCACTGCACTGCCCTAAACACTAAAACACGTCAACCAGCACGATCCCCCTACACCACCCAAATAACACTGCACTGCCCTAAACCCTAAAACCCTACCCACAGCATGACCCCCTACACTACACAAACACCACTGCACTATCCTAAACCAAAAATCTATCCCCAGTACGATCCACTACACTACACAAACACCACAGCACTATGCTAAGCCCTAAAACACTACCCCAGCACGTCCCCCTACAATACACAAACACCCCTGCACTACCCTAAACCCTAAAACACTACAACCAACATGACACCCTACACTACACAAACACCACTGCACTACCCTAAACCCTAAATCTACCCCCTACATGACCCCCTACACTACCCAAACACCACTGCACCACCCTTATCACTAAAACACTACCCCAGCACAACCCCCTACAATACCCAAACACCACTGCTCTGCCCTAAAACCTAAAGCACTACCCCAGCACGACCCCCTATACTACCCAAACACCACCGCATTACCCTAAACCCTAAATCTACCCCCAGCATGACCCCCTACACTACACAAACACCACTGCACTACCCTAAACCCTAAAACACTACCCCCAGCTTGACCCCCTACACTACACAATCATCACTGCACTACCCTAAACCCTAAAACACTATCCCAGCACGAACACCTATACTACACAAACACCACTGCACTACCCTACACCCTAAAACACTACCCCCAGCACGACCCCCTACACTACACAAAACCCACTGCACTAAACTATACCCTAAAACACTACCCCTAGCATGACCCCTAAACTACCAAAATACCACTGCACTACCCTAAACCCTAAAACATTTACCCCAGCACAACCCCCTACACCATACAAACACCACTACACTACCCTAAAACACTACCCCCAGCACGACCCCCTACACTACCCAAACACTACTGCAGTGCCCTAAACCCTAAAACACTTCCACCAGCACGATCCCCCTACAATATCTAAACACCACTGCACTGCCCTAAACCCTAAAACATTACCCCAACATAATCCCCCTACACTACACAAACACCACTAGACTGCCCTAAACCCTAAAACACTACCTGCAGCACGACCCCCTACACTACCCAAACACCACTGCATTACCCTAAACCCTAAATCTACCCCCAGCATGACCCCCTACACTACACAAACACCACTGCACTACCCTAAACCCTAAAACACTACCCCCAGCTTGAACCCCTACACTACACAATCATCACTGCTCTACCCTAAACCCTAAAACACTTCAACCAGCACAATCCCCCTACACTACCCAAACACCATTGCACTGCCCTAAACCATAAATCTATTCCCAGTACGATCCCCTACACTACATAAACACCACTGCACTACGCTAAACCCTAAACCACTAACCCAGCACGTCCCCCTACACTACACAACACCACTGCAATACCCTAAACCCTAAAACACTACACCCAGCATGACAACCTACACTACACAAACACTACTGCACTACCCTAAACCCTAAAACACTACCACCAGTCCGACCCCCTACACTACACAAATACCACTGCAATTCCCTAAACCCTAAATCTACACCCAGCATGACCCTCTACACTACCTAAACACCACTGCACCACCATAAATGCTAAAACACTACCCCCAGCACAACCCCCTACAATACCCAAACACCACTGCACTGCCCTAAAATCTAAAACAATACCCCAGCATGACACCCTACACTACACAAACACCACTGCTCTGCCCTAAACCCTAAAACACTACCTGCAGCACGACCCCCTGCACTACCCAAACACCACTGCATTACCCTAAACCCTAAATCTACCCCCAGCATGACCCCCTACACTACACAAACACCACTGCACTACCCTAGACCCTAAAACACTACCCCCACCTTGACCCCCTACACTACTCAAACACCACTGCACCACCCTAAACCCTAAAACACTACCCCCAGCAAGACCACTACACTACACATACACAACTGCACTACCCTGAACCCTAAAACACTACCCCAGCACGAACACCTATACTACACAAACCCCATTGCACTACCCTAAACCCTAAAATACAACCCCCAGCACGAACCCATACACTACACAAACACCACTGCACTACCCTAAACCCAAAAACCCTACCCCCAGCACGACCCCCTCCACTACCCAAACACCACTGCACTACCCTAAACACTAAAAGAGGACCCCATACACTACACAAAAACCACTGCACTACCCTAAACCCTAAGCCACAAACACCAGCACGACCACCTACACTCCACAAACACCACGGCACTACCCTAAACCCTAAAACACTACTCCCTACACTACACAAACACCACTGCACTACCCTAAACCCTAAAACACTACCCCCAGCACGACCCCCTACACTACACAAACACCTCTACAGTGACTTAAACCCTAAAACACTACCCCCAGCATGAACCCCTACACTACACAAACACCACAGCACTACCCTAAACCCTAAAACACTACTCCCTACACTACACAAACACCACTGCACTGCCCTAAACCACAAACCCCAGCACGACCACCTACACTCCACAAACACCATGACACTAGCCTAAACCCTAAAACACTAATCCCTACACTACACAAACACCACTGTACTACCCTAAATCTTCCCCCAGCATGACCCCCTACTGTACACAAACACCACTGCACTACCCTAAACCCGAAAACATGATACTTACACTACACAAACATGACTGCACTACCCTAAATCCTAAAACACTACCCCCAGCACGACCCCGTATGCTACACAAACACCACGGCACTATCCTAAACCACTACCCCCTACACTACACAAACACCACTGCACTACCCTAAACCCTAAAACACTACCCCCAGCACGACACCCTACACTACACAAACACCACTGTGCTACCCTAAACCCTTAAACACTACCCCCAGCACAACCCCCTACATTACCCAAACATCACTGCACTACCCTAAGCCCTAAAACCCTACCCCAGCATGACACCCTACACTACACAAACACCACTGCACTACCCTAAACGCTAACACATTACCCCTAGCACGACCCCCTACACTAATGAAAACCCACTGCACTACCCTAAACCCTAAAACACTTACCCCAGCATGACCCCCTCAAGCACACAAACACCAATGCACTACGCTAAACCCTATAACACTGCCCCCAGCACGACCCCTATGGTACCCAAACACCACTCCACTACCCTAAACCCTAAAACACTTACTCCAGCACGTCCCCCAACACCAGACAAACACCATTGCACTACCTTAAACCCAAAAACACTTCCACCAGCACAATCCCCCTACACTACCCAAACACCACTGCACTGCCCTAAACCCTAAAACCCTACCACCAGCACGACCCCCTACACTACCCAAAAACCACTGCACTATCGTAAACCCTAAATCTACCCCAGTACAACCCCTTACACTACACAAACACCACTGCACTACCCTAAACCCTATAACACTACCCCCAGCATGACCCCCTACACCACACAAATGCCACCTCACTACCCTAAACACTAAAACACTACCATCAGCACAACCCGCTACACTACCCAAACACCACAGCACTACCCTAAATCCTATACACGACCCCCTACACTACACAAACACAACTGCACTACCCTAAACCCTAAATCTACCCCCAGCACGACCCCCTACACTACACAAACACCACTTCAGTACGCTAAAACACTACAGCCAGAATCACCCCCTACACTACACAAACACCACTGCACTACCCTAAACCCTAAAAAAGGTCCCCCTACACTACACAAACACCACTGCACTACCCTAAACCCTAAAACACTACCCCAGCACGACCCCCTACTCTACAAAAACACCTCTGGACTGCCCTAACACACTACACCCAGCACAACCCCCTACACTACCCAAACACCACTGCACTGCCCTAAACACTAAAACACGTCAACCAGCATGATCCCCCTACACCACCCAAACAACACTGCACTGCCCTAAACCCTAAAACCCTATCCACAGCATGACCCGCTACACTACACAAACACCACAGCACTATGCTATGCCCTAAAACACTACCCCAGCAAGTCCCCCTACAATACACAAACACCACTGCACTACCCTAAACCCTAAACCACAAACCCCAGCACGACCACCTACACTCCACAAACACCACGACACTACCCTAAACCCTAAAACACTAATCCCTACACTACACAAACACCACTGCACTACCCTAAACCCTAAAACACTACCCCCAGCACGACCCCCTACGCTACACAAACACCTCTACACTGCCTTAAACCCTAAAACACTACCCCCAGCACGAACCCCTACACTACACAAACACCACTGTACTACCCTAAACCCTAAATCTTCCCCCAGCATGACCCCTACTCTACACAAACACCACTGCACTACCCAAAACCCTAAAACACTACCCCCAGCATGACCCCCTACACTACATAAACTCCACTGCACTACCCTAAACACTAAAACACTACCCCAGCACAACCCCCTACATTACCCAAACACCACAGCACTACCCTAAACCCTAAAACACGACCCTGAGCACGCTCCCATACACTACACACACAACTCTGCACTGCCCTAAAACACTAACCCCAACAGAACCCCCTACACTACCCAGACAGCACTGCACTGCCATAAACCCTAAAACACTTCCACCAGCACAATCCCCTACACTACCCAAACACCACTGCACTGCCCTAAAATCCCAACCCCAGCACGACCCACTACACTACCCAAACACCACTGCTCTATCCTAAACCCTAAATCTATCCCCAGTACGACCCCCTACACTACACAAACACCGCTGCACTACCCTAAACCCTGAAACACTATACCCAACATGACCCCCTACACTACACAAACACCACTGCACTACCCTAAACCCTGAAACACTACACCCAGCATGGCCCCTAACACTACACAAACACCACTGCACTACCCTAAAACCCAAATCTACTCCCAGCATGACCCCCTACACTACACAAACACCAATGCACTACCCTAAACCCTTAAACACTACCCCCAGCACAACCCCCTACACTACACAAACACAACTGCACTACCCTAAACCCTAAAACGTTACCCCTAGCACGACCCCCTACACTACCCAAACATCACTGCACTACCCTAAACCCTACATCTACCTCCAGCACAACTCCCTACACTACACAAACACCACTGCTCTACCCTACACCATAAAAAACAATACCCCCAAAACGACCCCTACACTACACAAACACCACTGCACTACCCTAAACCCTAAAACATTTTTCCTAGCAATACCCTCTACACTATACAAACACCACTGCACTACCCTAAACTCTAAAACACTTACCCCAGCAGGACCCCCTACACCACACAAACACTACTGCACTTCCCTAAACCCTAAAACACTACCCCCATTATGACCCTCTATACTACCCAAACACCAATGCACTACCCTAAACCCTAAAACACTACCCCCAGCATGACCCCCTACACTTCCCAAACACCACTGCTCTACCCTAAACCCTAAAACACTATCACCAGCATGACCCCTACACTACACAAACACCACTGCACTACCCTAAACCCTAAAACACTACCCCCAGAACTACGCCCAATACTGCACAAACACAACTGCACTACCCTAAACCCTTAAACACTACCTCCAGCAGTACACCCGACACTACCCAAACACCACTGCACAACCCTAAACCCTAAAACACTACACCCAGCATGACCCCTACACTATACAAACACCACTGCACTACCCTGAACCATAAAACATTACCCCTAGCACAACCCCCTACACTACCCTAACACCACTGCACTACCCTAAACCCTACATCTACCCCCAGCACAACTCCCTACACTACACAGACACCACTGCTCTACCCTAAACCAAAAAAAACAATACCCCCAGTACGACCCCTACACTACACAAACACCACTGCACTACCCTAAACCCTAAAACACTATCGCCAGCATGACCCCTAGACTACACAAACACCACTGCACTACCCTAAACCCTAAAACACTACCCCCAGAACTACGCCCAATACTCCCCAAACACAACTGCACTACCCTAAAACACTACCCCCAGAATGACCCTCTACACTAAACAAACACCACTGCACTACTCTACTGCACTACCCTAAATCAAAAAACACTACTCCCAGCACAACCCCCTACACTACCCAAACACCACTGCACTACCCTAAACCCTAAACACTACCCCAGCACGACCCCCTGCACTACCCAAACACCACTGCTGTACCCTAAACCCTACATCTACCCACAGCACGACCCCTTACACTACCCAAACACTACTGCCCTAGCCTAAAGCCTAAATCTATCCCCAGCATCAACCCCAAAATTACACAAACAACACTGCAGTGCCCTAAACCCTAAAACACTTCCACCAGCACGATCTCCCCACACTACCCAAACACCACTGCTCTGCCTTAAACCCTAAAACCCTACCCCCGGCACGACCCCTTACACTACCCAAAAACCACTGCACTATCCTAAACCCTAAATCTACCCCAGTACGACCCCCTACACTACACAAACACCACAGCACTAACCTAAACCATAAACAACTACCCCCTACACTACACAAAACACCACTGCACTACTATAAACCCTTTAAACACTACCCCCAGCACGACCCCCTACACTACACAAACACCACTGCACTACCCTAAACAGTAAAACACTACCCCCAGCACAACCCCTACACTACCCAAACACCACAGCACTACCCTAAATTCTAAAACACGACCCCTACACTACACATTCACCACTGCACTACCCTAAACCCGAATTCTACCCCAAGCATGACTCTCTACACTACCCAAACACCACTGCACTACACTAAACCATAAAACACTACCCCAAGCATGACCCCCCTACACTACACAAACACCACTGTACTACCCTAAACCCTAAAACACTACCCCCAGAACTACCCCCTTCACTACCCAAACACAACTGCACTACCCTAAACCCAAAAACACTACCCCCGGCATGACCCCCTATACTACCCAAACACCACTGCACTACCCTAAACCCGAAAACACGATACTTACACTACACAAACACGACTGCACTACCCTAAACCCTAAAACACTACCCCCAGCACGACACCCTACACTACACAAACACCACTGTACTACCCTAAACCCTTAAACACTACCCCCAGCACAACCCCTACAGTACCCAAACACGACTGCACTACCCTAAACCCTAAAACACTACCCCAGCACGACACCCTACACTACACAAACACCACTGCACTACCCTAAACGCTAACACATTACCCCTAGCACGACCCCCTACACTACACAAAACCCACTGCACTACCCTAAACCCTAAAACACTTACCCCAGCACGCTCCCCTACAGCACACAAACACCAATGCACTACGCTAAACCCTATAACACTGCCCCCAGCACGACCCCTATGGTACCCAAACACCACTCCACTACCCTAAACCCTAAAACACTTACTCCAGCACGTCCCCCAACATCAGACAAACACCACTGCACTACCCTAAACCCAAAAACACTTCCACCAGCACAATCCCCCTACACTACCCAAACACCACTGAACTGCCCTAAACCCTAAAACCCTACCACCAGCACGACCCCCTACACTACCCTAAAACCACTGCACTATCCTAAACCCTAAATCTACCCCAGTACAACCCCCTACACTACACAAACACCACTGCACTACCCTAAACCCTAAAACACTACCTCCAGCATGACCCCCTACACTACAAAAACACCACGGCACTACCATAAACCCTAAACGACTACCCCTACACTTCACAAACACCACTGCACTACCCCAAACCCTAAAACACTACCCCCAGCATGACCCCCTACACCACACAAACGCCACCTCACTACCCTAAACACTAAAACACTACCCCCAGCACAACCCCCTACACTACCCAAACACCACAGCACTACCCTAAACCCTATACACGACCCCCTACACAACACAAACACAACTGCACTACCCTAAACCCTAAATCTACCCCCAGCACGACCCCCTACACTACACAAACACCACTTCACTACCCTAAAACATTACACCCAGCATGACCCCCTACACTACACAAACACCACTGCACTACCCTAAACCCTAAAAAAGGTCCCCCTACACTACACAAACACCACTGCACTACCCTAAACCCTAAAACACTACCCCAGCACGACCCCCTACTCTACAAAAACACCTCTGGACTGCCCTAACACACTACATCCAGCACAACCCCCTACACTACCCAAACACCACTGCACTGCCCTAAACACTAAAACCCTACCCACAGCATGACCCCCTACACTACACAAACACCACTGCACTATCCTAAACCCTAAATCTATCCCCAGTACGATCCACTACACTACACAAACACCACAGCACTATGCTAAGCCCTAAAACACTACCCCAGCACGTCCCCTACAATACACAAACATCCCTGCACTACCCTAAACCCTAAAACACTACAACCAACATGACACACTACACAAACACCACTGCACTACCCTAAACCCTAAATCTACCCCCTGCATGACCCCCTACACTACCCAAACACCACTGCACCACCCTTATCACTAAAACACTACCCCAGCACAACCCCCTACAATACCCAAACACCACTGCTCTGCCCTAAAACCTAAAGCACTACCCCCAGCATGACCCCCTACACTACCCAAACACCACTGCATTACCCTAAACCCTAAATCTACCCCCAGCATGACCCCTACACTACACAAACACCACTGCACTACCCTAAACCCTAAAACACTACCCCCAGCTTGACCCCCTACACTACACAATCATCACTGCACTACCCTAAACCCTAAAACACTATCCCAGCACGAACACCTATACTACACAAACACCACTGCACTACCCTACACCCTAAAACACTACCCCCAGCACGACCCCCTACACTACACAAAACCCACTGCACTAAACTATACCCTAAAACACTACCCCTAGCATGACCTCCTACACTACACAAACACCACTGCACTACCCTAAACCCTAAAACACTACCCCCAGCTTGACCCCCTACACTACTCAAACATAACTGCACTACCGTAAACCCTAAAACACTACCCCCAGCAAGACCTCCTATACTACCCTAAACCCTAAAAAACTACCCCAGCACGAACCCATGCACTACACAAACACCACGGCCATACCCTAAACTCAAAAACCCTACCCCCAGCACGACCCCCTATACTACCCAAACACCACTGCACTACCCTAAACACTAAAAGAGGACCCCCTACACTACACAAACACCACTGCACTACCCTAAACCACAAACCCCTGCACGACCCCCTACACTACACAATCACCACGGCACTACCCTAAACCCTAAAACACTACCCGCAGCATGACCCCCTACACTACACAAATACCACTGCACTACCTTACACCCTAAAACACTACCCCCAGCACAACCCCCTACACTACACAAAACCCACTGCACTACCCTAAACCCTAAAACACTACCCCTAGCACGACCCCTAAACTACACAAAAACACCTCTGCACTACCCTAAACCCTAAAACACTTACCCCAGCAGGACCCCCTATACCACACAAACACTACTACCCGAAACCCTAAATTACTTACCCCCAGCTCGACCCCCTATAGTACCCAAACACCACTCCACTACCCTAAACCTTAAAACACTTACCCCAGCATGACCCGCTACACCAGACAAACACCACTGCACTACCCTAAACCCTAAAACACTACCCCCAGCACGACCCATACAGTACACAAACACCACTGCTCTACCCTAAACCCTAAAACACTACCCCCAGCACAACCCCCTACACTACCCTAACACCGCTGCACTACCCTAAACCCTAAAACAATACCCCAGATCTACCCCCAATACCACACAAATACCACTGCACTACCCTAAACCCTAAAACACTACCCCCAGCAGTACCCCCTACACTACCCAACACCACTGAACTACCCTAAATCCTAAAACACTACCCCCAGCATGACCCCTACACTACACAAACACCATGGCACTACACTAAACCATAAAACACTACCCCCAGCAGTACCCCTTACACTACCCAAACACAACTGCACTACCCTAAACCCTAAAACACTATCCCAGCATGAACCCCTACACTACACAAACACCACTGCACTACCCTACTGCACTACACTAAACCCTAAAACACTACCCCAAGAATGACCCCCACACTACCCAAACACCGCTGCACTACCCTAAAGCCTAAAACACTACACCCAGCACGACCTCCTGCACTACCCTAAACCGTAAAACATGACCCCTACACTACACAAACAACACTGCACTACCCTAAACGCTAAAACACTACCCCCTGCACAACCCCATACATTACCCAAACATCACAGCACTACCCTAAACCCTAAAACACAGCCCCCTACGCTACACAAACACCACTGCACTACCCTAAACCCTAAAACACTATTCCCAGCTATGCCCCCAACACCACACAAACACCTCTGAACTGCCCTTAAACACTACCCCCAGCACGACCCCCTACACTACCCAGACACCACTGCAGTACCCTAAACCCTAAATCTACCCCAGCACGACCCACTACACTACACAAACACCACTTCACTACCCTAAAACACTACCTCCAGCACAACCTCCTACACTACTCACATACCACTGCTGTGCCCTAAACGCTAAAACACTACCACCAGCATGACCCCCTACACTACCCAAAAACCACTGAACTATCCTAAAGCCTAAATCTACGCCAGTACGACCCCCTACACTACACAAACCCCACCAAACAGCTGACCACTTTCCTCGAGGCAAACAACTCGCTCGACCCATCCCAGTCCGGATTCCGAGCCAACCACAGCACCGAGACCGCCCTCATCGCAGCCACGACGACATCAGGACCCTGATGGACAACGGGGAAACTACCGCTCTCATCCTCCTAGACCTCTCGGCAGCCTTCGATACCGTATGCCATCGCACCCTAACAACCCGCCTCTTCAACACTGTGATCCAAGGAAAGGCCCTGGACTGGATCTCCTCTTTCCTCTCCGACAGAACCCATAGAGTCCGCCTCCCTCCCTTCCGCTCAGCGGCCACCGAGATCATCTGCGGCGTACCCCAAGGCTCCTCGCTCTGTCCAACCCTCTTCAATATCTACATGAGCCCCCTCGCCGCCATCGCACGCAAACACAACATCAACATCATCTCCTACACCGACGACACCCAACTGATACTCTCCCTCACCAAAGACCCAGTCACCGCCAAAACCAACCTCCAGAAAGGAATGAAGGACGTCGCAGAATGGATGAAACTCAGCCGCCTGAAACTGAATTCAGACAAGACGGAGGTCCTCATCCTCGGACAATCCCCATCCGCCTGGGACGACTCCTGGTGGCCCACAGTGCAGGGCTCCGTGCCAATACCATCGGACCACGCACGCAACCTGGGATTCATCCTGGACTTCTTGCTCACGATGACCAAGCAAGTCAACGCCGTCTCGCCCTCTTGCCTCAACACCCTGCGCATGCTCCAAAAAATCTTCAGATGGATCCCCACCGAAACCAGGAAGACCGTCACCCAGGCCCTCGTCACCAGCCGACTGGACTACGGAAATGCCCTTTACGCAGGAACCACTTCCAAACTTCAAAAACGACTCCAACGCATACAGAACGCCTCCGCACGACTCATCCTCGACATCCCTCGCCACAGCCACATATCCGCCCACCTGAGAAACCTGCACTGGCTCCCCGTTAGCAAGAGGATCACATTCAGGCTCCTCACCCACACACACAAAGCACTCCACGACATGGGCCCTGAATACCTCAACAGCCGCCTCTCGTTCCACACGCCAGCTCCGCTTCGCCATCCTCGCTCTCGCCACCGTCCCTCGGATCCGCAGAACCACCACCGGAGGAAGATCGTTCTCCTACCTGGCAGCCAAAACTTGGAACTCCCTCCCCGCACACCTACGACTGACCCAGGACCATCTCACCTTCAGGAAGCACCTCAAGGCCTGGCTATTCGAGCAGTAGTGGCTCCCCCCCTCCCTTCAGCGCCTTGAGACCCTCACGGGTGAGTAGTGCGCTCTATAAATCCATGATTGATTGATTGATTGACTGCACTACCCTAAACCCTAAAAAACTACCCCCAGCACGACCCAAACACAACACAAACACCACGGCACTACCCTAAACACTAAACCACTACCCCCTACACTACACAAACACAACTGCAATACCCTAAACCCTAAAACACAACCCCCAGCACGACCGCCTACACTACACAAACGCCACTGCTCTACCCTAAACACTAAAACACAACCCGCAGCACAATCCCCTACATTACCCAAACACCACAGCACTAGCCTAACCCCTAAAACACGATCCCCCACACTACACAAACACCACTGCATTACCCTAAACCCTAAATCTACCCCCAGCACGACCCCCTATACTACACAAACACCACTTTACTACCCTAAAACACTACTCCCAGCACAACCCCCTACACTACCCAAACACGACTGCACTACCCTAAACCCTAAAACACTACCCACAGCACGAACACCTACACTACACAAACACTACTGCACTGCCCTAAATCACTACCCCAGCACAATCCCTTATATGACCGAAACACCACTGCTCTGCCAAAAACCCTAAAACATTTCTACCACCACGATCCCCCTACACTACCCAAACACCACTGCACTGCCCTAAAACACTACTCCAGCACGATCACCTACACCACACAAACACCACTACACTACCCGAAACCCTAAAACACTACCCCCAGCTCGACCCCCTACACCACACAAACACCACTACACTACCCGAAACCCTAAAACACTACCCCCAGCTCGACCCCCTATAGTACCCAAACACCACTCCACTAACCTAAACCCTAAAACACTACCCCCAGCACGACCCACTACACTACACAAACACCACTGCACTACCCTAAACCCTAAATCTACCCCCAGCACTGTAGTGTAGTTCCTATAGCCCTGATAGGGTCTGCGCATTGGAATAACATACACTATAGATTTGACATAGGACTAAGGTCACTATGTCTCTATCGAGTATTTTAAACTTAATTTCTTGTATGTGCCAGCTAACTCAGAGGTCACTAGAAACTTCTCGAATATACATAAGGGATTAGTTTCTGACAATCGCATAAACATGACAACGTTGTTTCCTTTTAGAATCCGAACAGTCTAAGAATCGTTGAAACAATAGATAAAAGTTTCACTCAGTCAATCGTGCATGCTTTGTTTCTACAGAGTTGCACAGAAATAGAGAGATGGGTGTTTCAATAAAAGGGTTTATTGAACAGTCTTATTTCTCATACAAGAGATATGAATTGCTACAATCGTAAGACAGACTGCAAAGTACAATATGTACGAGGTTAGCAGTAAGATAAAATAATACTTCAATAGCATGGTTTGTAGCTATGACATATATTAATCAAAATACATACATAAATAACATAAGCTAAAATGTGATACTTATCTGATGTTTCTAAATTGTTCAGTGTACCTAACCTAAGTGCAGTACGAGGTTTGAAGTAGGTGCCATTTCTAAAGTATAGCTAGCTGTATTTTAGTTTAGCCAAGAGTTGCCAAAAGTTTCTCTAAGTTCTAGTCAGCTCCATACCTTAGAATGAGAGAGGTTAGAATCTCTTTTCTGGACTCAATAGTCTAACTCCCCGCAAGGGAAGTCAGAGAGCACTGGAGCTGGATTCTCTGCAAGGAGGATGGCAGCGTCAGGTCAGTGAATCAGTCTGGAACTCGATCTCCTTCCGAACTTGCCGGCGAACCGCGTAGTCTGGGTTGGGTCGAATCCTCCGGGAACCGCAATTTGCCAAAGCAAGTGCTGGTATATTTATACCTTAAAGGTGTCTAGGAATGCCAGTATTGACGTAAAAGTCGGGCAGAGGAACGTCATGAATGAACCCCTAAGGAATAGATGTTCATGCATACTTAATGAGTTCTTGGAGAAATCAATATTCAAGCTGAGGGAAGGGGGGCGTGGCCTGGTAACATGGCGAGTTAGACGTGTCTCAGTGGTGCTCCTGCCCTGAATAGCGGTTATCCTACAGAATCCTGGCGTTATGGTGACCCTCATAAAGCATGATAACAGCGACACCTCCCATGTCTCGGCGGTACCTGGTGACAGCAGCCTGCAGTAGGGGACCGGCGATACGGACCGCGGCGCACCCTGTGGAATTCTGGACCCCGTAATGGCGGCCGTCATTGGACTCTGATCGGAAAGCAGTGGTGAGGGCCCACGACCCCGGGGAGTCCTGACGCGAGGAAGAATCAGGGCTCCGATCCCAGCAGGAGTGGGGACAACCCGTGGGAAGAAGGCAACCGAGGTCTGGGGCCGGCGGACGGGTCTCCACGGACTGGGGGAAGAGGCTAAGAGCGGCCGCTGCGCTAGGGCCTACCTCCGTGTCGTGGGCCGCAACGGCTGGGACAGACTGCTGAGCCCTGAGTTGGAAACCTCCGGGTGGCGCATCGGGGGATAGCGGAGGAGCCCCCGGGGCCTTGGTGAGTCTGGCTGCGCGACTGCGCCTACAGTACGGCCCCCGGTGAGGGAGAAAATAATCACAAGAGGGAGGAGGTGTCTGGCGGGACCTCGCAGGCCGGCGAGGAGATCTACGCGAGGCAGCAGCGATGCGGCCTGCCTGGTAATTGGCCTGAAGACCACGCAGGGACTGCCCGTGAGCCCGGTCGCGGGCCTTGAAAGTCGGAGGGCTGCATCTAGAGCCCGGTTGCGGAGGAGCACTGCCCCCACGTGCCCAGTGAAAGACTTGCCCCCCAGAAGCCTGGCATTAACGAAACGTGAGGCCAGAGATAGGCCCAGATAGAGGCGGAAGAGGCGATGTGAGGCCTACCTCCACTCCAGCGGGGGAATCGGAAGCAAGATTTGGCGAAGACGTGAGGGCTAGGCAGTGGTGCACAGTGCCGGAGGCCTGGGGTTGTACCCCAGGAGGTGAGGTGAGGGGTCTCCCTTCGAGTCGCGTGTACAGGGTTCGGACTCACGAGGGTACTCCACTAGACCAGTCCGGCGAGGCTGGAGAACAGAGGCGGAAGGCCTGGTAATTGCTCCGAGCGGCGGACGGGTGGCCTGCTTGGTGTAGACGACACTGAACCCCCAGTGGGGAGGTGGACTGTTGGAGGGAACCCCTTCCCTGGTTCGTTTGGACGGAGGGGCCACTGCAACATCCCTTAAGACGGCCTCCCGGGTAATGGGGAAGGACCATCCCCTGAGAGGCGCACAGACGAATAAAATTGTGCAATACACGGTCCCGGGGCCGACTTCGACGGATCGCCTTTGTGCGGACATGGAGCAGGGGGCCCACCAGGATTCGGCCGCACGAGATAAAGCAGATATATTGGCAGCGATTCGAGACTCCAGGGTGACATTAGACACAAAAATGGATGGGATGGCCATTGACATTAATCACCTAAGCTTGGATCTCAGGAAGGTGGCAGACAGAGTAACCACTACGGAGGGGGACCTGAGTACTCTGCAGTCGGAGGTCAGACAGCTGCAGGAGAGGGTGACAGCACTCCAGGACCATACGGCCTGACTGGAGGACAGGGCGGAAGACGCGGAAGGTCGCTCTAGACGAAACAATCTCCGCTTTTTGGGATTTCCTGAAAAGGCGGAGGGGCCGGCAGCAGACCTATTTTTGGAGGACTGGATTGGCAGAGCGTTCCCCCATCTGAGGCTATCCAAAATGTTTGCGGTGGAAAGGGCACATAGATCGCTGGGGCCACCACCGAAACCAGGATCCCCGCCAAGAGACTTGATTGCCATGATGTTCAACTTTAGGGACCGGGACATGATTTCACAGCATATTCGTGCCAAAGGCCCGCCTCGATTTGAAGGTCAAGACATTCACATATACCCCGGCTATACTAAAAAAGTGCAAGACCTGCGGAACGACTTCCTGAGTGTTAAACGACGGATGCATAGCCATAATATTAAATATAGCCTGATGTTCCCGGCTAGGCTCCGAGTGCAGTACGCAGACAAAGTCCACTTCTTTGGTACCCCGTCGGAGGCAGCAGTTTGGATGGATTCGCTGGGCCTGGCCGGCCCGGACCAAAACCAGGGATGGCAGGAGCAGAGACGCCGGAGCAATCGACAGAGGAACCAGCAACGACGTGGAGAAGGACGACAGCGGCAGGACCGAGATCAGGCAGACGAAGGACGCATCGTGGTGGGACCGGATGGCACGTTCCTTACGGAGAGAGTGGTGATCCCGACGCAGAACCAGTTCTCCCCACTCTATCTGGTGCAGGAAACACAGTCGGATCTGGAGGGCACCACCGGCCGGATGTGGAAGGCTCTGGAAACAAGTGAGGGAGGGCCCTGATGCTGTGATTGAGAAATGGTCAGCCATAGACACTGTGAGTACTGGATTTGGCCCACCGGGCACTTGACTTTACTGTGAGACTTATGTGCACGGGCATTGAGCCCTCTGGACTTGGGGTGGGGGTTGCTAAATGTTGAAGGAGGGTACACTATTTCGCCTACAAGCTGGTTAGGTTCGCCGGATGTGGAGTGCCGAGGCGGCCTGGCTCGACCTTGGTCGGGCGGGGCTGCACGGTGCCAGGCAGTGGGCTGATTCACAGAGTCAAAGAAGGGAGGGAGGTTTAAAAGGACTTGGGTGGGTAAGTGTGGTTGTAATTGTTCTTTCAAGTTGAGAGGGGTATTCTGGGGGGTGGGTGGAGCTTTGGGGCGGGGTTCAGAGTCCTCAGACCAGGACTGGTTGTGAGAATGATGGGCTACCGCCTGTGGGTGGGGGGAGTTGGGGTTTCCAGTTGGGGGTTTGTGGGGGTTGCTGCCGGGTCTGGTCTATGTTGGCACACGGGATCGAAGACTTACTCCTCAGGTGGGGGCAAGCTATGATACTGATGGGGGGTCTGCGCACCACAGTCGGGGGACTGTGATACCAACAACTGTTCACTCATGGCAGGGGATAACCAGAATTACAAACTGATTACTTGGAACGTTCGGGGGCTCAATAACAGGGTGAAACGGATCCGGGTGGCATCATACCTAAGGCGCTATGGGGTCAGTATAGCTCTACTCCAGGAAACCCACCTATGGGGAGACTGTCTTAAATTCGTCCAACGCAGGTGGAGGGGTCCGTTTTTTGCTACATCCTACTCGGGGTTTGCCCGGGGAGCGCTTATATTGGTGGCACCAGGAGTCCCATTTAAGGCTCTGCATGTTAAACAGGATCCTGACGGGAGGTTTGTGGTGGTGGAGGGGACCCTAGATGGGTGCAGTAACTGCCTGGTAAATGTTTATGCCCCGAATAGTGACGATGGTGGGTTTTTGAGCCGTGTACTGGGACTGTTAGATCTGGATCCCGATACAGAATTGGTGGTGGCAGGGGACTTTAATTGTGGCCTGGATGGGGAGCTCGACAGATTCCACTCCAAAACTGGATGCCAAGCCTCGTGTCAGAGAAGCGATGAGCCAAATGCTTCATAATTATGGCTTATTGGACGTGTGGCGCCACCATAACCCTAGCTGTAGAGTGTATTCGTGTCACACACCTGCTGCCAATACCTTTAGCAGATTGGACTACTTCTTCTCTCAAAAGACGGCGATCTATCGGGTAACGGAGACGCAATACCTAGCCTGCTATCTGTCAGATCATTCCCCGCTCCTGAATGCTTACTCGCTGGCCCGACCGAGATCTAAGGTACCGCTCTGGAGGCTCAATATTGAAGCCCTAGGCGACCCGATTTATAAAGACGCCATATTGACTGGGCTGAATGATTATATGGAGCTCAACTGGGGCTCCGCTAGCACCAGGGCGAGTGGGATGCAATGAAAGTGGTAGTTCAGGGGATATGTCGGTCCACGGAGGTAGGGGTCAAAAAAGTGTTGGAGCGTGATCTGCAGCGGCAGGAGGAACGATTAGCAGCATTGGAAAAGGAACTCCGCACGAATAGTGAGAGGTCGGCTGAAGGGGGCGACGTGCGGCGGCGGATAGGAGACATATGGGAGGCCGAGAAACGTGGTACGCTCCCAGACTCCATGCGGGAAGCATTGATCGTGATGATCCCCAAACCTGGGAAGGACCCCCTCCTCCCCGGCTCCTATAGGCCCATCTCTATGCTGAATGTTGATCTTAAAATTATTAGCCAGGTGTTGGTGTCTAGGCTCCTCCCTTATCTTCGGCGGCTGGTCCATGATGACCAGTCCGGCTTTACACCGGGCAGAAATACGTTGCAGAATATCTGTTGCCTGGCGCACATTATGCAATCTGTGGAAGGACGGGCCCAACAGAGCACCTTTGTGTTCCTTGATATCGAACAGGCGTTCGATTCGATCAGGTGGGATTACCTATGGCAGGTTCTGCTTAACCCCTTCCCCGATCATGACGGAACCGCTCCGTCATGAGCCACGGTTGCCGTGTGCTCATGACGGAACGGTTCCGTCATGCCACGCCCGTTGGCGGCCGCTCCGCCCACGCGGCGCTGTTTCCCCGCCTGTGCGGGGGGACAACGCAACTGGGCGGAGTCATTACGGAACCGTTCCGTCATGAGCACAGCTCAACCGTGGCTCATGACGGAGCGGCTCCGTCATGAGCACAGCGCCACCGCGCTGCCCCCCGCACCCCCCAGCGCCGCGGCGGAATTCCCGCCGCGGCGAAGGGGTTAAAATGGGCTTGGGGGAGAGGTTTGTAAACTGGATTAAGTTACTATATGCTCGGCCGATGGCAAGGGTTCGTACGGGCCGGTACATGTCGGACGCATTTTCTATAGCAAGGGGGACGCGGCAGGGTTGCCCGCTTTCCCCATTGCTATTTTCCCTGGCAATGGAACCTTTGGTGTGTCATCTGCGCAGGATACTTGTAGGACATGGAGTGCGTCTGGGGAATTCGGATCATGTGGTGTCACTGTACGCCGACGACGCATTAATATGCCTGAGTCGACCGACCCAATCACTGCCGACATTGCTAACAGCGTTGGCCCATTTCGCTGATGCCTCCGGGCTTTACATTAATAGAACAAAGTCACAGCTTTACACGATTGACACAGAGATCGATTGGGGGGAGGACCAACGACCGGTGCTGGAACTTCCATGGGCGGGGACACGGTCCGGTACCTAGGGAAATGGGTCGATAGGTCCGAGGCAGGGTTTTATCAGCGCAATATGGGGAGGATAATCCGAGGGTTGCAGGGTAGTATTACCTTTTGGAACTCTCTTAACCTCTCCCTGATGGGTAAGATTGCACTCATAAAGATGGTAGTCCTGCCCCGATGTCTCTATACCATGCAAGGCTCCTTCTTTGAAATTCCGCACCGGGTATTCCGGGAACTCGATTCACTGCTGGTCCAATTATTATGGAATGGGAAGCGATGCAGGGTTAGTTTAGAGGTCGTGAAACATAGTTTGGGTAAAGGGGGTTTGGAGATCCCAGACTTGGAACTTTATTACTTTGCATCGCAATTGCAACATCCCATAGCCTGGTTGGACATGGATCCCTCTTGGGAGAGGTCCCTGCTGGCAGGTACGTACGGGAACCGACAGCTCGGGGCATTGTTGTGGTGGGACAGGGGGCTTACGGCGCACGGTCTGCCTCTGGTGCAGCTTGGGGCTCCAATTTGGAATCGAGTGGTTCGTAAAATCATTCCGCACAGACCTTTTGCCCCGGAGGCGGACCTCTGGCAGCTGCCGCTCTTTGCTCAGATTGACCAGGTAATGTCGACAGAGGCATGGCAGACGGGGGGCTACCTGATGTTGTCAGACCTCTACCCGGACGGTAAATTTATCACTTATCAGGAGGCAGTGACTGCCTTTGAGTTGGGGGTAGGGCAGTTTCTGCAATATGCAAAAATAGCGGCAACGGCACGACAATTATGGCCTACATTTCCGGAGGCCCCGGGGCACACCCAAGCCCTGGTCACTATGATTGCCATGGTGGGAGGGCGAAAATGTGTTACTCGCCTCTATAGGGCGTTAAGGGACGATTAAAAGAACGACCCCCTAAAAATAGAAGGAAAATGGCAGCAGGTGTGTCCACAGGAGGTTACGTTGCGAGACTGGGAAAAGATACACAAGAGTGTGTGGAAGGTGAGAAGTGAGCAATCGCTTTAAGCAAATCCAGTACAACATAATACATATGACGTACCTCTCACCTAGGAGGTTGCACGTCATTGATGGCACCAGAGACCCCCAATGCCCCAGATGCCGCTTTGACCCGGCAGATTTTCTGCATATGGTTTGGACGTGCCCATCGATCCAGACTTATTGGGGAGTGGTTCTTGGTGATCTGACCCGGATAACCGGATGGACTATTGCATTGGATCCCCGCGCATGTCTAATAGTCTTGATTCCTCGGGACCCGAAACGCAAGATAAGCAGGCGGTTCCTGATCCTGGGGCTAGTTATAGCCAAGAGGCGTATAGCGATTCACTGGTTAACACAGTAAGGACCGCTATTGGCAAAATGGAGGTCAGATTTACGGGAGTGGGCACTAGCTGAGGAGAGGCACATACGGAGCACCAGGAGGGATGCCAAACTACCTGAGGTGTTACTGGCATGGGGAGCAATGATACAGGAGATAGCGGGACAGGCCTTCCAAGTCACCATGTCCAGTGCAGCTGAGATGTCCTTCGTAGAGGGGGGTACCCCAGGACAGGGGAGGGAGACAGAGGGTGGCCCCGTATGAGTACTTCGATACATGGACCTCGAGTTACTTTGACCCAGCAGATGGGGGGAGGGCACGAAGGGGGGATGTTGGGATGGGGGGAGGGGATGGGAGGCGAGGGGGACTTTTCTACAGTTGGATTTGATAATGCATATAAAACGATGCACCAGAAGATAATGTTGAAGATGATGGACTTTCCACGGTGGCGAACTCAGACATTGTCGTTCTCAGTTATTCTTAATGTGATGTTCCTCACCTCAGCAGTGGTGGACGAAATGTAGATTTGTTGGTTTGGAGGTGAGCTGCTGAGTTGGAGAAAACCTAATAAAGAAATAAAAAAAATAAAAAAAATTCAAGCTGAGGGAAATTCCTAAAGGCTTAAGGGTCTGGTTTTCCAAGAATTTGTTGTGACGTGGATGGACGGATGTAGGTGGCCATGCCTGTATTTGGTTTGTACGGACAATGTCTAAATAAGGGCCGGATCTCTATGTCCAAATAAGGGCAATGTGAATTGTACTTATATAAGGGCATAAATCGGGAAACCTATATACGGAATCTAAATCTGCACACAACACGACGTTACTAAATCCTAAACGTTCTAAACGTATCTTAAAACATCGCATGGGTTTGCTAAAATAAGCTAAACACATAGCTAAAACATATGTCCTAAAAATACATTACAAAACCATTGCTATGCATAAAGTGTTGTACATATTAAAGGCAATGTTCCATTTTAAGCATAGGATCACATTGGACTGCTAAATGAATGAACCAAAATATATACATGTGATGAAATGGCTCGTAAATACAGAAGAAAAAAGGGGCCAAAACCATTTCATATCAGGTTACACAAGTCAATTTGTTATTCATGACAAGGCGGCATACTGTCCCTGGAAGTGTTATCAAAGAATTCTGTTTTCTATGAATATTTCTACTATAAGCAGATTACTATGCCAAAAAATGAAAAATACAAGTTTGGGACGGGATGAAAAAAAAATCTATAAGCATAGAAAGAAATTCCAGAGTCAGAATCACGTTTGAAAAAGAATGAAGGCCAAATTCCGAGTCTCTCCGGAACACTGTGTGCTTGAATCAAAAGTCAATATGTGGGGATGGAGAAAACATAAAATGTTCTAATCCTGTCGACAACAAGTCATCTACCGTTGTGGGTGAGAGTTGGAATACCTTGTGTAGAAGATCAACAGCACATAGATGCAAACTATCGCCTTCAGGATGGGAAGCATCAGCAATGCCCGGATTGGATGTTACCTGCGCGCCTGGTGTTTCCTCTCGTACCTCAGCAGTAGCATGTTGTGTCTGTGAGATCTCAATGAATGCCGCCATCAGGATTGGTAGCCGCTGGGGACACACATAGCATGGGCGGTTATCGGGTCAAATAGAGTATCACTATCCGTAGGCATGACTGATGGGAGTGTCAGACAAATGTCCAGCACGCATTCTTCACCGCATAGTAGGCAGCGTAGAACAGGTAAGATGCAATCTTGCCAGATTGATCTGAATGACAGAAACCAAGTGGTTTTTAATTCTCGTAGACCAGGTAAACCCATAATTTGGACGATGCACTCACGACACTTCAGCTCCAATAGAGTTCTTTCCATGGTGAACTGGGTGTCGCTGGTGATTTGGCTTGCCATATCGTAGCAGTAGGAGCAAAAATAGTATCCCTGCAACGAGTGCTAAAAGGAGGGGCAGTCTGCCAAACATAGAGTGCACGAAGTTTGGAAAAATTCAGAGGACTGCTTGAAAAGGTGCTAACAGTCCTGCACACACGTTCTTAAATACATGTACAATACCGCTCGTATCAGACATGTTTAAGATACGACCTAACATTTCTGAGAAATGCACAGGGCAGTTTGTATACAAAAGGGTATGTATCTCTGCAGAAGTCCTTGCGACTTGGAGATCATAGGCTTCTTTGGAAGAGGTCAAAGGCACAGTTTTTTGTAAAAGAATGGCTTTCATTCTGCTTAGAGTATCAATTCGTATAGAAGAGATATTCAGTGAAGGCCTTAAAGGTGACTCCCTGACTATGTCTATTTGGGGAAACAAGACCTGCATAGAGCAAGTGACCCTGTATGTAATCGTTACTAGATATGGGATACCTGGCAGCATGCCACAGCAGCTGTGATCATTCAACATAATGTAACTCCCATTTGAAAGTTGACCAAAGATTGGATTAGTCCCTGCTGCCGGTGAACCGTGCAGGTGGCAGGATAAGTTTGTAGTGGAACCGTCACAGGCCCCGTGTAATTTAATACCCTGACAACGGAGAGAACCGCTTAGTGCGTGTTCACAGTTTTCACCGCTAAGAAACACTTCACGTCCCCCACTCCAACATCTGTGTGTGTAAGGTAAATCCCATGATGTCTTGATGTATTCTTTACCCAACCTTTTATATTTGCCTGCTGGTATATTTTTTAGGCAATACTGAAAATGGAAAGTCGTAACAGGCAGAGTAATCTTACCATGTATGATCCACTCAGTTGATGGTTTTTCTGCCACTGTGAATGGTAATTTCTCCAGTTTTTCCATGCTCAGCACCATATAGTCTGCTTCCCTTTGTGCCAGTTTGATCTGTCTATCAGTGAGATTGAATTCTGCAAACAGTGACGTAGTATTGATTAAACGCCAAGGCACATAGCCAGAACGCAGATTTTGAAGCGTCCAGCCTAATAGCATAATAGAACGTAACTGTGACTGACCATGTTGCAACATGACCAAGTCTTGTTCCATGATGTCTATGACAGAGGATACAATGCTGTCCAAAGAATATATCCTGGACAACAGAGTTGTTAACCCATTGTCTACTACAGAGAGAGATTTCTCTAAATTAATACGATCAATTTCTCTTTTGTTCTGCAGTCTCTGCTTGGGTGACCTTCCATGTTTCATTATAAGCAGCGTAGATACCGGCATATATGAAACGTTTGTGATGCGGTTTTCTTGGTCCTAGCAAGAATTCCCTAAGGTATGTGCCTTCTTGAAGTAAAGTTAAGTGTTGTTTTACATCCTCTAGTGTAGCTTTCTGTAGCCAATCAAGGCAAAGTTTCCCTACACTGTAAGTTATTACTACCCCGGTTGCTGTCTTTGGACATAACTTGGGTCTGGCCTATGAAAGGTAAAACCTTATGTTTTGTTCTGGAATCTGTCTTGACAGTTGTTTGTGTCTAAGGGCCAGAGCAACCATTTTTTCCATTCAGGATCTGATCTGTTATTATTCAAAATAGAATGTACGTCGACCTCCTCCTGTGTAGTGCTTTCACTTGTAGGTGCAGGTATAGACAGAGTGTTCGTGTCTTTTATCTTGGCTATTCCAAGGCATGATGTTTTTTGGACAGTGTCGTTCAAAAACATAATTTGCTCAGGGATGATACAGGCTCTAAACAAAGCATCTATTCCCTGTACTTGCCAATCTTTAGTACCCCAGACAGTTTTCATCTCAATGTTGTCTTTCCAAAAGTCATAACCCTGTCTAGACAGTTGGGCAATAAAGGCTGTAGAATAAATGTGTTTGGTATTCGTTCACATATTTTTCATTACTGTCTTGTTGACATTCTTAAAGTAAAGTGTCTCTGCATTCGAGATATTAAACCCTAAAAAATATGGAAATTTCATTGCAAATGTTTTTGAGCTACCCTTTGGTGGAATAGGACAATGTTCCCATTGGTTATACATAAATACATTTCTAGGTGTTGCAGATTTATGCAAGAAATGATGACCATAGTGGTTATAACAATACAGTTGTTCATAGTCTGATGAACCTTGTAAATATTCATTATTAGTGAATGCAGTTGACATCTCTAGATCAGACATCATATTATTAACAGTCTCGAAGTCCCAATCATCAGAAAAGGTACTGGAGGTAATAAAGTCACTTAATGAAATTTTAAATAAATGTGGAATCTTCAAAAGCTCCGACGGGCCAAAAATGTCATATTCGGTTTTGTCCCAAACTATACCATCAGGTTTTTGGCAATGGCTGTGATGTTCACTGCTGACAAGTCTCTTGCTTCACGATGGGATGATTTGTGTGGCTGGAGAAGTAAGTTCACTCTTTTACTTGCTGTGTCCATTTGAATATATCTTCCATTAGAACATTGGAATGTTGGAAGCTCCATTGAAAACAATGGAGTGCTCCGGGCTTATAATGGCTGGTATAAGCCCGGAGCTCCAACATTCCAATGTTTCTATGTTCACAGCTCTGGCTGTGAACAAAGGCTTCAGGAAGCCTGAGGGGATCTCAATCCCCTCACGCTCCCTGAAGGCTTTGTTTAATTTGTTAGAACATTCTGCCCTCTAGTGGCAGAATGTTCTAATAGCCTTATAGCCCTTCGTAGCAGGGCTATACCGGCAATTAAAGTCCCGCTGCTTTGTTAAAGTCCCTCGCCTTCGGCTCGGGCCTTTAACATTGAAGCGGGCCTTTAATAGCCGGTATAGCCCGCTACGGCGGGCTATAAGGCTATATTAATCAGCATACCCAGAGTTATTACCAGAGCTAACCAAAGTAGAAAGAAGAATATTCTCAAACAATCCATACTTCAATCCATGATGAAACCAGATAAGTTTTTCCAGTAAATGAAAAAAGTTTGTTGCTTGTTCTTTGAAAGTTCTTTGTACTGGCGTCGTTTCAGGCTCGCTGGGATCCTCAGAAAACGTATCAAAGTTCATGAAATAGCCAGAAGCAGTTCTGTCAATGGTTGGAATTGCATCCGTATGTGATGAAATTGCTGGAACCAGTTAATCACTTGACACTTCGTTGTAAACAGGTGTATCTGGACGAACTGTTATTTGGGTCTCAAGAGGTACAAGGTCCATAGCATTGTTGCTTAGTCCTCTATTTCTTACTGTTGAATCTTCAAAGGTGATGAGTCTCTCAGTTTGAACCTCTTGGATTGTAGCTAGAGGAGTGCGTCTGCTACATTGGCGGAGCTCACTTCGCCTACTGTTCAGTATCAGCCACATAGTGTGTTTTGATCTGGTCGATGGACACAAATCTTTTCTCCTTTTTACCAGCAAGGGGCGGCAAAAGTACTGTTCTTGATCCGTGGATTGCTAGGACAGGTAATGGTTGTCTGTATGAAGGCCCAAATTCCTTCTTATCCGCAATCTTTTCTCTGTCTAGATCTCCAAGCTTTGGGATACAGACAGGCCTTGTTGGGACGGCCGGAATTTTCTCAGTGGTGGTTGGCTTCAGGACCACGTTGCTTTGTTGCGTTCTTAGTTCATTTAAGTCCTGTAAAACAGCCAAACGATCTTTGATATCAAATTGTTTGTTTTTCACCACTGTGCCTTTCATATCTAAGTCTGGAACCAATATTCAAGTCCCAAACAGGACCTCATAAGGAGTGACACCCCCTTGAAAACTTCTTGGCAAGTTGTTTACTGTGCGTTGGACCCCATATAAATGTTTGACCCACCCATCACCCGAACCTAATACCCTAGCTGTTATAGACTGCTTTATGTCCCGGTTTTTTCTTTCCACAACAGAATTTCCCTCAGGATGGAATGGAGAAGAATACCGCAATGCTACGCCCAGACTGGCCATGGCTTCTTTGTAAGCCATAGAGCTAAACATAGGACCCTGGTCAGAATGTAGTGTGCCTATTGCGTATGTGCCGATCAAGACTCGCAAACCTTTTATAACAGTTTGAACATCAGCCGACAGCTGAGGCCACATCCATAGGAACCTGGAGCACGAATCCACTGCGAGCATGATATATTTATAGTTCCCATCCCTTTGTAAAGGAACCGCAGTGGTCCAGGGAAACACAAGCTAATTGTTTATCTGAAATTAACAGGGGTGTCTGCGCAGGACGTTTCACAGTAGAAACTTTCATCTTTTGGCATATCTCACAGTCCAAAACATAATTTCTAGTCTGTTTCCTAATGCCAGGCCACCAGTACCTTCGTTTTAATAAAGCCACTGTGGCTGAAACACCTGCATGGGCAGAGGTCAGCCCTTCATGTGATGCTAGGACTAGCCCTACTCTATGTTCCATGTTTGGAATTACTCTATCCCCCACTCCAGGGATTCGAGCAAACGGAACACCATTCGCATCAATTGTATATGAGTATTTGAGTGGAAACTTTTTAGGTAATGCTGCACCGCTGCCTTTGCTTGATGCATTGACAGCCAGCATCATTTCGCTGTCTATTTTCGTTTTTGAATGAGTGATTGCAGCTACGGAAGCCGTTTGCACAGCCCCTTTCGCGGCTTCATCAGCCAATGAATTCCCTTCAACGTGAACGCCATCACGTTGGTGACTCAGCGTGTGTATCACATGAGTGTTCTGTAGTCCATTTCGCAACTGAAGTACTTGTTCCCAAAGCAATTTGTGCTTGATTGTGCCACCTGTTGCATCTTTTAAACCATTTTGAAGCCTATTCTATAAATACTCATTGTAAGATTGAACACAGTAAAAAGAATCGCACACTATTAGTGTGGGGATTCGCAATCTGTATTTTCAAGTGCCATCTTAAATGCTTGTAGTTCAGCTTGCTGAGCTGTACAATCTCCTAGAGATTGGGTTTTTGTGACCATTGGTCTGAATTTGCCATCTCGCATACGACCTTTAACGATAGCACGCGCTGCACTGGAAGCATGTTTACTCTCCGTAGCGGACTGTGCAGATCCGTCAGTATAAATTATATATTCATACTGGTCAAGAGGGAGACTTTCAGTAGGCAGTGGACATTCGTGTTCATATTGCAGGAATGCTTGTGTTTTTAAATATGGTTCAAAAACGTATTCAACATCAGTTGCAGCAAGAGCATTGACCCATTGTATCGATCTTGGATGCAAAGCTTTTCCATTTGGAATGGTAGCCTTTGTAACTGCCTCTAGGGCTGGTACAGGAGTCACACCCATAATGCGTTTCCCCTGTGCTAGGGCTCTTTCTTTTGCTACAGCCGTTTGAACTGTTGTCAGAATTTTTTTCTGTAGAAGTGAATTTCATTTCTGCTTGTGTATACAAGTGGGATCTGTATGCAATTGATACTTTTTCACCTTCGTTAAAAGTTAAGTAGGTGAATCCGCATTGACCTGGAATTATTCGGATCACTAAGTTGCGTACGTTTACGTGTGTTTGCAAGTATTTCATTTCTAACATGTCTGTTTGGAGTGAACGCAAAATTTCTGTGTGTTTTTGTGTCCAATTTGTGATTTTAAAATCAGGTTTGATTAATTTGTAGAGAGGTTTCACCCTTTCTGCGTAATTTAAAATGTAAGTTCTTCCAAAATTCAGTAAACCTAGAATCGACTGTAAATTTTTCTGCGTTTTTGGCGGTTGGAGCAGCGGACACTTTTCTAAAAAGTTGGCTGCCAGGCTTTTGCCTTCACTTGATAGTTCATATCCTAGGAAAAGGACATTGAGGTGGGCAATTCTTGACTTTTTAAAGTTGAATTTGTAAACCTCTGAGGCGAAGCCCAATATTATGGTGCTCACCCTGTTCAAGTGCCTATCCAGGTCATCGTCTGTCAGATATATATCATCGACATATGACAATGCCTCATCATCATAAGTTTGTAGTAACTCTGTTACCCTTGCTGAGAATAACCCGGGCTGTTTTTGAATCCCTGGGGCAGTCGACAAAATTGACGCTGTGTCCCCATTATTGAGAAAGCGGTCAAATATCTGCTTTCTGGTGCGATATTTCGACAAAAGAAACCATTTGAAATTTCTAATGTGGTTTTATAGTTTTTACTCACAATGTTATTCATTAATGCTGTACCATGTGCATTTTGCACTGCAAATGTTTTGCAACAAGAATTTAAGTGTCTGTAATCCAAAACTAGACGATATGTATTGCCTGGTTTGGAGACAGGAAACAAAGGATTGTTCATTAGTGAGGTGCATGTTTCAATCACCCCCTGATATTCAAGTTGATCTAAAATCACCCTGACCTCTTTTTTAGCTTCTTGCTTAACTGGGTACTGCCTTTGTGCAGTCAGTTGATTTTTTAACTGGATTTTATGGTGAGGTAAGTCCTCATCCCATCCTACATGATTTCTATACAGTGCTGGGGCTTGGGCTACTGCCCATTTCCTGGTTAATGTATATTTTAAATGAACTGGAACATGGTTGGAGAAGGCAGGCATAATGATTTCCCCTCCATGTGGGCACTCTCTGACAAATTCTGGTGGCCAGTCCTATTCTGCTAGAAGTATATCGTAACCCTTTGAAAGATGCTCCCAAAAGAGTGCTTTCACTTTTCTTGGGATGTCTCCCTCCATCCGGATTGTTATTTCATATAACCTATGTGGAGAACTAACCCTGTTGTCTACAGTCTCAACATTCAATCCACTGTCTCCAGATGCCCCTTCAGGTTCTGGCGAGCTATTGTAACTTCTGCTGCACTGTCCAGCATCGTCTGGGCCCATTCTCCGTTCTTGAGTTGGGTTCTCAGTTTTCTCGGCATGTCTGATCTTCAGACCTGCTACCTTTTTCTTGAATTGAGGTTTTGCTTTATTTTTCTGAACGTGTTGATCGTCTTTGGACTTCACACGTTCTTCCTTGTTTTCTGACCGTCCTCTTCTTTCAGATGTCTGTGACGATATCTGAAAGGTACGAGAGGGACGTGTATCATTATCTTGATATCTGTTAGGTTTTCTCAAATTATCCCTATTCCTGAGGTTGTACCTCCTTTCAGGGGGCTCCTTCTGTGGAGGAGACCTGCCTCTGGAATGAGAACGCTTCTCTTTGGAATTCTGTTTGTTATTTTCCCACTTCTTTTTAGAAGAGGTAGGAATGTTTTTAGGAAAGACCTTATCAGGACTTTCAGACAGTTGTGGTTTTACTGGTTTCCCTCCCAGACTGTCTCTGCTGAATTCCTCATAAGAGTTTTCAATTATTCTGGCTATTTCTTGAGGTTGTTCTGTTACATCAAATTCCATTAATTTCTGGCGGATCGCCACTGATGCTGCTTCTCCTTTAATATTAGATAATATGATTGCAGACACCTGGTCGAATTTTTAAAGTAATTTTATACCTAAATTCAGAGCAGGTTCTGACCCGTATTCGTTTTGAATCTGTTTCAGGACATCAGGTATTACCGCCATTGATGGAACACCATGTGTTTTTGTGTGGATAGCAGCAAAGACTGTGCCCCAAGAAGTGCAGTCTTCCAGATGTGGTGTGATCCCCATTGGTAAACAAATTGTTAAAATTCTGTGTTTTTCAAAAAGGGTAGTATTAGGAAATACTGCTTCGATTTGAGTAATTTTTTGAGCTAACCAGAATGGAATTTGTTCACGTTTTGCGGGTAATTTACCCATGACTGAGTGTAAAGTCTGTGGAGTAATTTTTAAGGTATTCCCCTGATGAGGGGCTGGCTAAAATCTGCCATGTTGCTCCTGGTCTACCTAGTGGACCGATCCTGGTAATGGGATTGTAATGTTTAGGGCGCCTTTAAACCAGAGCTCATGCTCCTGGTATGTGAGTGGAATTTCAATATCCTCGAAAGGAATATATTCCTCATGTGGTTCATCTTCTTTGTAGAAGTGAAACATATGTGTTACTGGATTTGATTCTGGGAATACTATCCATGAATAGAATACCTCTGTCTGGTGAGATGTATGTGCCTCTATCACAAAAACTGCTCTACCACCTCTTGGTGTCAGACCATGTTTTATACGTTTTAGAGTAATGGCTCTCCTTAAATTTGGTGGGATGTGTATAACACCCACCTCATCTTCATTAAGACCTGTAAGGTCAGCCGCAGCTTGACCGTTGTTGACGATAGGATAGTCATTCTCCGACATTGTTTAATGAAAGTTGCAGAGCAAGTTTCAAGGAAACAAAGATAAGTTGCACAATATTTTGGAACACTGCATCCTTCAACGTTGAACAAAACCAAACAGCTAATACATAGGACTTTCGTCCTACTCAGCTATGGCGGATACTATCCCTACCCACACTATGGAGTTTTATGAGTAGAGGGTCTCTGAGAAAAGCACGACTGAGTTACTTCAGTATCTAGCGTTAAAATAGTGCCTTACCAAACCGTTGGGCGCCATGTAGTGTAGTTCCTATATCCCTGATAGGCTCTGCGCATTGGAATAACATACACTATAGATTTGACATAGGACTGAGGTCAGTATGTCTCTATCGAGTATATTAAACTTAATTACTTGTGTGTGCCAGCTAACTCAGAGGTCACTAGAAACTTCTTGAATATACAAGAAGGGATTAATCTGACAACCACATAAACATGACAACTTTGTTTCCTTTTAGAATCGGAACAGTCTCAGATTCGTGGAAACAATAGATAACAGTTTCACTCAGTCAATCGTGCAGGCTTTGTTTCTACAGAGTTGCACAGAAATAGAGAGACGGGCGTTTCAATAAAAGGGTTTATTGAACAGTCTTATTTCTCATGCAAGAGATATGAATTGCTACAATCGTAAGACAGACTTTAAAGTACAATATGTACGAGGTTAGAAGTAAGATAAAATAATACTGCAATAGCATGGTTTGTAGCTATGACATATATTAATCAAAATACATACATAAATAACATAAGCTAAAATGTGTACCTAACCTAAGTGCAGTACGAGGTTTGAAGTAGGTGCCATTTCTAAAGTATAGCTATATTTTAGTTTAGCCAAGAGTTGCAAAAAGTTTCTCTAAGTTCTAGTCAGCTCCATACCTTAGAATGAGAGAGGTTGGGATCTCTCTTTTGGACTCGATAGTCTAACCCCCGCAAGGGAAGTCAGAGAGCACTGGAGCTGGATTCTCTGCGAGGATGGCAGCGTCAGGTCAGTGCATCAGGCTGGAACTTGATCTGCTTCCGAACTTGCCGTGGCGATCCGCGTAGTCTGGGTTAGATCGAATCCTCCGGGAACTGCAATTTACCAGGGCAAGTGCTGGTATATTTATACCTTGAAGGTGTCTAGGAATGCCAGTATTGACGTAAAAGTCGGGCAGAGGAACGTCATAAATGAACCCCTAAAGAATAGATGTTCATGCATACTTAATGAGTACTTGGAGAAATCAATATTCAAGCTGAGGGAAATTCCTAAAGGCTTAAGGGTCTAGTTTTCCAAGAATTCACTGTGAAGTGGATGGACGGATTAAGGTGACCATGCCTGTATTTGGTTTGTACGGACAATGTCTCAATAAGGGTTGGATTTCTAAGACCAAATAAGGGCATTGTGAATTGTACCTATATAAGGGCATAAATCGCAAACCTATATACGGAAATCTAAATCTGCACACAACAGCACGACCCCCTACACTACCCAAACACCACTGCACTACCCTAAACCCTAAAACATGACCCCCTACACTACACAAACAACACTGCACTACCCTAAACACTAAAACACTACACCCAGCACAACCCCTACACTACCCATACACCACTGCACTGCCATTAACCCTAAAACACTTCCACCAGCACGATCACCCTACCCTACCCAAACACCACTGCACTGCCCTAAACCCTAAAACCCTACCCCCAGCTCGACTCCCTACACTATCCAAACACCAGTGCACTACCCTAAACCCTAAAAAACGACCCCCTACACTACACAAACAATACTGCACTACCCTAAAACACTACCCCAGCATGAGACCCTACACTACACAAACACCTCTGCACTGCCCTTAAATACAACCACCAGCATGACCCCCTACACTACCCAAACACACCTGCACTGCCCTAAACCCTAAAACACTACCACCAGCAAGACCCCCTACACTCCCCAAACACCACTGCACTACCATAAACCCTAAATCACTACCCCCAGCGTGACCCCTACACTACACAAACACCACTGCACTACCTTAAACCCTAAAACACTACCCCCAGCGTGACCCCCTACACTACCCAAACACCACTGCAATACCCTAAACCCTAAAACACTGCACACAGCGCGACCCCCTACATTACAAAAACACCACTGCACTACCCTAACCCAAAATCTACCCCCAGCATGACCCCTACACTAACCAAACACCACTGCACTACCCTAAACACTAAAACACCATCCCCAGCATAATCCCCTACACTACCCAAACACCACTGCACTACCCTAAACCCTAAAACACTACCCCCAGCGTGACCCCCTACGCAACCTAAACATCACTGCAATACCCTAAACCCTAAAACACTCCACCCAGCGCAACCCCATACACTACACAAACACCACTTCACTACCCTAAACCCCAAATCTACCCCCAGCATGACCCCTACACTACCCAAACACCACTGCACTACTCCAAAACACTACCCCCAGCATAATCCCCTACACTACCCAAACACCACTGCACTGCCCTAAACCCTAAAACACTACCCCGCGCACGATCCCTACACGACACAAACACCACTGCACTGCCCTAAACCCTAAAACACTACCCCCGGCACGACTACTACACAACACAAACACCACTGCACTACCCTAAACCCTAAAACACTACCCCCAAGCACGACTCCCAATAATACCCAAACACCACTGCACTGCCCTAATCCCTAAAACACTACCCCCGGCATGACCACTACACTACACAAACACCACTGCACTACCCTAAACCCTAAAACACTACCCCCAGCGTGACCCCCTACGCAACCGAAACACCACTGCAATACCCTAAACCCTAAAACACTCCACCCAGCACCTCCCCCTACACTACACAAACACCACTTCACTACCCTAAACCCCAAATCTACCCCCAGCATGACCCCTACACTACACAAACACCACTGCACTACCCCAAAACACTAAAACACTACCCCCAGCATAACCCCCTATACTACCCAAACACCACTGCACTGCCCTAAACCCTAAATCACTACCCCCGGCACGACTACTACACAACACAAACACCACTGCACTATCCTAAACCCTAAAACACTACCCCCAAGCATGACTCCCTATCCTACCCAAACACCACTGCACTGCCCTAAACCCTAAAACACTACCCCCGGCACGACCACTACACTACACAAACACCACTGCACTACCCTAAACCCTAAAACACTACCCCCAGCATGGCCCCTCTACACTACCCAAACACCACTGCACTGCCGTAAACCCTAAAACACTACCCCCAGCATGACCCCCTACACTACTCAGACACAACTGCACTGCCCAAAACCCTAAAACATTACCTGCAGCACGACCCCCTATACTACCCAAACACCACTGCATTAACCTAAACTGTAAATCTACACCCAAAATGACCCCCTACACTACACAAACACCACTGCACTACCCTAAACCCTAAAACACTATCCCCAGCTTGACCCCCTACACTACAAAAACACAACTGCACTACCCTAAACCCTAAAACACTACCCCAAGCAAGACCCCCTACACTACACAAACACCACTGAACTGCCCTAAACCCTAAAACACTACCCCCGGCACGACCACTACACTACACAAGCACCACTGCACTACCCTAAACCCTAAAACACTACCCCCAGGATGACCCCCTATACTACCCAAACACCACTGCACTGCCCTAAACCCTAAACCACTACCCCCGGCACGACCACTACACTACACAAACACCACTGCACTACCCTAAACCCTAAACACTATCCCCAGCATTCCCACTTACACTACCAAAACACCACTGCACTACCCTAAACCCTAAAACTCTACCCCAGCACGTCCCTCTACACTACACAAACACCATTGCACTACCTTAAACCCTAAAACACTACCCCCAGCGTGAACCCCTACGCAACCTAAACATCACTGCAATAACCTAAACCCTAAAACACTCCACCCAGCGCAACCCCATACACTACACAAACACCACTTCACTACCCTAAACCCCAAATCTACCCCCAGCATGACCCCTACACTACCCAAACACCACTGCACTACCCCAAAACACTAAAACACTACCCCCAGCATAATCCCCTACACTACCCAAACACCTCTGCACTGCCCTAAACCCTAAAACACTACCCCCAGGATGACCCCCTATACTACCCAAACACCACTGCACTGCCCTAAACCCTAAAACACTATCCCCGGCACGACCACTACACTACACAAACACCACTGCACTACCCTAAACCCTAAAACACTATCCCCAGCTTGACCCCCTACACTACACAAACACCACTGCACTACCCTAAACCCTAAAACTCTACCCCAGCACGTCCCTCTACACTACACAAACACCATTGCACTACCATAAACCCTAAAACACTACCCCCAGCGTGAACCCCTACGCAACCTAAACATCACTGTAATACCCTAAACCCTAAAACACTCCACCCAGCGCAACCCCATACACTACACAAACACCACTTCACTACCCTAAACCCCAAATCTACCCCCAGCATGACCCCTACACTACCCAAACACTACTGCACTACCCCAAAACACTAAAACACTACCCCCAGCATAATCCCCTACACTACCCAAACACCACTGCACTGCCCTAAACCCTAAAACACTACCCCGCGCACGATCCCTACATGACACAAACACCACTGCACTACCCTAAACCCTAAAACACTACCCCCAAGCATGACTCCCTATAATACCCAAACACCACTGCACTGCCCTAAACCCTAAAACACTACCCCCGGCATGACCACTACACTACACAAATACCACTGCACTACCCTAAACCCTAAAACACTACCCCCAGCGTGACCCCCTACGCAACCTAAACACCACTGCAATACCCTAAACCCTAAAACACTCCACCCAGCACGTCCCCCTACACTACACAAACACCACTTCACTACCCTAAACCCCAAATCTACCCCCAGCATGACCCCTACACTACCCAAACACCACTGCACTACCCCAAAATACTAAAACACTACCCCCAGCATAACCCCCTATGCTACCCAAACACCACTGCACTGCCCTAAACCCTAAATCACTACCTCGCGCACGATCCCTACACTACACAAACACCACTGCACTGCCCTAAACCCTAAAACACTACCCCCGGCACGACTACTACACAACACAAACATCACTGCACTATCCTAAACCCTAAAACACTACCCTAAGCAAGACCTCCTACACTACACAAACACCACTGCACTACCCTAAACCCTAAACACTATCCCCAGCATTCCCACTTACACTACCACAACACCACTGCACTACCCTAAACCCTAAAACTCTACCCCAGCACGTCCCTCTACACTACGCAAACACCATTGCACTACCATAAACCCTAAAACACTACCCCCAGCGTGACCCCCTACGCAACCTAAACATCACTGCAATACCCTAAACCCTAAAACACTCCACCCAGTGCAACCCCATACACTACACAAACACCAATGCACTGCCCTAAACCCTAAAACACTACCCCGCGCACGATCCCTACACGACACAAACACCACTGAACTGCCCTAAACCCTAAAACACTACCCCCGGCACGACCACTACACTACACAAACACCACTGCACTACCCTAAACCCTAAAACACTACCCCCAGCATGGCCCCTCTACACTACCCAAACACCACTGCACTGCCGTAAACCCTAAAACACTACCCCCAGCATGACCCCCTACACTACTCAGACACAACTGTACTGCCCTAAACCCTAAAACACTACCTGCAGCATGACCCCCTATACTACCCAAACATCACTGCATTAACCTAAACTGTAAATCTACACCCAAAATGACCCCCTACACTACACAAACACCACTGCACTACCCTAAACCCTAAAACAATATCCCCAGCTTGACCCCCTACACTACAAAAACACAACTGCATTACCCTAAACCCTAAAACACTACCCCAAGCAAGACCCCCTACACTACACAAACACCACTGAACTGCCCTAAACCCTAAAACACTACCCCCGGCACGACCACTACACTACACAAGCAGCACTGCACTACCCTAAACCCTAAAACACTACCCCCAGGATGACCCCCTATACTACCCAAAAACAACTGCAACTGCCCTAAACCCTAAAACACAACCACCGGCACGACCACTACATTACACAAACACCACTGCACTACCCTAAACCCTAAAACACTATCCCCAGCTTGACCCCCTACACTACACAAACACCACTGCACTACCCTAAACCCTAAAACACTACCCCAAGCAAGACCTCCTACACTACACAAACACCACTGCACTACCCTAAACCCTAAACACTATCCCCAGCATTCCCACTTACACTACCACAACACCACTACACTACCCTAAACCCTAAAACTCTACCCCAGCACGTCCCTCTACACTACGCAAACCCCATTGCACTACCATAAACCCTAAAACACTACCCCCAGCGTGACCCCCTACGCAACCTAAACATCACTGCAATACCCTAAACCCTAAAACACTCCACCCAGCGCAACCCCATACACTACACAAACACCACTTCACTACCCTAAACCCCAAATCTACCCCCAGCATAATCCCCTACACTACCCAAACACCACTGCACTGCCCTAAACCCTAAAACACTACCCCGCGCACGATCCCTACACGACACAAACACCACTGCACTGCCCTAAACCCTAAAACACTACCCCCGGCACGACTACTACACAACACAAACACCACTGCACTACCCTAAACCCTAAAACACTACCCCCAAGCATGACTCCCTATAATACCCAAACACCACTGCACTGCCCTAAACCCTAAAACACTACCCCCGGCATGACCACTACACTACACAAACACCACTGCACTACCCTAAACCCTAAAACACTACCCCCAGCGTGACCCCCTACGCAACCTAAACACCACTGCAATACCCTAAACCCTAAAACACTCCACCCAGCACATCCCCCTACACTATACAAACACCACTTCACTACCCTAAACCCCAAATCTACCCCCAGCATGACCCCTACACTACCAAAACACCACTGCACTATCCCAAAACACTAAAACACTACCCGCAGCATAACCCCCTACACTACCCAAACACCACTGCACTGCCCTAAACCCTAAATCACTACCTCGCGCACGATCCCTATACTACACAAACACCACTGCACTGCCCTAAACCCTAAAACACTACCCCCGGCACGACTACTACACAACACAAACACCACTGCACTATCCTAAACCCAAAAACACTACCCCCAAGCATGACTCCCTATACTACCCAAACACCACTGCACTGACCGAAACCCTAAAACACTACCACCGGCACGACCACTACACTACACAAACACCACTGCACTACCCTAAACCCTAAAACACTACCCCCAGCATGGCCCCTCTACACTACCCAAACACCACTGCACTGCCGTAAACCCTAAAACACTACCCCCAGCATGACCCCCTACACTACTCAGACACAACTGCACTGCCCTAAACCCTAAATTACTACCTGCAGCACGACCCCCTATACTACCCAAACATCACTGCATTAACCTAAACTGTAAATCTACACCTAAAATGACCCCCTACACTACACAAACACCACTGCACTACCCTAAACCCTGAAACACTATCCCCAGCTTGACCCCCTACACTACAAAAACACAACTGCACTACCCTAAACCCTAAAACACTACCCCAAGCAAGACCCCCTACACTACACAAACACCACTGAACTGCCCTAAACCCTAAAACACTACCCCCGGCACGACCACTACACTACACAAGCACCACTGCACTACCCTAAACCCTAAAACACTACCCCCAGGATGACCCCCTATACTACCCAAACACTACTGCACTGCCCTAAACCCTAAAACACTACCCCCGGCATGACCACTACACTACACAAACACCACTGCACTACCCTAAACCCTAAAACACTATCCCCAGCTTGACCCCCTACACTACACAAACACCACTGCACTACCCTAAACCCTAAAACACTACCCCACGCAAGACCTCCTACACTACACAAACACCACTGCACTACCCTAAACCCTAAACACTATCCCCATCATTCCCACTTACACTACCAAAACACCACTGCACTACCCTAAACCCTAAAACACTACCTCAGGATGAACCCCTATACTACACAAACACAACTGTTCTACCCTAAACCCGAAAACACTACCCCCAGCATAAACTCCTACACTACACAAACACCACTGCACTACACTGAACCCTAAAACACTACCCCCAGCACGGCCCCTTCACTACACAAACACAACTGCACTACCCTAAATCCAGAAACACTACGTCCAGCACAACCCCCTACACTACCCAAATACCACTGCACTACTCCAAACCGTAATACACGACCCCTACACTACACAAACACCACTGTACTACCCTAAACCCTAAAACACTACACCCAGCTTGACCCCCTACACTACACAAACACCACTGCACTACCCTAAACCCTAAAACACTACCCCAAGCAAGACCTCCTACACTACACAAACACCACTGCACTACCCTAAACCCTAAACACTATCCCCAGCATTCCCACTTACACTACCACAACACCACTGCACTACCCTAAACCCTAAAACGCTACCCCAGCACGTCCCTCTACACTACGCAAACACCATTGCACTACCATAAACCCTAAAACACTACCCCAGCGTGACCCCCTACGCAAACTAAACATCACTGCAATACCCTAAACCCTAAAACACTCCACCCAGCGCAACCCCATACACTACACAAACACCACTGCACTGCCCTAAACCCTAAAACACTACCCCCGGCACGACTACTACACAACACAAACACCACTGCACTATCCTAAACCCTAAAACACTACCCCCAAGCATGACTCCCTACACTACCCAAACACCACTGCACTGCCCTAACCCTAAAACACTACCCCCGGCACAACCACTACACTACACAAACACCACTGCACTACCCTAAACCCTAAAACACTACCCCCAGCATTGCCCCTCTACACTACCCAAACACCACTGCACTGCCGTAAACCCTAAAACACTACCCCCAGCATGACCCCCTACACTACTCAGACACAACTGCACTGCCCTAAACTCTAAATCACTACCTGCAGCACGACCCCCTATACTTCCCAAACATCACTGCATTAACCTAAACTGTAAATATACACCCAAAATGACCCCCTACACTACACAAACACCACTGCACTACCCTAAACCCTAAAACACTATCCCCAGCTTGACCCCCTACACTACAAAAACACAACTGCATTACCCTAAACCCTAAAACACTACCCCAAGCAAGACCCCCTACACTACACAAACACCACTGAACTGCCCTAAACCCTAAAACACTACCCCCGGCACGACCAATACACTACACAAGCACCACTGCACTACCCTAAACCCTAAAACACTACCCCCAGGATGACCCCCTATACTACCCAAACACCACTGCACTGCCCTAAACCCTAAAACACTACCCCCGGGACGACCACTACACTACACAAACACCACTGCACTACCCTAAACCCTAAAACACTATCCCCAGCTTGACCCCCTACACTACACAAATACCACTGCACTACCCTAAACCCTAAAACACTACCCCAAGCAAGACCTCCTACACTACACAAACACCACTGCACTACCCTAAACCCTAAACACTATCCCCAGCATTCCCACTTACACTACCAAAACACCACTGCACTACCCTCAACCCTAAAACTCTACCCCAGCACGTCCCTCTACACTACACAAACACCATTGCACTACCCTAAACCCCAAATCTACCCCCAGCATGACCCCTACACTACCCAAACACCACTGCACTACCCCAAAACACTAAAACACTACCCCTAGCATAATCCGCTACACTACCCAAACACCACTGCACTGCCCTAAACCCTAAAACACTACCCCGCGGACGATCCCTACACGACACAAACACCACTGCACTGCCCTAAACCCTAAAACACTACCCCCGGCACGACTACTACACAACACAAACACCACTGCACTACCCTAAACCCTAAAACACTACCCCCAAGCATGACTCCCTATAATACCCAAACACCACTGCACTGCCCTAAACCCTAAAACACTACCCCCGGCATGACCACTACACTACACAAACACCACTGCACTACTCTAAACCCTAAAACACTACCCCCAGCGTGACCCCCTACGCAACCTAAACACCACTGCAATACCCTAAACACTCCACCCAGCACATCCCCCTACACTACACAAACACCACTTCACTACCCTAAACCCCAAATCTACCCCTAGCATGACCCCTACACTACCAAAACACCACTGCACTACCCCAAAACACTAAAACACTACCCCCAGCATAACCCCCTATACTACCCAAACACCACTGCACTGCCCTAAACACTAAATCACTACCTCGTGCACGATCCCTATACTACACAAACACCACTGCACTGCCCTAAACCCTAAAACACTACCCCCGGCACGACTACTACACAACACAAACACCACTGCACTATCCTAAACCCTAAAACACTACCCCCAAGCATGACTCCCTATACTACCCAAACACCACTGCACTGCCCGAAACCCTAAAACACTACCACCGGCACGACCACTACACTACACAAACACCACTGCACTACCCTAAACCCTAAAACACTACCCCCAGCATGGCCCCTCTACACTACCAAAACACCACTGCACTGCCGTAAACCCTAAAACACTACCCCCAGCATGACCCCCTACACTACTCAGACACAACTGCACTGCCATAAACCCTAAATTACTACCTGCAGCACGACCCCCTATACTACCCAAACATCACTGCATTAACCTAAACTGTAAATCTACACCCAAAATGACCCCCTACACTACACAAACACCACTGCACTACCCTAAACCCTGAAACACTATCCCCAGCTTGACCCCCTACACTACAAAAACACAACTGCACTACCCTAAACCCTAAAACACTACCCCAAGCAAGACCCCCTACACTACACAAACACCACTGAACTGCCATAAACCCTAAAACACTACCCCCGGCATGACCACTACACTACACAAGCACCACTGCACTACCCTAAACCCTAAAACACTACCCACAGGATGACCCCCTATACTACCCAAACACCACTGCACTGCCCTAAACCCTAAAACACTACCCCCGGCATGACCACTACACTACACAAACACCACTGCACTACCCTAAATCCTAAAACACTATCCCCAGCTTGACCCCCTACACTACACAAACACCACTGCACTACGCTAAACCCTAAAACACTACCCCACGAGAGACCTCCTACACTACACAAACACCACTGCACTACCCTAAACCCTAAACACTATCCCCAGTATTCCCACTTACACTACCAAAACACCACTGCACTACCCTAAACCCTAAAACACTACCCCAGGATGAACCCCTATACTACACAAACACAACTGTTCTACCCTAAACCCGAAAACACTACCCCCAGCATAAACTCCTACACTACACAAACACCACTGCACTACACTGAACCCTAAAACACTACCCCCAGCACGGCCCCCTTCACTACACAAACACAACTGCACTACCCTAAATCCAGAAACACTACGTCCAGCACAACCCCCTACACTACCCAAATACCACTGCACTACCCTAAACCGTAATACACGACCCCTACACAAACACCACTGAACTACCCTAAACCCTAAAACACTACACCCAGCACGACCCCCTTCACTACACAAACATAGCTGCACTACCCTAAACCCAAAAACACTACCCCCAGCACAACCCACTACACTACCCAAATACCACTGCACTACCCTAAAACATGACCCCCTAGACTACACAAACACCACTGCACTACCCTAAACCCTAAAACACTACCCCCAGCATGACCCCCTATACTACACAAACCACACGGCACTACCCTAAACCCTAAACCACTACCCCCTACACTACACAAACACCACTGCACAACCCTAAACCCTAAAACACTACCCCCAGGATGACACCCTACACTACACAAACACCACTGAACTACAATAAACCCTAAACACTACCCCCAGCACAACCTCCTACACTACACAAACACCACTGCACTACACTAAACCCTAAAACACTACCCCCAGCAAGACCCCCTACACTACACAGACCCCACTGCACTACCCTAAACCCTAAAACACTACCCCCCAGCAAGACCCCCTACACTACACAAACACAACTGCACTACCAGAATCCCTAAAACACTACCCCAGCACAAACTCCTATACTACACAAACCCCACTGCACTACCCTAAACTCAAAAAAACTGCTCCAGCACAAACCCATATCCTACACAAACACCACTGCACTACCCTAAACCCAAAAACCCTACCCCAGCACAAACCCCTCCACTACCCAAACACCACTGCACTACCCTAAACACTAAAAGAGGACCCCCTACACTACACATACACCACTGCACTACCCTAAACCCTAAACCACAAACCCCAGCACGGCCACCTACACTACACAAACACCACGGCACTACCCTAAACCCTAAAACACTACTCCCTACACTACACAAACACCACAGCTCTACCCTAAACCCTAAAACACTGCCCCCAGCACAACCCTCTACACTACACAAACACCTCTACCCTGCCATAAACCCTAAAACACTACCCCCAGCACGAACCCCTACACTACACAAACACCACTGTACTACCCTAAACCCTAAAACACTACCACAGCACAAACTCCTATACTACACAAACCCCACTGCACTACCGTAAACCCTAAACCACTACCCCAGCATGACCCCCTACACTACACAAACACCACTGCTCTGCCCTAAACCCTAAAACACTACCTGCAGCACGACACCCTACACTACCCAAACACCAATGCACTACCCTAAACCCTAAATCTACCCCCAGTATGACCCCCTACACTACACATACACCACTGCACTACCCTAAACCCTAAACCACAAACCCCAGCACGACCACCTACACTACACAAACACCAAGGCACTACCCTAAACCCTTAAACACTACCCCCAGCATGACCCCCTATACTACACAAACAACACAGCACTACCCTAAACCCCAAATCTACCCCCAGCATGACCCCTACACTACCCAAACACCACTGCACTACCCCAAAACACTAAAACACTACCCCCAGCATAATCCCCTACACTACCCAAACACCACTGCACTGCCCTAAACCCTAAAACACTACCCCGCGCACGATCCCTACATGACACAAACACCACTGCACTGCCCTAAACCCTAAAACACTACCCCCGGCACGACTACTACACAACACAAACACCACTGCACTACCCTAAACCCTAAAACACTACCCCCAAGCATGATTCCCTATAATACCCAAACACCACTGCACTGCCCTAAACCCTAAAACACTACCCCCGGCATGACCACTACACTACACAAATACCACTGCACTACCCTAAACCCTAAAACACTACCCCCAGCGTGACCCCCTACGCAACCTAAACACCACTGCAATACCCTAAACCCTAAAACACTCCACCCAGCATGTCCCCCTACACTACACAAACACCACTTCACTACCCTAAAACCCAAATCTACCCCCAGCATGACCCCTACACTACCCAAACACCACTGCACTACCCCAAAACACTAAAACACTACCCCCAGCATAACCCCCTATGCTACCCAAACACCACTGCACTGCCCTAAATCACTACCTCGCGCACGATCCCTACACTACACACACACCACTGCACTGCCCTAAACCCTAAAACACTACCCCCGGCACGACTACTACACAACACAAACACCACTGCACTATCCTAAACCCTAAAACACTACCCCCAAGCATGACTCCCTACACTACCCAAACACCACTGCACTGCCCTAAACCCTAAAACACTACCCCCGGCACGACCACTACACTACACAAACACCACTGCACTACCCTAAACCCTAAAACACTACCCCCATGGCCCCTCTACACTACCCAAACACCACTGCACTGCCGTAAACCCTAAAACACTACCCCCAGCATGACCCCCTACACTACTCAGACACAACTGCACTGCCCTAAACCCTAAAACACTACCTGCAGCACGAACCCCTATTCTACCCAAACATCACTGCATTAACCTAAACAGTAAATCTACACCCAAAATGACCCCCTACACTACACAAACACCACTGCACTACCCTAAACCCTAAAACACTATCCCCAGCTTGACCCCCTACACTACAAAAACACAACTGCATTACCCTAAACCCTAAAACACTACCCCAAGCAAGACCCCCTACACTACACAAACACCACTGAACTGCCCTAAACCCTAAAACACTACCCCCGGCACGACCACTACACTACACAAGCACCACTGCACTACCCTAAACCCTAAAACACTACCCCAAGGATGACCCCCTATACTACCCAAACACCACTGCACTGCCCTAAACCCTAAAACACTACCCCCGGCACGACCACTACACTACACAAACACCACTGCACTACCCTAAACCCTAAAACACTATCCCCAGCTTGACCCCCTACACTACACAAACACCACTGCACTACCCTAAACCCTAAAACACTACCCCAAGCAAGACCTCCTACACTACACAAACACCACTGCACTACCCTAAACCCTAAACACTATCCCCAGCATTCCCACTTACACTACCACAACACCACTGCACTACCCTAAACCCTAAAACTCTTCCCCAGCACGTCCCTCTACACTACGCAAACACCATTGCACTACCATAAACCCTAAAACACTACCCCCAGCGTGACCCCCTACGCAACCTAAACATCACTGCAATACCCTAAACCCTAAAACACTCCACCCAGCGCAACCCCATACACTACACAAACACCACTTCACTACCCTAAACCCCAAATCTACCCCCAGCATGACCCCTACACTACCCAAACACCACTGCACTACCCCAAAACACGAAAACACTACCCCCAGCATAATCCCCTACACTACCCAAACACCACTGCACTGCCCTAAACCCTAAAACACTACCCCGCGCACGATCCCTACATGACACAAACACCACTACACTGCCCTAAACCCTAAAACACTACCCCCGGCACGACTACTACACAACACAAACACCACTGCACTACCCTAAACCCTAAAACACTACCCCCGGCATGACCACTACACTACACAAATACCACTGCACTACCCTAAACCCTAAAACACTACCCCCAGCGTGACCGCCTACGCAACCTAAACACCACTGCAATACCCTAAACCCTAAAACACTCCACCCAGCACGTCCCCCTACACTACACAAACACCACTTCACTACCCTAAAACCCAAATCTACCCCCAGCATGACCCCTACACTACCCAAACACCACTGCACTACCCCAAAACACTAAAACACTACCCCCAGCATAACCCCCTATGCTACCCAAACACCACTGCACTGCCCTAAACCCTAAATCACTACCTCGTGCACGATCCCTACACTACACAAACACCACTGCACTACCCTAAACCCTAAAATACTACCCCCAGCATGGCCCCTCTACACTACCCAAACACCACTGCACTGCCGTAAACCCTAAAACACTACCCCCAGCATGACCCCCTACACTACTCAGACACAACTGCACTGCCCTAAACCCTAAAACACTACCTGCAGCACGACCCCCTATACTACTCAAACATCACTGCATTAACCTAAACTGTAAATCTACACCCAAAATGACCCCCTACACTACACAAACACCACTGCACTACCCTAAACCCTAAAACACTATCCCCAGCTTGACCCCCTACACTACAAAAACACAACTGCATTACCCTAAACCCTAAAACACTACCCCAAGCTAGACCCCCTACACTACACAAACACCACTGAACTGCCCTAAACCCTAAAACACTACCCCCGGCACGACCACTACACTACACAAGCACCACTGCACTACCCTAAACCCTAAAACACTACCCCAAGGATGACCCCCTATACTACCGAAACACCACTGCACTGCCCTAAACCCTAAAATACTACCCCCGGCACGACCACTACACTACACAAACACCACTGCACTACCCTAAACCCTAAAACACTATCCCCAGCTTGACCCCCTACACTACACAAACACCACTGCACTACCCTAAACCCTAAAACACTACCCCAAGCAAGACCTCCTACACTACACAAACACCACTGCACTACCCTAAACCCTAAACACTATCCCCAGCATTCCCACTTACACTACCACAACACCACTGCACTACCCTAAACCCTAAAACTCTACCCCAGCACGTTCCTCTACACTACGCAAACACCATTGCACTACCATAAACCCTAAAACACTACCCCAGCGTGACCCCCTACGCAACCTAAACATCACTGCAATACCCTAAACCCTAAAACACTCCACCCAGCGCAACCCCATACACTACACAAACACCACTTCACTACCCTAAACCCCAAATCTACCCCCAGCATAATCCCCTACACTACCCAAACACCACTGCACTGCCCTAAACCCTAAAACACTACCCTGCGCACGATCCCTACACGACACAAACACCACTGCACTGCCCTAAACCCTAAAACACTACCCCCGGCACGACTACTACACAACACAAACACCACTGCACTACCCTAAACCCTAAAACACTACCCCCAAGCATGACTCCCTATAATACCCAAACACCACTGCACTGCCCTAAACCCTAAAACACTACCCCCGGCATGACCACTACACTACACAAACACCACTGCACTACCCTAAACCCTAAAACACTACCCCCAGCGTGACCCCCTACGCAACCTAAACACCACTGCAATACCCTAAACCCTAAAACACTCCACCCAGCACATCCACCTACACTATACAAACACCACTTCACTACCCTAAACCCCAAATCTACCCCCAGCATGACCCCTACACTACCAAAACACCACTGCACTATCCCAAAACACTAAAACACTACCCCCAGCATAACCCCCTATACTACCCAAACACCACTGCACTGCCCTAAACCCTAAATCACTACCTCGCGCACGATCCCTATACTACACAAACACCACTGCACTGCCCTAAACCCTAAAACACTACCCCGGCACGACTACTACACAACACAAACACCACTGCACTATCCTAAACCCTAAAACACTACCCCCAAGCATGACTCCCTATACTACCCAAACACCACTGCACTGCCCGAAACCCTAAAACACTACCACCGGCACGACCACTACACTACACAAACACCACTGCACTACCCTAAACCCTAAAACACTACCCCCAGCATGGCCCCTCTACACTACCCAAACACCACTGCACTGCCGTAAACCCTAAAACACTACCCCCAGCATGACCCCCTGCACTACTCAGACACAACTGCACTGCCCTAAACCCTAAATTACTACCTGCAGCATGACCCCCTATACTACCCAAACATCACTGCATTAACCTAAACTGTAAATCTACACCCAAAATGACCCCCTACACTACACGAACACCACTGCACTACCCTAAACCCTGAAACACTATCCCCAGCTTGACCCCCTACACTACAAAAACACAAATGCATTACCCTAAACCCTAAAACACTACCCCAAGCTAGACCCCCTACACTACACAAACACCACTGAACTGCCCTAAACCCTAAAACACTACCCCCGGCACGACCACTACACTACACAAGCACCACTGCACTACCCTAAACCCTAAAAGCCTACCCCAAGGATGACCCCCTATACTACCCAAACACCACTGCACTGCCCTAAACCCTAAAACACTACCCCCGGCACGACCACTACACTACACAAACACCACTGCACTACCCTAAACCCTAAGACACTATCCCCAGCTTGACCCCCTACACTACACAAACACCACTGCACTACCCTAAACCCCAAAACACTACCCCAAGCAAGACCTCCTACACTACACAAACACCACTGCACTACCCTAAACCCTAAACACTATCCCCAGCATTCTCACTTACACTACCACAACACCACTGCACTACCCTAAACCCTAAAACTCTACCCCAGCACGTCCCTCTACACTACGCAAACACCATTGCACTACCATAAACCCTAAAACACTACCCCCAGCGTGACCCCCTACGCAACCTAAACATCACTGCAATACCCTAAACCCTAAAACACTCCACCCAGCGCAACCCCATACACTACACAAACACCACTTCACTACCCTAATCCCCAAATCTACCCCCAGCATAATCCCCTACACTACCCAAACACCACTGCACTGCCGTAAACCCTAAAACACTACCCCCAGCATGACCCCCTACACTACTCAGACACAACTGCACTGCCCTAAACCCTAAATTACTACCTGCAGCATGACCCCCTATACTACCCAAACATCACTGCATTAACCTAAACTGTAAATCTACACCCAAAATGACCCCCTACACTACACGAACACCACTGCACTACACTAAACCCTGAAACACTATCCCCAGCTTGAACCCCTACACTACAAAAACACAACTGCACTACCCTAAACCCTAAAACACTACCCCAAGCAAGACCCCCTACACTACACAAACACCACTGAACTGCCCTAAACCCTAAAACACTACCCCCGGCACGACCACTACACTACACAAGCACCACTGCACTACCCTAAACCCTAAAACACTACCCCCAGGATGACCCCCTATACTCCCCAAACACCACTGCACTGCCCTAAACCCTAAAACACTACCCCCGGCATGACCACTACACTACACAAACACCACTGCACTACCCTAAACCCTAAAACACTATCCCCAGCTTGACCCCCTACACTACACAAACACCACTGCACTACCCTAAACCCTAAAACACTACCCCACGCAAGACCTCCTACACTACACAAACACCACTGCACTACCCTAAACCCTAAACACTATCCCCAGCATTCCCACTTACACTACCAAAACACCACTGCACTACCCTAAACCCTAAAACACTACCCCAGGATGAACCCCTATACTACACAAACACAACTGTTCTACCCTAAACCCGAAAACACTACCCCCAGCATAAACTCCTACACTACACAAACACCACTGCACTACACTGAACCCTAAAACACTACCCCCAGCATGGCCCCCTTCACTACACAAACACAACTGCACTACCCTAAATCCAGAAACACTACGTCCAGCACAACCCCCTACACTACCCAAATACCACTGCACTACCCTAAACCGTAATACACGACCCCTACACTACACAAACACCACTGCAATACCCTAAACCCTAAAACACTCCACCCAGCACGTCCCCTACACTACACAAACACCACTTCACTACCCTAAAACCCAAATCTACCCCCAGCATGACCCCTACACTACCCAAACACCACTGCACTACCCCAAAACACTAAAACACTACCCCAGTATATCCCCCTATGCTACCCAAACACCACTGCACTGCCCTAAACCCTAAATCACTACCTCATGCACGATCCCTACACTACACACACACCACTGCACTGCCCTAAACCCTAAAACACTACCCCCGGCATGACTACTACACAACATAAACACCACTGCACTATCCTAAACCCTAAAACACTACCCCCAAGCATGACTCCCTACACTACCCAAACACCACTGCACTGCCCTAAACGCTAAAACACTACCCCCGGCACGACCACTACACTACACAAACACCACTGCACTACCCTAAACCCTAAAACACTGCACCCATGGCCCCTCTACACTACCCAAACACCACTGCACTGCCGTAAACCCTAAAACACTACCCCCAGCATGACCCCCTACACTACTCAGACACAACTGCACTGCCCTAAACCCTAAAACACTACCTGCAGCACGAACCCCTATTCTACCCAAACATCACTGCATTAACCTAAACTGAAAATCTACACCCAAAATGACCCCCTACACTACACAAACACCACTGCACTACCCTAAACCCTAAAACACTATCCCCAGCTTGACCCCCTACACTACAAAAACACAACTGCATTACCCTAAACCCTAAAACACTACCCCAAGCAAGACCCCCTACACTACACAAACACCACTGAACTGCCCTAAACCCTAAAACACTACCCCCGGCACGACCACTACACTACACAAGCACCACTGCACTACCCTAAACCCTAAAACACTAACCCAAGGATGACCCCCTATACTACCCAAACACCACTGCACTGCCCTAAACCCTAAAACACTACCCCCGGCACGACCACTACACTACACAAACACCACTGCACTACCCTAAACCCTAAAACACTATCCCCAGCTTGACCCCCTACACTACACAAACACCACTGCACTACCCTAAACCCTAAAACACTGCCCCAAGCAAGACCTCCTACACTACACAAACACCACTGCACTACCCTAAACCCTAAACACTATCCCCAGCATTCCCACTTACACTACCACAACACCACTGCACTACCCTAAACCCTAAAACTCTACCCCAGCACGTCCCTCTACACTACGCAAACACCATTGCACTACCATAAACCCTAAAACACTACCCCCAGTGTGACCCCCTACGCAACCTAAACATCACTACAATACCCTAAACCCTAAAACACTCCACCCAGCGCAACCCCATACACTACACAAACACCACTTCACTACCCTAAACCCCAAATCTACCCCCAGCATGACCCCTACACTACCCAAACACCACTGCACTACCCCAAAACACTAAAACACTACCCCCAGCATAATCCCCTACACCACCCAAACACCACTGCACTGCCCTAAACCCTAAAACACTACCCCGCGCACGATCCCTACATGACACAAACACCACTGCACTGCCCTAAACCCTAAAACACTACCTCCGGCACGACTACTACACAACACAAACACCACTGCACTACCCTAAACCCTAAAACACTACCCCCAAGCATGACTCCCTATAATACCCAAACACAACTGCACTGCCCTAAACCCTAAAACACTACCCCCGGCATGACCGCTACACTACACAAATACCACTGCACTACCCTAAACCCTAAAACACTACCCCCGGCGTGACCCCCTACGCAACCTAAACACCACTGCAATACCCTAAACCCTAAAACACTCCACCCAGCACGTCCCCCTACACTACACAAACACCACTTCACTACCCTAAAACCCAAATCTACCCCCAGCATGACCCCTACACTACCCAAACAACACTGCACCACCCCAAAACACTAAAACACTACCCCCAGCATAACCCCCTATGCTACCCAAACACCACTGCACTGCCCTAAACCCTAAATCACTACCTCGCGCACGATCCCTACACTACACACACACCACTGCACTGCCCTAAACCCTAAAACACTACCCCCGGCGCGACTACTACACAACACAAACACCACTGCACTATCCTAAACCCTAAAACACTACCCCCAAGCATGACTCCCTACACTACCCAAATACCACTGCACTGCCCTAAACCCTAAAACACTACCCCCGGCACGACCACTACACTACACAAACACCACTGCACTACCCTAATCCCTAAAATACTACCCCCAGCATGGCCCCTCTACACTACCCAAACACCACTGCACTGCCGTAAACCCTAAAACACTACCCCCAGCATGACCCCCTACACTACTCAGACACAACTGCACTGCCCTAAACCCTAAAACACTACCTGCAGCACGACCCCCTATACTACCCAAACATCACTGCATTAACCTAAACTGTAAATCTACACCCAAAATGACCCCCTACACTACACAAACACCACTGCACTACCCTAAACCCTAAAACACTATCCCCAGCTTGACCCCCTACACTACAAAAACACAACTGCATTACCCTAAACCCTAAAACACTACCCCAAGCTAGACCCCCTACACTACAAAAACACCACTGAACTGCCCTAAACCCTAAAACACTACCCCCGGCACGACCACTACACTACACAAGCACCACTGCACTACCCTAAACCCTAAAAGCGTACCCCAAGGATGACCCCCTATACTACCCAAACACCACTGCACTGCCCTAAACCCTAAAACACTACCCCCGGCACGACCACTACACTACACTAACACCACTGCACTACCCTAAACCCTAAAACACTACCCCAAGCAAGACCTCCTACACTACACAAACACCACTGCACTACCCTAAACCCTAAACACTATCCCCAGCATTCCCACTTACACTACCACAACACCACTGCACTACCCTAAACCCTAAAACTCTACCCCAGCACGTCCCTCTACACTACGCAAACACCATTGCACTACCATAAACCCTAAAACACTACCCCCAGCGTGACCCCCTACGCAACCTAAACATCACTGCAATACCCTAAACCCTAAAACACTCCACCCAGCGCAACCCCATACACTACACAAACACCACTTCACTACCCTAAACCCCAAATCTACCCCCAGCATGACCCCTACACTACCCAATCACCACTGCACTACCCCAAAACACTAAAACACTACCCCCAGCATAATCCCCTACACTACCCAAACACCACTGCACTGCCCTAAACCCTAAAACACTACCCCCGGCACGACTACTACACAACACAAACACCACTGCACTACCCTAAACCCTAAAACACTACCCCCAAGCATAACTCCCTATAATACCCAAAAACCACTGCACTGCCCTAAACCCTAAAACACTACCCCCGACATGACCACTACACTACACAAATACCACTGCACTACCCTAAACCCTAAAACACTACCCCCAGCGTGACCCCCTACGCAACCTAAACACCACTGCAATACCCTAAACCCTAAAACACTCCACCCAGCACGTCCCCCTACACTACACAAACACCACTTCACTACCCTAAAACCCAAATCTACCCCCAGCATGACCCCTACACTACCCAAACACCACTGCACTACCCCAAAACACTAAAACACTACCCCCAGCATAACCCCCTATGCTACCCAAACACCACTGCACTGCCCTAAACCCTAAATCACTACCTCGCGCACGATCCCTACACTACACACACACCACTGCACTGCCCTAAACCCTAAAACACTACCCCCGGCGCGACTACTACACAACACAAACACCACTGCACTATCCTAAACCCTAAAACACTACCCCCAAGCATGACTCCCTACACTACCCAAACACCACTGCACTGCCCTAAACCCTAAAACACTACCCCCGGCACGACCACTACACTACACAAACACCACTGCACTACCCTAATCCCTAAAATACTACCCCCAGCATGGCCCCTCTACACTACCCAAACACCACTGCACTGCCGTAAACCCTAAAACACTACCCCCAGCATGACCCCCTACACTACTCAGACACAACTGCACTGCCCTAAACCCTAAAACACTACCTGCAGCACGACCCCCTATACTACCCAAACATCACTGCATTAACCTAAACTGTAAATCTACACCCAAAATGACCCCCTACACTACACAAACACCACTGCACTACCCTAAACCCTAAAACACTATCCCCAGCTTGACCCCCTACACTACAAAAACACAACTGCATTACCCTAAACCCTAAAACACTACCCCAAGCTAGACCCCCTACACTACACAAACACCACTGAACTGCCCTAAACCCTAAAACACTACCCCCGGCACAACCACTACACTACACAAGCACCACTGCACTACCCTAAACCCTAAAAGCCTACCCCAAGGATGACCCCCTATACTACCCAAACACCACTGCACTGCCCTAAACCCTAAAACACTACCCCCGGCACGACCACTACACTACCCAAACACCACTGCACTACCCTAAACCCTAAAACACTATCCCCAGCTTGACCCCCTACACTACACAAACACCACTGCACTACCCTAAACCCTAAAACACTACCCCAAGCAAGACCTCCTACACTACACAAACACCACTGCACTACCCTAAACCCTAAACACTATCCCCAGCATTCCCACTTACACTACCACAACACCACTGCACTACCCTAAACCCTAAAACTCTACCCCAGCACGTCCCTCTACACTACGCAAACACCATTGCACTACCATAAACCCTAAAACACTACCCCCAGCGTGACCCCCTACGCAACCTAAACATCACTGCAATACCCTAAACCCTAAAACACTCCACCCAGCGCAACCCCATACACTACACAAACACCACTTCACTACCCTAAACCCCAAATCTACCCCCAGCATAATCCCCTACACTACCCAAACACCACTGCACTGCCGTAAACCCTAAAACACTACCCCCAGCATGACCCCCTACACTACTCAGACACAACTGCACTGCCCTAAACCCTAAATTACTACCTGCAGCATGACCCCCTATACTACCCAAACATCACTGCATTAACCTAAACTGTAAATCTACACCCAAAATGACCCCCTACACTACACGAACACCACTGCACTACCCTAAACCCTGAAACACTATACCCAGCTTGAACCCCTACACTACAAAAACACAACTGCACTACCCTAAACCCTAAAACACTACCCCAAGCAAGACCCCCTACACTACACAAACACCACTGAACTGCCCTAAACCCTAAAACACTACCCCCGGCACGACCACTACACTACACAAGCACAACTGCACTACCCTAAACCCTAAAACACTACCCCCAGGATGACCCCCTATACTCCCCAAACACCACTGCACTGCCCTAAACCCTAAAACACTACCCCCGGCATGACCACTACACTACACAAACACCACTGCACTACCCTAAACCCTAAAACACTATCCCCAGCTTGACCCCCTACACTACACAAACACCACTGCACTACCCTAAACCCTAAAACACTACCCCACGCAAGACCTCCTACACTACACAAACACCACTGCACTACCCTAAACCCTAAACACTATCCCCAGCATTCCCACTTACACTACCAAAACACCACTGCACTACCCTAAACCCTAAAACACTACCCCAGGATGAACCCCTATACTACACAAACACAACTGTTCTACCCTAAACCCGAAAACACTACCCCCAGCATAAACTCCTACACTACACAAACACCACTGCACTACACTGAACCCTAAAACACTACCCCCAGCACGGCCCCCTTCACTACACAAACACAACTGCACTACCCTAAATCCAGAAACACTACGTCCAGCACAACCCCCTACACTACCCAAATACCACTGCACTACCCTAAACCGTAATACACGACCCCTACACTACACAAACACCACTGTACTACCCTAAACCCTAAAACACTACACCCAGCACGACCCCCTTCACTACACAAACACAGCTGCACTACCCTAAACCCAAAAACACTACCCCCAGCACAACCCACTACACTACCCAAATACCACTGCACTACCCTAAAACCCTAAAACATGACCCCTAGACTACACAAACACCACTGCACTACCCTAAACCCTAAAACACTACCACAGCACAAACTCCTATACTACACAAACCCCACTGCACTACCCTAAACCCTAAACCACTACCCAAGCATGACCCCCTACACTACACAAACACCACTGCTCTGCCCTAAACCCTAAAACACTACCTGCAGCACGACACCCTACACTACCCAAACACCAATGCACTACCCTAAACCCTAAATCTACCCCCAGTATGACCCCCTACACTACACATACACCACTGCACTACCCTAAACCCTAAACCACAAACCCCAGCACGACCACCTACACTACACAAACACCATGGCACTACCCTAAACCCTTAAACACTACCCCCAGCATGACCCCTTATACTTCACAAACCTCACAGCACTACCCTAAACCCTAAACCACTACACCCTGCACTACACAAACACCACTGCACTACCCTAAACCCTAAAACATTACCCCCAACATGCCACCCTACACAACACAAACACCACTGAACTACAATCAACCCTTAAACACTACCCACAGCACAACCTCCTACACTACACAAACATCACTGCATTACCAAAAACCCTAACACACTACACCCAGCACTACCCCCTACACTACCCAAACACGACTGCACTACCCTAAACCATAAAACACTACCGCAAGCACGACCCCCTACACTACACAAACAACACTGCACTACCCTAAACCCTAACACATTACCCCTAGCACGACTCCCTACACTACCCAAACACCACTGCATTGCCCTAAACCCTACATCTACCCCCAGCACAACCCTCTACACTACACAAACACCTCTACCCTGCCATAAACCCTAAAACACTACCCCCAGCACGAACACCTACACTACACAAACACCACTGTACTACCCTAAACCCTAAAACATTACCACAGCACAAACTCCTATACTACACAAACCCCACTGCACTACCCTAAACCCTAAACCACTACCCCAGCATGACCCCCTACACTACACAAACACCACTGCTCTGCCCTAAGCCCTAAAACACTACCTGCAGCACGACACCCTACACGACCCCAACACCAATGCACTACCCTAAACCCTAAATCTACCCCCAGTATGACCCCCTACACTACACATACACCACTGCACTACCCTAAATCCTAAACCACAAACCCCAGCACGACCACCTACACGACACAAACACCATGGCACTACCCTAAACCCTTAAACACTACCCCCAGCATGACCCCCCTATACTACCCAAACATCACTGCATTAACCTAAACTGTAAATCTACACCCAAAATGACCCCCTACACTACACGAACACCACTGCACTACCCTAAACCCTGAAACACTATCCCCAGCTTGAACCCCTACACTACAAAAACACAACTGCACTACCCTAAACCCTAAAACACTACCCCAAGCAAGACCCCCTACACTACACAAACACCACTGAACTGCCCTAAACCCTAAAACACTACCCCCGGCACGACCACTACACTACACAAGCACAACTGCACTACCCTAAACCCTAAAACACTACCCCCAGGATGACCCCCTATACTCCCCAAACACCACTGCACTGCCCTAAACCCTAAAACACTACCCCCGGCATGACCACTACACTACACAAACACCACTGCACTACCCTAAACCCTAAAACACTATCCCCAGCTTGACCCCCTACACTACACAAACACCACTGCACTACCCTAAACCCTAAAACACTACCCCACGCAAGACCTCCTACACTACACAAACACCACTGCACTACCCTAAACCCTAAACACTATCCCCAGCATTCCCACTTACACTACCAAAACACCACTGCACTACCCTAAACCCTAAAACACTACCCCAGGATGAACCCCTATACTACACAAACACAACTGTTCTACCCTAAACCCGAAAACACTACCCCCAGCATAAACTCCTACACTACACAAACACCACTGCACTACACTGAACCCTAAAACACTACCCCCAGCACGGCCCCCTTCACTACACAAACACAACTGCACTACCCTAAATCCAGAAACACTACGTCCAGCACAACCCCCTACACTACCCAAATACCACTGCACTACCCTAAACCGTAATACACGACCCCTACACTACACAAACACCACTGTACTACCCTAAACCCTAAAACACTACACCCAGCACGACCCCCTTCACTACACAAACACAGCTGCACTACCCTAAACCCAAAAACACTACCCCCAGCACAACCCACTACACTACCCAAATACCACTGCACTACCCTAAAACCCTAAAACATGACCCCTAGACTACACAAACACCACTGCACTACCCTAAACCCTAAAACACTACCACAGCACAAACTCCTATACTACACAAACCCCACTGCACTACCCTAAACCCTAAACCACTACCCAAGCGTGACCCCCTACACTACACAAACACCACTGCTCTGCCCTAAACCCTAAAACACTACCTGCAGCACGACACCCTACACTACCCAAACACCAATGCACTACCCTAAACCCTAAATCTACCCCCAGTATGACCCCCTACACTACACATACACCACTGCACTACCCTAAACCACAAACCCCAGCACGACCACCTACACTACACAAACACCATGGCACTACCCTAAACCCTTAAACACTACCCCCAGCATGACCCCTTATACTTCACAAACCTCACAGCACTACCCTAAACCCTAAACCACTACACCCTGCACTACACAAACACCACTGCACTACCCTAAACCCTAAAACATTACCCCCAACATGCCACCCTACACAACACAAACACCACTGAACTACAATCAACCCTTAAACACTACCCACAGCACAACCTCCTACACTACACAAACATCACTGCATTACCAAAAACCCTAACACACTACACCCAGCACTACCCCCTACACTACCCAAACACGACTGCACTACCCTAAACCATAAAACACTACCGCAAGCACGACCCCCTACACTACACAAACAACACTGCACTACCCTAAACCCTAACACATTACCCCTAGCACGACTCCCTACACTACCCAAACACCACTGCATTGCCCTAAACCCTACATCTACCCCCAGCACATCCCCCTATACTACACAAACACCACTACACTACCCTACACCCTAAAACAATACCCCCAGCATGACCCCCTACACTACACAAACACCACAGCACTACCCTAAACCCTAAAACACTGCCACCAGCACAACCCTCTACACTACACAAACACCTCTACCCTGCCATAAACCCTAAAACACTACCCCCAGCACGAACACCTACACTACACAAACACCACTGTACTACCCTAAACCCTAAAACATTACCACAGCACAAACTCCTATACTACACAAACCCCACTGCACTACCCTAAACCCTAAACCACTACCCCAGCATGACCCCCTACACTACACAAACACCACCGCTCTGCCCTAAGCCCTAAAACACTACCTGCAGCACGACACCCTACGCGACCCCAACACCAATGCACTACCCTAAACCCTAATTCTACCCCCAGTATGACCCCCTACACTACACATACACCACTGCACTACCCTAAATCCTAAACCACAAACCCCAGCACGACCACCTACACGACACAAACACCATGGCACTACCCTAAACCCTTAAACACTACCCCCAGCATGACCCCCCTATACTACACAAACAACACAGCACTACCCTAAACCCCAAATCTACCCCCAGCATGACCCCTACACTACCCAAACACCACTGCACTACCCCAAAACACTAAAACACTACCCCCAGCATAATCCCCTACACTACCCAAACACCACTGCACTACCCTAAACCCTAAAACACTTCCCTCAACATGACCCCTACAATACCCAAACACCACTGCACTACCCTAAAACCTAAAACACTACCCCCGCACGACCCCTACATTACACAAACACCCCTGCACTGCCCTAAACCCTAAAACACTACCCTGGGCACGACCACTATACTACACAAACACCACTGCACTACCCTAAGCCCTAAAACACTACCCCCAGCATGACCCCCTACACTACACAAACACCACTGCACTGCCCTAAACCCTAAAAAACTACCTGCAGCACGACCCCCTATACTACAAAAACAACACTGCACTACCCTAAACCCTATCACATTACCCCTAGCACGACTCCCTACACTACCCAAACACCACTGCATTGCCCTAAACCCTACATCTACCCCCAGCACAACCCCCAATACTACACAAACACCACTAAACTACCCTACACCCTAAAACAATACCCCCAGCATGACCCCCTACACTACACAAAACCCACTGCACTACCCTAAACCCTAAAACACTACCCTTAGCACGACACCCTAAAGTACCCAAACACCACTGCACTACCCTAAACCCTAAAACTCTACCCCCAGCCGTACCCCCTACACTACCCAACATCACTGTACCACCTTAAACCCTAAAATACTACCCCCGCACGACCCCTACATTACACAAACACCCCTGCACTGCCCTAAAACACTACCCTGGGCATGACCACTATACTACACAAACACCACTGCACTGCCCTAAGCTCTAAAACACTACCCCCAGCATGACCCCCTACACTACACAAACACCACTGCACTGCCCTAAACCCTAAATCTACCCCCAAAATGACCCCCCATACTACACAAACACAACTGCACTACCCTAAACCCTAAAACACTACCCCCAGCATGAATCCCTACACTACACAAACACCACTGCACTACACTAAACCCTAAAACATTACATCCAGCAAGACCCCCTACACTACACAAAAACAACTGCACTACCCTAAACCCTAAAACACTACCCCAAGCAAGACCTCCTACACTACACAAACACCACTGCACTACCCTAAACCCTAAACACTATCCCCAGCATTCCCACTTACACTACCACAACACCACTGCACTACCCTAAACCCTAAAACTCTACCCCAGCACGTCCCTCTACACTACGCAAACACCATTGCACTACCATAACCCCTAAAACACTACCCCCAGTGTGACCCCCTACGCAACCTAAACATCACTGCAATACCCTAAACCCTAAAACACTCCACCCAGCGCAACCCCATACACTACACAAACACCACTTCACTACCCTAAACCCCAAATCTACCCCCAGCATGACCCCTACACTACCCAAACACCACTGCACTGCCCTAAACCCTAAAACACTACCCCGCGCACGATCCCTACATGACACAAACACCACTGCACTGCCCTAAACCCTAAAACACTACCCCCGGCACGACTACTACACAACACAAACACCACTGCACTATCCTAAACCCTAAAACACTACCCCCAAGCATGACTCCCTACACTACCCAAACACCACTGCACTGCCCTAAACGCTAAAACACTACCCCCGGCACGACCACTACACTACACAAACACCACTGCACTACCCTAAACCCTAAAACACTGCCCCCATGGCCCCTCTACACTACCCAAACACCACTGCACTGCCGTAAACCCTAAAACACTACCTGCAGCACGAACCCCTATTCTACCCAAACATCACTGCATTAACCTAAACTGTAAAAATACACCCAAAATGACCCCCTACACTACACAAAACCACTGCACTACCCTAAACCCTAAAACACTATCCCCAGCTTGACCCCCTACACTACAAAAACACAACTGCATTACCCTAAACCCTAAAACACTACCCCAAGCAAGACCCCCTACACTACACAAACACCACTGAACTGCCCTAAACCCTAAAACACTACCCCCGGCACGACCACTACACTACACAAGCACCACTGCACTACCCTAAACCCTAAAACACTACCCCAAGGATGACCCCCTATACTACCCAAACACCACTGCACTGCCCTAAACCCTAAAACACTACCCTTGCACGACCACTACACTACACAAACACCACTGCACTACCCTAAACCCTAAAACACTATCCCCAGCTTGACCCCCTACACTACACAAACACCACTGCACTACCCTAAACCCTAAAACACAGCCCCAAGCAAGACCTCCTACACTACACAAACACCACTGCACTACCCTAAACCCTAAACACTATCCCCAGCATTCCCACTGACACTACCACAACACCACTGCACTACCCTAAACCCTAAAACTCTACCCCAGCACGTCCCTCTACACTACGCAAACACCATTGCACTACCATAAACCCTAAAACACTACCCCCAGCGTGACCCCCTACGCAACCTAAACATCACTACAATACCCTAAACCCTAAAACACTCCACCCAGCGCAACCCCATACACTACACAAACACCACTTCACTACCCTCAACCCCAAATCTACCCCCAGCATGACCCCTACACTACCCAAACACCACTGCACTACCCCAAAACACTAAAACACTACCCCCAGCATAATCCCCTACACTACCCAAACACCACTGCACTGCCCTAAACCCTAAAACACTACCCCCGGCACGACTACTACACAACACAAACACCACTGCACTACCCTAAACCCTAAAACACTACCCCCAAGCATGACTCCCTATAATACCCAAACACAACTGCACTGCCCTAAACCCTAAAACACTACCCCCGGCATGACCACTACACTACACAAATACCACTGCACTACCCTAAACCCTAAAACACTACCCCCAGGGTGACCCCCTACGCAACCTAAACACCACTGCAATACCATAAACCCTAAAACACTCCACCCAGCACGTCCCCCTACTCTACACAAACACCACTTCACTACCCTAAAACCCAAATCTACCCCCAGCATGACCCTTACACTACCCAAACACCACTGCACCACCCCAAAACACTAAAACACTACCCCCAGCATAACCCCCTATGCTACCCAAACACCACTGCACTGCCCTAAACCCTAAATCACTACCTCGCGCACGATCCCTACACTACACACACACCACTGCACTGCCCTAAACCCTAAAACACTACCCCCGGCGCGACTACTACACAACACAAACACCACTGCACTATACTAAACCCTAAAACACTACCCCCAAGCATGACTCCCTACACTACCCAAACACCACTGCACTGCCCTAAACCCTAAAACACTACCCCCGGCACGACCACTACACTACACAAACACCACTGCACTACCCTAATCCCTAAAATACTACCCCCAGCATGGCCCCTCTACACTACCCAAAGACCACTGCACTGCCGTAAACCCTAAAACACTACCCCCAGCATGACCCCCTATACTACCCAAACATCACTGCATTAACCTAAACTGTAAATCTACACCCAAAATGACCCCCTACACTACACAAACACCACTGCACTACCCTAAACCCTAAAACACTATCCCCAGCTTGACCCCCTACACTACAAAAACACAACTGCATTACCCTAAACCCTAAAACACTACCCCAAGCTAGACCCCCTACACTACACAAACACCACTGAACTGCCCTAAACCCTAAAACACTACCCCCGGCACGACCACTACACTACACAAGCACCACTGCACTACCCTAAACCCTAAAAGCCTACCCCAAGAATGACCCCCTATACTACCCAAACACCACTGCACTGCCCTAAACCCTAAAACACTACCCCCGGCACGACCACTACACTAGACAAACACCACTGCACTACCCTAAACCCTAAAACACTATCCCCAGCTTGACCCCCTACACTACACAAACACCACTGCACTACCCTAAACCCTAAAACACTACCCCAAGCAAGACCTCCTACACTACACAAACACCACTGCACTACCCTAAACCCTAAACACTATCCCCAGCATTCCCACTTACACTACCACAACACCACTGCACTACCCTAAACCCTAAAACTCTACCCCAGCACGTCCCTCTACACTACGCAAACACCATTGCACTACCATAAACCCTAAAACACTACCCCCAGCGTGACCCCCTACGCAACCTAAACATCACTGCAATACCCTAAACCCTAAAACACTCCACCCAGCGCAACCCCATACACTACACAAACACCACTTCACTACCCTAAACCCCAAATCTACCCCCAGCATGACCCCTACACTACCCAATCACCACAACACTACCCCCAGCATAATCCTCTACACTACCCAAACACCACTGCACTGCCCTAAACCCTAAAACACTACCCCGCGCACGATCCCTACATGACACAAACACCACTGCAGTGCCCTAAACCCTAAAACACTACCCCCGGCACGACTACTACACAACACAAACACCACTGCACTACCCTAAACCCTAAAACACTACCTCCAAGCATAACTCCCTATAATACCCAAACACCACTGCACTGCCCTAAACCCTAAAACACTACCCCCGGCATGACCACTACACTACACAAATACCACTGCACTACCCTAAACCCTAAAACACTACCCCCAGCGTGACCCCCTACGCAACCTAAACACCACTGCAATACCCTAAACCCTAAAACACTCCACCCAGCACGTCCCCCTACACTACACAAACACCACTTCACTACCCTAAAACCCAAATCTACCCCCAGCATGACCCCTACACTACCCAAACACCACTGCACTACCCCAAAACACTAAAACACTACCCCCAGCATAACCCCCTATGCTACCCAAACACCACTGCACTGCCCTAAACCCTAAATCACTACCTCGCGCACGATCCCTACACTACACACACACCACTGCACTGCCCTAAACCCTAAAACACTACCCCCGGCGCGACTACTACACAACACAAACACCACTGCACTATCCTAAACCCTAAAACACTACCCCCAAGCATGACTCCCTACACTACCCAAACACCACTGCACTGCCCTAAACCCTAAAACACTACCACCGGCACGACCACTACACTACACAAACACCACTGCACTACCCTAATCCCTAAAATACTACCCCCAGCATGGCCCCTCTACACTACCCAAACACCACTGCACTGCCGTAAACCCTAAAACACTACCCCCAGCATGACCCCCTACACTACTCAGACACAACTGCACTGCCCTAAACCCTAAAACACTACCTGCAGCACGACCCCTATACTACCCAAACATCACTGCATTAACCTAAACTGTAAATCTACACCCAAAATGACCCCCTACACTACACAAACACCACTGCACTACCCTAAACCCTAAAACACTATCCCCAGCTTGACCCCCTACACTACAAAAACACAACTGCATTACCCTAAACCCTAAAACACTACCCCAAGCTAGACCCCCTACACTACACAAACACCACTGAACTGCCCTAAACCCTAAAACACTACCCCCGGCACGACCACTACACTACACAAGCACCACTGCACTACCCTAAACCCTAAAAGCCTACCCCAAGGATGACCCCCTATACTACCCAAACACCACTGCACTGCCCTAAACCCTAAATCACTACCCCCGGCACGACCACTACACTACACAAACACCACTGCACTACCCTAAACCCTAAAACACTATCCCCAGCTTGACCCCCTACACTACACAAACACCACTGCACTACCCTAAACCCTAAAACACTACCCCAAGCAAGACCTCCTACACTACACAAACACCACTGCACTACCCTAAACCCTAAACACTATCCCCAGCATTCCCACTTACACTACCACAACACCACTGCACTACCCTAAACCCTAAAACTCTACCCCAGCACGTCCCTCTACACTACGCAAACACCATTGCACTACCATAAACCCTAAAACACTACCCCCAGCGTGACCCCCTACGCAACCTAAACATCACTGCAATACCCTAAACCCTAAAACACTCCACCCAGCGCAACCCCATACACTACACAAACACCACTTCACTACCCTAAACCCCAAATCTACCCCCAGCATAATCCCCTACACTACCCAAACACCACTGCACTGCCGTAAACCCTAAAACACTACCCCCAGCATGACCCCCTACACTACTCAGACACAACTGCACTGCCCTAAACCCTAAATTACTACCTGCAGGATGACCCCCTATACTACCCAAAGATCACTGCATTAACCTAAACTGTAAATCTACACCCAAAATGACCCCCTACACTACACGAACACCACTGCACTACCCTAAACCCTGAAACACTATCCCCAGCTTGACCCCCTACACTACAAAAACACAACTGCACTACCCTAAACCCTAAAACACTACCCCAAGCAAGACCCCCTACACTACACAAACACCACTGAACTGCCCTAAACCCTAAAACACTACCCCCGGCACGACCACTACACTACACAAGCACCACTGCACTACCCTAAACCCTAAAACACTACCCCCAGGATGACCCCCTATACTCCCCAAACACCACTGCACTGCCCTAAACCCTAAAACACTACCCCCGGCATGACCACTACACTACACAAACACCACTGCACTACCCTAAACCCTAAAACACTATCCCCAGCTTGACCCCCTGCACTACACAAACACCACTGCACTACCCTAAACCCTAAAACACTACCCCACGCAAGACCTCCTACACTACACAAACACCACTGCACTACCCTAAACCCTAAACACTATCCCCAGCATTCCCACTTACACTACCAAAACACCACTGCACTACCCTAAACCCTAAAACACTACCCCAGGATGAACCCCTATACTACACAAACACAACTGTTCTACCCTAAACCCGAAAACACTACCCCCAGCATAAACTCCTACACTACACAAACACCACTGCACTACACTGAACCCTAAAACACTACCCCCAGCACGGCCCCCTTCACTACACAAACACAACTGCACTACCCTAAATCCAGAAACACTACGTCCAGCACAACCCCCTACACTACCCAAATACCACTGCACTACCCTAAACCGTAATACACGACCCCTACACTACACAAACACCACTGTACTACCCTAAACCCTAAAACACTACACCCAGCACGACCCACTTCACTACACAAACACAGCTGCACTACCCTAAACCCAAAAACACTACCCCCAGCACAACCCACTACACTACCCAAATACCACTGCACTACCCTAAAACCCTAAAACATGACCCCTAGATTACACAAACACCACTGCACTACCCTAAACCCTAAAACACTACCACAGCACAAACTCCTATACTACACAAACCCCACTGCACTACCCTAAACCCTAAACCACTACCCAAGCATGACCCCCTACACTACACAAACACCACTGCTCTGCCCTAAACCCTAAAACACTACCTGCAGCACGACACCCTACACTACCCAAACACCAATGCACTACCCTAAACCCTAAATCTACCCCCAGTATGACCCCCTACACTACACATACACCACTGCACTACCCTAAACCCTAAACCACAAACCCCAGCACGACCACCTACACTACACAAACACCATGGCACTACCCTAAACCCTTAAACACTACCCCCAGCATGACCCCTTATACTACACAAACAACACAGCACTACCCTAAACCCTAAACCACTACACCCTGCACTACACAAACACCACTGCACTACCCTAAACCCTAAAACATTACCCCCAACATGCCACCCTACACAACACAAACACCACTGAACTACAATCAACCCTTAAACACTACCCACAGCACAACCTCCTACACTACACAAACATCACTGCATTACCAAAAACCCTAAAACACTACACCCAGCACTACCCCCTACACTACCCAAACACGACTGCACTACCCTAAACCATAAAACACTACCGCAAGCTCGACCCCCTACACTACACAAACAACACTGCACTACCCTAAACCCCAACACATTACCCCTAGCACGACTCCCTACACTACCCAAACACCACTGCATTGCCCTAAACCCTACATCTACCCCCAGCACATCCCCCTATACTACACAAACACCACTACACTACCCTACACCCTAAAACAATACCCCCAGCATGACCCCCTACACTACACAAACACCACAGCACTACCCTAAACCCTAAAACACTGCCCCCAGCACAACCCTCTACACTACACAAACACCTCTACCCTGCCATATACCCTAAAACACTACCCCCAGCACGAACACCTACACTACACAAACACCACTGTACTACCCTAAACCCTAAAACATTACCACAGCACAAACTCCTATACTACACAAACCCCACTGCACTACCCTAAACCCTAAACCACTACCCCAGCATGACCCCCTACACTACACAAACACCACTGCTCTGCCCTAAGCCCTAAAACACTACCTGCAGCACGACACCCTACACGACCCAAACACCAATGCACTACCCTAAACCCTAAATCTACCCCCAGTATGACCCCCTACACTACACATACACCACTGCACTACCCTAAATCCTAAACCACAAACCCCAGCACGACCACCTACACGACACAAACACCATGGCACTACCCTAAACCCTTAAACACTACCCCCAGCATGACCCCCCTATACTACACAAACAACACAGCACTACCCTAAACCCCAAATCTACCCCCAGCATGACCCCTACACTACCCAAACACCACTGCACTACCCCAAAACACAAAAACACTACCCCCAGCATAATCCCCTACACTACCCAAACACCACTGCACTACCCTAAACCCTAAAACACTTCCCTCAACATGACCCCTACAATACCCAAACACCACTGCACTACCCTAAAACCTAAAACACTACCCCCGCACGACCCCTACATTACACAAACACCCCTGCACTGCCCTAAACCCTAAAACACTACCCTGGGCACGACCACTATACTATACAAACACCACTGCACTACCCTAAGCCCTAAAACACTACCCCCAGCATGACCCCCTACACTACACAAACACCACTGCACTGCCCTAAACCCTAAAAAACTACCTGCAGCACGACCCCCTATACTACAAAAACAACACTGCACTACCCTAAACCCTAACACATTACCCCTAGCACGACTCCCTACACTACCCAAATACCACTGCATTGCCCTAAACCCTACATCTACCCCCAGCACAACCCCCAATACTACACAAACACCACTAAACTACCCTACACCCTAAAACAATACCCCCAGCATGACCCCCTACACTACACAAAACCCACTGCACTACCCTAAACCCTAAAACACTACCCTTAGCACGACACCCTAAAGTACCCAAACACCACTGCACTACCCTAAACCCTAAAACTCTACCCCCAGCCGTACCCCCTACACTACCCAACATCACTGTACCACCTTAAACCCTAAAATACTACCCCCGCACGACCCCTACATTACACAAACACCCCTGCACTATCCTAAAACACTACCCTGGGCATGACCACTATACTACACAAACACCACTGCACTACCCTAAGCTCTAAAACACTACCCCCAGCATGACCCCCTACACTACACAAACACCACTGCACTGCCCTAAACCCTAAATCTACCCCCAAAATGACCCCCCATACTACACAAACACAACTGCACTACCCTAAACCCTAAAACACTACCCCCAGCATGAATCCCTACACTACACAAACACCACTGCACTACTCTAAACCCTAAAACACTACATCCAGCAAGACCCCCTACACTACACAAACACAACTGCACTACCCTAAACCCTTAAACACTACCCCAGCACAAACTCCTATACTACACAAACCCCACTGCACTACCCTAAACCCTAATAATCTACCCCCAGTATGACCCCCTATACTACACAAACAACACGGCACTACCCTAAACCCTAAACCACTTCCCCCTACACTACACAAACACCACTGCACTACCCTAAACCCTAAAACACGACCCCCAACATGCCACCCTACACAACACAAACACCACTGAATTACAATAAACCCTTAAACACTACCCCAAGCACAACCTCCTACACTACACAAACATCACTGCATCACCAAAATCCCTAAAACACTACCCCCAGCACAACTCCCTATACTACACAAACACCACTACACTACCCTACACCCTAAAACAATACCCCCAGCATGACCCCCTACACTACACAAAACCCACTGCACTACCCTAAACCCTAAAACACTTCCCCCAGCATGGCACCTACAATACCCAAACACCACTGCACTACCCTAAAACCTAAAACACTACCCCTACACTACCGAACACCACTGTACTACCTTAAATCCTAAAACACTACCCCCGCACGACCCCTAGATTACACAAACACCCCTGCACTGCCCTAAACCCTAAAACACTACCCTGGGCACGACCACTATACTACACAAACACCACTGCACTACCCTAAGCCCTAAAACACTACCCCCAGCATGACCCCCTACACTACACAAACACCACTGCACTGCCCTAAACCCTAAAACACTACATGCAGCACGACCCCCTATACTACAAAAACAACACTGCACTACCCTAAACCCTAACACATTACCCCTAGCACGACTCCCTACACTACCCAAACACCACTGCATTGCCCTAAACCCTACATCTACCCCCAGCACAACCCCCAATACTACACAAACACCACTAAACTACCCTACACCCTAAAACAATACCCCCAGCATGACCCCCTATACTACACAAACACCACTGCACTACCCTAAGCCCTAAAACACTACCCCAGGCATGACCCCCTATACTACACAAACAACACGGCACTACCCTAAACCCTAAACCACTTCCCCCTACACTACACAAACACCACTGCACTACCCTAAACCCTAAAACACGACCCCCAACATGCCACCCTGCACAACACAAACACCACTGAACTACAATAAACCCTTAAACACTACCCCAAGCACAACCTCCTACACTACACAAACATCACTGCATTACCAAAATCCCTAAAACACTACCCCCAGCACAACCCCCTATACTACAAAAACACCACTACACTACCCTACACCCTAAAACAATACCCCCAGCATGACCCCGTACACCACACAAAACCCACTGCACTACCCTAAACCCTAAAACACTACCCCCAACATGCTACCCTACACAACACAAACACCACTGAACTACAATAAACCCTTAAACACTACCCCCAGCACAACCTTCTATACTACACAAACATCACTGCATTACCAAAATCCCTAAAACACTACCCCCAGCACTACCCCCTACACTACCCAAACACGACTGCACTACCCTAAACCATAACACATTACCCCTAGCACGACTCCCTACACTACCCAAACACCACTGCATTGCCCTAAACCCTAAATCTACCCCCAGCACAACCCCTATACTACACAAACACCACTACACTACCCTACACCCTAAAACAATACCCCCAGCATGACCCCCTACACTACACAAAACCCACTGCACTACCCTAAGCCCTAAAACACTACCCTTAGCACGGCACCCTAAACTACCCAAACACCACTGCACTACCCTAAACCCTAACACACTTTCCCCAGCATGACCCCTACACTACCCAAACACCACTGCACTACCCTAAAACCTAAAACACTACCCCCAGCACTACCCCTACACTACCCAAACACCACTGCACTACCCTTAACCCTAAAACACTACCCCAGAACTACCCCAATACTACACAAATACCACTGCACTACCCTAAACCCTAAAACTCTACCCCCAGCCGTACCCCCTACACTACCCAACATCACTGCATTACCTCAAACCCTAAAACACTACCCCCGCACGACCCCTACATTACACAAACACCCCTGCACTGCCCTGAACCCTAAAACAATACCCTGGGCACGCACTACCACTATACTACACAAACACCACTGCACTACCCTAAGCCCTAAAACACTTCCCCCAGCATGACCCCCTACACTACACAAACACCACTGCACTGCCCTAAACCCTAAAACACTACCTGCAGCACGACCCCTATACTACCCAAACACCACTGCATTACCCTAAACCCTAAATCTACCCCCAAAACGACCCCCCATACTACACAAACACAACTGCACTACCCTAAACCCTAAAACACTACCCCAGCATGAATCCTTACACTACACAAACACTACTGCACTACACTAAACCCTAAAACACTACCTACAGCAAGACCCCCTACACTACACACACACAACTGCACTACCCTAAACCCTTAAACACTACCCCAGCACAAACTACTATTCTCCACAAACCCCACTGCACTACCCTAAACCCTAAAAAACTATCCCCGACACAAACCCATATCCTACACAAACACCACTGCACTACCCTAAACCCAAAAACCCTACCCCCAGCACGAACCCCTCCACTACCCAAACACCACTGCACTACCCTAAACACTAAAAGAGGACCCCCTACACTACACAAACACCACTGCACTACCCGAAACCCTAAACCACAAACCCTAGCACGACCACCTACACTACACAAACACCACGGCACTACCCTAAACCCTAAAACACTACTCCCTACACTACACAAACACCACAGCACTACCCTAAACCCTAAAACACTGCCCCCAGCACAACCCTCTAAACTACACAAACACCTCTACACTGCCATAAACTCTAAAACACTACCCCCAGCAGGAACCCCTACACTACACAAACACCACTGTACTACCCTAAACCCTAAAACACTACCACAGCACAAACTCCTATACTACACAAACCCCACTGCACTACCCTAAACCCTAAACCCCTACCCCAGCATGTCCCCCTACACTACACAAACACCACTGCTCTGCCCTAAACCCTAACACACTACCTGCAGCACGACCCCCTACCCTACCCAAACACCAATGCATTACCCTAAACCCTAAATCTACCCCCAGTATGACCCCCTACACTACACATACACCACTGTACTACCCTAAACCCTAAACCACAAACCCCAGCACAACCGCCTACACTACATAAACACCACGGCACTACCCTAAACCCTAAAACACTACTCCCTACACTACACAAACACCACAGCACTACCCTAAACCCTAAAACACTGCCCCCAGCACGACCCTCTACACTACACAAACACCTCTACACTGCCATACACCCTAAAACACTACCCCCAGCACGATCCCCTACACTACACAAACACCACTGTACTACCCTAAACCCTAAATCTTCCCCCATCATGACCCCCTACTCTACACAAACATCACTGCAGTACACTAAACCCTAAAACACTACGCCCAGCACAACCCCCTACACTACACAAACTCCACTGCACTACCCTAAACACTAAACCATTACCCCAGCACAAACCCCTACACTACCCAAACACCACAGCACTACCCTAAACCCTAAAACACTGCCCCCAGCACAACCCTCTACACTACACAAACACCTCTACACTGCCATAAACTCTAAAACACTACCCCCAGCACGAACCCCTACACTACACAAACACCACTGTACTACCCTAAACCCTAAAACACTACCACAGCACAAACTCCTATACTACACAAACCCCACTGCACTACCCTAAACCCTAAACCCCTACCCCAGCATGTCCCCTTACACTACACAAACACCACTGCTCTGCCCTAAACCCTAACACACTACCTGCAGCACGACCCCCTACACCACCCAAACACCAATGCATTACCCTAAACCCTAAATCTACCCCCAGTATGACCCCCTACACTACACATACACCACAGCACTACCCTAAACCCTAAAACACGACCCTGAGCACGACTCCATACACTACACAAACACCTCTGCACTGCCCTAAAACACTAACCCCAGCGCAACCCCCTACACTACCCAAACACCACAGCACTACCCTAAACCCTTAAACACGACCCTGAGCATGACCCCATACACTACACAAACACCTCTGCACTGCCCTAAAACACTAACCCCAGCACAACACCCTATACTACCCAAACAGCACTGCACAGCCATAAACCCTAAAACACATCCACCAGCACGATCCCCCTACACTACCCAAACACCACTGCACTGCCCTAAACCCTAAAATCCTAACCCCAGCACGACCCCCTACACTACCCAAACACCACTGCAATATCCTAAACCCTACATCTATCCCCAGCAGTACCCCCTACACTACCCAACACCACTGCACTACCCTAAACGCTAAAACACAACCCCCAGCATGAACCCCTACACTACACAAACACCATGGCACTACACTAAACCCTAAAACACTACCCCCAGCAGTACCCCCCTACACTACCCAAACACGACTGCACTACCCTAAACCATAAAACACTACCGCAAGCACGACCCCCTACACTACACAAACAACAATGCACTACCCTAAACCCTAACACATTACCCCTAGCACGACTCCATACACTACCCAAACACCAATGCATTGCCCTAAACCCTACATCTAACCCCAGCCCAACCCCCATACTACACAAACACCACTATACTACCCTACACCCTAAAACAATACCCCCAGCACGACCCCCTACACTACACAAACCCCACTGCACTACCCTAACCCTAAAACACAATACCCAGCATGACCCCCTACACTACCCAAACACCACTGCACTACCCTAAAACCTAAAACACTACCGCCAGCACTACCCCTACACTACCCAAACACCACTGCACTACCCTTAACCCTAAAACACTACCCCAGAACTACCCCTACACTACACAAATACCACTGCACTACCCTAAACCCTAAAACTCTACCCCCAGCCGTACCCCCTACACTACCCAACATCACTGCACTACCTTAAACCCTAAAACACTACCACCAGGATGACCCCCTACACTACACAAGCACCATGGCACTGCCCTAAACCCTAAAACACTACCCCCACACGACCCCTACATTACACAAACACCCCTGCACTGCCCTAAACCCTAAAACACTACACTGGGCACGACCACTATACTACACAAACACCACTGCACTACCCTAAGCCCTAAAACACTACCCCCAGCATGACCCCCTACACTACACAAACACCACTGCACTGTCCTAAACCCTAAAACACTACCTGCAGCACGACCCCCTATACTACCCAAACACCACTGCATTACCCTAAACCCTAAATCTACCCCCAAAATGACCCCCTATACTACACAAACACAACTGCACTACCCTAAACCCTAAAACACTACCCCAGCATGAATCCCTACACTACACAAACTCCACTGCACTACACTAAACCCTAAAACACTACCCCAAGCACGACCCCCTACACTACACAAACACCACTGTACTACCCTAAACCCTAAAACACTATCCCCAGCACGACCCCCTTCACTATCCAAACACAACTACACTACCCTAAACCCAAATACACTACCCCCACCACGGCCCCCTACACTACCCAAACACCAATGCACCACCCTAAACCTTAAAACATGACCCATACACTACACAAACACCACTGCACTACCCTAAACCTTAAAAGACTACCCCCAGCACGACCCCTAAACTACACAAACACATCTGAACTGCCCTAAAATACTACCCCCAGCACGACCCCGTACACTACACAAACTCCACTGCACTACCCTAAACACTAAAACACTACCCCAGCACAACCCCCTACACTACCCAAATAGCACTGCACTACCCTAAACCCTAAAACACGACCCTGAGCACGACCCCATACACTACACAAACACCTCTGCACTGCCCTAAAACACTAACTCCAGCACAACCACCTACACTACCCAAACACCACTGCACTACCCTAAACCCTAAAACACTATCCCCAGCACGACCCCCTAAACTACACAAACACATCTGAACTTCCCTAAAACACTACCCCAGCACGACCCCCTACATTACCCAAACACCACTGCAGAGCCCTAAAACACTTCCACCACCACGGTCCCCTACACTACCCAAACACCACTGCACTACCCTAAACCCTAAAACACTACCCCCAGCAAGACCCCTACACTACACAAACACCGCAGCACTACCCTAAACACTAAACCACTACCCTTACACTACACAAACAAAACTGCCCTACCCTGAACCCTAAAACACAACCCCCAGCACGACCTCCTACACTACACTTACGCCACTGCACTACCCTAAACCCTAAAACAACACCCCCTATACTACACAAACACCACTGCACTACCCTAAACCCTAAAACACTACCCCCAGCATGACCCCCTACACTACTCGAACACCTCTGCACTGCCCTAATAAACTACCCCCAACAAAACCCCCTACACTACCCAAACACCACTGCACTGCCCTAAACCCTAAAACACTTCAACCAGCACGATTCCCCTACACTACCCAAACACCACTGCACTGCCCTAAACCATAAATCTATTCCAGTACGATCCCCTACACTACATAAACACCACTGCACTACGCTAAACCCTAAAACATTACCCCAGCACGTCCCCTACACTACACAAACACCACTGCAATACCCTAAACCCTAAAACACTACACCCAGCATGATTGATTGATTGATAGGAAATTTATAATGCACTACTTTGCCCGAAGGCGTCAAGGCGCAACTGATGGAAAGCAATCAGCCAAATCCAAGATGCGGAAAGGAAGGAGCATTAAGGGTAAGCTTCGGAGAAAAGCAAAGTTTTGAGGCCTCTACGGAACAGAGTAAGAGATTCCTGATTCCTGAGATCAGGGGAAGCTCGTTCCAGAGTCTGGGGGCAAGGGCGAAGAAGGCCCTGCCTCCCCACCTTGCTTTCGCAACACGAGGGACGATTAGCAACTTCTGACTGGCGGATCGCAGGGCCCTACCTGGGGTGTAGTACGACACCAGAGACCTAATGCCCTCAGCCCCTGCGTCATGAAGAGCCCGGTGGGTAATAATCAGGATTTTAAATTTTATCCTGGCATGCACCGGGAGCCAGTGAAGATGTTTCCTGATCGCGGTTCCTGAGGAGCGTCTAGGGGCATTAGCAACAAACCTTGCTGCCGCGTTCTGGACCACTTGCAGCCGATGGACCAGTTTGTTGCTCATCCCAAGATAGAGGGCGTTACAGTAGTCCAAACGCGAAGATAGGAGGGCAACCGAGACTTGTTTCCGGGCGTCAGGGGTAAGGTAATGTGTGAGCTTTCTCAACACCCTTAAAACCCCACAGCAGGTGGAAACGGTCCTATTCACTTGCTTATCAAAGGCAAGTGAGGTGTCAAATAGGACTCCCAGATTACGGGCAACGGGGGATGGCTGGGGGCATAATCCCAGAGTCGATGGCCACCAATCAGCTGACCAAACCTCCTTGTTTCCCCCGAACACAAGGATCTCAGTCTTCTCCCCATTCAGCTTTAGGAAGTTTGACGTCATCCAACCTGCCATGGCCCCCATACAATTCCTAAAGTTTAGGGCCGTAGACCCAACAGATTGTGACAGGGAGACCACGATTTGGGTGTCATCGGCGTACGAGAGTACTTCCAGTCCAAAAGACGTGACAAGCCTAGCGAGTGGGGCCACATAAACGTTGAAAAGAGTAGGGCTCAAAGAGGAGCCCTGAGGGACCCCACACTGCAAAGGCTTGGCGGTGGAGAGGAAGTCACCCAATTTAACCCTTTGCTCCCTGTTGTTGAGGAAGGAGATAAGGAGACTAAGGGCCAAACCCTCCACCCCCATCTCACTGAGACGGGAGGCCAAGATGGTGGGGGACAGGGTGTCAAACGCGGCAGTAAGGTCGAGCAGGATCAGAAGCGTGGTCTGCCCCCCGTCGACCTTAGCGCGGATGTTATTGACCACCACTGTAAGGGCTGACTCAGTACTATACGCCTTTCTGAAACCATGCTGAGATGGATCAAGCAGGCAGGTTTTATCGAGAAAGGCGCTGAGATGGAAATTAAGATGAGCCTCCAACATCTTTGCGGGGGCAGGAAGAAGGGAAATGGGACGGAAGTTCTTTAAAGTCCCAGGGTCCAAAGTGGCCTTTTTTAGGAGGGGCTTTACAATAGCTGTTTTCCAGGAGGCTGGAAAAGCACCACTGGATATAGCCCTGTTCATAACTGCCAACAGGGGAGGGATTAAAGTTGCCCTACAGTTTTTTAAGACTTTGAGCGGACAGGGGTCAAGAGGAGAGCCTGACTTAAGAGAATCCAAAAGACTCTCGAGGTCCTTGGCCGTGAGAAGGGGGAAGCTGGAGAAGGTTTCAATAGGGAGAGTAGTATTCCCCGAATCAGAAGAGAAAGGCCGAGTAGAATTATCCGCCTGGAGGGCTGTGTAAATGTTTAAAATTTTGGTGTGGAAGAAGGAAGAGATCTGATCACAGAGTTCTTGTGAAGGGACTATGGGGTCTGGGTGATGGACAAGGGATAAGGTGTCTACAATTTTAAACAGGTCCCCAGAGGAAGTAAGAGAGGAAGTGAGGTTAGAGAAATAAGATTGCTTTTCAGCCAGCACCGCCGTCTTATAGTTCTTAAGGAGATTTCTGTGCTTAGTCCGACCTTCCGCGTCGGACTGGGTTCTGCAGAACCTTTCTTGCCTCCTACAAGCCTGCTTCTGAGTTCTAAGGGAGTCGGAGTACCAGGGTGCTGAGGGGCGTTTCCTGGCGCTATATGAAGATTTTAAGGGGGCCAGGATGTCCACTGCCTTTGCGATAGTACTCGCAAGCTCCCGTGCCGAGAAGTCGATATCCTGCGAGGGAAGAGGCTTGAAGTTAGCAATAAGGGGACCCAGGGATTGATCAGTCAACCCCCGGAAGCTCCTCTTCTGCACCCAGCAGTTTATATCTTTTCTAGGGACGACAGAGGTGCAGGGAGTAAATTCCACGGAAACTGCGTAATGATCGGACCAAGAAAGGGGAAAGGATGGACCCAACTCCAACCTAGGGTCATTCGTGAAGACTCCATCTAGCGTATGACCGGCAGTATGGGTGGGAAATAATACCTTTTGAAATAGATTGAGGGAGGCCAGCAAATCCACAAGGGATAGCGTTTCACTAGAATTACTATTTTCCAAATGGAAATTAAAATCCCCGAGAATAGTAAGGGAGGGCCTATTTAGGAAAGGCTCTATGGCTTCCAAAAGGTCGGAGCCAAACGAGGATCTGGAGCCTGGGGGTCTGTAAATAAGAATACCAGAAACATTTTCTATGGGAGAGGAACTAAGGGAGAAAAACATGGCCTGAAAACAGTTATGGGGAGAAGGAAGAAACTCCATGCGACAGGTAAAGATGTTCTTATAGATTATACCTATTCCACCCCCTTTACGGCCCTCTCTATCCTGTCTTACCATGGCATAGCCGTCAGGGAGAGCGTTGACCAAATCAGGGCCTGCTGAATCCGAACCCCACGTTTCAGTTACAAAGACCCCGGAGGGTTTCCTTTGAGATACAAAGTCTCTGAAGGCTAAATTATTTTTGACCAGGGAACGGGCATTGATGAGAAAGCCTAATTCTTTCAAGGGTGGTGGAGGCTCCTGTGTCCCAATTTTCCTGCAGGAGTTAGTAACAGGTGCCGGGAGTGCTGTCCCAGACTCCTTCAGACATTCACAGTCCAGACTACGGCGCAGTTACCCAGGTGAGAATTTATAATGACATTTTAACAGGGGGGGTCTAAGAGATTTAAGGGTGCTCATTGAATACAGCCGGATATTAGGTGGAGAACAAAAACACCGGGCAGCATTCCTAGCCCCTAGCGCCTCCTTAGCGCTGACGGGCGCAGACGGGCAGGACTCTGGCATGACTCCGGCCTGAGTCCGGCCCGTCCGCCATGCGCGTCCGCTGCGCGGGGAAGACGTCATCCCCTTATATAGAGGACTAGAGCGCGTCCGCGCGCTAGAATACCCCCAATATGGCCGCCGAAAACCAGGTTCGCCTCCCCGGGACCGAGCTCTCAGCGTCGATGCTCAGCTGAGAGCGACCCGAGCAGCGACTGGTCGAGGAAACACCTTAGCAGGTAAAGAGGCAATTTACGATCTCTGGGGGAACTATTAAACACAAGGCACAAATGCAAATACAAACGCAAATTTAAAACAGCAAGGTAAAAGCTCCTTGAGTCAAGCAAGTCAAACAGTAAAATTAATTACACAGAGCAAGAGTGCAAGGAAGGACCTCCCGGCTTAACGCCTCAGGAGGGGAGAATGCAACTGGCTACACAGAGCCTCTCTGTGTAGCAAGCTTAAGACGTTATCAAGGAGAGAGTTATTCCTTATTAAAAATCTCTCTCAAACAATATCAATTATAAATTTGAATATTCTTTCCCCAATGGCCTTGATCAGTCAACATGTACCAAACCCCACTTGATTCAGGGGTTCTTCTGAGGACCTGGAGTTGGTCATGTCTTTTGCTTCAAAATTGGGTGTTCTTCATCCTTTGTACAATCGTAGTTAAGTTAAACGCCTTCAATCGTTTGTAGAAATCAATTTGTAATACGGCATTCCTGCTTCTGTCTCGTGGCTACTCGGTTATGAAATGATTAACCGGATCTGAAGGAGCCTACACCCTACACTACACAAACACCACTGCACTACCCTAAACCCTAAAACAATACCACCAATACGACCCCCTACACTACACAAATACCACTGCAATTCCCTAAACCCTAAATCTACACACAGCATGACCCCCTACACTACCCAAAAGCCACTGCACCACCATAAATGCTATAACACTAAACCCAGCACAACACCCTACAATACCCAATCACCACTGCACTGCCCTAAAACATAAAACAATACCCCGGCACAACCCCCTACACTACACAAACACAACTGCACTGCCCTAAACCCTAAAACACTACCCCCAGCACGACCCCCTACACTACCCAAACACCACTTCACTGCCTAAACCCTAAACCACTACCCCAGCATGACCCCCTACACTACACAAACACCACTGCTCTGCCCTAAACCCTAAAACACTACCTGCAGTATGACCCCCTACACTACACAAACACCACTGCACTACCCTAGACCCTAAAACACTACCCTCAGCTTGACCCCCTTCACTACTCAAACACCACTGCACTACCCTAAACCCTAAACCCTAAACCCTAAAACACTACCCCAGCACAAACTCCTATACTACACAAACCCCACTGAACTACCCTAAACCCTAAAAAACTACCCCAGCACGAACCCATACACTACACAAACACCACTGCACTACCCTAAACCCAAAAACCCTACCCCCAGCACGAACCCCTCCACTACCCAAACACCACTGCACTACCCTAAACACTAAAAGAGGACCCCCTACACTACACAAACACAACTGCACTACCCTAAACCACAAACCCCAGCACGACCACCTACACTACACAAGCACCACGGCACTACCCTAAACCCTAAAACACTACTCCCTACACTACACAAACACCACAGCACTACCCTAAACCCTAAAACACTGCCCCCAGCATGACCCTCTACACTACACAAACACCTCTACACTGCCATAAACCCTAAAACACTACCCCCAGCACGAACCCCTACACTACACAAACACCACTGTACTAACCAAAACCCTAAATCTTCCCCCAGCATGACCCCCTACTCTACACAAACACCACTGCACTACCCTAAACCCCAAAACACTACCCCCAGCACGACCCCCTACACTACACAAACTCCACTGCACTACCCTAAACCCTAAAACACGACCCTGAGCATGACCCCATACACTACACAAACACCTCTGCACTGCCCTAAAACACTAACCCCAGCACAACTCCCTATACTACCCAAACAGCACTGCACAGCCATAAACCCTAAAACACTTCCACCAGCACGATCCCCCTACACTACCCAAACACCAATGCACTGCCCTAAACCCTAAAAACCTAACCCCAGCACGACCCCCTGCACTACCCAAACACCACTGCAATATCCTAAACCCTACATCTATCCTCAGTATGACCCCCGACACTACACAAACATCGCTGCACTACCCTAAACCCTGAAACACTATACCCAGCATGACCCCTATACTATACAAACACCACTGCACTACCCTAAACACTAAACCTACCCCCAGCATGACCCCCTACACTACACAAACACCACTGCACTACCCTAAACCCTAAAACACTACCCCCAGCAGTACCCCTACACTACCCAACACCGCTGCACTACCCTAAACCCTAAAACACAACCCCCAGCACGAACCCCTACACTACACAAACACCATGGCACAACACTAAACCCTAAAACACTACCCCCAGCAGTACCCCCTACACTACCCAAACACATCTGCACTACCCTAAACCCTATAACACTACCCCCAGCATGACCCCCTACACTACACAAACACCACTGCACTACCCTCAACCCTAAAACACTACCCCCAGCACAACACCCTACTCTACCCTAAACTATAAAACATGAACCCTACACTACACAAACAACACTGTACTACCCTAAACGCTAAAACACTACCCCAGCACAAACTCCTACACTACCCAAACACCACAGCAATACCCTAAACCCTAAAACACTACCCCCTACACTACCCAAACACCACTTCACTACCCTATAACACTTCTCCCAGCACGATCACCTACTCTACCCAAACACCACTGTACTACTCTAAACCCTAAAACACTACCCCCAGCACGACCCCCTAAACTACACAAACACATCTGAACTGCCCTAAAACACTACCCCCAGCATGACCCCCTACACTACCCAAACACCACTGCAGTGCCCTAAACCCTAAAACACTTCCACCAGCACCTTCCCCTACACTACCCAAACACAACTGCACTGCCCTAAACCCTAAAACCCTACCACCAGCACGACCCCCTACACTACCCAAAAACCACTGCACTATCCTAAACCCTAAATCTACCCCAGTACGACACCCTACACTACACAAACACCACTGCACTACCCTAAACCATAAAACACTACCCCCGGCACGACCCCTACACCACACAAACACCACAGCACTACCCTAAACACTAAACCACAACCCCCAGCACGACCTCCTACACTACACAAACGCCACTGTACTACCATATACCCTAAAACACACCCCCCTAACTACACAAACACCACTGCACTACCTTAAACCCTAAAACACTACCCCCAGCATGACCCCCTACACTACACAAACACCTCTGCACTGCCCTAATAAACTACCCCAACACAATCCCCTACAGTACCCAAACAAGACTTCACTGCCCTAAACCCTAAAACACTTCAACCAGCACGATCCCCCTACACTACCCAAACACCATTGCACTGCCCTAAACCATAAATCTATTCCCAGTGCGATCCCCTACACTACATAAATACCACTGCACTACACTAAACCCTAAAATACTACCCCAGCACGTCCCCCTATACTACACAACACCACTGCAATACCCTAAACCCTAAAACACTACACCCAGCATGACAACCTACACTACACAAACACCACTGCACTACCCTAAACCCTAAAACAATACCACCAGTTCAACCCCCTACACTACACAAATACCACTGCAATTCCCTAAACCCTAAATCTACACCCAGCATGACCCCCTACACTACCCAAACACCACTGCACCACCATAAACGCTAAAACACTACCCCCAGGACAACCCCCTACAATACCCATACACCACTGCACTGCCCTAAAACCTAAAACAATACCCCCAGCTCGAACCCCTACACTACACAAACACCATGGCACAACACTAAACCCTAAAACACTACCCCCAGCAGTACCCCCTACACTACCCAAACACATCTGCACTACCCTAAACCCTATAACACTACCCCCAGCATGACCCCCTACACTACACAAACACCAGTGCACTACCCTACGGCAAAACACTAAACCCTAAAACACTACCCCCAGCAGTACCCCCTACACTACCCAAACACATCTGCACTACCCTAAACCCTATAACACTACCCCCAGCATGATCCCCCACACTACCCAAACACCACTGCACTACACTCAACCCTAAAACACTACCCCCAGCACAACACCCTACACTACCCTAAACCATAAAACATGAACCCTACACTACACAAACAACACTGTACTACCCTAAACGCTAAAACACTACCCCCAGCACAACCCCCTACACTACCCAAACACCACAGCAATACCCTAAACCCTAAAACACTACCCCCTACACTACACAAACACCACTGCACTACCCTAAACCCTAAATCTACCCCCAGCTATGCCCCCTACACCACACAAACACCACTTCACTACCCTATAACACTTCTCCCAGCACGATCACCTACTCTACCCAAACACCACTGCACTACTCTAAACCCTAAAACACTACCCCCAGCACGACCCCCTAAACTACACAAACACATCTGAACTGCCCTAAAACACTACCCCCAGCATGACCCCATACACTACCCAAACACCACTGCAGTACCCTAAACCCTAAAACACTTCCACCAGCACGATCCCCTACACTACCCAAACACAACTGCACTGCCCTAAACCCTAAAACACACCCCCCTAACTACACAAACACCACTGCACTACCCTAAACCCTAAATCTACCCCAGTACGATACCCTACACTACACAAACACCACTGCACTACCCTAAACCATAAAACACTACCCCCAGCACGACCCCTACACCACACAAACACCACAGCACTACCCTAAACACTAAACCACAACCCCCAGCACGACCTCCTACACTACACAAACGCCACTGTACTACCCTAAACCCTAAAACACACCCCCCTAACTACACAAACACCACTGCACTACCCTAAACCACTACCCCCAGCATGACCCCCTACACTACACAAACACCTCTGCACTGCCCTAATAAACTACCCCAACACAATCCCCTACAGTACCCAAACAAGACTTCACTGCCCTAAACCCTAAAACACTTCAACCAGCACGATCCCCCTACACTACCCAAACACCATTGCACTGCCCTAAACCATAAATCTATTCCCAGTACGATCCCCTACACTACATAAATACCACTACACTACACTAAACCCTAAAATACTACCCCAGCACGTCCCCCTACACTACACAACACCACTGCAATACCCTAAACCCTAAAACACTACACCTAGCATGACAACCTACACTACACAAACACCACTGCACTACCCTAAACCCTAAAACAATACAACCAGTTCAACCCCCTACACTACACAAATACCACTGCAATTCCCTAAACCCTAAATCTACACCCAGCATGACCCCCTACACTACCCAAACACCACTGCACCACCATAAACGCTAAAACACTACCCCCAGGACAACCCCCTACAATACCCATACACCACTGCACTGCCCTAAAACCTAAAACAATACCCCGGAACGACCCCCTACACTACACAAACACCACTACACTGTCCTAAACCCTAAAACACTACCCCCAGCATGACCCCCTACACTACACAAACACCATTGCTCTGCCCTAAACCCTAAAACACTACCTGCAGCACGACCCCTACACTACCCAAACACCACTGCATTACCCTAAACCCTAAATCTACCCCCAGCATGACCCTCTACACCACACAAACACCACTGCACTACCCTAGACCCTAAAACACTACCCTCAGCTTGACCCCCTACACTACTCAAACACCACTGCACTACCCTAAACCCTAAAACACTACCCCCAGCAAGACCTCCTACACTACACATACACAACTGCACTATCCTAAACCCTAAAACACTACACCAGCATGAACACCTATACTACACAAACCCCACTGCACTACCCTAAACCCTAAACCACAAACCCCATATCGACCACCTGCACTTCACAAACACCACAGCACTACCCTAAAACGCTACTCCCTACACTACACAAACACCACTGCACTACCCTAAACCCTAAAACACTACCCCCAGCACAACCCCCTACACTACACAAACATCTCTACACTGCCTTAAACCCTAAAATACTACCCCAGCACGAACCCCTACACAACACAAACACCACGGCACTACCCTAAACCCTAAAACACTACTCCCTACACTACACAAACACCACTGCACTACCCTAAACCCTAAACCACAAACCCCAGCACGACCACCTACACTCCACAAACACCACGGCACTATCCCAAACCCTAAAACACTACTCCCTACACTACACAAACACCACTGCACTACCCTAAACCCTAAAACACTACCCCCAGCACGACCCCCTACACTACACAAACACCTCTACACTGCCTTAAACCCTAAAACACTACCCCAGCACAAACCCCTAACCTACACAAACACCACTGTACTACCCCAAACCCTAAATCTTCCCCCAGCATGACCCCCTACTCTACACAAACACCACAGCACTACCCTAAACCATAAAACACTACCCCCAGCACGACCCCCTACGCTACACAAACTCCACAGCACTACCCTTAACACTAACACACTACCCCAGCACAACCCCCTACATTACCCAAACACCACTGCACTATCCTAAACCCTAAGTCTATCCCCAGTACGACCCCCTACACTACACAAGCACCGCTGCACGGCCCTAAACCCTGAAACACTACACCCAGCATGACCCCCTACACTGCACAAACACCACTGCACTATCCTAAACCCTAAAACACTACCCCCAGAACTACGCCCAATACTGCACAAACACAACTACACTACCCTAAACCCTAAAACACTACCTCCAGCAGTACCCCCAACACTACCCAAACACCACTGCACGACCCTAAACTCCAAAACACAATCCCCTGCATGACACTCTACACTATACAAACACCACGGCACTACCCTAAACCCTAAAACACTACCCCAAGCAGTACCCCCTACACTACCCAAACACAACTGCACTACCCTAAACCCTAAAACACTATCCCCAGAATGACCCTCTACACTAGACAAACACCACTGCACTAACCTAAAACAAAAAACACTACCCCAGCACGACCCCCTACACTACCCAAACACCACTGCACTACCTAAACCCTAAACACTACCACAGCACGACCCCCTGCACTACCCAAACATCACTGCACTACCCGAAACTCTAAAACACTACCACCAGCACGACCCCCTACACTACACAAACACCACCGCAGTACCCTAAATCCTAAATCTACCCCCAGCACGAACCCTTACATTACCCAAACACTACTGCACTACCCTAAACCGTAAATCTACCCCCAGCATCAACCCCTAAACTACACAAACACCACTGCAGTGCCCTAAACCCTAAAACACTTTCACCAGCACGATCCCCCTACACTACCCAAACACCACTGCACTGCCTTAAACCATAAAACCCTACCCCCGGCACGATCCCCTACACTACCCAAAAACCACTGCACTATCCTAAACACTAAATCTACCCCAGTACGACCCCCTACACTACACAAACACCACTGCACTACCCTGAACCCTAACACACTACCCCCAGCACGACCCCCTACACTACACAAACGCCACTGCACTATCCTAAACCCTAAAACACAACCCCCTACACTACACAAACACCACTGCACTACCCTAAACCCTAAAACACTACCCCCAGCATGACCCCCTACACTACACAAACACCTCTGCCCTGCCCTAATAAATTACCCCAACACAACCCCCTACACTACCCGAACACCACTGCACTGCCTTAAACCCTAAAACACTTCAACCAGCACAATCCCCCTACACTACCCAAACACCATTGCACTGCCCTAAACCATACATCTATTCCCAGTACGATCCCCTACACTACATAAACACCACTGCACTATGCTAAACCTTAGAATACTACCCAAGCACGTCCCCCTACACTACACAACACCACTGCAATACCCTAAACCCTAAAACACTACACCCAGCATGACAACATACACTACACAAACACCACTGCACTACCCTAAACCCTAAAACACTACCACCAGTGCGACCCCCTACACTACACAAATACCACTGTAATTCCCTAAACCATAAATCTATACCCAGCATGACCCCCTAAAATACCCGAACACCACTGCACCACTATAAACGCTAAAACACTACCCCCCCACAATACCCAAACACTACTGCACTGCCCTAAAACCTAAAACAATACCCCGGCACGACCCCCTACACTACACAAACACCACTGCACTGCCCTAAACCCTAATACACTACCCCAGCACGACCCCCTACACTACCCAAACACCACTGCACTGCCTAAACCCTAAACCACCACCCCAGCATGACCCCCTACACTACCTAAACACCACTGCATTACCCTAAACCCTAAATCTACCCCAGCATGACCCCCTACACTACACAAACACCACTCCACTACCCTAGACCCTTAAACACTACCCTCAGCTTGACCCCCTACACTACACATACACAACTGCACTACCCTAAACCCTAAAATACTACCCCAGCACGAACCCATACACTACACAAACACCACTGCACTACCCTAAAACCAAAAACCCTACTCCCAGCATGAGCCCCTCCACTACCCAAACCCCACTTCACTACCTTAAACACTAAACCACAAACCCCAGCACGACCACCTACACTCCACAAACACCACGGCACTTCCGTAAACCCTAAAACACTACTCCCTACACTACACAAACACCACTGCACTACACTAAACCTTAAAACACTACCCCCAGCACGAACCCCTACACTACACAAACACCACGGCACTACCCTAAACCCTACAACACTACTCCCTACACTACACAAACACCACTGCACTACCCTAAACCCTAAAACACTACCCCCAGCATGACCCACTACACTACACAAACACCTCTACACTGCCTTAAACCCTAAAACACTACCCCCAGCACGACCCCTTACACTACACAAACTCCACTGCACTGCACTACCCTAAACACTAAACACTACCCCAGTACAACCCCCTACATTACCCAAACACCACAGCACTACCCTAATCCCTAAAACACAACCCTGAGCACAACCCCATACACTGCACATACAACTCTGCACTGCCCTAAAACATTAACCCCAGCGCAACCCCCTACACTACCCAAACAGCACTGCACTGCCATAAACCCTAAAACACTTCTACCAGCACGATCCACCTACACCACCCAAATAACACTGCACTGCCCTAAACCCTAAATCTATCCCCAGCACGACCCCCTACACTACACAAACACTGCTGCACTACCCTAAACCCTGAAACACTACACCCAGCATGACCCCCTACACTACACAAACACCACTGCACTACCCTAAGCCCTGAAACACTACACCCAGCATGACCCCCTACACTACAAAAACACTGCACTACCCTAAACCCCAAATCGAACCCCTACACTACACACACACCACTGCACTACCCTAAACCCTTAAATAAAACCCCCAGCACAACCCCCTACACTACACAAACACCACTGCACTACCCTAAACACTAAAACACTACCCCAGCACAACCCGCTACACTACTCAAACACCACTGCACTACCCTAAACCCTAAAACACGTCACCTACAGTACACAAACACCACTGCACTACCCTGAACCCTAAAACACTACCGCCAGCACAACCCCCTACATTACACAAACACCACGGCACTAACCTAAACCCTAAACAACTACCTCCTACACCACACAAACACCACTGCACTACCCTATTCCCTTAAGCACTACCCCCAGCACGACCCCCTACACTACACAAACACCACTGCACTACCCTAAACACTAAAACACTACCCCCAGCACAACCCGCTACACTACTCAAACACCACTGCACTACCCTAAACCCTAAAACACGTCATCTACACTACACAAACACCACTGCACTACCCTAAACCCTAAAACACTACCCCCAGCACGACCCCCTATGCTACACAAACACCACGGCACTACCCTAAACCACTACCCCCTGCACTACACAAACACCACTGCACTACCCTAAACACTAAAAGAGGACCCCCTACACTACACAAACACCACTGCACTACCCTAAACCATAAACCACAAACCCCAGCACGACTACCTACACTCCACAAACACCACGGCACTACCCTAAACCCTAAAACACTATTCCCTACACTACACAAACACCACTGCACCACCCTAAACCCTAAAACACTACCCCCAGCACGAACCCCTACACTACACAAACACCACGGCACTACCCTAAACCATACAACACTACTCCCTACACTACACAAACACCACTGCACTACCCTTAACCCTAAAATACTACCCCCAGCATGACCCCTTACACTACCCAAACACCACTGCACTACCCTAAACCCTAAAACACTATCGCCAGCATGCCCCCTACACTACACAAACACCACTGCACTACCCTAAACCCTAAAACACTACCACCAGTGCGACCCCCTACACTACACAAATACCACTGTAATTCCCTAAACCTTAAATCTATACCCAGCATGTCCCCCTACAATACCCAAACACCACTGCACCACTATAAACGCTAAAACACTACCCCCCCACAAAACCCAAACATGACTGCACTGCCCTAAAACATAAAACAATACCCCGGCACGACCCCCTACACTACACAAACACCAATGCACTGCCCTAAACCCTAAAACACTACCCCAGCACGACCCCCTACACTACCCAAACATCACTGCACTGCCTAAACCCTAAACTACCACCCCAGCATGACCCCCTACACTACCTAAACACCACTGCAATACCCTAAACCCTAAATCTACCCCCAGCATGACCCCCTACACTACACAAACATCACTCCACTACCCTAGACCCTTAAACACTACCCTCAGCTTGACCCCCTACACTACACATACACAACTGCACTACCCTAAACCCTAAAATACTACCCCCAGCACGAACCCATACACTACACAAACACCACTGCACTACCCTAAAACCAAAAACCCTACCCCCAGCATGAGCCCCTCCACTACCCAAACACCACTTCACTACCCTAAACACTAAAAGAGTACCCCCTACACTACATAAATACCACTGCACTACCCTAAACCCTAAACCACAAATCCCAGCACGACCACCTACACTCCACAAACACCACGGCACTTCCGTAAACCCTAAAACACTACTCCCTACACTACACAAACACCACTGCACTACCCTAAACCTTAAAACACTACCCCCAGCATGAACCCCTACACTACACAATCACCACGGCACTACCCTAAACCCTACAAAACTACTCCCTACACTACACAAACACCACTGCACTACCCTAAACCCTAAAACACTACCCCCAGCACGACCCACTACACTACACAAACACCTCTACACTGCCTTAAACCCTAAAACACTACCCCAGCACGAACCCCTAACCTTCACAAACACCACTGTACTACCCTAAACCCTAAATCTTCCCCCAGCATGACCCCCTATTCTACACAAACACCACTGCACTACCCAAAACCCTAAAACACTACCCCCAGCATGACCCCTTACACTACACAAACTCCACTGCACTGCACTACCCTAAACACTAAACACTACCCCAGCACAACCCCCTACATTACCCAAACACCACAGCACTACCCTAAACCCTAAAACACGACCCTGAACACAACCCCATACACTGCACATACAACTCTGCACTGCCCTAAAACATTAACCCCAGCGCAACCCCCTACACTACCCAAACAGCACTGCACTGCCATAAACCCTAAAACACTTCTACCAGCACGATCCCCCTACACTACCCAAACACCACTGCACTATCCTAAACCCTAAATCTATCCCCAGCACGACCCCCTACACTACACAAACACCGCTGCACTACCCTAAACCCTGAAACACTACACCCAGCATGACCCCCTACACTACACAAACACCACTGCACTACCCTAAGCCCTGAAACACTACGACCAGCATGACCCCCTACACTACAAAAACAACACTGCACTACCCTAAACCCCAAATCGAACCCCTACACTACACACACACCACTGCACTACCCTAAACCCTAAAACATTACCCTTTGCACGACCCACTACACTACCCAAACACCACTGCACTACCCTAAACCCTACATCTACCCCCAGCACAACTCCCTACACTACACAAACACCACTGCACAACCCTAAACCATAAAAAACAATATCTCCAGTACGACCCCCTACACTACACAAACACCACTGCACTACCCTAAACCCTAAAACATTTTCACTAGCAATACCCTCTACACTATCCAAACACCACTGCACTATCCTAAACTCTAAACCACTTACCCCAGCAGGACCCCCTACACCACACAAACACCACTGCACTACCCTAAACCCCAGAACACTACCCCCATTATGACCCTATATACTACCCAAACACCACTCTACTTCCCTAAACCCTAAAACACTTACCCCAGCACGACCCCCTACACCACACAAACACTACTGCACTACCCTGAACCCTGAAAGCCTACCCACAGCATGACCCCTACACTACACAAACACCACTGCACTACCCTAAACCCTAAAACACTACCCCCAGCATGACCCCCTACACTACCCAAACACCACTGCACTACCCTAAACTCTAAAACAATATCGCCAAAATGACCCCTACACTACACAAACACCACTGCACTACCCTAAACCCTAAAACACTACCTCCAGCAGTACCCCCGACACTACCCAAACACCACTGCACTACCATAAACCCTAAAACACTAACCCCAGCATGACACTCTACACTATACAAACACCACAGCACTACCCTAAACCCTAAAACACTACCCCAAGCAGTACCCCTTACACTACCCAAACACAACTGCACTACCCTAAACCCTAAAACACTACCCCCAGAATGAGCCTCTACACTAGAAAAACACCACTCCACTACCCTAAAACAAAAAACACTACCCCCAGCACGGCCCCCTACACTACAAAAACACCACTGCAGTACCCTAAACCCTAAATCTACCCCCAGCACAACCCCTTACTCTACCCAAACACTACTGCACTACCCTAAACCCTAAATCTACCCCCAACATCAACCCCTAAACTACCCAAACACCACTGCACTGCCTTAAACCCTATAACCCTACCCCCGGCATGATCCCCTGCAGTACCCAAAAACCACTGCACTATCCTAAACCTTAAATCTACCCCATTACGACCCCCTACACTACACAAACACCACTGCACTACCCTGAACCCTAAAACACTACCGCCAGCACGACCCCCTACATTACACAAACACCACGGCACTAACCTAAACCCTAAACAACTACCCCCTACACCACACAAACACCACTGCACTACCATATACCCTTAAGCACTACCCCCAGCACGACCCCCTACACTACACAAACACCACTGCACTACCCTAAACACTAAAACACTACCCCCAGCACAACCCGCTACACTACTCAAACACCACTGCACTACCCTAAACCCTAAAACACGTCACCTACACTGCACAAACACCACTGCACTAACCTAAACCCTAAAACACTACCCCCAGCACGACCTCCTATGCTACACAAACACCACGGCACTACCCTAAACCACTGCCCCCTGCACTACACAAACACCACTGCACTACCCTAAACACTAAAAGAGGACCCCCTACACTACACAAACACCACTGCACTACCCTAAACCATAAACCACAAACCCCAGCACGACCACCTACACTCCACAAACACCACGGCACTACCCTAAACCCTAAAACACTACTCCCTACACTACACAAACACCACTGCACCACCCTAAACCCTAAAACACTACCCCCAGCACGAACCCCTACACTACACAAACACCACGGCACTACCCTAAACCATACAACACTACTCCCTACACTACACAAACACCACTGCACTACCCTTAACCCTAAAATACTACCCCCGGCATGACCCCCTACACTACCCAAACATCACTGCACTACCCTAAACCCTAAAACACTATCGCCAGCATGCCCCCTACACTACACAAACACCACTGCACTACCCTAAACCCTAAAACATTACGCCCAGAACAACGCCCAATACTCCACAAACACAACTGCACTACCCTAAACCCTAAAACACTACCTCCAGCAGTACCCCCGACACTACCCAAACACCACTACACTACCATAAACCCTAAAACACTAACCCCAGCATGACACTCTACACTATACAAACACAACAGCACTACCCTAAACCCTAAAACACGACTCTGAGCACAACCCCATACACTACACTTACAACTCTGCACTGCCCTAAAACACTAACCCCAGCACAACCCCCTACACTACCCAAACAGCACTGCACTGCCATAAACCCTAAAACACTTCCACCAGCACGATCCCCCTACACTACCCAAACACCACTGCACATCCCTAAACCCTAAAATCCTAACCCCAGCTGGACCCCCTACACTACCCAAACACCACTGCACTATCCTAAACCCTGAATCTATCCCCAGTACGACCCCCTACACTACACAAACACCGCTGCACTACCCTAAACCCTGAAACACAATACCCAACATGACCCCCTACACAACACAAACACCACTGCACTACCCTAAACCCTGAAACACTACACCCAGCATGACCCCCTACACTACACAAACACCACTGCACTACCCTAAACCCCAAATCGAACCCCTACACTACACACACACCACTGCACTACCCTAAACCCTTAAACACTACCCCCAGCACAACCCCCTACACTACACGAACACCACTGCACTACCCTAAACCCTAAAACATTACCCTTAGCACGACCCACTACACTACCCAAACACCACTGCACTACCCTAAACCCTACATCTACCCCCAGCACAACTCCCTACTCTACACAAACACCACTGCACTACCCTAAACCATAAAAAACAATACCTCCAGTAACCCTAAAACATTTTCCCTAGCAATACCCTCTAAACTATCCAAACACCACTGCACTACCTTAAACTCTAAAACACTTACCCCAGCAGGACCCCCTACACCACACAAACACCACTGCACTACCCTAAACCCCAGAACACTACTCCCATTATGACCCTCTATACTACCCAAACACCACTCCACCTCCCTAAACCCTAAAACACTGACCCCAGCACGACCCCCTACACCACAAAAACACTTCTGCACTACCCTGAACCCTGAAAGCCTACCCACAGCATGACCCCTACACTACACAAACACCACTGCACTACCCTAAACCCTAAAACAATACCACCAATACGACCCCCTACACTACACAAATACCACTGCAATTCCCTAAACCCTAAATCTACACACAGCATGACCCCGTACACTACCCAAACACCACTGCACCAACATAAACGCTAAAACACTACCCCCAGCACAATCCCCTACAATACCCAATCACCACTGCACTGCCCTAAAACATAAAACAATACCCCGGCACAACCCCTACACTACACAAACACCACTGCACTGCCCTAAACCCTAAAACACTACCCCCAGCACGACCCCCTACACTACCCAAACACCACTCCACCTCCCTAAACCCTAAAACACTGACCCCAGCACGACCCCCTACACCACAAAAACACTTCTGCACTACCCTGAACCCTGAAAGCCTACCCACAGCATGACCCCTACACTACACAAACACCACTGCACTACCCTAAACCCTAAAACAATACCACCAATACGACCCCCTACGCTACACAAATACCACTGCAATTCCCTAAACCCTAAATCTACACACAGCATGACCCCGTACACTACCCAAACACCACTGCACCAACATAAACGCTAAAACACTACCCCCAGCACAATCCCCTACAATACCCAATCACCACTGCACTGCCCTAAAACATAAAACAATACCCCGGCACAACCCCTACACCACACAAACACCACTGCACTACCCTAAACCCTAAAACACTACCCCCAGCACGACCCCCTATGCTACACAAACACCACGGCACTACCCTAAACCACTACCCCCTGCACTACACAAACACCACTGCACTACCCTAAACACTAAAAGAGGACCCCCTACACTACACAAACACCACTGCACTACCCTAAACCATAAACCACAAACCCCAGCACGACCACCTACACTCCACAAACACCACGGCACTACCCTAAACCCTAAAACACTACTCCCTACACTACACAAACACCACTGCACCACCCTAAACCCTAAAACACTATCCCCAGCACGAACCCCTACACTACACAAACACCACGGCACTACCCTAAACCATACAACACTACTCCCTACACTACACAAACACCACTGCACTACCCTTAACCCTAAAATATACCCCCAGCATGACCCTCTACACTACCCAAACACCACTGCACTACCCTAAACCCTAAAACACTATCGCCAGCATGCCCCCTACACTACACAAACACCACTGCACTACCCTAAACCCTAAAACACTACCACCAGTGCGACCCCCTACACTACACAAATACCACTGTAATTCCCTAAACCTTAAATCTATACCCAGCATGACCCCCTACAATACCCAAACACCACTGCACCACTATAAACGCTAAAACACTACCCCCCCCACAATACCCAAACATGACTGCACTGCCCTAAAACCTAAAACAATACCCCGGCACGACCCCCTACACTACACAAACACCAATGCACTGCCCTAAACCCTAAAACACTACCCCAGCACGACCCCCTACACTACCCAAACATCACTGCACTGCCTAAACCCTAAACCACCACCCCAGCATGACCCCCTACACTACCTAAACACCACTGCAATACCCTAAACCCTAAATCTACCCACAGCATGACCCCCTACACTACACAAACATCACTCCACTACCCTAGACCCTTAAACACTACCCTCAGCTTGACCCCCTACACTACACATACACAACTGCACTACCCTAAACCCTAAAATACTACCCCCAGCACGAACCCATACACTACACAAACACCACTGCACTACCCTAAAACCAAAAACCCTACCCCCAGCATGAGCCCCTCCACTACCCAAACACCACTTCACTACCCTAAACACTAAAAGAGTACCCCCTACACTACATAAACACCACTGCACTACCCTAAACCCTAAACCACAAATCCCAGCACGACCACCTACACTCCACAAACACCACGGCACTTCCGTAAACCCTAAAACACTACTCCCTACACTACACAAACACCACTGCACTACCCTAAACCTTAAAACACTACCCCCAGCATGAACCCCTACACTACACAATCACCACGGCACTACCCTAAACCCTACAACACTACTCCCTACACTACACAAACACCACTGCACTACCTTAAACCCTAAAACACTACCCCCAGCACGAACACCTAACCTTCACAAACACCACTGTACTACCCTAAACCCTAAATCTTCCCCCAGCATGACCCCCTATTCTACACAAACACCACTGCACTACCCAAAACCCTAAAACACTACCCCCAGCATGACCCCTTACACTACACAAACTCCACTGCACTGCACTACCCTAAACACTAAACACTACCCCAGCACAACCCCCTACATTACCCAAACACCACAGCACTACCCTAAACCCTAAAACACAACCCTGAACACAACCCCATACACTGCACATACAACTCTGCACTGCCCTAAAACATTAACCCCAGCGCAACCCCCCACACTACCCAAACAGCACTGCACTGCCATAAACCCTAAAACACTTCTACCAGCACGATCCCCCTACACTACCCAAACACCACTGCACTATCCTAAACCCTAAATCTATCCCCAGCACGACCCCCTACACTACACAAACACCGCTGCACTACCCTAAACCCTGAAACACTATACCCAGCATGACCCCCTACACTACACAAACACCACTGCACTACCCTAAGCCCTGAAACACTACGACCAGCATGACCCCCTACACTACAAAAACAACATTGCACTACCCTAAACCCCAAATCGAACCCCTACACTACACACACACCACTGCACTACCCTAAACCCTTAAATAAAACCTCCAGCACAACCCCCTACACTACCCAAACACCACTGCACTACCATAAACCCTAAAACACTAACCCCAGCATGACACTCTACACTATACAAACACCACAGCACTACCCTAAACCCTAAAACACGACTCTGAGCACAACCCCATACACTACACATACAACTCTGCACTGCCCTAAAACACTAACCCCAGCATAACCCCCTACACTACCCAAACAGCACTGCACTGCCATAAACCCTAAAACACTTCCACCAGCACGATCCCCCTACACTACCCAAACACCACTGCACTGCCCTAAACCCTAAAATCCTAACCCCAGCACGACCCCCTACACTATCCAAACACCACTGCACTATCCTAAACCCTAAATCTATCCGCAGTACGACCCCCTACACTACACAAACACCGCTGCACTACCCTAAACCCTGAAACACTATACCCAGCATGACCCCTACACAACACAAACACCACTGCACTACCCTAAACTCTGAAACACTACACCCAGCATGACCCCCTACACTACCCAAACACCAGTGCACTACCCTAAACCCCAAATCGAACCCCTACACTACACACACACCACTGCACTACCCTAAACCCTTAAACACTACCCCAGCACAACCCCCTACACTACACGAACACCACTGCACTACCCTAAACCCTAAAACATTACCCTTAGCATGACCCACTACACTACCCAAACACCACTGCACTACCCTAAACCCTACATCTACCCCCAGCACAACTCCCTACAATACACAAACACCACTGCACTACCCTAAACCATAAAAAACAATATCTCCAGTATGACCCCCTACACTACACAAACACCACTGCACTACCCTAAACCCTAAAACATTTTCCCTAGCAATACCCTCTACACTATCCAAACACCACTGCACCACCCTAAACTCTAAAACACTTACCCCAGCAGGACCCCCTACTCCACACAAACACCACTGCACTACCCTAAACCCCAGAACACTACCCCCATTATGACCCTCTATACTACCCAAACACCACTCCACTTCCCTAAACCCTAATACACTTACCCCAGCACGACCCCCTATACCACAGAAACACTTCTGCACTACCCTGAACCCTGAAAGCCTACCCACAGCATGACCCCTACAGTACACAAACACCACTGCACTACCCTAAACCCTAAAACACTACCCCCAGCATGACCCCCTACACTACCCAAACACCACTACACTACCCTAAACCCTAAAACACTATCGCAAGCATGACCCCTACACTACACAAACACCACTGCACTACCCTAAACCCTAAAACACTACCCCCAGAACTACGCCCAATACTCCACAAACACAACTGCACTACCCTAAACCCTAAAACACTACCTCCAGCAGTACCCCCAACACTACCCAAACACCACTGCACTACCATAAACCCTAAAACACTAACCCCAGCATGACACTCTACACTATACAAACACCACGGCACTACCCTAAAACATGACACTGAACACAACCCCATACACTACACATACAACTATGCACTGCCCTAAAACACCAACCCCAGCACAACCCCCTACACTACCCAAACAGCACTGCACTGCCATAAACCCTAAAACACTTCCACCAGCACGATCCCCCTACACTACCCAAACACCACTGTACTGCCCTAAACCCTAAAATCCTAACCCCAGCACGACCCCTTACACTACCCAAACACCACTGCACTATTCTAAACCCTAAATCTATCCCCAGTACGACCCCCTACACTACACAAACACCGCTGCACTACCCTAAACCCTGAAACACTACACCCAGCATGACCCCCTACACTACACAAACACCACTGCACTACCCTAAACCCTGAAACACTACACCCAGCATGACCCCCTACACTACACAAACACCACTGCACTACCCTAAACCCCAAATCGAACCCCTAAACTACACAAACACCACTGCACCACCCTAAACCCTTAAACACTACCCCCAGCACAACCCCCTACACTACACGAACACCACTGCACTACCCTAAACCCTAAAACATTACCCTTAGCACGACCAACTACACTACCCAAACACCACTGCACTACCCTAAACCCTACATCTACCCCCAGCACAACTCCCTACTCTACAAAAACACCACTGCACTACCCTAAACCATAAAAAACTATACCTCCAGTACGACCCCCTACGCTACACAAACACCACTGCACTACCCTAAACCCTTAAACATTTTCCCTAGCAATACCCTCTACACTATCCAAACACCGCTGCACTACCCTAAACTCTAAAACACTTACCCCAGCAGGAGCCCCTACATCACACAAACACCACTGCACTACCCTAAACCCCAGAACACTACTCCCATTGTGACCCTCTATACTACCCAAACACCACTCCACCTCCCTAAACCCTAATACACTTACCCCAGCACGACCCCCTACACCACACAAACACTTTTGCACTACCCTGAACCCTGAAAGCCTACCCACAGCATGACCCCTACACTACATAAACATCACTGCACTTCCCTAAACCCTAAAACACTACCCCCAGCATGACCCCCTACACTTCCCAAACACCACTGCACTACCCTAAACCCTAAAACACTATCGCCAGCATGACCCCTACACTACACAAACACCATTGCACTACCGTAAACCCTAAAACACTACCCCCAGAACTACGCCCAATACTCCACAAACACAACTGCACTACCCTAAACCCTAAAACACTACCTCCAGCAGTACCCCCGACATTACCCAAACACCACTGCATTACCATAAACCCTAAAACACTAACCCCAGCATGACACTCTACACTATACAAACACCACGGCACTACCCTAAACCCTTAAACACTACACCAAGCAGTACACCCTACACTACCCAAACACAACTGCACTACCCTAAACCCTAAAACACTACCCCCAGAATGACCCTCTACACTAGACAAACACCACTCCACTACCCTACTGCACTACCCTAAAACAAAAAACACTACCCCAGCACGACCCACTAAACTACCCAAACACCACTGCACTACCCTAAACCCTAAACACTACCCCTGCACGACCCCCTGCACTACCCAAACACCACTGCACTACCCGAAACCCTAAAACACTACCTCCAGCACGTCCCCCTACACTACAAAAACACCACTGCAGTACCCTAAACCCTAAATCTACCCCAGCACAACCCCTTACTCTACCCAGACACTACTGCACTACCCAAAACCCTAAATCTACCCCAACATCAACCCCTAAACTACACAAACACCACTGCAGTGCCCTAAACCCTAAAACACTTCCACCAGCACGAACACCCTACACTACCCCAACACCACTGCACTGCCTTAAACCCTAAAACCCTACCCCCGGAAGGTTCCCCTACAGTACCCCAAAACCACTGCACTATCCTAAACCTTAAATGTACCCCATTACGACCCCCTACACTACACAAACACCACTGCACTACCCTGAACCCTAAAACACTACCACCAGCACGACCCCCTACACTACACAAACACCATGGCACTAACCTAAACCCTAAACAACTACCCCCTACACTACACAAACACCACTGCACTACCATATACCCTTAAACACTACCCCCAGCACGACCCCCTACACTACACAAACACCACTGCACTACCCTAAACACTAAAACACTACCCCCAGCACAACCCGCTACACTACTCAAACACCACTGCACTACCCTAAACCCTAAAACACGTCACCTACACTACACAAACACCACTGCACTACCCTAAACCCTAAAACACTATCCCCAGCACAACCCCCTATGCTACACAAACACCACGGCACTACCCTAAACCACTACCCCCTACACTACCCAAACACAACTGCACTACCCTAAACCCTAAAACACTACCCCCAGCACAACCCCCTATGCTACTCAAACACCACAGCACTACCCTAAACCACTACCCCCTGCACTACACAAACACCACTGCACTACCCTAAACCATAAAAGACTACCCCCAGCACTACCCCCTACACTACCCAAACATGACTGCACTGCCCTAAACCCTAACACATTACCCCTAGCACGACCCCCTGCACTACACAAACACCACTGCACTACCCTAAACCATAAAAGACTACCCCCAGCACTACCCCCTATACTACCCAAACATGACTGCACTACCCTAAACCCTAAAACACTACCCCAGCACGACCTCCTACACTACACAAATACCACTGCACTGCCCTAAACCCTAACACATTACCCCAGCATGACCCCCTACAGCACGCAAACCCCACTGCACTACCCTAAACCCTATAACACTGCCCCCAGCATGACCCCCTACACTTCCCAAACACCACTGCACTACCCTAAACCCTAAAACACTATCGCCAGCATGACCCCTACACTACACAAACACCATTGCACTACCGTAAACCCTAAAACACTACCCCCAGAACTACGCCCAATACTCCACAAACACAACTGCACTACCCTAAACCCAAAAACACTACCTCCAGCAGTACCCCCGACATTACCCAAACACCACTGCATTACCATAAACCCTAAAACACTAACCCCAGCATGACACTCTACACTATACAAACACCACGGCACTACCCTAAACCCTAAAACACTACACCAAGCAGTACCCCCTACACTACCCAAACACAACTGCACTACCCTAAACCCTAAAACACTACCCCCAGAATGACCCTCTACACTAGACAAACACCACTCCACTACCCTACTGCACTACCCTAAAACAAAAAACACTACCCCAGCACGACCCACTAAACTACCCAAACACCACTGCACTACCCTAAACCCTAAACACTACCCCTGCACGACCCCCTGCACTACCCAAACACCACTGCACTACCCGAAACCCTAAAACACTACCTCCAGCACGTCCCCCTACACTACAAAAACACCACTGCAGTACCCTAAACCCTAAATCTACCCCAGCACAACCCCTTACTCTACCCAGACACTACTGCACTACCCAAAACCCTAAATCTACCCCAACATCAACCCCTAAACTACACAAACACCAGTGCAGTGCCCTAAACCCTAAAACACTTCCACCTGCACGAACACCCTACACTACCCCAACACCACTGCACTGCCTTAAACCCTTAAACCCTACCCCCGGAAGGTTCCCCTACAGTACCCCAAAACCACTGCACTATCCTAAACCTTAAATGTACCCCATTACGACCCCCTACACTACACAAACACCACTGCACTACCCTGAACCCTAAAACACTACCACCAGCACGACCCCCTACACTACACAAACACCATGGCACTAACCTAAACCCTAAACAACTACCCCCTACACTACACAAACACCACTGCACTACCATATACCCTTAAACACTACCCCCAGCACGACCCCCTACACTACACAAACACCACTGCACTACCCTAAACACTAAAACACTACCCCCAGCACAACCCGCTACACTACTCAAACACCACTGCACTACCCTAAACCCTAAAACACGTCACCTACACTACACAAACACCACTGCACTACCCTAAACCCTAAAACACTATCCCCAGCACAACCCCCTATGCTACACAAACACCACGGCACTACCCTAAACCACTACCCCCTACACTACCCAAACACAACTGCACTACCCTAAACCCTAAAACACTACCCCCAGCACAACCCCCTATGCTACTCAAACACCACAGCACTACCCTAAACCACTACCCCCTGCACTACACAAACACCACTGCACTACCCTAATCCATAAAAGACTACCCCCAGCACTACCCCCTACACTACCCAAACATGACTGCACTGCCCTAAACCCTAACACATTACCCCTAGCACGACCCCCTGCACTACACAAACACCACTGCACTACCCTAAACCATAAAAGACTACCCCCAGCACTACCCCCTATACTACCCAAACATGACTGCACTACCCTAAACCCTAAAACACTACCCCAGCACGACCTCCTACACTACACAAATACCACTGCACTGCCCTAAACCCTAACACATTACCCCAGCATGACCCCCTACAGCACGCAAACCCCACTGCACTACCCTAAACCCTATAACACTGCCCCCAGCATGACCCCCTATAGTACCCAAACACCACTCCACTACCCTAAACCCTAAAACACTTACTCCAGCACGTCCCCCAACACCAGACAAACACCACTGCACTACCCTAAACCCTAAAACACTTCCTCCAGCTCGACCCCTACACTACCCAAACACCACTCCACTACCCTAAACTCTAAAACACTACCCCCAGCACTACCCCATCACTACCCAAACACCACTGCACTACCCTAAACCCTAAAACACTATCCCCAGAACTACCCCAATACTACAAAAATACCACTGTAGCGCCCTTAACCCTAAAACACTTCCACCAGTACAATACCCCTACACTACCCAAACACCACTGCACTGCCCTAAACCCTAAAACCCTACCCCCAGCACGACCCCCTACACTACCTGTTGGACTTGGCCCTTCTGGCAGGTTTACCCCTGAACTTTTTTTGCTTTTATTGGTGACTTGGTGATAGTGGTTTTTGGTTCCTGCGCACTTTCCCTGTGTCCCAGGGTAAAGTGCGTGCGCACTCTGAGTGCATGTGGTGAGATAGGCCTGCCCTCCCATAGGAATGCATGGGGAATGTATGTGTCCCTAGTAGTTCCTGATGCGTGGGGTGTGCAGGCCCGAGTTTGGTATGTGCGGACTCGTGTGATTGAATGCTGCGCGATGATGTGTGCGGCGTGCATGTACCTAGTGTGGAAGTGCCACTTCTAGAAGTGGGCACTTCTGTGTGCAGTGTGTCTGGCGTGTGATTGGCTGGAGCTGGCTGGTGAGCCTGGCTCCAGGAGTCTGGTTGGGTCTGCCCCAGTGGTGAGTGTGAGATTAGCATGCTGATGGCTGGGGAGGAGTGCACCTTGGACCTGAATAGGGCAGGGCTTTCCCCACACAATGCTGGCTCCGCCCCTGTGGTGCGACTGACGACCCTAGCCCTGCCAGTGAATAGAGTGAGGGGCTGAGCACATCAAGGGTGCTCCCCAACCAGCTGCGACTGGTTTTCCCCCTCACCCTGAACCAAGAACAAAGGGTTTTACTGTATAAAAATGGGGCTGTGTCCCCACAGAAACTGTTCTCTTCCAGGATCCTGAGGGGGGCTGCTGCTGCTGGAGGGCAGGAGGAACCGCCACTTTGGACTGCCTTCCTGCCTGGAGGGCCCAGTGAGCTGGCCCCTGGCCCAGCCTTGCCCCCTGCCCACCTTACTAAGGACTTTGCTGGACTTGGTGGTCATTCTCACCCCAAAGCGCTGGGAGCGCTTCATTTGTCTCCCCTAAACGCCTGGAAGCGCTTTTATTTTACATATAGCGCTAGGAGCGCTTGGTTTGGTACCCCCAGCGCTTCTAGAGCGCTTTCACTTTTGGCCGTAGCGCTAGGAGCGCTTTATTTCGGGAGGCCGGTGCCCACCCGGCATTGTGGTGCGCTTGCGGGTGCCTACCCCGCTTATTTATTTATCTCCCTACGGCGGGTGCCCACCCCGCCGTATATTGCTTTATAACAGGAGCCCACCCCGTATCGCCGCCGCCACTGGGAACTCGGGGCCGCCGCGCTGCCTGCGGCGACCCGGAAGCAAAGGCAAGTCCCGCCTGGTGGTGGGCGGGGCATTGAAGCCCCGCGCTGTGGGAAGGAAGCAGACGGGAGCCTACCCCGCGCTTCCCTGAGAAGAAGAGAGGGCGAGCCTGCAAGCAGCAGCGTCGCTGCTGCCCGTCCGGAGTGCTGCCGGTCCCGCAGAAGAGCCAGCAGAGAGCGGAGACGACGCGGGAGCCCCCCCCTTGCAACAGCCCGGTGAGTTGAGCAGGGCTGAGGGGACTCCATGCGCATGCTTTGGTGACTGGTCCGCTCCCCCGTACTATTGTGCCGAGCCTACGTGGCTCCCGCTGCTAGGGGCAGATAGTTGTTTGAGGGCCCCACAGGCTCCAACGCGGGCTGCATTGTTGTATGAAGCCCAGTGAGGCTCCAGTTGGTTAAGATCTCACGAGCGCGAAGTCGCTCCAACGATGGGGGCAGTGTTTGTTCAGAGCGCGAGGCGCTCCAACGTGGGGACAAGTTCCTCCCTTGATCTTCCCCTCTCGTGGCACATATTCGTTGGGAGCCAGTGCGCTCCAGGGGGTGAAGATTTGTTTAGAGCCCCGAGGCTCCAACAACTGCCACATTTGTTCTAAATAGGCACAGTGGTGCCCACGCTCAATTCTCCAGCTGCCCAGCACTTAGTGGGCAGCTGCCACGTTTAGGTTGGGCATTGTGCGCCTGGCTTGCGCAGCCTGCGCAGTCGCGCCCTGACAGTATTGGATATTGGTCATTTCTACACCCCTGAGAGGCCAGTTGGCCTGGGGACAGTTATCTTGTGTTGTGCCATCCCCTAGGGTGCCTGGAGATTTTCATACATGTACTTTTTGCGCCTGCACAATGCCTTCATGATATTTTCTTTCCTCAACTGTGTTTATGCCTTGGAGATTGTTTTACTAGTAGTAGTTATGCTAGTGTGTCCATGATTCCCTGCGTGATATTTTCCTAAGGCGGTTAGGGTTGCGTAGGTGGTACTTACCTGTTACCAGTAGTTACTGGTTGTGTGCTACATTTTCTATTTAGTGCTACAGTGATTGTATGTGTTATGTTCTACAGTGTTATTCCTACGTTCTAAGTGCTATTTCTACAAAGTGCTAATTCCTGACAGTGGTCCATGTGGCCCTGTCCCCTGTATATATAATCCCTTGTAAATTCTGCCCGTGCCTGTTGGCGTGTGTTTTTATCTAATGTGTTTTGGTATAATACAAAGGCTATTTTTATATAATACCTTGTGTGGAGTTTCCTTTGTGGTGGGCCTTGGGTGTTGTTGCTGGGTGCGCGCGCAAACGCTTTACACATTGCCTCAGAGATAAGCCTGACTGCTCGTGCCAAGCTACCAAGGGGGTGAGCAGAGGTTATCTTTGGCGTGTACCTTCCTTGCCCTGACTAGAGTGGTGGTTTCTGCCTGGCTTTGGCGCAAGCCCTAGCCAACCAGAAATCCCATTTCTAACATTGGTGATCAGTGGTGGGATTTGGACTTGCGTTTGCGCTGTACCGCAGCGGCAACTGGCCGCACTACAAAACTCTGCATTTAGATAATCTCATGGTATAGGGATTATTGTTCTAAGTTTGTTTTTAATTGTCATTTCTTTGGAAATGTGGTTCTTGTGCACTGTGAGTTAGGTGTCCCTAGCTCGGGAGGGTAGATCATCCCCCTAAGTGCATTGTGTTTTCTGGATTCACCAGAGGGTGGGATCCAGTGGTGGCAGCATAATAGTGTCCAGTACATTTGTCCCCCACCCTGCGCCCAGAGTTGGTACCTGTGTCACGTGGTGGTCAGGTTGAGGAATCAGGGGTGGTAGAAACTGCCTTACCAGTCCGAGGGGAGGGTTGTGGGTGTGGATGAATGGTGTGTGGCACTAGGCAAGTGAGTGTGAGTTCTCTGGGATAGAGAGCTTGCTGAATCCTTTGTGAATTGTGTACTCCTGTGTTAAACGCAGACCCCTAGGTTCCCTGTGTGATCTTTTCTCTAGAACGTCTGCCAGAATGGAGCCTGCTTTTGATTCCAGTGATCTAGTTTATTACAGTATGCAGGAGTTGGAAAGGTTCTGTAGAGAGAGAAACATAGGGGTGAGAGAGTCAGACACTGTGTACGAACTGAGGAACCACATGATTGGATGGCAAGCAGGTGAATGGGAACGTGAGCGCAGGGAGGAAGAAAGGGCCCGGGCCTCACACCTGGAGGGTGGTGGGTCTGTGGGGAGCCCTGAAGATTCAGAAGAAAATGACAGTACCTGGACGCCAGTAGAGAGTGAGGACCCCGTAGGTAGGGAGTCCCTTGCTGGGTCCAGCGTAGGAGATAGCGCCTCATCCCTTTCCCTGTCCCCTGAGCACAGTGGTAGTTTTCTGGATTCCCCAGTGAGGGTGGAGTCCAGCGGTGGCAGCGATATAGAGTGCAGTACAGAGAGTCCCATTCCCAGTTCACCCAGTCTGGTACCTGTTTCCCAAGAAGAGGAGTATAGGTTGAAATTCAGGGGCAGTAGGAAGCTGTCTCACCATTCTTGGGAGGAGTTTTTGGGGGAATGTGATGATGCACTGTTTGATTGGGTAAGAGTTACCACAGAAGATGATTTTGATAAACTGTATAGTCTGGTTATCAAAGAGCAGATGCTCAGTAGTTGTTCTCCAGGGTTGCGCCAACACCTGTTGAGGTATGGCTCTTTTTGTCCATTTGAACTTGCAGAGGAAGCAGACCGCTGGGAAAGGGCCAGAGGTTCTCTAGAGTCATTAGTGAGTGATTCCAACAATAGTGGGTCAGAGATCCTCCAGCCCAGTGTGGTGGAGGAGGCTCAGTGTAGCCCAGCTAGGTCCCAGGATAGAGAGGAGGGTGTAGGGGCTTGCTGCCTGGCTCAGTGGAGCAGGAGTGAGGGGGTGACCGAGGGTCCCCAGACGCCCGAAACCCTGCCTCAGGACTTCAATCAATCAATCAAGGCATTTATATTGCGCACTACTCACCCGGAAGGGTCTCAAGGCGCTTGGGGAAGGGGGTCTGCTACTGCTCGATCAGCCAGGTCTTGAGCTGTTTCCTGAAGGCGAGGTGGTCCTGGGTCAGCCGAAGGTGGATGGGCAGAGAGTTCCATGTCTTAGCCGCCAGGTAGGAGAAGGATCTTCCTCCGGAGGTGGCTCTTTGGATGCGAGGGACGGCGGCGAGGGCGAGGCGCGTGGATCGTAGCTGGCGAGTGGGCGCGTAGAAGGAGAGGCGGTTGTTGAGGTATCTTGGGCCCAGGTCGTGGAGAGATTTGTGTGCGTGGGTGAGGAGTCTGAACGTGATCCTCTTGTTGACAAGGAGCCAGTGGAGGTCTCTCAGGTGGCTCGAGATGTGGCTGCGTCGGGGGATGTCTAGGATGAGTCAGGCGGAGGCGTTCTGGATGCGCTGAAGTCTTTTCTGAAGCTTGGCTGTTGTTCCGGCGTAGAGGGTGTTTCCGTAGTCTAGTCTGCTGGTGACGAGGGCCTGGGTGACCATCTTCCTGGTCTCGGTCGGGATCCATCGGAAGATCTTGCGGAGCATGCGGAGGGTGTGGAAGCAGGATGAGGAGACGGCGTTGACTTGTCTGGTCATCGATAGGGAAGAGTCCAGGATGAAGCCCAGGTTGCGTGCGTGGTCCGTTGGCTTTGGTGCGGTGCCTAGTGCCGGGGGCCACCAGGAGTTGTCCCATGCGGAGGGTGATGGTCCAAGGATGAGGACTTCTGTCTTGTCCGTGTTCAGTTTCAGGCAGCTCAAGTTCATCCACTCGGCGACGTCTTTCATCCCTTCGTGCAGGTTAGTCCTGGCGTTGTCAGGGTCTCTGGTGAGGGAGAGGATCAGCTGGGTGTCATCGGCATAGGAGATGATGTTGAGGTTGTGTTGGCGTGCGATGGCCGCGAGGGGTTTCATGTAGACGTTGAAGAGGGTGGGGCTGAGTGACGATCCTTGCGGGATGCCGCAGATGACTTCGGTGGCCTCAGATCAGAACGGAGGGAGGCGTACTCTCTGTGTTCTGCCGGCGAGGTACGAGGTGATCCATTCCAGGGCCTTCCCTTGGATACCTGTTTTGTTGAGGCGTTGGACTAGGGTGCGGTGGCAGACAGTGTCAAATGCTGCGGAGAGGTCCAGGAGGATGAGGGCCGTAGTTTCCCCGTTGTCGAGTAGAGCCCGGATGTCGTCGGTGGCTGCGATGAGGGCGGTCTCAGTGCTGTGGTTGGCTCTGAAGCCGGATTGCGATGGGTCGAGGGATCCGTTCGTCTCGAGGAAGGTGGACAGTTGCTTGTTGACGATCTTCTCGGCGACTTTGGCAGGGAAAGGAAGGAGCGAGATTGGGCGGAAATTCTTGAGGTCGGTTGCGTCCGCTGTTGGTTTCTTCAGCAGTGCGCTGAGCTCGGCGTGCTTCCAGCTCTCCGGGAAGGTGGCTGTGTCGAAGGAGATGTTGATGATGTCTCTGAGGTGGGGTGCGATGGTGGAGGCTGCTTTGTTGAAGACCTGGTGGGGGCACGGGTCCGTTGGAGAGCCGGAGTGGATGGTGTTCATCATGCGGGCAGTGTCCTCGGGAGTCACCTTGGTCCAAGTCTGGAGAGTGACGGTGGTGTGCGGAGGTTCTACCGATGGGTGCGGGGGCGGAGTCCCGAAACTCTCGTGGATATCGGCAATCTTGCGGTGGAAGTACGAGGCGAGGGAGTCGCAGAGGTCCTGTGAAGGGGCGATGTCGTTCCTTCCGGTGCTGGGGTTGGAGAACTCCTTGACGATGCTGAAGAGCTCCTTGCTGTCATGGGCGTTGTTGTCCAGTCGTTTCTTCAGGGATTTCTTCTTGGTGATGCGGATGAGCTGGTGATGTCTGCGAGTTGCGATTTTGAGGGCGGTCATGTTGTCGGCGGTTTTGTCGAGGAGCCAGGCCTTCTCGAGTGTGCGGCAGGCCTTCTTGGAGACCCTGAGGTCGTCGGTGAACCAGGGGGCCTTCTTGCTTCTGGGCTTGGTGGGTGGGTTCTTCAGTGGGGCGAGGTCGTCTGCACAGGTGGTCAGCCACTGCAAGAAGTTGCGGGCTGCTGTGTTGGGGTCCTTTGTGCTGACAGGTGGGTTCTGGCTGAGGGAGGAGGTAAGCTGGTCGGCCGTGATCTTGCTCCAGTTTCTGTGGGGGACCTGCTTCGGGTGGTGGTGGGTCGTGTTCTTCCTGAAGCTGAAGTGGACACAGCTGTGGTCGGTCCAGTGAAGTCCGGTGGAGTGGCTGAAGGAGATGTGTGTGCTGGACGAGAAGATCGGGTCGAGCGTGTGGCCGGCGTAGTGCGTGGGAGTGTTGACCAGTTGCTTCAGTCCGAGGTTAGCGAGGTTGTCCAGCAGGGCGGTGGTGTTGCGGTCGTTGTTGTTCTCCAGGTGGAAGTTGAGGTCCCCGAGGAGGATGTAGTCGGTGGAGGGGAGGGCGTGTGGGCTGATGAAGTCTGTGATGTCATCGCAGAACTGTGTGCGCGGTCCCGGGGGTCTGTAGATGAGGGTGCCTCTGAGGGTGGTCTTTGGGTCGGTGTGGATCTGGAAGTGCAGGTACTCGGCGGCGTTGAATGCGTCGATGGAGTCAGTCGAGATGCGAATGGTGTCTTTGTGTACGATGGTGATCCCTCCTCCGGTCTGGTTGACGCGATCCCTCCTGATGATCTTGTAGCCGTCCGGGATGGCTATGGCGATGTCGGGGGCTGAGGACGCGTTCATCCAGGTTTCCGTTAGGAAGGCGACGTCAGGAGCAGCGGTGTCGATGAGGTTCCAGAGTTCCACGGCGTGTCGGTGGACGGAGCGGGTGTTGATCAGGATGCACTTGAGGTGGTCGCTGATGTCCGTCTTGAAGGGCGCGGTGCGGGTTCGTAGGCAGGAGAAGTTGCAGGCTCGGCAGACGAAGGGTCCATGGGTGCGTCGCGGTGATGCTTGATAGCATCCGACTTGGATGGTTTCATGAGGGAACACCAAGTTGGGGACCTAGGCTGTCCTGTTAGTCCACTTGAGGAAGATCTCTTAGTGAGTAGAGGACCTGGAGCGCCCGTAAACAGGGCTCCTGTGGTTCTGGAGTCTGGCAGTACCGCTCCGGTAGGGAGGGTACAGGAGTCCAGCGTGAGGAGTGATTGGGGGATGAGTTCCCCAGTGGAAGAGCCGGTGGGTCAGGGACTTCCCAGTTGGGCTAGGATCCCGTGTAGTGACCATGGGGACACCACTTCTGTTCTGGGGGATCTCCGCGCACTGTCAGGTGGACAGGGGACGGGAGATCAGCGCCAGACAGACAGTCGCTCGACATATGTGTCATTTGATAGCCTCAGGGGGATGGAGTGTAAGTCCCCAGAAGTCCTGGAGTGCCAGGCGATTATTCCACCAAAGGTTCTAGGCCGGAGGTTGGAAGGCCAGGTTCGGGATCAGCCTAACCTGAAGGGTGGGACGTCTGTAACCAGCGTCCCGACCGGTTCTTCTTCCAGAGGTACCGCCCCAGTTGGTAGGGAGCAGGGTTCTGGAAGGGGGTGCAGAGGGTGGGAGAGCCCACCTCTGACCCCGGTGCAACCTGAGGGGTTAAAGCCTGGGTTGGAATGGCGTTCTAGGTGTACCCCTCGCCGGAGGAGGAGGAACCCTAGGAGAAGAGGTAGGGGGAGGAGAGCCTTCCCTGAGACTCCTGGTCCGCCTGAGGGTGTAGACCCTAGGCTGGAGAACCAGTGGCAGTCTAGTCCTGTCTTGCAGACAGGAAGAGTGGAGAATGGCCGCTATGTGCCAGGGGTTACTACCCCCCACTCTGTGATTAGGCAAGGACCGGTGGCACCTGGGTGGCCTAGGGCCTGGTCTTGGCCGCGGACAGCTTGGGAGTACCAGTGGGGTAGCCCAGTTGGTCCAGACAGTGGTTTTAGAAGGAATTCCATGGGTTCACCGTGGCGTAGAACCGGAGGGTGTCCCTGCAGTTGCGGGCCCGCGTCCGTGTTCTATCGCCCCAAGCAGGAAAGTCCATCACGGTGGTGATCGGTCTGCCCTGCGTTTTGGCTGGAAGGGGGTTGTGTGGGACTTGGCCCTTCTGGCAGGTTTACCCCTGAACTTTTTTTGCTTTTATTGGTGACTTGGTGATAGTGGTTTTTGGTTCCTGCGCACTTTCCCTGTGTCCCAGGGTAAAGTGCGTGCGCACTCTGAGTGCATGTGGTGAGATAGGCCTGCCCTCCCATAGGAATGCATGGGGAATGTATGTGTCCCTAGTAGTTCCTGATGCGTGGGGTGTGCAGGCCCGAGTTTGGTATGTGCGGACTCGTGTGATTGAATGCTGCGCGATGATGTGTGCGGCGTGCATGTACCTAGTGTGGAAGTGCCACTTCTAGAAGTGGGCACTTCTGTGTGCAGTGTGTCTGGCGTGTGATTGGCTGGAGCTGGCTGGTGAGCCTGGCTCCAGGAGTCTGGTTGGGTCTGCCCCAGTGGTGAGTGTGAGATTAGCATGCTGATGGCTGGGGAGGAGTGCACCTTGGACCTGAATAGGGCAGGGCTTTCCCCACACAATGCTGGCTCCGCCCCCTGTGGTGTGACTGACGACCCTAGCCCTGCCAGTGAATAGAGTGAGGGGCTGAGCACATCAAGGGTGCTCCCCAACCAGCTGCGACTGGTTTTCCCCCTCACCCTGAACCAAGAACAAAGGGTTTTACTGTATAAAAATGGGTCTGTGTCCCCACAGAAACTGTTCTCTTCCAGGATCCTGAGGGGGGCTGCTGCTGCTGGAGGCCAGGAGGAACCGCCACTTTGGACTGCCTTCCTGCCTGGAGGGCCCAGTGAGCTGGCCTCTGGCCCAGCCTTGCCCCCTGCCCACCTTACTAAGGACTTTGCTGGACTTGGTGGTCATTCTCACCCCAAAGCGCTGGGAGCGCTTCATTTGTCTCCCCTAAACGCCTGGAGGCGCTTTTATTTTACATATAGCGCTAGGAGCGCTTGGTTTGGTACCCCCAGCGCTTCTAGAGCGCTTTCACTTTTGGCCGTAGCGCTAGGAGCGCTTTATTTCGGGAGGCCGGTGCCCACCCGGCATTGTGGTGCGCTTGCGGGTGCCTACCCCGCTTATTTAATTATCTCCCTACGGCGGGTGCCCACCCTGCCATATATTGCTTTATAACGGGAGCCCACCCCGTATCGCAGCCGCCAGTGGGAACTCGGGCCGCCGCGCTGCCTGCGGCGACCCGGAAGCAAAGGCAAGTCCCGCCTGGTGGTGGGCGGGGCATTGAAGCCCCGCGCTGTGGGAAGGAAGCGGACGGGAGCCTACCCCGCGCTTCCCTGAGAAGAAGAGAGGGCGAGCCTGCAAGCAGCAGCGTCGCTGCTGCCCGTCCGGAGTGCTGCCGGTCCCGCAGAAGAGCCAGCAGAGAGCGGAGACGACGCGGGAGCCCCCCCCCGAGCAACAGCCCGGTGAGTTGAGCAGGGCTGGGGGGACTCCGTGCGCATGCTTTGGTGACTGGTCCGCTCCCCCGCACTATTGTGCCGAGCCTACGTGGCTCGCGCTGCTAGGGGCAGATAGTTGTTTGAGGCCCCCACAGGCTCCAACGCGGGCCGCATTGTTGTATGAAGCCCAGTGAGGCTCCAGTTGGTTAAGATCTCACGAGCGCGAAGTCGCTCCAACGAAGGGGGCAGTGTTTGTTCAGAGCGCGAGGCGTTCCAACGTGGGGACAAGTTCCTCCCTTGATCTTCCCATCTCGTGGCACATCATCGTTGGGAGCCAGTGCGCTCCAGGGGGTGAAGATTTGTTTAGAGCCCCGAGGCTCCAACAACTGCCACATTTGTTCTAAAAAGGCACAGTGGTGCCCACGCTCAATTCTCCAGCTGCCCAGCACTTAGTGGGCAGCTGCCACGTTTAGGTTGGGCATTGTGCGCCTGGCTTGCGCAGCCTGCGCAGTCGCGCCCTGACAGTATTGGATATTGGTCATTTCTACACCCCTGAGAGGCCAGTTGGCCTGGGGACAGTTATCTTGTGTTGTGCCCTCCCCTAGGGCGCCTGGAGATTTTCATACATGTACTTTTTGCGCCTGCGCAATGCCTTCATGATATTTTCTTTCCTCAACTGTGTTTATGCCTTGGAGATTGTTTTACTAGTAGTAGTTATGCTAGTGTGTCCATGATTCCCTGCGTGATATTTTCCTAAGGCGGTTAGGGTTGTGTAGGTGGTACTTACCTGTTACCAGTAGTTACTGGTTGTGTGCTACATTTTCTATTTAGTGCTACAGTGATTGTATGTGTTATGTTCTACAGTGTTATTCCTATGTTCTAAGTGCTATTTCTACAAAGTGCTAATTCCTGACGGTGGTCCCCTGTATATATAATCCCTTGTAAATTCTGCCCGTGCCTGTTGGCACATTGTAAAGTGTGTGTTTTTATCTAATGTGTTTTGGTATAATACAAAGGCTATTTTTATATAATACCTTGTGTGGAGTTTCCTTTGTGGTGGACCTTGGGTGTTGTTGCTGGGTGCGCGCGCAAACGCTTTACACATTGCCTCAGAGATAAGCCTGACTGCTCGTGCCAAGCTACCAAGGGGGTGAGCAGGGGTTATCTTTGGCGTGTACCTTCCTTGCCCTGACTAGAGGGGTGGTTTCTGCCTGGCTTTGGCGCAAGCCCTAGCCAACCAGAAATCCCATTTCTAACACTACCCAAAAACCACTGCACTATCATAAACCCTAAATCTACTCCAGTACGACCCCCTACACTACACAAACACCACTGCACTACCCTAAACCCTAAAACACTACCTCCAGCACGACCCCCTACACTACACAAACACCACAGCACTACCCTACACCCTAAAACACTACCCCCAGCAAAACCCCCTACACTACACAAAACCCACTGCACTAAACTATACCCTAAAACACTACCCCTAACATGACCCCTTAACTACCAAAATACCACTGCACTACCCTAAACCCTAAAACATTTACCCCAGCACAACCCCCTACACCACACAAACACCACTACACTACCCTAAAACACTAGCCCCAGCACAACCCCTTACACTACCCAAACACTACTGCACTACCCTATACCCTAAAACACTACCCCAGCACGACCCCCTACACTACACAAAACCCACTGCACTAACCTAAACCCTAAAACACTACCCACAGCATGATCTCCTAAACTACACAAACACCTATGAACTGCCCTAAAACACTAACCCCAGTACGACCCCCTACACTACCCAAACCCCAATGCAGTACCCTAAACCCTAAAACACTTCCACCAGCACGATCCCCCTACAAGACCCCAACACAACTGCACTACCCTAATCCCTAAAACCCTACCCTCAGCACGACCCCTTACACTACCCAAAAACCACTGCACCATCCTAACCCCTAAATCTACCCCAGTACAACTCCCTACCCTACACAAACACCACTGCACTAACCTAAACCCTAATATTCTACCCCCAGCACGACCACCTACACTACACAAACACCACGGCACTACCCTATACCCTAAACCCAAAACGACTGCCCCCTACACTACACAAACGCCACTGCACTACCTTAAACACTAAAACACTACCCCCAGCACAACCCCCTACACTACCCAAACACCTATGCACTGCCTTAAAACCTAAAACAATACCCCGGCATGACCCCCTACACAACACTAACACCACTGCACTGCCCTAAACCCTAAAACACTACCCCCAGCACGAACTCCTACACTACCCATACACCACTGCACTGCCTAAACCGTAAACCACTACCCCAGGATGACCCCCTACACTACACAAACACTACTGCACTGCCCTAAACCCTTAAACACTACCTGCAGCAAGACCCCCTACACTACCCAAACACCACTGCACTACTCTAAACCCTAAAACACTACCCCAGCTTGACCCCCTACACTACACAATCATCACTGCACTACCCTAAAACCTAAAACACTACCCCCAGCAAGACCTCCTACGCTACACAAACACCACTGCACTACCCTAAACCCTAAAACACTACCCCAGCATGAACACCTATACTACACAAACATCACTGCACTACCCTAAACCCCAAAAAACGACCCCCAGGACATCCCCCTACACTACCCAAACACCACTGCACTACCCTAAACACTAAAACACAACCCTCTACACTTCACAAACACCACTGCACTACCCTAAACCCTAAAACACAACCCCCAGCCCGACCCCTACACTGCACAAACACCACAGCACTGCCCTAAATCCTAAAACACTACTCCTGCACTACACTAACACCACTGCACTACCCTAAACCCTTAAACACTACCCCCAGCACGAACCCCTACACAACACAAACACCACTGCACTACCCTACACCCTGAAACACTACCCCCAGCACAACCCCCTACACTACACAAAAACCACTGCACTAAACTATACCCTAAAACAATACCCCTAGCTTGACCCATAAACTACAGTAATACCACTACACTACCCTAAACCCTAAAACATTTACCCCAGCACGACCCCCTACACCACACAAACACCACCACCCTACCCTAAAACACTACCCCCAGCACGACCCCCTACACTACCCAAACACTACTGCAGTGCCCTAAACCCTAAAACACTTCCACCAGCACGATCCCCCTACACTACCCAAAAACCACTGCACTGTCATAAACCCTAAATCTACCCCAGTACGACCCCCTACACTACACAAACACCTCTGCACTACCCTGAACCCTAACACACTACCCCCAGCATGAACCCCTACACTACCCAAACACCACTGCACTACCCTAAACTCTAAAACACGTCACCTACACTACACAAACAAAACTGCACTACCCTAAACCCTAAAACACTACCCCCAGCACGAACCCCTATGCTACACAAAAACCACGGCACTACCCTAAACCACTACCCCCTGCACTACACAAACACCACTGCACTACCCTAAACCCTAAAACACTACCCCCAGCACAACCCCCTACACTACCCAAACATCACTGCACTATCACAAACCATACAACACTACGCCCAGTAACACCCCCTACACTCCCCAAACACAACTGCACTACCCTAAACTCTAAAACACTACCCCAACACGACCCCCTACACTACACAAAACCCACTGCACTACCCTAAACCCTAAAACACTTACCCCGGCACGACCCCCTACAGCACACAAACACCACTGCACTACCCTAAACCCTATAACACTGACCCCAGCACGACCCCCTATAGTACCCAAACACCACTCCACTACCCTAAACCCTAAATCACTTCCTCCAGCACGACCTCTACACTACCCAAACACCACTGCACTACCCTAAACCCTAAAACACTATCCCCAGCACTACCCCAACACTACCCAAACACCACTGCACTAGCATAAACCCTAAAACACTATCCCCAGAACTACCCCCAATCCTACACAAATACCACTGCAGTGCCCTAAACCCTAAAACACTTCCACCAGTACAATACCCCTACACTACCCAAACACCACTGCACAGCCCTAAACCCTAAAACCCTACCCCCAGCACGACCCCCTACACTACCCAAAAACCACTGCACTATCATAAACCCTCAATCTACCCCAGTACGACCCCCTAAACTAAACAAACACCACTGCACTACTCTAAACCCTAAAACACTACCTCCAGCACAACCCCCTACACTACACAAACACTACGGCACTACCCTACACCCTAAATCACTACCCCCAGCACAACCCCCTACACTGCACGAAACCCACTGCACTAAACTATACCCTAAAACACTACCCCTAGCATGACCCCTAAGCTACCAAAATACCACTGCACTACCCTAAACCCTAAAACATTTACCCCAGCACGACCCCTACGCCAAACAAACACCACTACACTACCATAAAACACTAGCCCCAGCACAACCCCCTACACTACCCAAACACTACTGCACTGCCCTAAACCCTAAAACCCTACCCCAGCACGATCCCCCTACACTACCCAAACACCACTGCACTACCGTAAACCCTAAAACACTACCCACAGCATGACCCCCTAAACTACGCAAACACCTATGAACTGCCCTAAAACACAAACCTCAACACGACCCCCTACACTACCCAAATACCACTGCAGTGCCCTAAACCCTAAAACACTTCCACCAGCACGATCCCCTACACCCCCCAAACACCACTGCACTGCCCTAAACCCTAAAACCCTACCCCCAGCACGACCCCTTACACTACCCAAAAACCACTGCACCATCCTAACCCCTAAATCTACCCCAGCATGACCACCTACACTACACAAACACCACGGCACTACCTTATACCCTAAACCCTAAACCACTGCCCCCTACACTAAACAAACACCACTGCACTACCCTAAACACTAAAACACTACCCCCAGCACAATCCCCTACACTACCCAAACACCTATGCACTGCCCTAAAACCTAAACAAATACCCCAGCATGACCCCCTACACAACACAAACACCACTGCACTGCCCTAAACCCTAAAACAGTAACCCCAGCACGAACACCTACACTACCCAAACACCACTGCACTGCCCTAAACCCTAAAACACTACCTGCAGCCCGACCCCCTACACTACTCAAACACCACTGCATTACCCTAATCCCTAAATCTACCCCCAGCATGACCCCCTACACTACGCAAACACCACTGCACTACCCTAAACCCTAAACCACTACCCCCAGCTTGACCCCCTACACTACACAATCATCACTGCACTACCCTAAACCCTAAAACACTATCCCCAGCAAGACCCCCTACGCTACACAAACACCACTGCACTACCCTAAACCCTAAAACACAACCCCCAGCACGACCCCTACAATACACAAACACCACGGCACTGCCCTAAATCCTAAAACACTACTCCCTGCACTACACTAACACCACTGCACTACCCTAAACCCTTAAACACTACCACCAGCACGAACCCCTACACAACACAAAACCCACTGCACTATCATAAACCCTAAATCTACCCCAGTACGAACCCCTACACTACACAAACACCACTGCATTACCCTAAACCCTAAGACACTACCTCCAGCACGACCCCCTACACTACACGAACACCACAGCACTACCCTACACCCTAAAACACTACCCCCTGCACGACCCCTACACTGCACAAAACCCACTGCACTAAACTATACCCTAAAACACTACCCCTAGCATGACCCCTAAAATACCAAAATACCACTGCATTACCCTGAACCCTAAGACATTTACCCCAGCACGACCCCTTCACCACACAAACACCACTACACTACCCTAAAACACTAGCCCCAGCACAACACCCTACACTACCCAAACACTTCTGAACTGCCCTAAACCCTAAAACACTAACCCAGCACGATCCCCCTACACTACCCAAACACCACTGCACTACCCTAAACCCTAAAACACTACCCCAGCACGACCTCCTACACTACACAAAACCCACTGCACTAACCTAAACCCTAAAACACTACCCCTAGCATGACCCCTAAACTACCCAAACACCACTGCTCGACCCTAAACCCTAAAGCACTACCCACAGCACGATCCCCTAAACTACAAAAACACCTATGAACTGCCCTAAAACACTAATCCCAACACGACCCTCTACACTACCCAAACACCACTGCAGTGCCCTAAACCCTAAAACAATTCCACCACCAAAATACCACTGCATTACCCTGAACCCTAAGACATTTACCCCAGCACGACCCCTTCACCACACAAACACCACTACACTACCCTAAAACACTAGCCCCAGCACAACACCCTACACTACCCAAACACTTCTGAACTGCCCTAAACCCTAAAACACTAACCCAGCACGATCCCCCTACACTACCCAAACACCACTACACTACCCTAAACCCTAAAACACTACCCCAGCACAACCTCCTACACTACACAAAACCCACTGCACTAACCTACACCCTAAAACACTACCCATAGCATGACCCCTAAACTACTCAAACACCACTGCACTACCCTAAACCCTAAAACACTACCCACAGCACGACCCCCTAAACTACACAAACACCTATGAACTGCCCTAAAACACTAACGCCAGCACGACCCCCTACACTACCCACACACCACTGCAGTGCCCTAAACCGTAAAACACTTCCACCAGCACGATCCCCCTACACTACCCAAACACCACTGCACTGCCCTAAACCCTAAATCCCTCCCCCCAGCACGACCCCTTACACTACCCAAAAACCACTGCACCATCCTTACCCCTAAATCTACCCCAGTACGACCCCCTACACTACACAAACACCACTGCACTAACCTAAACCCTAATACACTACCCCCAGCATGACCACCTACACTACACAAACACCACAGCACTACCCTATACCCTAAACCCTAAACCACTGAACCCTACACTACACAAACACCACTGCACTACCCTAAACACTAAAATACTACCCCCAGCACAACCCCCTACACTACCCAAACACCACAGCACTACCCTAAACCCTATAACACGACCCCCTACACTACACAAGCACCACTGCACTACCCTAAACCCTAAAACACGCCCCCTATACTACACAAACACCACTGCACTACCCTAAACCCTCAAACACTACCCCCAGCATGACCCCCTACACTACACAAACACCTCTGCACTGCCCTAAGAAACTACCCCCAACACAACCCCCTACACTTCCCAAACACCCCTGCACTGCCCTAAACCCTAAAACACTTCAACCAGCACGATCCCCCTACACTACCCAAACACCACTGCACTGCCCTAAACCATAAAACAATTCCACCACCAAAATACCACTGCATTACCCTGAACCCTAAGACATTTACCCCAGCACGACCCCTTCACCACACAAACACCACTACACTACCCTAAAACACTAGCCCCAGCACAACACCCTACACTACCCAAACACTTCTGAACTGCCCTAAACCCTAAAACACTAACCCAGCACGATCCCCCTACACTACCCAAACACCACTGCACTACCCTAAACCCTCAAACACTACCCCCAGCATGACCCCCTACACTACACAAACACCTCTGCACTGCCCTAAGAAACTACCCCAACACAACCCCCTACACTTCCCAAACACCCCTGCACTACCCTACACCCTAAAACACTACCCCCAGCACAACCCCCTACACTGCACGAAACCCACTGCACTAAACTATACCCTAAAACACTACCCCTAGCATGACCCCTAAGCTACCAAAATACCACTGCACTACCCTAAACCCTAAAACATTTACCCCAGCACGACCCCTACGCCAAACAAACACCACTACACTACCATAAAACACTAGCCCCAGCACAACCCCCTACACTACCCAAACACTACTGCACTGCCCTAAACCCTAAAACCCTACCCCAGCACGATCCCCCTACACTACCCAAACACCACTGCACTACCGTAAACCCTAAAACACTACCCACAGCATGACCCCCTAAACTACGCAAACACCTATGAACTGCCCTAAAACACAAACCTCAACACGACCCCCTACACTACCCAAATACCACTGCAGTGCCCTAAACCCTAAAACACTACCCCCAGCACGACCCCTTACACTACCCAAAAACCACTGCACCATCCTAACCCCTAAATCTACCCCAGCATGACCACCTACACTACACAAACACCACGGCACTACCCTATACCCTAAACCCTAAACCACTGCCCCCTACACTAAACAAACACCACTGCACTACCCTAAACACTAAAACACTACCCCCAGCACAATCCCCTACACTACCCAAACACCTATGCACTGCCCTAAAACCTAAACAAATACCCCAGCATGACCCCCTACACAACACAAACACCACTGCACTGCCCTAAACCCTAAAACAGTAACCCCAGCACGAACACCTACACTACCCAAACACCACTGCACTGCCCTAAACCCTAAAACACTACCTGCAGCCCGACCCCCTACACTACTCAAACACCACTGCATTACCCTAATCCCTAAATCTACCCCCAGCATGACCCCCTACACTACGCAAACACCACTGCACTACCCTAAACCCTAAACCACTACCCCCAGCTTGACCCCCTACACTACACAATCATCACTGCACTACCCTAAACCCTAAAACACTATCCCCAGCAAGACCCCCTACGCTACACAAACACCACTGCACTACCCTAAACCCTAAAACACAACCCCCAGCACGACCCCTACAATACACAAACACCACGGCACTGCCCTAAATCCTAAAACACTACTCCCTGCACTACACTAACACCACTGCACTACCCTAAACCCTTAAACACTACCACCAGCACGAACCCCTACACAACACAAAACCCACTGCACTATCATAAACCCTAAATCTACCCCAGTACGAACCCCTACACTACACAAACACCACTGCATTACCCTAAACCCTAAGACACTACCTCCAGCACGACCCCCTACACTACACGAACACCACAGCACTACCCTACACCCTAAAACACTACCCCCTGCACGACCCCTACACTGCACAAAACCCACTGCACTAAACTATACCCTAAAACACTACCCCTAGCATGACCCCTAAAATACCAAAATACCACTGCATTACCCTGAACCCTAAGACATTTACCCCAGCACGACCCCTTCACCACACAAACACCACTACACTACCCTAAAACACTAGCCCCAGCACAACACCCTACACTACCCAAACACTTCTGAACTGCCCTAAACCCTAAAACACTAACCCAGCACGATCCCCCTACACTACCCAAACACCACTGCACTACCCTAAACCCTAAAACACTACCCCAGCACGACCTCCTACACTACACAAAACCCACTGCACTAACCTAAACCCTAAAACACTACCCCTAGCATGACCCCTAAACTACCCAAACACCACTGCTCGACCCTAAACCCTAAAGCACTACCCACAGCACGATCCCCTAAACTACAAAAACACCTATGAACTGCCCTAAAACACTAATCCCAACACGACCCTCTACACTACCCAAACACCACTGCAGTGCCCTAAACCCTAAAACAATTCCACCACCAAAATACCACTGCATTACCCTGAACCCTAAGACATTTACCCCAGCACGACCCCTTCACCACACAAACACCACTACACTACCCTAAAACACTAGCCCCAGCACAACACCCTACACTACCCAAACACTTCTGAACTGCCCTAAACCCTAAAACACTAACTCAGCACGATCCCCCTACACTACCTAAACACCACTACACTACCCTAAACCCTAAAACACTACCCCAGCACAACCTCCTACACTACACAAAACCCACTGCACTAACCTAAACCCTAAAACACTACCCATAGCATGACCCCTAAACTACTCAAACACCACTGCACTACCCTAAACCCTAAAACACTACCCACAGCACGACCCCCTAAACTACACAAACACCTATGAACTGCCCTAAAACACTAACGCCAGCACGACCCCCTACACTACCCACACACCACTGCAGTGCCCTAAACCGTAAAACACTTCCACCAGCACGATCCCCCTACACTACCCAAACACCACTGCACTGCCCTAAACCCTAAATCCCTCCCCCCAGCACGACCCCTTACACTACCCAAAAACCACTGCACCATCCTTACCCCTAAATCTACCCCAGTACGACCCCCTACACTACACAAACACCACTGCACTAACCTAAACCCTAATACACTACCCCCAGCATGACCACCTACACTACACAAACACCACAGCACTACCCTATACCCTAAACCCTAAACCACTGAACCCTACACTACACAAACACCACTGCACTACCCTAAACACTAAAATACTACCCCCAGCACAACCCCCTACACTACCCAAACACCACAGCACTACCCTAAACCCTATAACACGACCCCCTACACTACACAAGCACCACTGCACTACCCTAAACCCTAAAACACGCCCCCTATACTACACAAACACCACTGCACTACCCTAAACCCTCAAACACTACCCCCAGCATGACCCCCTACACTACACAAACACCTCTGCACTGCCCTAAGAAACTACCCCCAACACAACCCCCTACACTTCCCAAACACCCCTGCACTGCCCTAAACCCTAAAACACTTCAACCAGCACGATCCCCCTACACTACCCAAACACCACTGCACTGCCCTAAACCATAAAACCCTACCCCCAGCACAAACCTCTACACTACCCAAACACCACTGCACTATCCTAAACCCTAAATCTATCCCCAGTACGATCCCCCACATTACACAAACACCACTGCACTACGCTAAACCCTAAAACACTACCCCAGCACGTCCCCAACACTACTGAAACACCACTGAAATACCCTAAACCCTAAAACACTACACCCAGCATGACCACCTACACTACACAAATACCACTGCACTACCCTAAGCCCTAAAACACTACCCCCAGTGTGACCCCCTACACTACACAAACACCACTGCAATTCCCTAAACCCTAAATCTACACCCAGCATGACCCCCTACACTACCCAAACACCACTGCACCACCATAAACGCTAAAACACTACCCCCAGCACAACCCACTACAATAACCAAACACCACTGCACTGCCTTAAAACCTAAAACAATACCCCAGCACAACCCCCTACACTACACAAACACCACTGCACTGCCCTAAACCCTAAAACACTACCCCCAGCACGACCCCCTACACTACCCAAACACTACTGCAAAGCCTAAACCCGAAAGCACTACCCACAGCACGACCCCCTAAACTACAAAAACACCTATGAACTGCCCTAAAACACTAACCCCAACACGACCCTCTACACTACCCAAACACCACTGCAGTGCCCTAAACCCTAAAACAATTCCACCAGCACGATCCCCCTACACCCCCCAAACACCACTGCACTGCCCTAAACTCTAAAACCCTACCCCCAGCACGACCCCTACACTATCCAAACACTACTGCAAAGCCTAAACCCTAAACCACTACCCCAGCATGATCCCCTACACTACACAAACACCACTGCACTACCCTAGACCCTAAAACACTACCCTCAGCTTGACCCCTACACTACACAAACACTACTGCACTGCCTAATCCCTAAACCACTACCACTAGCATGACCCCTAAACTACCCAAACACCACTGCATTAACCTAAACCCTAAATCTACCCCCAGCATGACCCCCTACACTACACAAACACTACTGCACTACCCTAGACCCTAAAACACTACCCTCAGCTTGACAACCAGTCTACTCAAACACCACTGCACTACCCTAAACCCTAAAACACTACCCACAGCACGACCCCCTAAACTACACAAACACCTATGAACTGCCCTAAAACACAAAACCCAGCATGACCCCCTACACTACCCATACACCACTGCAGTGCCCTAAATCCTAAAACACTTTCACCAGCACGATCCCCCTACACTACCCAAACACCACTGCACTGCCCTAAACCCTAAAACACTACCCCCAGCACGACCCCTTACACTACCCAAAAACCACTGCACCAGCCTAACACCTAAATCTACCCCAGTACGACCCCCTACACTTCACAAACACCACTGCACTATCCTAAACCCTAAATCTAATCCAGCACGACCCCCTACACTACACAAACACCACTGCACTACCCTAAACCCTCAAAAACTACCCCCAGCATGACCCCCTACACTACCCAAACACCACTGCACTGCCCTAAACCCTAAAACACTTCAACCAGCACGATCCCCCGACACTACCCAAACACCACTGCACTGCCTTAAACCATAACACCCTACCCCCAGCACAACCCCCTACACTACCCAAACACCACTGCACTATCCTAAACCATAAATCTATCCCCAGTACGATCCCCTACACTACACAAACTCCACTGCACTACGCTAAACCCTAAAACACTACCCCAGCACGTCCCCCTGCACTACAGAAACACCACTGCAATACCCTAAACCCTAAAACACTACACCCAGCATGACCACCTACACTACACAAATACCACTGCACTGCCCTAAACCCTTAAACACTACCCCCAGTGTGACCCCCTACACTACACAAACACCACTGCAATTCCCTAAACCCTAAATCTACACCCAGCATGACCCCCTACACTACCCAAACACCACTGCAACACCATAAACGCTAAAACACTATACCCAGCACAACCCCCTACTCTACCCAAACAACACTGCACTGCCCTAAAACCTAAAACAATATCCCGGCACGACCCCCTACACTACACAAACACGACTGCACTGCCCTAAACCCTAAAAGAGGACCCCCAGCACGACCCCCTACACTACCCAAACACTACTGCACTGCCTAAACCCTAAACCAGTACCCCAGCATGACCCCCTACACTATACAAACACCACTGCTCTGCCCTAAACCCTAAAACACTACCTGCAGCACAACCCCCTACACTACCCAAACCCCACTGCATTACCCTAAACCCTAAATCCTAAAACACTTTCACCAGCACGATCCCCCTACACTACCCAAACACCACTGCACTGCCCTAAACCCTAAAACACTACCCCCAGCACGACCCCTTACACTACCCAAAAACCACTGCACCAGCCTAACACCTAAATCTACCCCAGTACGACCCCCTACACTGCACAAACACCACTGCACTATCCTAAACCCTAAATCTAATCCAGCACGACCCCCTACACTACACAAACACCACTGCACTACCCTAAACCCTCAAAAACTACCCCCAGCATGACCCCCTACACTACCCAAACACCACTGCACTGCCCTAAACCCTAAAACACTTCAACCAGCACGATCCCCCGACACTACCCAAACACCACTGCACTGCCTTAAACCATAACACCCTACCCCCAGCACAACCCCCTACACTACCCAAACACCGCTGCACTATCCTAAACCATAAATCTATCCCCAGTACGATCCCCTACACTACACAAACTCCACTGCACTACGCTAAACCCTAAAACACTACCCCAGCACGTCCCCCTACACTACAGAAACACCACTGCAATGCCCTAAACCCTAAAACACTACACCCAGCATGACCACCTACACTACCCAAATACCACTGCACTGCCCTAAACCCTTAAACACTACCCCCAGTGCGACCCCCTACACTACACAAACACCACTGCAATTCCCTAAACCCTAAATCTACACCCAGCATGACCCCCTACACTACCCAAACACCACTGCAACACCATAAACGCTAAAACACTATACCCAGCACAACCCCCTACTCTACCCAAACAACACTGCACTGCCCTAAAACCTAAAACAATATCCCGGCACGACCCCCAACACTACACAAACACGACTGCACTGACCTAAACCCTAAAAGAGTACCCCCAGCACGACCCCCTACACTACCCAAACACTACTGCACTGCCTAAACCCTAAACCAGTACCCCAGCATGACCCCCTACACTACACAAACACCACTGCTCTGCCCTAAACCCTAAAACACTACCTGCAGCACAACCCCTACACTACCCAAACCCCACTGCATTACCCTAAACCCTAAATCTACCCACAGCATGACCCCCTACACTACACAAACACCACTGCACTACCCTAGACCCTAAAACACTACCCTCAGCTTGACCCCCTACTCTACTCAAACACCACTGCACTACCCTCAACCCTAAAACACTGCCCCAGCAAGAACACCTACACTACAAAAAGCCCACTGCTCAACCCTTAACCCTAAAAAACTGCCCCAACACAATCCCCCTACACTACACAAACACCACTGCACTGCCCTAACCCCTAAAACACTACCCCAGCACGACCCCCTACACTACACAAAACCCACTGCACTACCCTAAACCCTAAAACACTACCCCTAGCATGACCCCTAAACTACCCAAACACCACTGCACTACCCTAAACCCTAAAACACTACCCACAGCACGACCCCCTAAACTACACAAACACCTATGAACTGCCCTAAAACACAAACCTCAACACGACCCCCTACACTACCCAAATACCACTGCAGTGCCCTAAACCCTAAAACACTTCCAACAGCACGATCCCCTACACCCCCCAAACACCACTGCACTGCCCTAAACCCTAAAACCCTACCCCCAGCACGACCCCTTACACTACCCAAAAACCACTGCACCATCCTAACCCCTAAATCTACCCCAGTACAACCCCCTACACTACACAAACACCACTGCACTAACCTAAACCCTAATACACTACCCCCAGCACAACCACCTACACTACACAAACACCACGGCACTACCTTATACCCTAAACTCTAAACCACTGCCCCCTACACTACACAAACACCACTGCACTACTTTAAACACTAAAATACTACCCCCAGCACAACCCCCTATACTACCCATACACCACAGCTCTACCCTAAACCCTATAACACGACCCCCTACACTACACAAGCACCACTGCACTACCCTAAACCCTAAAACACGATCCCCTACACTACATAAACACCACTGCACTACCATAAACCGTCAATCACTAGCCGCAGCATGACCCCCTACACTACACAAACACCTCTGCACTGCCCTAAGAAACTACCCCAACACTATCCCCTACACTACCCAAACACCACTGCACTGCCCTAAACCCTAAAACACTTCAACCAGCACGATCCCCCTACACTACCCAAACACCACTGCACTGCCCTAAACCATAAAACCCTACCCCCAGCAATACCCCCTACACTACCCAAACACCACTGCACTATCCTAAACCCTAAATCTATCCCCAGTACGATCCCCTACACTACACAAACACCACTGTACTATGCTAAACCCTAAAACACTACCCCAGCACGTCCCATACACTACAGAAATACGACTGCAATACCCTAAACCCTAAAACACTACACCCAGCATGACCACCTACATTACACAAATACCACTGCACTACCCTAAGCCCTAAACCACTGCCCCCAGTGCGACCCCCTACACTACACAAACACCACTGCACTAGCCTAGACCCTAAAACACTACCCTCAGCTTGACCCCCTACACTACTCAAACACCACTGCACTACCCTAAACCCTAAAACACTACCCCCAGCAAGACCCCCTACACTACACAAACACAACTGCACTACCCTAAACCCTAAAACACTACCCCAGCACGAACACCTAGAATACACAAACCCCACTACACTACCCTAAACCCTAAAATACTACCCCCAGCATGAACCCATATACTTCACAAACACCACTGCACTACCCTAAACCCTAAAACACAACCCCCAGCACGACCCCTACACTACACAAACACCATGGCACTGCCCTAAATCCTAAAACACTACTCCCTGCACTACACTAACACCACTGCACTACCCTAAACCCTTAAACACTACCCCCAGCACGAACCCCTACACAACACAAACAATACTGCACTAGCCTACACCCTAAAACACTACCCTCAGCACTATCCCTACGCTACCCAAACACCACTGCACTACCCTAAACCCTAAAACACTACCCCCAGCACGACCCCCTACTACACAAACACCTCTGCACTGCCCTAAAACACTACCCCCAGCACAACACCCTACACTACCCAAACACTACTGCACTGCCTTAAACCCTAATACACTTCCACCAGCACGATCCCCCTACACTACCCAAACAACACTGCACTATCCTAAACCCTAAATATATCCCCAGTACGACCCCCTACACTACAAAAACACCACTGCACTACCCTAAACCCTAAAACACTACCCCAGCACATCCCCCTACACTACACAAACACCACTGCACTACCCTAAACCCTAAATGTACCCCCAGCATGACCCCCTACACTACACAAACACCACTGCACTACCCTAGACCCTAAAACACTACCCTCAGCTTGACCCCCTACTCTACTCAAACACCACTGCACTACCCTCAACCCTAAAACACTACCCCAGCACGAACACCTACACTACAAAAAGCCCACTGCTCTACCCTTAACCCTAAAAAACTGCCAAAACACAATCCCCCTACACTACACAAACACCACTGCACTGCCCTAACCCCTAAAACACTACCCCTAGCACGACCCCCTACACTACACAAAACCCACTGCACTACCCTAAACCCTAAAACACTACCCCTAGCATGACCCCTAAACTACCCAAACACCACTGCATTACCCTAAACCCTAAAACAGTAACGCCAGCATGACCCTCTATACTACCAAAACACCACTCACCTACCCTAAACCCTAAAACACTTACCCCAGCACTAGCCCCTGCACCACACAAACACTACTGCACTACCCTAAACCCTAAAACACTACCCCAGCACGTCCCCCTACACTACACAAACACCACTGCACTACCCTAAACCCTAAATCTACCCCCTGCATGACCCCCTACACTACACAAACACCACTGAGCTACCCTAAACCCTAAAACACTACACCCAGCACAACCCCTACACTACACAAACACCACTGCACTACCCTAAACCCTAAAACATTAACGTTAGCACGACCCCCTACACTGCCCAAATACCACTGCACTACCCTAATTCCTACATCTACCACAGCACTACCCCCTACACTACACAAACACCACTACACTACCCTAAACCCTAAAACACTACCCCCAGCATGACCCCATACACTACACAAACACCTCTGCACTACCCTAAACCCTAAAACACTACTACTAGCAATACCCCCTACACTATCCAAACACCACTGCACTACCATAAACCTTAAAACACTTACCCCAGCATGACCCCCTATACTACACAAACACCACTGCATTACCCTACACCCTAAAACACTACCCCCAGCATAACACTCTATACTACCGAAACACCACTCACCTACCCTAAACCCTAAAACACTTAACCCAGCACTACCCCAAAACCACACAAACACTTCTGCACTACCCTAAACCCTAAAACACTACCCCCAGCACAGCCTCTACACTACACAAACACAACTGCACTACCCTAAAGCCTAAAACACTACCTCAGCACGACCCCCTACCCTACCCAAACACCACTACACTAGCTTAAACCCTAAAACACTACCGCCAGCACTACCCCTACACTACCCAAACACCACTGCACTACCTTAAACCCTAAAACACCACCCCCAGAACTACCCCCAATAATCCACAAAAACAACTGCACTACCCTAAACCCTTAAACACTACCCCCAGCATGACTCTCTACACTACACAAACACCATGGCACTACCCTAAACCCTAAAACACTTCCCCAAGCAGTACCCCTACTCTACCAAAACACAACTCCACTACCCTAAACCCTAAAACACTACCCAAAGCATGACCCGCTACACTACACAAACACCACTGCACTACCCTAAACCCTAAAACACTACCCCTAGCACGACCCCCTGCACTACCAAAACAAAACTGCACTACCCGAATCCCTCAAACACTAACCCCAGCACGACCCCCTACACTACACATACACCACTGCAGTACCCTAATCCCTAAATCCACCCCAGCACGGCCCCTTACACTATCCAAACACTACTGCAGTACCCTAAACCCTAAGTCTATCCCCAGCATCACCCCCGACACTACACAAATACCACTGCAGTGCCGTAAACCCTAAAACACTTCCACCAGCACGATCACCCTACACTACCCAAACACCACTGCACTGACCTAAACCCTAAAACCCTACCCCGAGCACGACCCCCTACACTACCCAAAAACCACTGCACTATCCTAAACCCTAAAACACTACCCCAGCACGACCCCCTACACTACACAAACACTATGGCACTACCATAAACCCTAAACCACTACCCCCTACACTACACAAACACCACTGCACTACCCTAAACCCTAAAACACTATTGCCAGCACGACCCCCTACACTACACAAACACCCCTGCACTACCCTAAACCCTAAAACACTACCCCCTACACTACACAAACACCAATACACTACCCTAAACCCTAAAACACTATCCCCAGCATGACCCCCTACACTACACAAAGGCCACTGCACTACCCTAAACACTAAAATACTACCCCCGGCACAACCCCCTACAGTACTCAAACACCACAGAAGTACCCTAAACCCTAAAACACGACCCCCTACACTACACAAACACCACTGCACTACCCTAAACCCAAAATCTTACCCCAGCACGGCCCCCTACACTACACAAACACCACTTCACTACCCTAAAACACTACCACCAGCACGACCCCCTACACTACCCAATAACCACTGCTCTATCCTAAACCCTAAATCTACCCCAATACGACCCCCTACACTACACAAATTCCACTGCACTACCCTAAACCCTAAAACACTACCCCCAGCACGACCCATACACAACACAAACCCCAACGCACTACCCTAAACACTAAACCACTACCCGCTACACTACACAAACACAACTGCACTGCCCTAAACCCTAAAACACAACCCCCAGCACGACCCCCTACACTACACAAACGCCACTGCTCTACCCTAAACACTAAAACACTACCCCCAGCACAACCCCCTCCACTACCCAAACACCACATCACTACCCTAACCCCTAAAAAACGATCCCCTACACTACACAAATACCACTGCATTACCCTAAACCCTAAATCTACCCCAGCACGACACCCTAGGCTACACAAATACCACTGCACTACCCTAAACCCTTAAACATTACCGTTAGCATGACCCCCTACACTACCCAAACACCACTGCACTACCCTAAATCCTACGTCTACCCCAGCACAACCCCCTACACTACCCAAACACCACTGTACTACCCTAAACCCTTAAACACTACCCCCAGCACAACCCCCTACACTACACAAATACCACTGCACTACCCTAAACCCTAAAACATTACCGTTAGCATGACCCCCTACACTACCCAAACACCACTGCCCTAAATCCTACATCTACCCCAGCACAACCCCCTATACTACACAAACACCACTGCACTACCCTAAACCCTTAAACACTACCCCAGCACAACCCCCTACACTACACAAATACCACTGCACTATCCTAAACCCTAAAACATTACCGTTAGCATGACCGCCTACACTACCCAAACACCACTACGCTAAATCCTACATCTACCCCAGCACAATAATCCACAAACATGACTGCACTACTCTAAACCCTAAAACACTACCCCAAGCAGTACCCCCTACACTATCCAAACACAACTGTACTACCCTAAACCCTGAAACGCTACCCCCAGCACGACCCCCTACACTACACAAACACCACTGCAGTACCCTGATCCCTAAATCTACCCCCAGCAGGACACCTAATTCTACCCAAACACTACTGCACTACCCTAAACCCTAAATCTATCCCCAGCATCACCCCCTACACTACACAAACACAACTGCAGTGCCATAAACCCTAAAACACTTCCACCAGCACGATCCCCCTACACTACACAAAAACCACTGCGCTACCCTAAACCCTAAAACACTAACCCCAGCACGACCCCTTACACTACACAAACACCACTGCACTACCCTGAACCCTTAAACACTACCCCCATCACAACCACCTACACTACACAAACACTACTGCGCTACCCTAAACCCTGAAACACTACCCCCAGCCCAACCCCCTACACTACACAAACACCACTGCACTACACTAAACCCCAAAACACTACCCCCAGCATGACCCTCTAAACTACACAAACACCACGGCACTACCCTAAACCCTAAAACACTACCCCAAGCAGTACCCCCTACACTACCCAAACACAACTGCAATACCCTAATCCATAAAACACTACCCCCAGCATGATCCCCTACAGTGCACGATCACCACTGCACTCCCCTACCGCACTACCATAAAACCTAAAACAATATCCCCAGCATGACCCCCTACACTACCCAAGCACCACTGCACTACCCTAAACCCTAAAACACTACCCCCAGCACGACCCCTTGCACTACCAAAGCACAAATGTACTACCCGAAACCCTAAAACACTACCCCAGCATGACACCCTACACTACACAAACCCCACTGCACTATCCTAAACCCTAAAACACTACCCCAGCACGACCCCCTACACTACACAAACACTACGGCACTACCATAAACCCTAAACCACTACCCCCTACACTACACAAACACCACTGCACTACCGTAAACCCTAAAACACTATTGCCAGCACGACCCCCTACACTACACAAACACCACTGCACTACCCTAAACCCTAAAACACTACCCCCTACACTACACAAACACCAATACACTACCCTAAACCCTAAAACACCATCCCCAGCATGACCCCCTACACTACACAAACGCCACTGCACTACCCTAAACACTAAAATACTACCCCCAGCACAACCCCCTAAAGTACTCAAACACCACAGAAGTACCCTAAACCCTAAAACACGACCCCCTACACTACACAAACACCACTGCACTACCCTAAACCCAAAATCTTACCCCAGCACGGCCCCCTACACTACACAAACACCACTTCACTACTCTAAAACACTACCACCAGTACGACCCCCTACACTACACAAATTCCACTGCACTACCCTAAACCCTAAAACACTACCCCCAGCACGACCCATACACAACACAAACCCCAACGCACTACCCTAAACACTAAACCACTACCCGCTACACTACACAAACACAACTGCACTGCCCTAAACCCTAAAACACAACCCCCAGCACAACCCCCTACACTACACAAACGCCACTGCTCTACCCTAAACACTAAAACACTTCCCCCAGCACAACCCCCTACACTACCCAAACACCACATCACTACCCTAACCCCTAAAAAACGATCCCCTACACTACACAAATACCACTGCATTACCCTAAACCCTAAATCTACCCCAGCACGACACCCTATGCTACACAAATATCACTGCACTACCCTAAACCCTTAAACGTTACCGTTAGCATGACCCCCTACACTACCCAAACACCACTGAACTACCCTAAATCCTACGTCTACCCCAGCACAACCCCCTACACTACCCAAACACCACTGTACTACCCTAAACCCTTAAACACTACCCCCAGCACAACCCCCTACACTACACAAATACCACTGCACTACCCTAAACCCTAAAACATTACCGTTAGCATGACCCCCTACACTACCCAAACACCACTGCCCTAAATCCTACATCTACCCCAGCACAACCCCTATACTACACAAACACCACTGCACTACCCTAAACCCTTAAACACTACCCCAGCACAACCCCCTACACTACACAAATACCACTGCACTATCCTAAACCCTAAAACATTACCGTTAGCATGACCCCTTACACTACCCAAACACCACTACCCTAAATCCTACATCTACCCCAGCACAATAATCCACAAACATGACTGCACTACTCTAAACCCTAAAACACTACCCCAAGCAGTACCCCTTACACTATCCAAACACAACTGTACTACCCTAAACCCTGAAACACTACCCCCAGCATGACCCCCTACACTACACAAACACCACTGCAGTACCCTGATCCCTAAATCTACCCCCAGCAGGACACCTTATTCTACCCAAACACTACTGCACTACCCTAAACCCTAAATCTATCCCCAGCATCACCCCCTACACTACACAAACACAACTGCAGTGCCGTAAACCCTAAAACACTTCCACCAGCACGATCCCCCTACACTACACAAAAACCACTGCGCTACCCCAAACCCTAAAACACTACCCCCAGCACGACCCCTTACACTACACAAACACCACTGCACTACCCTAAACCCTTAAACACTACCCCCATCACAACCACCTACACTACACAAACACTACTGCGCTACCCTAAACCCTGAAACACTACCCCCAGCCCAACCCCTTACACTACACAAACACCACTGCACTACACTAAACCCCAAAACACTATCCCCAGCATGACCCTCTAAACTACACAAACACCACGGCACTACCCTAAACCCTAAAACACTACCCCAAGCAGTACCCCCTACACTACCCAAACACAACTGCAATACCCTAATCCATAAAACACTACCCCCAGCATGATCCCCTACAGTGCACGATCACCACTGCACTCCCCTACCGCACTACCATAAAACCTAAAACAATATCCCCAGCATGACACCCTACACTACACAAACACCACTGCACTATCCTAAACCCTAAAACACTACCCTAGCACGACCCCCTACACTACACAAACACTACGGCACTACCATAAACCCTAAACCACTACCCCCTACACTACACAAACACCACTGCACTACCCTAAACCCTAAAACATGATTGCCAGCACGACCCCCTACACTACACAAACACCACTGCACTACCCTAAACCCTAAAACACTACCCCCTACACTACACAAACACCAATACACTACCCTAAACCCTAAAACACTATCCCCAGCATGACCCCCTACACTACACAAACGCCACTGCACTACCCTAAACACTAAAATACTACACCCAGCACAATCCCCTACAGTACTCAAACACCACAGAAGTACCCTAAACCCTAAAACACGACCCCCTACACTACACAAACACCACTGCACTACCCCAAACCCAAAATCTTACCCCAGCACGGCCCCCTACACTACACAAACACCACTTCACTACCCTAAAACACTACCACCAGGACGACCCCCTACACTACCCAATAACCACTGCTCTATCCTAAACCCTAAATCTACCCCAATACGACCCCCTACACTACACAAATTCCACTGCACTACCCTAAACCCTAAAACACTACCCCCAGCACGACCCATACACAACACAAACCCCAACGCGCTACCCTAAACACTAAACCTCTACCCGCTACACTACACAAACACAACTGCACTGCCCTAAACCCTAAAACACAACCCCCAGCACGACCCCCTACACTACACAAACGCCACTGCTCTACCCTAAACACTAAAACACTACCCCCAGCACAACCCCCTACACTACCCAAACACCACATCACCACCCTAACCCCTAAAAAACGATCCCCTACACTACACAAATACCACTGCATTACCCTAAACCCTAAATCTACCCCAGCACGACACCCTATGCTACACAAATACCACTGCACTACCCTAAACCCTTAAACGTTACCGTTAGCATGACCCCCTACACTGCCCAAACACCCCTGCACTACCCTAAATCCTTAAACACTACCCCAGCACAACCCCCTACACTACACAAATACCACTGCACTACCCTAAACCCTAAAACATTACCGTTAGCATGACCCCCTACACTACCCAAACACCACTGCCCTAAATCCTACATCTACCCCAGCACAACCCCCTATACTACACAAACACCACTGCACTACCCTAAACCCTTAAACACTACCCCAGCAGAACCCCCTACACTACACAAATACCACTGCACTACCCTAAACCCTAAAACATTACCTTTAGCATGACCCCCTACACTACCCAAACACCACTGCCCTAAATCCTACATCTACCCCAGCACAACCCCCTATACTACACAAACACCACTGCACTACCCTAAACCCTTAAACACTACCCCAGCACAACCCCCTACACTACACAAATACCACTGCACTATCCTAAACCCTAAATCTACCCCAATACGACCCCCTACACTACTCAAATTCCACTGCACTACCCTAAACCCTAATACACTACCCCCAGCACGACCCATACACAACACAAACCCCAACGCACTACCCTAAACACTAAACCACTACCCGCTACGCTACACAAACACAACTGCACTGCCCTAAACCCTAAAACACAACCCCCAGCACGACCCCCTACACTACACAAACGCCACTGCTCTACCCTAAACACTAAAACACTACCCCCAGCACAACCCCCTACACTACCCAAACACCACATCACTACCCTAACCCCTAAAAAACGATCCCCTACACTACACAAATACCACTGCATTACCCTAAACCCTAAATCTACCCCAGCACGACACCCTATGCTACACAAATACCACTGCACTACCCTAAACCCTTAAACATTACCGTTAGCATGACCCCCTACACTACCCAAACACCTCTGCACTACCCTAAATCCTACGTCTACCCCAGCACAACCCCTTACACTACCCAAACACCACTGTACTACCCTAAACCCTTAAACACTACCCCCAGCACAACCCCCTACACTACACAAATACCACTGCACTACCCTAAACCCTAAAACATTACCGTTAGCATGACCCCCTACACTACCCAAACACCACTGCCCTAAATCCTACATCTACCCCAGCACAACCCCCTATACTACACAAACACCACTGCACTACCCTAAACCCTTAAACACTACCCCAGCACAACCCCCTACACTACACAAATACCACTGCACTATCCTAAACCCTAAAACATTACCGTTAGCATGACCGCCTACACTACCCAAACACCACTACCCTAAATCCTACATCTACCCCAGCACAATAATCCACAAACATGACTGCACTACTCTAAACCCTAAAACACTACCCCAAGCAGTACCCCCTACACTATCCAAACACAACTGTACTACCCTAAACCCTGAAACGCTACCCCCAGCACGACCCCCTACACTACACAAACACCACTGCAGTACCCTGATCCCTAAATCTACCCCCAGCAGGACACCTAATTCTACCCAAACACTACTGCACTACCCTAAACCCTAAATCTATCCCCAGCATCACCCCCTACACTACACAAACACAACTGCAGTGCCATAAACCCTAAAACACTTCCACCAGCACGATCCCCCTACACTACACAAAAACCACTGCGCTACCCTAAACCCTAAAACACTAACCGCAGCACGACCCCTTACACTACACAAACACCACTGCACTACCCTGAACCCTTAAACACTACCCCCATCACAACCACCTACACTACACAAACACTACTGCGCTACCCTAAACCCTGAAACACTACCCCCAGCCCAACCCCCTACACTACACAAACACCACTGCACTACACTAAACCCCAAAACACCATCGCCAGCATGACCCTCTAAACTAGACAAACACCAAGGCACTACCCTAAACCCTAAAACACTACCCCAAGCAGTACCCCCTACACTACCCAAACACAACTGCAATACCCTAATCCATAAAACACTACCCCCAGCATGATCCCCTACAGTGCACGATCACCACTGCACTCCCCTATCGCACTACCCTAAACCCTAAAACACTATCCCCAGCATGACCCCCTACACTACACAAACGCCACTGCACTACCCTAAACACTAAAATACTACACCCAGCACAACCCCCTACAGTACTCAAACACCACAGAAGTACCCTAAACCCTAAAACACGACCCCCTACACTACACAAACACCACTGCACTACCACAAACCCAAAATCTTACCCCAGCACGGCCCCCTACACTACACAAACACCATTTCACTACCCTAAAACACTACCACCAGGACGACCCCCTACACTACCCAATAACCACTGCTCTATCCTAAACCCTAAATCTACCCCAATACGACCCCCTACACTACACAAATTCCACTGCACTACCCTAAACCCTAAAACACTACCCCCAGCACGACCCATACACAACACAAACCCCAACGCGCTACCCTAAACACTAAACCTCTACCCGCTACACTACACAAACACAACTGCACTGCCCTAAACCCTAAAACACAACCCCCAGCACGACCCCCTACACTACACAAACGCCACTGCTCTACCCTAAACACTAAAACACTACCCCCAGCACAACCCCCTACACTACCCAAACACCACATCACCACCCTAACCCCTAAAAAACGATCCCCTACACTACACAAATACCACTGCATTACCCTAAACCCTAAATCTACCCCAGCACGACACCCTATGCTACACAAATACCACTGCACTACCCTAAACCCTTAAACGTTACCGTTAGCATGACCCCCTACACTACCCAAACACCCCTGCACTACCCTAAATCCTTAAACACTACCCCAGCACAACCCCCTACACTACACAAATACCACTGCACTACCCTAAACCCTAAAACATTACCGTTAGCATGACCCCCTACACTACCCAAACACCACTGCCCTAAATCCTACATCTACCCCAGCACAACCCCCTATACTACACAAACACCACTGCACTACCCTAAACCCTTAAACACTACCCCAGCAGAACCCCCTACACTACACAAATACCACTGCACTACCCTAAACCCTAAAACATTACCTTTAGCATGACCCCCTACACTACCCAAACACCACTGCCCTAAATCCTACATCTACCCCAGCACAACCCCCTATACTACACAAACACCACTGCACTACCCTAAACCCTTAAACACTACCCCAGCAGAACCCCCTACACTACACAAATACCACTGCACTACCCTAAACCCTTAAACGTTACCGTTAGCATGACCCCCTACACTACCCAAACACCCCTGCACTACCCTAAATCCTTAAACACTACCCCAGCACAACCCCCTACACTACACAAATACCACTGCACTAACCTAAACCCTAAAACATTACCGTTAGCATGACCCCCTACACTACCCAAACACCACTGCCCTAAATCCTACATCTACCCCAGCGCAACCCCCTATACTACACAAACACCACTGCACTACCCTAAACCCTTAAACACTACCCCAGCAGAACCCCCTACACTACACAAATACCACTGCACTACCCTAAACCCTAAAACATTACCTTTAGCATGACCCCCTACACTACCCAAACACCACTGCCCTAAATCCTACATCTACCCCAGCACAACCCCCTATACTACACAAACACCACTGCACTACCCTAAACCCTTAAACACTATCCCCAGCATGACCCCCTACACTACACAAACGCCACTGCACTACCCTAAACACTAAAATACTACACCCAGCACAACCCCCTACAGTACTCAAACACCACAGAAGTACCCTAAACCCTAAAACACGACCCCCTACACTACACAAACACCACTGCACTACCCCAAACCCAAAATCTTACCCCAGCACGGCCCCTACACTACACAAACACCACTTCACTACCCTAAAACACTACCACCAGGACGACCCCCTACACTACCCAATAACCACTGCTCTATCCTAAACCCTAAATCTACCCCAATACGACCCCCTACACTACACAAATTCCACTGCACTACCCTAAACCCTAAAACACTACCCCCAGCACGACCCATACACAACACAAACCCCAACGCGCTACCCTAAACACTAAACCTCTACCCGCTACACTACACAAACACAACTGCACTGCCCTAAACCCTAAAACACAACCCCCAACACGACCCCCTACACTACACAAACGCCACTGCTCTACCCTAAACACTAAAACGCTACCCACAGCACAACCCCCTACACTACCCAAACACCACATCACCACCCTAACCCCTAAAAAACGATCCCCTACACTACACAAATACCACTGCATTACCCTAAACCCTAAATCTACCCCAGCACGACACCCTATGCTACACAAATACCACTGCACTACCCTAAACCCTTAAACGTTACCGTTAGCATGACCCCCTACACTACCCAAACACCCCTGCACTACCCTAAATCCTTAAACACTACCCCAGCACAACCCCCTACACTACACAAATACCACTGCACTACCCTAAACCCTAAAACATTACCGTTAGCATGACCCCCTACACTACCCAAACACCACTGCCCTAAATCCTACATCTACCCCAGCACAACCCCCTATACTACACAAACACCACTGCACTACCCTAAACCCTTAAACACTACCCCAGCAGAACCCCCTACACTACACAAATACCACTGCACTACCCTAAACCCTAAAACATTACCTTTAGCATGACCCCCTACACTACCCAAACACCACTGCCCTAAATCCTACATCTACCCCAGCACAACCCCCTATACTACACAAACACCACTGCACTACCCTAAACCCTTAAACACTACCCCAGCAGAACCCCCTACACTACACAAATACCACTGCACTACCCTAAACCCTTAAACGTTACCGTTAGCATGACCCCCTACACTACCCAAACACCCCTGCACTACCCTAAATCCTTAAACACTACCCCAGCACAACCCCCTACACTACACAAATACCACTGCACTACCCTAAACCCTAAAACATTACCGTTAGCATGACCCCCTACACTACCCAAACACCACTGCCCTAAATCCTACATCTACCCCAGCACAACCCCCTATACTACACAAACACCACTGCACTACCCTAAACCCTTAAACACTACCCCAGCAGAACCCCCTACACTACACAAATACCACTGCACTACCCTAAACCCTAAAACATTACCTTTAGCATGACCCCCTACACTACCCAAACACCACTGCCCTAAATCCTACATCTACCCCAGCACAACCCCCTATACTACACAAACACCACTGCACTACCCTAAACCCTTAAACACTACCCCAGCACAACCCCCTACACTACACAAATACCACTGCACTATCCTAAACCCTAAAACATTACCGTTAGCATGACCCCCTACACTACCCAAACACCACTACCCTAAATCCTACATCTACCCCAGCACAATAATCCACAAACATGACTGCACTCCTCTAAACCCTAAAACACTACCCCAAGCAGTACCCCCTACACTATCCAAACACAACTGTACTACCCTAAACCCTGAAACGCTACCCCCAGCACGACCCCCTACACTACACAAACACCACTGCAGTACCCTGATCCCTAAATCTACCCCCAGCAGGACACCTAATTCTACCCAAACACTACTGCACTACCCTAAACCCTAAATCTATCCCCAGCATCACCCCCTACACTGCACAAACACAACTGCAGTGCCATAAACCCTAAAACACTTCCACCAGCACGATCCCCCTACACTACACAAAAACCACTGCGCTACCCTAAACCCTAAAACACTAACCCCAGCACGACCCCTTACACTACACAAACACCACTGCACTACCCTGAACCCTTAAACACTACCCCCATCACAACCACCTACACTACACAAACACTACTGCGCTACCCTAAACCCTGAAACACTACCCCCAGCCCAACCCCCTACACTACACAAACACCACTGCACTACACTAAACCCCAAAACACTACCCCCAGCATGACCCTCTAAACTACACAAACACCACGGCACTACCCTAAACCCTAAAACACTACCCCAAGCAGTACCACCTACACTACCCTAACACAACTGCAATACCCTAATCCATAAAACACTACCCCCAGCATGATCCCCTACAGTGCACGATCACCACTGCACTCCCCTACCGCACTACCATAAAACCTAAAACAATATCCCCAGCATGACCCCCTACACTACCCAAGCACCACTGCACTACCCTAAACCCTAAAACACTACCCCAGCACGACCCCTTGCACTACCAAAGCACAAATGTACTACCCGAAACCCTAAAACACTACCCCAGCACGACCCCCTACACTACACAAACACTACGGCACAACCATAAACCCTAAACCACTACCCCCTACACTACACAAACACCACTGCACTACCCTAAACCCTAAAACACTATTGCCAGCACGACCCCCTACACTACACAAACACCACTGCACTACCCTAAACCCTAAAACACTACCCCCTACACTACACAAACACCAATACACTACCCTAAACCCTAAAACACTATCCCCAGCATGACCCCCTACACTACACAAACGCCACTGCACTACCCTAAACACTAAAATACTACCCCCAGCACAAACCCTACAGTACTCAAACACCACAGAAGTACCCTAAACCCTAAAACACGACCCCCTACACTACACAAACACCACTGCACTACCCTAAACCCAAAATCTTACCCCAGCACGGCCCCCTACACTACACAAACACCACTTCACTACCCTAAAACACTACCACCAGCACGACCCCCTACACTACCCAATAACCACTGCTCTATCCTAAACCCTAAATCTACCCCAATACGACCCCCTACACTACACAAATTCCACTGCACTACCCTAAACCCTAAAACACTACCCCCAGCACGACCCATACACAACACAAACCCCAACGCACTACCCTAAACACTAAACCACTACCCGCTACACTACACAAACACAACTGCACTGCCCTAAACCCTAAAACACAACCCCCAGCACGACCCCCTACACTACACAAACGCCACTGCTCTACCCTAAACACTAAAACACTACCCCCAGCACAACCCCCTACACTACCCAAACACCACATCACTACCCTAACCCCTAAAAAACGATCCCATACACTACACAAATACCACTGCATTACCCTAAACCCTAAATCTACCCCAGCACGACACCCTATGCTACACAAATATCACTGCACTACCCTAAACCCTTAAACGTTACTGTTAGCACGACCCCCTACACTACCCAAACAGCACTGCACTACCCTAAATCCTACGTCTACCCCAGCACAACCCCCTACACTACCCAAACACCACTGTACTACCCTAAACCCTTAAACACTACCCCCAGCACAACCCCCTACACTACACAAATACCACTGCACTACCCTAAACCCTAAAACATTACCGTTAGCATGACCCCCTACACTACCCAAACACCACTGCCCTAAATCCTACATCTACCCCAGCACAACCCCCTATACTACACAAACACCACTGCACTACCCTGAACCCTTAAACACTACCCCAGCACAACCCCCTACACTACACAAATACCACTGCACTATCCTAAACCCTAAAACATTACCGTTAGCATGACCCCCTACACTACCCAAACACCACTACCCTAAATCCTACATCTACCCCAGCACAATAATCCACAAACATGACTGCACTCCTCTAAACCCTAAAACACTACCCCAAGCAGTACCCCTTATACTATCCAAACACAACTGTACTACCCTAAACCCTGAAACACTACCCCCAGCATGACCCCCTACACTACACAAACACCACTGCAGTACCCTGATCCCTAAATCTACCCCCAGCAGGACACCTTATTCTACCCAAACACTACTGCACTACCCTAAACCCTAAATCTATCCCCAGCATCACCCCCTACACTACACAAACACAACTGCAGTGCCGTAAACCCTAAAACACTTCCACCAGCACGATCCCCCTACACTACACAAAAACCACTGCGCTACCCCAAACCCTAAAACACTACCCCCAGCACGACCCCTTACACTACACAAACACCACTGCACTACCCTAAACCCTTAAACACTACCCCCATCACAACCACCTACACTACACAAACACTACTGCGCTACCCTAAACCCTGAAACACTACCCCCAGCCCAACCCCCTACACTACACAAACACCACTGCACTACACTAAACCCCAAAACACTACCCCCAGCATGACCCTCTAAACTACACAAACACCACGGCACTACCCTAAACCCTAAAACACTACCCCAAGCAGTACCACCTACACTACCCTAACACAACTGCAATACCCTAATCCATAAAACACTACCCCCAGCATGATCCCCTACAGTGCACGATCACCACTGCACTCCCCTACCGCACTACTATAAAACCTAAAACAATATCCCCAGCATGACCCCCTACACTACCCAAGCACCACTGCACTACCCTAAACCCTAAAACACTACCCCAGCACGACCCCTTGCACTACCAAAGCACAAATGTACTACCCGAAACCCTAAAACACTACCCCAGCATGACACCCTACACTACACAAACACCACTGCACTATCCTAAACCCTAAAACACTACCCCAGCACGACCCCCTACACTACACAAACACTACGGCACAACCATAAACCCTAAACCACTACCCCCTACACTACACAAACACCACTGCACTACCCTAAACCCTAAAACACTATTGCCAGCACGACCCCCTACACTACACAAACACCACTGCACTACCCTAAACCCTAAAACACTACCCCCTACACTACACAAACACCAATACACTACCCTAAACCCTAAAACACTATCCCCAGCATGACCCCCTACACTACACAAACGCCACTGCACTACCCTAAACACTAAAATACTACCCCCCAGCACAAACCCTACAGTACTCAAACACCACAGAAGTACCCTAAACCCTAAAACACGACCCCCTACACTACACAAACACCACTGCACTACCCTAAACCCAAAATCTTACCCCAGCACGGCCCCCTACACTACACAAACACCACTTCACTACCCTAAAACACTACCACCAGCACGACCCATACACAACACAAACCCCAACGCACTACCCTAAACACTAAACCACTACCCGCTACACTACACAAACACAACTGCACTGCCCTAAACCCTAAAACACAACCCCCAGCACGACCCCCTACACTACACAAACGCCACTGCTCTACCCTAAACACTAAAACACTACCCCCAGCACAACCCCCTACACTACCCAAACACCACATCACTACCCTAACCCCTAAAAAACGATCCCCTACACTACACAAATACCACTGCATTACCCTAAACCCTAAATCTACCCCAGCACGACACCCTATGCTACACAAATATCACTGCACTACCCTAAACCCTTAAACGTTACTGTTAGCACGACCCCCTACACTACCCAAACACCACTGCACTACCCTAAATCCTACGTCTACCCCAGCACAACCCCCTACACTACCCAAACACCACTGTACTACCCTAAACCCTTAAACACTACCCCCAGCACAACCCCCTACACTACACAAATACCACTGCACTACCCTAAACCCTAAAACATTACCGTTAGCATGACCCCCTACACTACCCAAACACCACTGCCCTAAATCCTACATCTACCCCAGCACAACCCCCTATACTACACAAACACCACTGCACTACCCTGAACCCTTAAACACTACCCCAGCACAACCCCCTACACTACACAAATACCACTGCACTATCCTAAACCCTAAAACATTACCGTTAGCATGACCCCCTACACTACCCAAACACCACTACCCTAAATCCTACATCTACCCCAGCACAATAATCCACAAACATGACTGCACTACTCTAAACCCTAAAACACTACCCCAAGCAGTACCCCCTACACTATCCAAACACAACTGTACTACCCTAAACCCTGAAACACTACCCCCAGCACGACCCCCTACACTACACAAACACGACTGCAGTACCCTGATCCCTAAATCTACCCCCAGCAGGACACCTTATTCTACCCAAACACTACTGCACTACCCTAAACCCTAAATCTATCCCCAGCATCACCCCCTACACTACACAAACACAACTGCAGTGCCGTAAACCCTAAAACACTTCCACCAGCACGATCCCCCTACACTACACAAAAACCACTGCGCTGCCCCAAACCCTTAAACACTACCCCCAGCACAACACCCTATACTACACAAACACCACTGCGCGACCCTAAACCCTAAAACACTACCCCCAGCACAACCCCCTACACTACACAAACACCACTGCGCTACCCTAAATCCTAAAACACTACCCCCAGCACGACTCCTTACACTCAACAAAGACCACTGCACTACCCTAAACCCTGAAACACTACCCCCAGAACTACCCCAATACTCCACAAACACAACTGCACCACCCCAAACCCTAAAACACTACCCCCAGCAGTACCCCGACACTACCCAAACACCACTGCACTACACTAAACCCTAAAACACTACCCCTAGCATGACCCTCTAAACTACACAAACACCACGGCACTACCCTAAACCCTAACACACTACCCCAAGCAGTACCCCCTACACTACCCAAACACAACTGCAATACCCTAATCCATAAAACACTACCCCCAGCATGATCCCCTACACTGCACGATCACCACTGCACTCCCCTACCGCACTACCATAAAACCTAAAACAATATCCCCTGCATGACCCCCTACACTACCCAAACAGCACTACACTACCCTAAACCCTAAAACACAACCCCCAGCACGACCCCCTGCACTACCAAAACACCAATGTACTACCTGAAACCCTAAAACACTACCCCAGCACGACACCCTACACTACACAAACACCACTGCAGTACCCTAATCCCTAAATCTACCCCCAACATGACCCCTTACACTACCCAAACACAACTGCATTACCCTAAACCCTAAATCTATCCCCAGCATCACCCCCTACACTACACAAACACCACTGCAGTGCCGTAAACCCTAAAACACTTCCACCAGTACGATCCCCCTACACTACCCAAACACCACTTTATTGCCCTAAACCCTAAAACTCAACCCCCAGCACGACCCCCTACACTACCGAAAATCCCCTGAACTGTCCTAAACCCTAAAACACTACCCCCAGCACGACCCCATACAGTACACAAGCACCAAACCCAAACACTACTGCACTACCCTAAACCCTAAATCTATCCCCAGCATCACCCCCTACACTTCACAAACACAACTGCAGTGCCGTAAACCCTAAAACACTTCCACCAGCACGATCCCCCTACAGTACACAAAAACCACTGCACTACCCTTACTCCTAAAACACTACCCCCAGCACGACCCCCTGCACTACCCAAACACCACTGCACAACCCTAAATTGAAAAACATGACCCCCTACACTACACAAACACCACTGCACTACTCTAAACCCTAAAACACTACCCCAAGCAGTACCCCCTACACTATCCAAACACAACTGTACTACCCTAAACCCTGAAACACTACCCCCAGCACGACCCCCTACACTACACAAACACCACTGCAGTACCCTGATCCCTAAATCTACCCCCAGCAGGACACCTTATTCTACCCAAACACTACTGCACTACCCTAAACCCTAAATCTATCCCCAGCATCACCCCCTACACTACACAAACACAACTGCAGTGCCGTAAACCCTAAAACACTTCCACCAGCACGATCCCCCTACACTACACAAAAACCACTGCGCTGCCCCAAACCCTTAAACACTACCCCCAGCACAACACCCTATACTACACAAACACCACTGCGCGACCCTAAACCCTAAAACACTACCCCCAGCACAACCCCCTACACTACACAAACACCACTGCGCTACCCTAAATCCTAAAACACTACCCCCAGCACGACTCCTTACACTAAACAAAGACCACTGCACTACCCTAAACCCTGAAACACTACCCCCAGAACTACCCCAATACTCCACAAACACAACTGCACCACCCCAAACCCTAAAACACTACCCCCAGCAGTACCCCGACACTACCCAAACACCACTGCACTACACTAAACCCTAAAACACTACCCCTAGCATGACCCTCTAAACTACACAAACACCACGGCACTACCCTAAACCCTAACACACTACCCCAAGCAGTACCCCCTACACTACCCAAACACAACTGCAATACCCTAATCCATAAAACACTACCCCCAGCATGATCCCCTACACTGCACGATCACCACTGCACTCCCCTACCGCACTACCATAAAACCTAAAACAATATCCCCTGCATGACCCCCTACACTACCCAAACAGCACTACACTACCCTAAACCCTAAAACACAACCCCCAGCACGACCCCCTGCACTACCAAAACACCAATGTACTACCTGAAACCCTAAAACACTACCCCAGCACGACACCCTACACTACACAAACACCACTGCAGTACCCTAATCCCTAAATCTACCCCCAACATGACCCCTTACACTACCCAAACACAACTGCATTACCCTAAACCCTAAATCTATCCCCAGCATCACCCCCTACACTACACAAACACCACTGCAGTGCCGTAAACCCTAAAACACTTCCACCAGTACGATCCCCCTACACTACCCAAACACCACTTTATTGCCCTAAACCCTAAAACTCAACCCCCAGCACGACCCCCTACACTACCGAAAATCCCCTGAACTGTCCTAAACCCTAAAACACTACCCCCAGCACGACCCCATACAGTACACAAGCACCAAACCCAAACACTACTGCACTACCCTAAACCCTAAATCTATCCCCAGCATCACCCCCTACACTTCACAAACACAACTGCAGTGCCGTAAACCCTAAAACACTTCCACCAGCACGATCCCCCTACAGTACACAAAAACCACTGCACTACCCTTACTCCTAAAACACTACCCCCAGCACGACCCCCTGCACTACCCAAACACCACTGCACAACCCTAAATTGAAAAACATGACCCCCTACACTACACAAACACCACTGCACTACCCTAAACCCTAAAACACTACCCCCAGCATGACCCCCTACACTACCCAAACACCACTGCACTACCTAAACCCTAAAATACTACCGCCAGCACTACCCCTACACTACCCATACACCACTGCACTACCCTAAACCCTAAAACACTACCCCCAGCAGTACCCCCAACAATACCCAAACACCACTGCACTACCTAAACCCTAAAATACTACCGCCAGCACTACCCCTACACTACCCATACACCACTGCACTACCCTAAACCCTAAAACACTACCCCCAGCAGTACCCCCAACAATACCCAAACACCACGGCACTACCCTAAACCCTAATACACTACCCCAAGCAGTACCCCCTACACTACCCAAACACAGCTGTACTACCCTAATCCATAAAACACTACCCCCAGCATGACCCCCTACACTACACGATCACCAATGCACTCCCCTACTGCACTACCATAAAACCTAAAACACTACCCCCAGCATGATCCCCTACACTACCCAAACACCACTGCACTACCCTAAACCCTAAAACACTACCCCCAGCATGACCCCCTGCACTACCAAAACACTACTGCACTACCCTAAACCCTAAATCTATCCCCAGCATCACCCCCTACACTACACAAACACCACTGCAGTGCCGTAAACCCTAAAACACTTCCACCAGTACGATCCCCTACACTACCCAAACACCACTGCATTGCGCTAAACCCTAAAACTAAACGCACACCCTACACTAAACAGAAACCACTTGAATGTCCTAAACCCTAAAACACTACCCCCAGCACGACCCCTACAGTACACAAACACCGCAGCACTACCCTAAACCACTACCCCTACAATACACAAACACTACTGAACTAACCTTAACCTCAAAACACTATCCCCAGCTTGACCCCCTACACTAAACCCTAAAACACTATACCCAGCTTGACCGCCTACACTACACAAACACCACTGCACTACCCTAATCCCTAAGACACTACCCCAGCACAACCCCTTACACTACACAAACACCACGGCACTACGCTAAACCCTAAACCAGTACCCCCTACACTACACAAACACCACTGCACTACCCTAAACCCAAAAACACTATCCCCAGCACAACCCCCTACACTACACAAACACCACGGCACTATCCTAAACCCTAAACCACTACCCCCTACACTACACAAACACCACTACACTACCCTAAACCCTAAAACACTACCCCCAGCAGTACCGCCGACACTACCCAAACACCACTGCACTACACTAAACCCTAAAACACTAACCCCAGCATGACCCTCTACACTAGACAAACACCACGGCACTACCCTCACCCCTAAAACACTACCCCAAGCAGTACCCCCTACACTACCCAAACACAACTGCACTACCCTAAACCCTAAAACACTACCCCCGGCATGACCCCCTACACTACACAAACACCACTGCACTCCCCTACTGCACTACCCTAAACCCTAAAACAATACCCCCAGCACGACCCCCTGCACTACCAAAACACGACTGCACTACCCGAAACCCTAAAACACTACCACAAGCACAACCCCCTACACTACACAAACACCACTGCAGTACCCTAATCCCTAAATCTACCTCCAGCACGACCACTTACACTACCCAAACACTACTGCACTACCCTAAACCCTGAATTTATCCCCAGCATCACGCCCTACACTACACAAACACCACTGCAATTCAGTAAACTCTAAAACACTTCCACAAGCACGATCCCCCTACACTACCCAAACACAACTAAACTGCCCTAAACCCTAAAACCCTACCCCCAGCACGCCCCCTACACTACCCAAAAACCGCTGCACTATCCTAAACCCTAAAACCCTACCCCCAGCACGACCCCGTACACGACAAAACAACACGGCACTACCCTAAACCCTAAACCACTACCCCCTACACTACACAAACACCACTGCACTACCCTAAACCCTAAAACACTATCCCCAGCACGACCCCCTACACTACACAAACACCACTGCACTACCCTAAACCATAAAACACTGCCCCCAGCACGACCTCCTTCACTACCCAAACACTGCTGTAATACACTAAATCCAAGAACACTTCCCCCAGTACGACCCCCTTCACTACCCAAACACCACTGCACTACCCTAAACCCTAAAAGACCAACCCCTACACTACACAAACACCACTGCACTACCCTAAACCCTAAAACACCTCCCCCAGCATGACCCGTTACACTACACAAACACAACTGCACTACCCTAAACCCTAAAACACTACCCCAAGCAGTACCCCCTACACTACCCAAACACAACTGCACTACCCTAAACGCTAAAACACTACACCCAGCATTACCCCCTACACTACACAAACACCACTGCACTCCCCTACTGCACTACCCTAAAACCTAAAACACTACCCTCAGCATGACCCCCTACACTACCCAAACACCACTGCACTACTTTAAGCCTTAAAACTCCACCCCCAGCACGACCCCTGCACTACCCAAACACCACTGCACTACCCAAAACCCTAAAACACTACCCCCAGCATGACCCCCTACACTACACAAACACCACTGCAGTACCTTAATCCCTAAATCTACCCCCAGCACGACCCCTTACACTACCCAAACACTACTGTACTACCCTAAACCCTAAACCACTACCCCCTACACTACACAAACACCACTGCACTACCCTAAACCCTAAAACCCTACCCCCAGCACTACCCCTACACTACCCAAAAGCACTGCACTATCCTGAACCCTAAATCTATCCCCAGCATGACCCCTTGCACTACCCAAACACTACTGCACTACCCTAAACCCTGAACCACTAACCCCTACACTACAAAACTCCACTGCACTACCCTAAACCCTAAAACCCTACCCCCTACACTACACAAACACCACTGAAGTGTCATAAACTCTATAACACTTCCACCAGCCCGATCCCCCTACACTACCCAAACACCACTGCAGTGCCCTAAACCCTAAAACCCTACCCACAGCACGACCCCCTACACTTCACAAAAACCACTGCAATATCCTAAATCCTAAAACACTACACCCAGCATGACCCCCTACATTACACAAACACCACGGCACTACCCTAAACCCTAAACCACTACCCCCTTCACTATACAAACACCACTGCACTACCCTAAACCCTAAAACACTATCACCAGCATGACACCCTATACTACAAAAACAAACACCACTGCACTACCCTAAACCCTAAAACACTAACCCAGCATGACCACCTATACTACACAAACACCACAGCACTACCCTAAACCCTAAACCACGACCCCCTACACTATACAAACACCACTGCACTACCCTAAACCCTAAAACACTCTCCAAAACACAACCCCCTACACTACACAAACGCCACTGCACTACCCTAAACACTAAAATCCTACCCCCAGCACAACCCCCTACCCTACCCAAACACCACTGCACTACCATAAAACACTACCCCCAGCACGACTCCCTACACTATACCAAACCCATTGCACTACCCTAAACCCTAAAACACAACTCTAGCACGATTCCTAAACTACCCAAACACCACAGCACTACCCTAAACCCTAAAACACGACACCCAACACTACACAAACACCACTGCACTACCCTAATCCCTAAATCAACCTCCAGCACGACCCCCTACACTACACAAACACCACTTCACTACCCTAAAACACTACTCCCAGCATGACCCCCTACACTACCCAAACACCACTGCACTACCCTAAACCCTAAAACACCACCCCCTACACTACAGAAACACAACTGCACTACCATAAACCCTAAAACACTACCCCCAGAACGACCCCCTATAGTACCCAAACACCACTCCACTACCCTAAACCCTAAAACACTTACCCCAGCACGAACCCCTACACCAGACAAACACCACTGCACTAGTCTAAACCCTAAAATACAACCCCCAGCACGACCCCTACAAAACACAAACACCATTGCACTACCCTAAACCCTAAAACACTACCCCCAGAACTACCCCAATACTACACAAATACCACTGCACTACCCTAAACCCTAAAACACTACCCCCAGCAGTAGCCCCTACACAACCCAACACCACTGCACTACCCTAAAACACTACCCCCAGCATGACCCCTTACACTACACAAACACCATGGCACTACACTAAACCCTAAAACACTACCCCCACCAGTACTCCCTATACTACCCAAACACATCTGCACTACCTTAAACCCTAAAAAACTACCCCCAGCATGACCCCCTACACTACACAAACACCACTGCACTACCCTACTGCACTACACTAAACCCTAAAACACTACCCCCATTAAGACCCCTACACTACACAATCACAACTGCACTGCCACAAACCAAAAAACACTACCCCCAGCATGACCCCCTGCACTACCCAAACACCACTGCACTATCCTAAACCGTAAAACATGACCCCCTACACTACACAATCAACACTGCACTACCCTAAACACTAAAACACTACCCCCAGCATAACCCCCTACACTACCCAAACACCACAGCACTACCCTAAACCCTAAAAAACGACCCCCTACACTACACAAACACCACTGCACTACTTTCAACCCTAAATCCTCCCCCAGCATGGCCCCCGACACTACACAAACACCACTTCACTACCCTAAAGCACAACTCCCAGCACGATCCACTACACTACCCATACCCCACTGCACTACTGTAAACCCTAAAGCACTAACCCCTGCACGACCCCCTAAACTACACAAACAACTCTGAACTGCCCTAAAGCACTACCCCAGCACGACCCCTAAACTACCCAAACACCACTGCAGTGCCCTAAACCCTAAAACACTTCCACGAGCACGATCCCCCTACACTACCCAAACACCACTGCACTACCCTAAACCCTAAAACACTACCCCCAGCATGACCCCCTACACTACCGAAACACCACTGCACTACCTAAACCCTAAAACACTACCACCAGCATGACCCCCTACACTACCAAAACACCACTGCACTACCCTAAACCCTAAAACACTACCCCCAGCAGTACCCCCAACAATACCCAAACACCACTGCACTACACTAAACCCTAAAATACTACCCCCCGCATGACCCTCTACGCTACACAAACACCACGGCAATACCCTAAACCCTAAAACACTACCCCAAGCAGAACGCTCTGCACTACACAAACACAACTGCACTACCCTAAAACCTAAAACACTACCCCAGCATGAACCCCTACACAACCCAAACACCACTGAACTACCCTAAACCCTAAAACACTATCCCCAGCACGACCCCCTGCACTATCCAAACACCACTGCACTACCCGAAACCCTAAAACAAAACCCCCAGCACGACCCTTTACACTACACAAACACCACTGCAGTACCCTAAACCCTAAATCTTCCCCCAGCACAACCCTTTACAATACCCAAACACTACTGCAATACCCTAAACCCTAAATGTACCCCCAGCATCACACCCTACACTACATAGACAACACTGCAGTGCCCTAAACCCTAAAACACTTCCACCAGCACGATCCCCACACACTACCCAAACACCACTCCACTGCCCTAAACCCTAAAGCCCTACCCCCACCATCACCCCCTACACTACCCAAAAACCACTGCACTATCCTAAACCCTAAATCTACCCCAGTACGACCCCCTACACTATACAAACACTACTGCACTACCCTAAACCCTAAAATAATACCCCCAGCACGACCCCATACACTGCACAAACTCCACAGCACTACCCTAAACCCTAAACCACTACCCCCTACACTACACAAACATCACTGCACTATCCTAAACACCAAAACACTACCCCAAGCACAACACCCTACACTACCCAAACACCACAGCACTACCCTAAACCCTAAAACACGACCCCCTACACTACACAAACACCACTGCACTACCCTAAACCCTAAATCTACCCCCAGCATGACCCACTACACTACACAAACACCACTTCACTTCCCTAAATCACTCCTCCCAGCACGACCCCCTACACTACCCAAACACCACTGCACTACACTAAACCCTAGAACACGACCCCTTACACTACACAAACACAACTGCACTACCCTAAACCTTAAAACACTACCCCCAGCATGGCCCCCTACACTACACAAACACCTCTGCACTGCCCTAAAACACTACCCCCAGCACGAACCCCTACACTACCCAAACACCACTGCACTACCCTAAACCCTGAAACACGACCCCCTACACTACACAAACACAAATGCACTACCCTAAACCCTAAAACACTACCCCCAGCACGACCCCCTACACTACACAAACACCTCTGCACTACCCTAAAACACTACCCCAGCACGACTCCCTACACTATACCAAACCCATTGCACTACCCTAAACCCTAAAACACAACTCTAGCACGATTCCTAAACTACCTAAACACCACAGCACTACCCTAAACCCTAAAACACGACACCCAACACTACACAAACACCACTGCACTACCCTAATCCCTAAATCTACCTCCAGCACAACCCCCTACACTACACAAACACCACTTCACTACCCTAAAACACTACTCCCAGCATGACCCCCTACACTACCCAAACACCACTGCACTACCCTAAACCCTAAACCACCCCCTACATTACACAAACACAACTGCACTACCATAAACCCTAAAACACTACCCCCAGAACGACCCCCTATAGCACCCAAACACCACTCCACTACCCTAAACCCTAAAACACTTAACCCAGCACGAACCCCTACACCAGATATACACCACTGCACTACCCTAAACCCTAAAATACAACCCCCAGCACGACCCCTACAAAACACAAACACAATTGCACTAAACACTACCTCCAGAACTACCCCAATACTACACAAATACCACTGTACTACCCTAAACCCTAAAACACTACCCCCAGCAGTAGCCCCTACACAACCCAACACCACTGCACTACCCTAAACCTTAAAACACTACCCCCAGCATGACCCCTTACACTACACAAACACCACTGCACTACCCTGAACCCTTAAACACTACCCCATCACAACCACCTACACTACACAAACACTACTGCGCTACTCTAAACCCTGAAACACTACCCCCAGCCCAACCCCCTACACTACACAAACACCACTGCACTACACTAAACCCCAAAACACTACCCTCAGCATGACCCTCTAAACTACACAAACACCACGGCACTACCCTAAACCCTAAAACACTACCCCAAGCAGTACCCCCTACACTACCCAAACACGATCACCACTGCACTCCCCTACCGCACTACCATAAAACCTAAAACACTACCCCCAGCATGACCCCCTGCACTACCAAAGCACACATGTACTACCCGAAACCCTAAAACACTACCCCAGCATGACACTACACAAACACCACTGCAGTACCCTAATCCCTAAATCTACCCTCAACACGACCCCTTACAGTACCCAAACACTACTGCATTACCCTAAACCCTAAATCTATCCCCAGCATCACCCCCTACACTACACAAACACCACTGCAGTGCCGTAAACCCTAAAACACTTCCACCAGTACGATCCCCCTACACTACCCAAACACCACTGCATTGCCCTAAACCCTAAAACTCAACCCACAGCACGACCCCTTACACTACCAAAAAACCCCTGAACTATCCTAAACCCTAAAACACTACCTCCAGCACGACCCCATACAGTACTCAAGCACCACAGCACTACCCTAAACCACTACCCCCTACACTACACTACACAAACACCACTGCACTACCCTAATCCCTAAAACACTACCCCCAGCACAACCCCCTACACTACACAAACACCACTGCTCTACCCTAGACTCTAAAACACTACCCCCAGCACAACCCTCACTATGACTCCCTGCACTACACATACGCCACTGCACTACCCTAAACACTAAAACACTACCCCCAGCACAACACTACTCAAACACCACAGAAGTACCCTAAACCCTAAAACACAACCCCCTACACTACACCAACACCACTGCACTACCCTAAACCCAAAATCTACCCCCAGCACGGCCCCCTAACTACACAAACACCACTTCACTACCCTAAAACACTACCACCAGCACGACCCCCTACACTACCCAATAACCACTGCACTATCCTAAACCCTAAATCTACCCGAATACGACCCCCTACACTACACAAATCCCACTGCACTACCCTAAACCCTAAAACACTACCCCCAGCACGACCCATACACAACACAAACCCCACGGCACTACCCTAAACACTAAACCACTACCCGCAGCACTACACAAACACAACTGCACTGCCCTAAACCCTAACACACAACCCCCAGCACAACCCCCTACACTACACAAACGCCACTGCTCTACCCTAAACACTAAAACACTACCCCCAGCAAAACCCCCTACACTACCCAAACACCACATCACTACCCTAACCACTAAAAAACGATCCACTACACTACACAAATACCACTGCATTACCCTAAACCCTAAATCTACCCCCAGCATGACCCCCTATGCTACACAAATACCACTGCACTACCCTAATCCCTAAAACATTACCGTTAGCATGACCCCCTACACTACCCAAACACCACTGCACTACCCTAAATCCTACATCTACCCCAGCACAACCCCCTACACTACACAAACACCACTGCACTACCCTAAACCCTTAAACACTACCCCCAGCACAACCCCCTACACTACACAAATACCACTGCACTACCCTAAACCCTAAAACATTACCGTTAGCATGACCCCCTACACTACCCAAACACCACTGCACTACCCTAAATCCTACATCTACCCCAGCACAACCCCCTACACTACACAAACACCACTGCACTACCCTAAACCCTAAAACACTACCCCCAGCACGACCCCTACACTACACAAACACCACTGCACTTCCCTAAACCCTAAAACACTACCCCTAGCAATACCCCCTACATTATCCAAACACCACTGCACTAACATAAACCCTCAAACACTTACCCCAGCATGACCCCCTACACTACACAAAGACCACTGCACTACCCTAAACCCTAAAACACTACCCTCAGCATGACCCTCTATACTACCCAAACACCACTCCACTACCCTAAACCCAAAAACACTTACCCCAGCACGACCCCTACACTATACAAACACCACTGCACTACCCTAAACCCTAAAATACTATCCCCAGCACGATCCCGTATACTACCCAAATACCACTGCACTACCCTAAACCCCAAAACACTACTGCCAGCACTACCCCTACACTACCCAAACACCACTGCACTACCCTAAACCCTAAAACACTGCCCCAAGAACTACACCCTATGCTCCACAAACACGACTGCACTACCCTTAACCCTAAAACACTACCCCCAGCAGTACCCCCAACACTACCCAAACACCACTGCACTACCCTAAACCCTTAAACACTACCCGCAGCATGACCCTTTAGACTGTACAAACACCACGGCACTACCCTAAACCCTAAAACACTACCCCAAGCAGTACCCCCTACGCTTTCCAAACACAACTGCACTACCCTAAACCCGGAAACACTACCCCAGCACAACCCCCTATACTACACAAACACCACTGCAGTACCCTGATCCCTACATTTACCCCCAGCAGGACCCCTTATACTACCCAAACACTACTGCACTACCCTAAACCCTAAATCTATCCCCAGCATCACCCCCTACACTACACAAACACAACTGCAGTGCCGTAAACCCTAAAACACTTCCACCAGCACGATCCCCCTACACTACACAAAAACCACTGTACTACCCTAAACCCTTAAACACTACCCCCAGCACAACACCCTATACTACACAAACACCACTGCGCTACCCTAAACCCTAAAACACTACCCCCAGCACAACCCCCTACACTACACAAACACCACTGCGCTACCCTAAACCCTAAAACACTACCCCAGCACGACCCCTTACACTAAACAAAGACCACTGCACTACCCTAAACCCTGAAGCACTACCCCCAGAACTACCCCAATACTCCACTAACACAACTGCACCACCCCAAACCCTAAAACACTACCCCCAGAAGTACCCCCGACACTACCCAAACACCACTGCACTACACTAAACCCTAAAACACTACCTCCAGCATGACCCTCTAAACTACACAAACACCACGGCACTACCCTAAACCCTAACACACTACCCCAAGCAGTACCCCCTACACTTCCCAAACACAACTGCAATACCCTAATCCATAAAACACCACCCCCAGCATGATCCCCTACACTGCACGATCACCACCGCACTACCATAAAACCTAAAACAATATCCCCAGCATGACCCCCTACACTACCCAAACACCACTACACTACCCTAAACCCTAAAACACTACCCCCAGCACGACCCCCTGCACTACCAAAACACCAATGTACTACCTGAAACCCTAAAACACTACCCCAGCACGACACCCTACACTACACAAACACCACTGCAGTACCCTAATCCCTAAATCTACCCCCAACACGACCCCTTACACTACCCAAACACTACTGCATTACCCTAAACCCTAAATCTATCCCCAGCATCACCCCCTACACTACACAAACACCACTGCAGTGCCGTAAACCCTAAAACACTGCCACCAGTACGATCCCCCTACACTACCCAAACACCATTGCATTGCCCTAAACCCTAAAACTCAACCCCCAGCACGACCCCCTACACTACCGAAAAACCCCTGAACTGTCCTAAACCCTAAAACACTACCCCCAGCACGACCCCATACAGTACACAAGCACCATAGCACTACCCTAAACCACTACCCCCTACACTACACAAACACCACTGCACTACCCTAATCCCTAAAACACTACCCCCAGCACAACCCCCTACACTACACAAACACCACGGCACTACCCTAAACCCTAACCAAGTACCCCCTACCCTACACAAACACCACTGCACTACCCTAAACCCTAAAACACTACCCCCAGAACTACCCCAATACTCCACAAACACAACTGCATTACCCTAAACCCTAAAACACTACCCACCGCAGTACCCCCGACACTACCCAAACACCACTGCACTACACTAAACCCTAAAACACTACCCCAGCATGACCCTCTAAACTACACAAACACCACGGCACTGCCCTAAACCCTAAAACACTACGCCAAGCAGTACCCCCTACACTACCCAAACACAGCTGCACTACCCTAATCCATAAAACACTACCCCAGCATGACCCCCTACACTTCACAATCACCACTGCACTCCCCTACTGCACTACCATAAAACCTAAAACACTACCCCCAGCATGACCCCCTACACTACCCAAACACCACTGCACTACCCTAAACCCTAAAACACTACCCCAGCACGACCCCCTGCACTACCAAAACACGACTGCACTACCCTAAACCCTTAAACACTACCCCCAGCACAACACCCTATACTACACAAACACCACTGCGCTACCCTAAACCCTAAAACACTACCCCCAGCACAACCCCCTACACTACACAAACACCACTGCGCTACCCTAAACCCTAAAACACTACCCCCAGCACGACCCCTTACACTAAACAAAGACCACTGCACTACCCTAAACCCTGAAACACTACCCCCAGAACTACCCCAATACTCCACTAACACAACTGCACCACCCCAAACCCTAAAACACTACCCCCAGAAGTACCCCCGACACTACCCAAACACCACTGCACTACACTAAACCCTAAAACACTACCCCCAGCATGACCCTCTAAACTACAGAAACACCACGGCACTACCCTAAACCCTAACACACTACCCCAAGCAGTACCCCCTACACTACCCAAACACAACTGCAATACCCTAATCCATAAAACACTACCCCCAGCATGATCCTCTACACTGCACGATCACCACTGCACTCCCCTACCGCACTACCATAAAACCTAAAACAATATCCCCAGCATGACCCCCTACACTACCCAAACACCACTACACTACCCTAAACCCTAAAACACTACCCCAGCACGACCCCCTGCACTACCAAAACACCAATGTACTACCTGAAACCCTAAAACACTACCCCAGCACGACACCCTACACTACACAAACACCACTGCAGTACCCTAATCCCTAAATCTACCCCCAACACGACCCCTTACACTACCCAAACACTACTGCATTACCCTAAACCCTAAATCTATCCCCAGCATCACCCCCTACACTACACAAACACCACTGCAGTGCCGTAAACCCTAAAACACTTCCACCAGTACGATCCCCCTACACTACCCAAACACCACTGCATTGCCCTAAACCCTAAAACTCAACCCCCAGCACGACCCCCTACACTACAGAAAAACCCCTGAACTGTCCTAAACCCTAAAACACTACCCCCAGCACGACCCCATACAGTACACAAGCACCATAGCACTACCCTAAACCACTACCCCTACACTACACAAACACCACTGCACTACCCTAATCCCTAAAACACTACCCCCAGCACAACCCCCTACACTACACAAACACCACGGCACTACCCTAAACGCTAACCCAGTACCCCCTACCCTACACAAACACCACTGTACTACCCTAAACCCTAAAACACTACCCCCAGAACTACCCAAATACTCCACAAACACAACTGCATTACCCTAAACCCTAAAACACTACCCCCAGCAGTACCCCCGACACTACCCAAACACCACTGCACTACACTAAACCCTAAAACACTACCCCAGCATGACCCTCTAAACTACACAAACACCACGGCACTACCCTAAACCCTAAAACACTACCCCAAGCAGTACCCCCTACACTACCCAAACACAGCTGCACTACCCTAATCCATAAAACACTACCCCAGCATGACCCCCTACACTACACAATCACCACTGCACTCCCCTACTGCACTACCATAAAACCTAAAACACTACCCCCAGCATGACCCCCTACACTACCCAAACACCACTGCACTACCCTAAACCCTAAAACACTACCCCAGCACGACCCCCTGCACTTCCAAAACACCACTGCACTACCCTAAACCCTTAAACACTACCCCCAGCACAACACCCTATACTACACAAACACCACTGCGCTACCCTAAACCCTAAAACACTACCCCCAGCACAACCCCCTACACTACACAAACACCACTGCGCTACCCTAAACCCTAAAACACTACCCCCAGCACAACCCCTTACACTAAACAAAGACCACTGCACTACCCTAAACCCTGAAACACTACCCCCAGAACTACCCCAATACTCCACTAACACAACTGCACCACCCCAAACCCTAAAACACTACCCCCAGAAGTACCCCCAACACTACCCAAACACCACTGCACTACACTAAACCCTAAAACACTACCACCAGCATGACCCTCTAAACTACAGAAACACCACGGCACTACCCTAAACCCTAACACACTACCCCAAGCAGTACCCCCTACACTACCCAAACACAACTGCAATACCCTAATCCATAAAACACTACCCCCAGCATGATCCCCTACACTGCACGATCACCACTGCACTCCCCTACCGCACTACCATAAAACCTAAAACAATATCCCCAGCATGACCCCCTACACTACACAAACACCACTACACTACCCTAAACCCTAAAACACTACCCCCAGCACGACCCCCTGCACTACCAAAACACCAATGTACTACCTGAAACCCTAAAACACTACCCCAGCACGACACCCTACACTACACAAACACCACTGCAGTACCCTAATCCCTAAATCTACCCCCAACACGACCCCTTACACTACCCAAACACTACTGCATTACCCTAAACCCTAAATCTATCCCCAGCATCACCCCCTACACTACACAAACACCACTGCAGTGCCGTAAACCCTAAAACACTTCCACCAGTACGATCCCCCTACACTACCCAAACACCACTGCATTGCCCTAAACCCTAAAACTCAACCCCCAGCATGACCCCCTACACTACCGAAAAACCCCTGAACTGTCCTAAACCCTAAAACACTACCCCCAGCACGACCCCATACAGTACACAAGCACCATAGCACTACCCTAAACCACTACCCCATACACTACACAAACACCACTGCACTACCCTAATCCCTAAAACACTACCCCCAGCACAACCCCCTACACTACACAAACACCACGGCACTACCCTAAACGCTAACCCAGTACCCCCTACCCTACACAAACACCACTGCACTACCCTAAACCCTAAAACACTACCCCCAGAACTACCCCAATACTCCACAAACACAACTGCATTACCCTAATCCATAAAACACTACCCCAGCATGACCCCCTACACTACACAATCACCACTGCACTCCCCTACTGCACTACCATAAAACCTAAAACACTACCCCCAGCATGACCCCCTACACTACCCAAACACCACTGCACTACCCTAAACCCTAAAACACTACCCCAGCACGACCCCCTGCACTACCAAAACACCACTGCACTACCCTAAACCCTTAAACACTACCCCCAGCACAACACCCTATACTACACAAACACCACTGCGCTACCCTAAACCCTAAACACTACCCCCAGCACAACCCCCTACACTACACAAACACCACTGCGCTACCCTAAACCCTAAAACACTACCCCCAGCACGACCCCTTACACTAAACAAAGACCACTGCACTACCCTAAACCCTGAAACACTACCCCCAGAACTACCCCAATACTCCACTAACACAACTGCACCACCCCAAACTCTAAAACACTACCCCCAGAAGTACCCCCGACACTACCCAAACACCACTGCACTACACTAAACCCTAAAACACTACCCCCAGCATGACCCTCTAAACTACACAAACACCACGGCACTACCCTAAACCCTAACACACTACCCCAAGCAGTACCCCCTACACTACCCAAACACAACTGCAATACCCTAATCCATAAAACACTACCCCCAGCATGATCCCCTACACTGCACGATCACCACTGCACTCCCCTACCGCACTACCATAAAACCTAAAACAATATCCCCAGCATGACCCCCTACACTACCCAAACACCACTACACTACCCTAAACCCTAAAACACTACCCCCAGCACAACCCCCTGCACTACCAAAACACCAATGTACTACCTGAAACCCTAAATCACTACCCCAGCACGACACCCTACACTACACAAACACCACTGCAGTACCCTAATCCCTAAATCTACCCCCAACACGACCCCTTACACTACCCAAACACTACTGCATTACCCTAAACCCTAAATCTATCCCCAGCATCACCCCCTACACTACACAAACACCAGTGCAGTGCCGTAAACCCTAAAACACTTCCACCAGTACGATCCCCCTACACTACCCAAACACCACTGCATTGCCCTAAACCCTAAAACTCAACCCCCAGCACGACCCCCTACACTACCGAAAAACCCCTGAACTGTCCTAAACCCTAAAACACTACCCCCAGCACGACCCCATACAGTACACAAGCACCATAGCACTACCCTAAACCACTACCCCCTACACTACACAAACACCACTGCACTACCCTAATCCCTAAAACACTACCCCCAGCACAACCCCCTACACTACACAAACATCACGGCACTACCCTAAACCCTAACCCAGTACCCCCTACCCTACACAAACACCACTGCACTACCCTAAACCCTAAAACACTACCCCCAGAACTACCCCAATACTCCACAAACACAACTGCATTACCCTAAACCCTAAAACACTACCCCCAGCAGTACCCCCGACACTACCCAAACACCACTGCACTACACTAAACCCTAAAACACTACCCCAGCATGACCCTCTAAACTACACAAACACCACGGCACTACCCTAAACCCTAAAACACTACCCCAAGCAGTACCCCCTACACTACCCAAACACAGCTGCACTACCCTAATCCATAAAACACTACCCCAGCATGACCCCCTACACTACACAATCACCACTGCACTCCCCTACTGCACTACCATAAAACCTAAAACATTACCCCCAGCATGACCCCCTACACTACCCAAACACCACTGCACTACCCTAAACCCTAAATCTACCTCCAACACGACCCCTTACACTACCCAAACACCACTGCATTGCCCTAAACCCTAAAACTCAACCCACAGCACGACCCCCTACAGTACACAAACACCACAGCACTACCCTAAACCACTACCCCTAGACTACACAAACACCACTGCACTACCCTAAACCCTAAAACACTATCCCCAGCTTGACCCCCTACACTAAACCCTAAAACACTATCCCCAGCTTGACCCCCTACACTACACAAACACCACTGCACTACCCTAATCCCTAAAACACTACCCCCAGCACAACCCTTTACACTACACAAACACCACGGCACTACTCTAAACCCTAAAACCTACACTACACAAACACCACTGCACTACCCTAAACCCTAAAACGCTACCCCCAGCAGTACCGCCGACACTACCCAAAAACCACTGCACTACACTAAACCCTAAAACACTACCCCCAGGAAGACCCTCTACACTAGACAAACACCACGGCACTACCCTAACCCCTAAAACACTACCCCAAGCAGAACCCCCTACACTACCCAAACACAACTGCACTACCCTAAACCCTAAAATACTACCCCCGGAATGACCCCCTACACTACACAAACACCACTGCACTCCCCTACTGCACTACCCTAAACCCTAAAACACTACCCCCAGCATGACCCCCTGCACTACCAAAACACCACTGCACTACCCGAAACCCTAAAACACTACCACAAGCACAACCCCCTACACTACACAAACACCACGGCACTACCCTAAACGCTAAACCAGTACCCCCTACCCTACACAAACACCACTGCACTACCCTAAACCCTAAAGCACTACCCCCAGAACTACCCCAATAATCCACAAACACAGCTACACTACCCTAAACCCTAAAACACTACGCCCAGCAGTACCCCCAACACTACCCAAACACCACTGCACTACACTAAACCCTAAAACACTACCCCAGCATGACCCTCTTAACTACACAAACACCACAGCACTACCCTAAACCCTAAAACACTACCTCAAGCAGTACCCCCTACACTACCCAAACCCAGCTGCACTACCCTAATCCATAAAACACTACCCCCAGCATGACCCCCTACACTACACGATCACCACTGCACTCCCCTACTGCACTACCATCAAACCTAAAACACTACCCCCAGCATGACTCCCTACACTACCCAAACACCACTGCACTACCATAAACCCTAAAACACTACCCCCAGCACGACCCCCTGCACTGCCAAAACACCACTGTACTACTCGAAACCCTAAAACACTGCTGCCAGCAGGACACCCTACAGTACACAAACACCACTGCAGTACCCTAATCCCTAAATCTACCCCCAACACGACCCCTTACACTACCCAAACACTACTGCACTACCCTAAACCCTAAATCTATCCCCAGCATCACCCCCTACACTACACAAACACCACTGCAGTACCGTAAATCCTAAAACACTTCCACCAGTACGATCCCCCTACACTACCCAAACACCACTGCATTGCCCTAAACCCTAAAACTCAACCCACAGCACGACCCCCTACACTACCCAAAAACCACTTGACTATCCTAAACCCTAAAACACTACCCCCAGCATTACCACCTACAGTACACAAACACCACAGCACTACCCTAAACCACTACCCCTACACGACACAAACACCACTGCATTACCCTAAACCCTAAAACACTACCCCAAGAACTACCCCCTATACTCCACAAACACGACTGCACTACCCTTAACGCTAAAACACTACCCCCAGCAGTACCCCCTACAGTACACAAAAACCACTGCACTACCCTTACTCCTAAAACACTACCCCCAGCACGACCCCCTGCACTACCCAAACACCAATGCACAACCCTAAATTGAAAAACATGACCCCCTACACTACACAAACACCACTGCACTACCCTAAACCCTAAAACACTACCCCCAGCATGACCCCCTACACTACCCAAACACCACTGCACTACCTAAACCCTAAAATACTACCGCCAGCACTACCCCTACACTACCCATACACCACTGCACTACCCTAAACCCTAAAACACTACCCCCAGCAGTACCCCCAACAATACCCAAACACCACTGCACTACACTAAACCCTAAAACACTACCCCCCGCATGACCCTCTACACTACACAAACACCACGGCACTACCCTAAACCCTAAAACACTACCCCAAGCAGAACGCTCTGCACTACACAAACACAACTGCACTACCCTAAACCCTAAAACACTACCCCCAGCAGTACCCCCAACACTACCCAAACACCACTGCACTACACTAAACCCTAAAACACGACCCCAGCATGACCCTCTAAACTACACAAACACCACAGCACTACCCTAAACCCTAATACACTACCCCAAGCAGTACCCCCTACACTACCCAAACACAGCTGCACTACCCTAATCCATAAAACACTACCCCCAGCATGACCCCCTACACTACACGATCACCAATGCACTCCCCTACTGCACTACCATAAAACCTAAAACACTACCCCCAGCATGATCCCCTACACTACCCAAACACCACTGCATTGCGCTAAACCCTAAAACTCAACCCACACCCTACACTACCCAGAAACCACTTGACTATCCTAAACCCTAAAACACTACCCCCAGCACGACCCCTACAGTACACAAACACCACAGCACTACCCTAAACCACTACCCCTACAATACACAAACACTACTGAACTAACCTTAACCTCAAAACACTATCCCCAGCTTGACCCCCTACACTAAACCCTAAAACACTACCCCCAGCATGACCCCCTACACTACACGATCACGACTGCACTCCCCTACTGCACTACCATCAAACCTAAAACACTACCCCCAGCATGACCCCCTACACTACCCAAACACCACTGCACTACCATAAACCCTAAAACACTACCCCCAGCACGACCCCCTGCACTGCCAAAACACCACTGTACTACTCAAAACCCTAAAACACTGCTGCCAGCAGGACACCCTACAGTACACAAACACCACTGCAGTACCCTAATCCCTAAATCTACCCCCAACACGACCCCTTACACTACCCAAACACTACTGCACTACCCTAAACCCTAAATCTATCCCCAGCATCACCCCCTACACTACACAAACACCACTGCAGTACCGTAAATCCTAAAACACTTCCACCAGTACGATCCCCCTACACTACCCAAACACCACTGCATTGCCCTAAACCCTAAAACTCAACCCACAGCACGACCCCCTACACTACCCAAAAACCACTTGACTATCCTAAACCCTAAAACACTACCCCCAGCATTACCACCTACAGTACACAAACACCACAGCACTACCCTAAACCACTACCCCTACACGACACAAACACCACTGCATTACCCTAAACCCTAAAACACTACCCCAAGAACTACCCCCTATACTCCACAAACACGACTGCACTACCCTTAACGCTAAAACACTACCCCCAGCAGTACCCCCTACAGTACACAAAAACCACTGCACTACCCTTACTCCTAAAACACTACCCCCAGCACGACCCCCTGCACTACCCAAACACCAATGCACAACCCTAAATTGAAAAACATGACCCCCTACACTACACAAACACCACTGCACTACCCTAAACCCTAAAACACTACCCCCAGCACGACCCCTTGCACTACCAAACCACAAATGTACTACCCGAAACCCTAAAACACTACCCCAGCATGACACCCTACACTACACAAACCCCACTGCACTATCCTAAACCCTAAAACACTACCCCAGCACGACCCCCTACACTACACAAACACTACGGCACTACCATAAACCCTAAACCACTACCCCCTACACTACACAAACACCACTGCACTACCCTAAACCCTAAAACACTATTGCCAGCACGACCCCCTACACTACACAAACACCACTGCACTACCCTAAACCCTAAAACACTACCCCCTACACTACACAAACACCAATACACTACCCTAAACCCTAAAACACTATCCCCAGCATGACCCCCTACACTACACAAACGGCACTGCACTACCCTAAACACTAAAATACTACCCCCAGCACAACCCCCTAAAGTACTCAAACACCACAGAAGTACCCTAAACCCTAAAACACGACCCCCTACACTACACAAACACCACTGCACTACCCTAAACCCAAAATCTTACCCCAGCACGGCCCCCTACACTACACAAACACCACTTCACTACTCTAAAACACTACCACCAGTACGACCCCTACACTACACAAATTCCACTGCACTACCCTAAACCCTAAAACACTACCCCCAGCACGACCCATACACAACACAAACCCCAACGCGCTACCCTAAACACTAAACCACTACCCGCTACACTACACAAACACAACTGCACTGCCCTAAACCCTAAAACACAACCCCCAGCACAACCCCCTACACTACACAAACGCCACTGCTCTACCCTAAACACTAAAACACTTCCCCCAGCACAACCCCCTACACTACCCAAACACCACATCACTACCCTAACCCCTAAAAAACGATCCCCTACACTACACAAATACCACTGCATTACCCTAAACCCTAAATCTACCCCAGCACGACACCCTATGCTACACAAATATCACTGCACTACCCTAAACCCTTAAACGTTACCGTTAGCATGACCCCCTACACTACCCAAACACCACTGCACTACCCTAAATCCTACGTCTACCCCAGCACAACCCCCTACACTACCCAAACACCACTGTACTACCCTAAACCCTTAAACACTACCCCCAGCACAACCCCCTACACTACACAAATACCACTGCACTACCCTAAACCCTAAAACATTACCGTTAGCATGACCCCCTACACTACCCAAACACCACTGCCCTAAATCCTACATCTACCCCAGCACAACCCCCTATACTACACAAACACCACTGCACTACCATAAACCCTTAAACACTACCCCAGCACAACCCCCTACACTACACAAATACCACTGCACTATCCTAAACCCTAAAACATTACCGTTAGCATGACCCCTTACACTACCCAAACACCACTACCCTAAATCCTACATCTACCCCAGCACAATAATCCACAAACATGACTGCACTACTCTAAACCCTAAAACACTACCCCAAGCAGTACCCCTTACACTATCCAAACACAACTGTACTACCCTAAACCTTGAAACACTACCCCCAGCATGACCCCCTACACTACACAAACACCACTGCAGTACCCTGATCCCTAAATCTACCCCCAGCAGGACACCTTATTCTACCCAAACACTACTGCACTACCCTAAACCCTAAATCTATCCCCAGCATCACCCCCTACACTACACAAACACAACTGCAGTGCCGTAAACCCTAAAACACTTCCACCAGCACGATCCCCCTACACTACACAAAAACCACTGCGCTACCCCAAACCCTAAAACACTACCCCCAGCACGACCCCTTACACTACACAAACACCACTGCACTACCCTGAACCCTTAAACACTACCCCCATCACAACCACCTACACTACACAAACACTACTGCGCTACCCTAAACCCTGAAACACTACCCCCAGCCCAACCCCCTACACTACACAAACACCACTGCACTACACTAAACCCCAAAACACTATCGCCAGCATGACCCTCTAAACTACACAAACACCACGGCACTACCCTAAACCCTAAAACACTACCCCAAGCAGTACCCCCTACACTACCCAAACACAACTGCAATACCCTAATCCATAAAACACTACCCCCAGCATGATCCCCTACAGTGCACGATCACCACTGCACTCCCCTATCGCACTACCATAAAACCTAAAACAATATCCCCAGCATGACACCCTACACTACACAAACACCACTGCACTATCCTAAACCCTAAAACACTACCCCAGCACGACCCCCTACACTACACAAACACTACGGCACTACCATAAACCCTAAACCACTACCCCCTACACTACACAAACACCACTGCACTACCCTAAACCCTAAAACATGATTGCCAGCACGACCCCCTACACTACACAAACACCATTGCACTACCCTAAACCCTAAAACACTACCCCCTACACTACACAAACACCAATACACTACCCTAAACCCTAAAACACTATCCCCAGCATGACCCCCTACACTACACAAACGCCACTGCACTACCCTAAACACTAAAATACTACACCCAGCACAACCCCCTACAGTACTCAAACACCACAGAAGTACCCTAAACCCTAAAACACGACCCCCTACACTACACAAACACCACTGCACTACCCCAAACCCAAAATCTTACCCCAGCACGGCCCCCTACACTACACAAACACCATTTCACTACCCTAAAACACTACCACCAGGACGACCCCCTACACTACCCAATAACCACTGCTCTATCCTAAACCCTAAATCTACCCCAATACGACCCCCTACACTACACAAATTCCACTGCACTACCCTAAACCCTAAAACACTACCCCCAGCACGACCCATACACAACACAAACCCCAACGCGCTACCCTAAATACTAAACCTCTACCCGCTACACTACACAAACACAACTGCACTGCCCTAAACCCTAAAACACAACCCCCAGCACGACCCCCTACACTACACAAACGCCACTGCTCTACCCTAAACACTAAAACACTACCCCCAGCACAACCCCCTACACTACCCAAACACCACATCACCACCCTAACCCCTAAAAAACGATCCCCTACACTACACAAATACCACTGCATTACCCTAAACCCTAAATCTACCCCATCACGACACCCTATGCTACACAAATACCACTGCACTACCCTAAACCCTTAAACGTTACCGTTAGCATGACCCCCTACACTACCCAAACACCCCTGCACTACCCTAAATCCTTAAACACTACCCCAGCACAACCCCCTACACTACACAAATACCACTGCACTACCCTAAACCCTAAAACATTACCGTTAGCATGACCCCCTACACTACCCAAACACCACTGCCCTAAATCCTACATCTACCCCAGCACAACCCCCTATACTACACAAACACCACTGCACTACCCTAAACCCTTAAACACTACCCCAGCAGAACCCCCTACACTACACAAATACCACTGCACTACCCTAAACCCTAAAACATTACCTTTAGCATGACCCCCTACACTACCCAAACACCACTGCCCTAAATCCTACATCTACCCCAGCACAACCCCCTATACTACACAAACACCACTGCACTACCCTAAACCCTTAAACACTACCCCAGCAGAACCCCCTACACTACACAAATACCACTGCACTACCCTAAACCCTTAAACGTTACCGTTAGCATGACCCCCTACACTACCCAAACACCCCTGCACTACCCTAAATCCTTAAACACTACCCCAGCACAACCCCCTACACTACACAAATACCACTGCACTAACCTAAACCCTAAAACATTACCGTTAGCATGACCCCCTACACTACCCAAACACCACTGCCCTAAATCCTACATCTACCCCAGCGCAACCCCCTATACTACACAAACACCACTGCACTACCCTAAACCCTTAAACACTACCCCAGCAGAACCCCCTACACTACACAAATACCACTGCACTACCCTAAACCCTAAAACATTACCTTTAGCATGACCCCCTACACTACCCAAACACCACTGCCCTAAATCCTACATCTACCCCAGCACAACCCCCTATACTACACAAACACCACTGCACTACCCTAAACCCTTAAACACTATCCCCAGCATGACCCCCTACACTACACAAACGCCACTGCACTACCCTAAACACTAAAATACTACACCCAGCACAACCCCCTACAGTACTCAAACACCACAGAAGTACCCTAAACCCTAAAACACGACCCCCTACACTACACAAACACCACTGCACTACCCCAAACCCAAAATCTTACCCCAGCACGGCCCCTACACTACACAAACACCACTTCACTACCCTAAAACACTACCACCAGGACGACCCCCTACACTACCCAATAACCACTGCTCTATCCTAAACCCTAAATCTACCCCAATACGACCCCCTACACTACACAAATTCCACTGCACTACCCTAAACCCTAAAACACTACCCCCAGCACGACCCATACACAACACAAACCCCAACGCGCTACCCTAAACACTAAACCTCTACCCGCTACACTACACAAACACAACTGCACTGCCCTAAACCCTAAAACACAACCCCCAGCACGACCCCCTACACTACACAAACGCCACTGCTCTACCCTAAACACTAAAACGCTACCCCCAGCACAACCCCCTACACTACCCAAACACCACATCACCACCCTAACCCCTAAAAAACGATCCCCTACACTACACAAATACCACTGCATTACCCTAAACCCTAAATCTACCCCAGCACGACACCCTATGCTACACAAATACCACTGCACTACCCTAAACCCTTAAACGTTACCGTTAGCATGACCCCCTACACTACCCAAACACCCCTGCACTACCCTAAATCCTTAAACACTACCCCAGCACAACCCCCTACACTACACAAATACCACTGCACTACCCTAAACCCTAAAACATTACCGTTAGCATGACCCCCTACACTACCCAAACACCACTGCCCTAAATCCTACATCTACCCCAGCACAACCCCCTATACTACACAAACACCACTGCACTACCCTAAACCCTTAAACACTACCCCAGCAGAACCCCCTACACTACACAAATACCACTGCACTACCCTAAACCCTAAAACATTACCTTTAGCATGACCCCCTACACTACTTAAACACCACTGCCCTAAATCCTACATCTACCCCAGCACAACCCCCTATACTACACAAACACCACTGCACTACCCTAAACCCTTAAACACTACCCCAGCAGAACCCCCTACACTACACAAATACCACTGCACTACCCTAAACCCTTAAACGTTACCGTTAGCATGACCCCCTACACTACCCAAACACCCCTGCACTACCCTAAATCCTTAAACACTACCCCAGCACAACCCCCTACACTACACAAATACCACTGCACTACCCTAAACCCTAAAACATTACCGTTAGCATGACCCCCTAAACTACCCAAACACCACTGCCCTAAATCCTACATCTACCCCAGCACAATCCCCTATACTACACAAACACCACTGCACTACCCTAAACCCTTAAACACTACCCCAGCAGAACCCCCTACACTACACAAATACCACTGCACTACCCTAAACCCTAAAACATTACCTTTAGCATGACCCCCTACACTACCCAAACACCACTGCCCTAAATCCTACATCTACCCCAGCACAACCCCCTATACTACACAAACACCACTGCACTACCCTAAACCCTTAAACACTACCCCAGCACAACCCCCTACACTACACAAATACCACTGCACTATCCTAAACCCTAAAACATTACCGTTAGCATGACCCCCTACACTACCCAAACACCACTACCCTAAATCCTACATCTACCCCAGCACAATAATCCACAAACATGACTGCACTCCTCTAAACCCTAAAACACTACCCCAAGCAGTACCCCCTACACTATCCAAACACAACTGTACTACCATAAACCCTGAAACGCTACCCCCAGCACGACCCCCTACACTACACAAACACCACTGCAGTACCCTGATCCCTAAATCTACCCCCAGCAGGACACCTAATTCTACCCAAACACTACTGCACTACCCTAAACCCTAAATCTATCCCCAGCATCACCCCCTACACTGCACAAACACAACTGCAGTGCCATAAACCCTAAAACACTTCCACCAGCACGATCCCCCTACACTACACAAAAACCACTGCGCTACCCTAAACCCTAAAACACTAACCCCAGCACGACCCCTTACACTACACAAACACCACTGCACTACCCTGAACCCTTAAACACTACCCCCATCACAACCACCTACACTACACAAACACTACTGCGCTACCCTAAACCCTGAAACACTACCCCCAGCCCAACCCCCTACACTACACAAACACCACTGCACTACACTAAACCCCAAAACACTACCCCCAGCATGACCCTCTAAACTACACAAACACTACGGCACTACCCTAAACCCTAAAACACTACCCCAAGCAGTACCACCTACACTACCCTAACACAACTGCAATACCCTAATCCATAAAACACTACCCCCAGCATGATCCCCTACAGTGCACGATCACCACTGCACTCCCCTACCGCACTACCATAAAACCTAAAACAATATCCCCAGCATGACCCCCTACACTACCCAAGCACCACTGCACTACCCTAAACCCTAAAACACTACCCCAGCACGACCCCTTGCACTACCAAAGCACAAATGTACTACCCGAAACCCTAAAACACTACCCCAGCATGACACCCTACACTACACAAACACCACTGCACTATCCTAAACCCTAAAACACTACCCCAGGACGACCCCCTACACTACACAAACACTACGGCACAACCATAAACCCTAAACCACTACCCCCTACACTACACAAACACCACTGCACTACCCTAAACCCTAAAACACTATTGCCAGCACGACCCCCTACACTACACAAACACCACTGCACTACCCTAAACCCTAAAACACTACCCCCTACACTACACAAACACCAATACACTACCCTAAACCCTAAAACACTATCCCCAGCATGACCCCCTACACTACACAAACGCCACTGCACTACCCTAAACACTAAAATACTACCCCCAGCACAAACCCTACAGTACTCAAACACCACAGAAGTACCCTAAACCCTAAAACACGACCCCCTACACTAAACAAACACCACTGCACTACCCTAAACCCAAAATCTTACCCCAGCACGGCCCCCTACACTACACAAACACCACTTCACTACCCTAAAACACTACCACCAGCACGACCCCCTACACTACCCAATAACCACTGCTCTATCCTAAACCCTAAATCTACCCCAATACGACCCCCTACACTACACAAATTCCACTGCACTACCCTAAACCCTAAAACACTACCCCCAGCACGACCCATACACAACACAAACCCCAACGCACTACCCTAAACACTAAACCACTACCCGCTACACTACACAAACACAACTGCACTGCCCTAAACCCTAAAACACAACCCCCAGCACGACCCCCTACACTACACAAACGCCACTGCTCTACCCTAAACACTAAAACACTACCCCCAGCACAACCCCCTACACTACCCAAACACCACATCACTACCCTAACCCCTAAAAAACGATCCCCTACACTACACAAATACCACTGCATTACCCTAAACCCTAAATCTACCCCAGCACGACACCCTATGCTACACAAATATCACTGCACTACCCTAAACCCTTAAACGTTACTGTTAGCACGACCCCCTACACTACCCAAACACCACTGCACTACCCTAAATCCTACGTCTACCCCAGCACAACCCCCTACACTACCCAAACACCACTGTACTACCCTAAACCCTTAAACACTACCCCCAGCACAACCCCCTACACTACACAAATACCACTGCACTACCCTAAACCCTAAAACATTACCGTTAGCATGACCCCCTACACTACCCAAACACCACTGCCCTAAATCCTACATCTACCCCAGCACAACCCCCTATACTACACAAACACCACTGCACTACCCTGAACCCTTAAACACTACCCCAGCACAACCCCCTACACTACACAAATACCACTGCACTATCCTAAACCCTAAAACATTACCGTTAGCATGACCCCCTACACTACCCAAACACCACTACCCTAAATCCTACATCTACCCCAGCACAATAATCCACAAACATGACTGCACTACTCTAAACCCTAAAACACTACCCCAAGCAGTACCCCCTACACTATCCAAACACAACTGTACTACCCTAAACCCTGAAACACTACCCCCAGCACGACCCCCTACACTACACAAACACGACTGCAGTACCCTGATCCCTAAATCTACCCCCAGCAGGACACCTTATTCTACCCAAACACTACTGCACTACCCTAAACCCTAAATCTATCCCCAGCATCACCCCCTACACTACACAAACACAACTGCAGTGCCGTAAACCCTAAAACACTTCCACCAGCACGATCCCCCTACACTACACAAAAACCACTGCGCTGCCCCAAACCCTTAAACACTACCCCCAGCACAACACCCTATACTACACAAACACCACTGCGCGACCCTAAACCCTAAAACACTACCCCCAGCACAACCCCCTACACTACACAAACACCACTGCGCTACCCTAAATCCTAAAACACTACCCCCAGCACGACTCCTTACACTCAACAAAGACCACTGCACTACCCTAAACCCTGAAACACTACCCCCAGAACTACCCCAATACTCCACAAACACAACTGCACCACCCCAAACCCTAAAACACTACCCCCAGCAGTACCCCGACACTACCCAAACACCACTGCACTACACTAAACCCTAAAACACTACCCCTAGCATGACCCTCTAAACTACACAAACACCACGGCACTACCCTAAACCCTAACACACTACCCCAAGCAGTACCCCCTACACTACCCAAACACAACTGCAATACCCTAATCCATAAAACACTACCCCCAGCATGATCCCCTACACTGCACGATCACCACTGCACTCCCCTACCGCACTACCATAAAACCTAAAACAATATCCCCTGCATGACCCCCTACACTACCCAAACAGCACTACACTACCCTAAACCCTAAAACACAACCCCCAGCACGACCCCCTGCACTACCAAAACACCAATGTACTACCTGAAACCCTAAAACACTACCCCAGCACGACACCCTACACTACACAAACACCACTGCAGTACCCTAATCCCTAAATCTACCCCCAACATGACCCCTTACACTACCCAAACACAACTGCATTACCCTAAACCCTAAATCTATCCCCAGCATCACCCCCTACACTACACAAACACCACTGCAGTGCCGTAAACCCTAAAACACTTCCACCAGTACGATCCCCCTACACTACCCAAACACCACTTTATTGCCCTAAACCCTAAAACTCAACCCCCAGCACGACCCCCTACACTACCGAAAATCCCCTGAACTGTCCTAAACCCTAAAACACTACCCCCAGCACGACCCCATACAGTACACAAGCACCAAACCCAAACACTACTGCACTACCCTAAACCCTAAATCTATCCCCAGCATCACCCCCTACACTTCACAAACACAACTGCAGTGCCGTAAACCCTAAAACACTTCCACCAGCACGATCCCCCTACAGTACACAAAAACCACTGCACTACCCTTACTCCTAAAACACTACCCCCAGCACGACCCCCTGCACTACCCAAACACCACTGCACAACCCTAAATTGAAAAACATGACCCCCTACACTACACAAACACCACTGCACTACTCTAAACCCTAAAACACTACCCCAAGCAGTACCCCCTACACTATCCAAACACAACTGTACTACCCTAAACCCTGAAACACTACCCCCAGCACGACCCCCTACACTACACAAACACCACTGCAGTACCCTGATCCCTAAATCTACCCCCAGCAGGACACCTTATTCTACCCAAACACTACTGCACTACCCTAAACCCTAAATCTATCCCCAGCATCACCCCCTACACTACACAAACACAACTGCAGTGCCGTAAACCCTAAAACACTTCCACCAGCACGATCCCCCTACACTACACAAAAACCACTGCGCTGCCCCAAACCCTTAAACACTACCCCCAGCACAACACCCTATACTACACAAACACCACTGCGCGACCCTAAACCCTAAAACACTACCCCCAGCACAACCCCCTACACTACACAAACACCACTGCGCTACCCTAAATCCTAAAACACTACCCCCAGCACGACTCCTTACACTAAACAAAGACCACTGCACTACCCTAAACCCTGAAACACTACCCCCAGAACTACCCCAATACTCCACAAACACAACTGCACCACCCCAAACCCTAAAACACTACCCCCAGCAGTACCCCGACACTACCCAAACACCACTGCACTACACTAAACCCTAAAACACTACCCCTAGCATGACCCTCTAAACTACACAAACACCACGGCACTACCCTAAACCCTAACACACTACCCCAAGCAGTACCCCCTACACTACCCAAACACAACTGCAATACCCTAATCCATAAAACACTACCCCCAGCATGATCCCCTACACTGCACGATCACCACTGCACTCCCCTACCGCACTACCATAAAACCTAAAACAATATCCCCTGCATGACCCCCTACACTACCCAAACAGCACTACACTACCCTAAACCCTAAAACACAACCCCCAGCACGACCCCCTGCACTACCAAAACACCAATGTACTACCTGAAACCCTAAAACACTACCCCAGCACGACACCCTACACTACACAAACACCACTGCAGTACCCTAATCCCTAAATCTACCCCCAACATGACCCTTACACTACCCAAACACAACTGCATTACCCTAAACCCTAAATCTATCCCCAGCATCACCCCCTACACTACACAAACACCACTGCAGTGCCGTAAACCCTAAAACACTTCCACCAGTACGATCCCCCTACACTACCCAAACACCACTTTATTGCCCTAAACCCTAAAACTCAACCCCCAGCACGACCCCCTACACTACCGAAAATCCCCTGAACTGTCCTAAACCCTAAAACACTACCCCCAGCACGACCCCATACAGTACACAAGCACCAAACCCAAACACTACTGCACTACCCTAAACCCTAAATCTATCCCCAGCATCACCCCCTACACTTCACAAACACAACTGCAGTGCCGTAAACCCTAAAACACTTCCACCAGCACGATCCCCCTACAGTACACAAAAACCACTGCACTACCCTTACTCCTAAAACACTACCCCCAGCACGACCCCCTGCACTACCCAAACACCACTGCACAACCCTAAATTGAAAAACATGACCCCCTACACTACACAAACACCACTGCACTACCCTAAACCCTAAAACACTACCCCCAGCATGACCCCCTACACTACCCAAACACCACTGCACTACCTAAACCCTAAAATACTACCGCCAGCACTACCCCTACACTACCCATACACCACTGCACTACCCTAAACCCTAAAACACTACCCCCAGCAGTACCCCCAACAATACCCAAACACCACTGCACTACCTAAACCCTAAAATACTACCGCCAGCACTACCCCTACACTACCCATACACCACTGCACTACCCTAAACCCTAAAACACTACCCCCAGCAGTACCCCCAACAATACCCAAACACCACGGCACTACCCTAAACCCTAATACACTACCCCAAGCAGTACCCCCTACACTACCCAAACACAGCTGTACTACCCTAATCCATAAAACACTACCCCCAGCATGACCCCCTACACTACACGATCACCAATGCACTCCCCTACTGCACTACCATAAAACCTAAAACACTACCCCCAGCATGATCCCCTACACTACCCAAACACCACTGCACTACCCTAAACCCTAAAACACTACCCCCAGCATGACCCCCTGCACTACCAAAACACTACTGCACTACCCTAAACCCTAAATCTATCCCCAGCATCACCCCCTACACTACACAAACACCACTGCAGTGCCGTAAACCCTAAAACACTTCCACCAGTACGATCCCCTACACTACCCAAACACCACTGCATTGCGCTAAACCCTAAAACTAAACCCACACCCTACACTACCCAGAAACCACTTGACTGTCCTAAACCCTAAAACACTACCCCCAGCACGACCCCTACAGTACACAAACACCGCAGCACTACCCTAAACCACTACCCCTACAATACACAAACACTACTGAACTAACCTTAACCTCAAAACACTATCCCCAGCTTGACCCCCTACACTAAACCCTAAAACACTATACCCAGCTTGACCGCCTACATTACACAAACACCACTGCACTACCCTAATCCCTAAGACACTACCCCAGCACAACCCCTTACACTACACAAACACCACGGCACTACGCTAAACCCTAAACCAGTACCCCCTACACTACACAAACACCACTGCACTACCCTAAACCCAAAAACACTATCCCCAGCACAACCCCCTACACTACACAAACACCACGGCACTATCCTAAACCCTAAACCACTACCCCCTACACTACACAAACACCACTACACTACCCTAAACCCTAAAACACTACCCCCAGCAGTACCGCCGACACTACCCAAACACCACTGCACTACACTAAACCCTAAAACACTAACCCCAGCATGACCCTCTACACTAGACAAACACCACGGCACTACCCTCACCCCTAAAACACTACCCCAAGCAGTACCCCCTACACTACCCAAACACAACTGCACTACCCTAAACCCTAAAACACTACCCCCGGCATGACCCCCTACACTACACAAACACCACTGCACTCCCCTACTGCACTACCCTAAACCCTAAAACAATACCCCCAGCACGACCCCCTGCACTACCAAAACACGACTGCACTACCCGAAACCCTAAAACACTACCACAAGCACAACCCCCTACACTACACAAACACCACTGCAGTACCCTAATCCCTAAATCTACCTCCAGCACGACCACTTACACTACCCAAACACTACTGCACTACCCTAAACCCTGAATTTATCCCCAGCATCACGCCCTACACTACACAAACACCACTGCAATTCAGTAAACTCTAAAACACTTCCACAAGCACGATCCCCCTACACTACCCAAACACAACTAAACTGCCCTAAACCCTAAAACCCTACCCCCAGCACGCCCCCTACACTACCCAAAAACCGCTGCACTATCCTAAACCCTAAAACCCTACCCCCAGCACGACCCCGTACACGACAAAACAACACGGCACTACCCTAAACCCTAAACCACTACCCCCTACACTACACAAACACAACTGCACTACCCTAAACCCTAAAACACTATCCCCAGCACGACCCCCTACACTACACAAACACCACTGCACTACCCTAAACCATAAAACACTGCCCCCAGCACGACCTCCTTCACTACCCAAACACTGCTGTAATACACTAAATCCAAGAACACTTCCCCCAGTACGACCCCCTTCACTACCCAAACACCACTGCACTACCCTAAACCCTAAAAGACCAACCCCTACACTACACAAACACCACTGCACTACCCTAAACCCTAAAACACCTCCCCCAGCATGACCCGTTACACTACACAAACACAACTGCACTACCCTAAACCCTAAAACACTACCCCAAGCAGTACCCCCTACACTACCCAAACACAACTGCACTACCCTAAACGCTAAAACACTACACCCAGCATTACCCCCTACACTACACAAACACCACTGCACTCCCCTACTGCACTACCCTAAAACCTAAAACACTACCCTCAGCATGACCCCCTACACTACCCAAACACCACTGCACTACCCTAAGCCTTAAAACTCCACCCCCAGCACGACCCCTGCACTACCCAAACACCACTGCACTACCCAAAACCCTAAAACACTACCCCCAGCATGACCCCCTACACTACACAAACACCACTGCAGTACCTTAATCCCTAAATCTACCCCCAGCACGACCCCTTACACTACCCAAACACTACTGTACTACCCTAAACCCTAAACCACTACCCCCTACACTACACAAACACCACTGCACTACCCTAAACCCTAAAACCCTACCCCCAGCACTACCCCTACACTACCCAAAAGCACTGCACTATCCTGAACCCTAAATCTATCCCCAGCATGACCCCTTGCACTACCCAAACACTACTGCACTACCCTAAACCCTGAACCACTAACCCCTACACTACAAAACTCCACTGCACTACCCTAAACCCTAAAACCCTACCCCCTACACTACACAAACACCACTGAAGTGTCATAAACTCTATAACACTTCCACCAGCCCGATCCCCCTACACTACCCAAACACCACTGCAGTGCCCTAAACCCTAAAACCCTACCCACAGCACGACCCCCTACACTTCACAAAAACCACTGCAATATCCTAAATCCTAAAACACTACACCCAGCACGACCCCCTACATTACACAAACACCACGGCACTACCCTAAACCCTAAACCACTACCCCCTTCACTATACAAACACCACTGCACTACCCTAAACCCTAAAACACTATCACCAGCATGACACCCTATACTACAAAAACAAACACCACTGCACTACCCTAAACCCTAAAACACTAACCCAGCATGACCACCTATACTACACAAACACCACAGCACTACCCTAAACCCTAAACCACGACCCCCTACACTATACAAACACCACTGCACTACCCTAAACCCTAAAACACTCTCCAAAACACAATCCCCTACACTACACAAACGCCACTGCACTACCCTAAACACTAAAATCCTACCCCCAGCACAACCCCCTACCCTACCCAAACACCACTGCACTACCATAAAACACTACCCCCAGCACGACTCCCTACACTATACCAAACCCATTGCACTACCCTAAACCCTAAAACACAACTCTAGCACGATTCCTAAACTACCCAAACACCACAGCACTACCCTAAACCCTAAAACACGACACCCAACACTACACAAACACCACTGCACTACCCTAATCCCTAAATCAACCTCCAGCACGACCCCCTACACTACACAAACACCACTTCACTACCCTAAAACACTACTCCCAGCATGACCCCCTACACTACCCAAACACCACTGCACTACCCTAAACCCTAAAACACCACCCCCTACACTACAGAAACACAACTGCACTACCATAAACCCTAAAACACTACCCCCAGAATGACCCCCTATAGTACCCAAACACCACTCCACTACCCTAAACCCTAAAACACTTACCCCAGCACGAACCCCTACACCAGACAAACACCACTGCACTAGTCTAAACCCTAAAATACAACCCCCAGCACGACCCCTACAAAACACAAACACCATTGCACTACCCTAAACCCTAAAACACTACCCCCAGAACTACCCCAATACTACACAAATACCACTGCACTACCCTAAACCCTAAAACACTACCCCCAGCAGTAGCCCCTACACAACCCAACACCACTGCACTACCCTAAAACACTACCCCCAGCATGACCCCTTACACTACACAAACACCATGGCACTACACTAAACCCTAAAACACTACCCCCACCAGTACTCCCTATACTACCCAAACACATCTGCACTACCTTAAACCCTAAAAAACTACCCCCAGCATGACCCCCTACACTACACAAACACCACTGCACTACCCTACTGCACTACACTAAACCCTAAAACACTACCCCCATTAAGACCCCTACACTACACAATCACAACTGCACTGCCACAAACCAAAAAACACTACCCCCAGCATGACCCCCTGCACTACCCAAACACCACTGCACTATCCTAAACCGTAAAACATGACCCCCTACACTACACAATCAACACTGCACTACCCTAAACACTAAAACACTACCCCCAGCATAACCCCCTACACTACCCAAACACCACAGCACTACCCTAAACCCTAAAAAACGACCCCCTACACTACACAAACACCACTGCACTACTTTCAACCCTAAATCCTCCCCCAGCATGGCCCCCGACACTACACAAACACCACTTCACTACCCTAAAGCACAACTCCCAGCACGATCCACTACACTACCCATACCCCACTGCACTACTGTAAACCCTAAAGCACTAACCCCTGCACGACCCCCTAAACTACACAAACAACTCTGAACTGCCCTAAAGCACTACCCCAGCACGACCCCTAAACTACCCAAACACCACTGCAGTGCCCTAAACCCTAAAACACTTCCACGAGCACGATCCCCCTACACTACCCAAACACCACTGCACTACCCTAAACCCTAAAACACTACCCCCAGCATGACCCCCTACACTACCGAAACACCACTGCACTACCTAAACCCTAAAACACTACCACCAGCATGACCCCCTACACTACCAAAACACCACTGCACTACCCTAAACCCTAAAACACTACCCCCAGCAGTACCCCCAACAATACCCAAACACCACTGCACTACACTAAACCCTAAAATACTACCCCCCGCATGACCCTCTACGCTACACAAACATCACGGCAATACCCTAAACCCTAAAACACTACCCCAAGCAGAACGCTCTGCACTACACAAACACAACTGCACTACCCTAAAACCTAAAACACTACCCCAGCATGAACCCCTACACAACCCAAACACCACTGAACTACCCTAAACCCTAAAACACTATCCCCAGCACGACCCCCTGCACTATCCAAACACCACTGCACTACCCGAAACCCTAAAACAAAACCCCCAGCACGACCCTTTACACTACACAAACACCACTGCAGTACCCTAAACCCTAAATCTTCCCCCATCACAACCCTTTACAATACCCAAACACTACTGCAATACCCTAAACCCTAAATGTACCCCCAGCATCACACCCTACACTACATAGACAACACTGCAGTGCCCTAAACCCTAAAACACTTCCACCAGCACGATCCCCACACACTACCCAAACACCACTGCACTGCCCTAAACCCTAAAGCCCTACCCCCACCATGACCCCCTACACTACCCAAAAACCACTGCACTATCCTAAACCCTAAATCTACCCCAGTACGACCCCCTACACTATACAAACACTACTGCACTACCCTAAACCCTAAAATAATACCCCCAGCACGACCCCATACACTGCACAAACTCCACAGCACTACCCTAAACCCTAAACCACTACCCCCTACACTACACAAACATCACTGCACTATCCTAAACACCAAAACACTACCCCAAGCACAACACCCTACACTACCCAAACACCACAGCACTACCCTAAACCCTAAAACACGACCCCCTACACTACACAAACACCACTGCACTACCCTAAACCCTAAATCTACCCCCAGCATGACCCACTACACTACACAAACACCACTTCACTTCCCTAAATCACTCCTCCCAGCACGACCCCCTACACTACCCAAACACCACTGCACTACCCTAAACCTTAAAACACTACCCCCAGCACGGCCCCCTACACTACACAAACACCTCTGCACTGCCCTAAAACACTACCCCCAGCACGACCCCCTACACTACCCAAACACCACTGCACTACCCTAAACCCTGAAACACGACCCCCTACACTACACAAACACAAATGCACTACCCTAAACCCTAAAACACTACCCCCAGCACGACCCCCTACACTACACAAACACCTCTGCACTACCCTAAAACACTACCCCAGCACGACTCCCTACACTATACCAAACCCATTGCACTACCCTAAACCCTAAAACACAACTCTAGCACGATTCCTAAACTACCTAAACACCACAGCACTACCCTAAACCCTAAAACACGACACCCAACACTACACAAACACCACTGCACTACCCTAATCCCTAAATCTACCTCCAGCACAACCCCCTACACTACACAAACACCACTTCACTACCCTAAAACACTACTCCCAGCATGACCCCCTACACTACCCAAACACCACTGCACTACCCTAAACCCTAAACCACCCCCTACATTACACAAACACAACTGCACTACCATAAACCCTAAAACACTACCCCCAGAACGACCCCCTATAGCACCCAAACACCACTCCACTACCCTAAACCCTAAAACACTTACCCCAGCACGAACCCCTACACCAGATATACACCACTGCACTACCCTAAACCCTAAAATACAACCCCCAGCACGACCCCTACAAAACACAAACACAATTGCACTAAACACTACCTCCAGAACTACCCCAATACTACACAAATACCACTGCACTACCCTAAACCCTAAAACACTACCCCCAGCAGTAGTCCCTACACAACCCAACACCACTGCACTACCCTAAACCTTAAAACACTACCCCCAGCACGACCCCTTACACTACACAAACACCACTGCACTACCCTGAACCCTTAAACACTACCCCATCACAACCACCTACACTACACAAACACTACTGCGCTACTCTAAACCCTGAAACACTACCCCCAGCCCAACCCCCTACACTACACAAACACCACTGCACTACACTAAACCCCAAAACACTACCCTCAGCATGACCCTCTAAACTACACAAACACCACGGCACTACCCTAAACCCTAAAACACTACCCCAAGCAGTACCCCCTACACTACCCAAACACGATCACCACTGCACTCCCCTACCGCACTACCATAAAACCTAAAACACTACCCCCAGCACGACCCCCTGCACTACCAAAGCACACATGTACTACCCGAAACCCTAAAACACTACCCCAGCATGACACTACACAAACACCACTGCAGTACCCTAATCCCTAAATCTACCCTCAACACGACCCCTTACAGTACCCAAACACTACTGCATTACCCTAAACCCTAAATCTATCCCCAGCATCACCCCCTACACTACACAAACACCACTGCAGTGCCGTAAACCCTAAAACACTTCCACCAGTACGATCCCCCTACACTACCCAAACACCACTGCATTGCCCTAAACCCTAAAACTCAACCCACAGCACGACCCCTTACACTACCGAAAAACCCCTGAACTATCCTAAACCCTAAAACACTACCTCCAGCACGATTCCATACAGTACTCAAGCACCACAGCACTACCCTAAACCACTACCCCCTACACTACACTACACAAACACCACTGCACTACCCTAATCCCTAAAACACTACCCCCAGCACAACCCCCTACACTACACAAACACCACTGCTCTACCCTAGACTCTAAAACACTACCCCCAGCACAACCCTCACTATGACTCCCTGCACTACACATACGCCACTGCACTACCCTAAACACTAAAACACTACCCCCAGCACAACACTACTCAAACACCACAGAAGTACCCTAAACCCTAAAACACAACCCCCTACACTACACCAACACCACTGCACTACCCTAAACCCAAAATCTACCCCCAGCACGGCCCCCTAACTACACAAACACCACTTCACTACCCTAAAACACTACCACCAGCACGACCCCCTACACTACCCAATAACCACTGCACTATCCTAAACCCTAAATCTACCCGAATACGACCCCCTACACTACACAAATCCCACTGCACTACCCTAAACCCTAAAACACTACCCCCAGCACGACCCATACACAACACAAACCCCACGGCACTACCCTAAACACTAAACCACTACCCGCAGCACTACACAAACACAACTGCACTGCCCTAAACCCTAAAACACAACCCCCAGCACAACCCCCTACACTACACAAACGCCACTGCTCTACCCTAAACACTAAAACACTACCCCCAGCAAAACCCCTTACACTACCCAAACACCACATCACTACCCTAACCACTAAAAAACGATCCACTACACTACACAAATACCACTGCATTACCCTAAACCCTAAATCTACCCCCAGCATGACCCCCTATGCTACACAAATACCACTGCACTACCCTAATCCCTAAAACATTACCGTTAGCATGACCCCCTACACTACCCAAACACCACTGCACTACCCTAAATCCTACATCTACCCCAGCACAACCCCCTACACTACACAAACACCACTGCACTACCCTAAACCCTTAAACACTACCCCCAGCACAACCCCCTACACTACACAAATACCACTGCACTACCCTAAACCCTAAAACATTACCGTTAGCATGACCCCCTACACTACCCAAACACCACTGCACTACCCTAAATCCTACATCTACCCCAGCACAACCCCCTACACTACACAAACACCACTGCACTACCCTAAACCCTAAAACACTACCCCCAGCACGACCCCTACACTACACAAACACCACTGCACTTCCCTAAACCCTAAAACACTACCCCTAGCAATACCCCCTACATTATCCAAACACCACTGCACTAACATAAACCCTCAAACACTTACCCCAGCATGACCCCCTACACCACACAAAGACCACTGCACTACCCTAAACCCTAAAACACTACCCTCAGCATGACCCTCTATACTACCCAAACACCACTCCACTACCCTAAACCCAAAAACACTTACCCCAGCACGACCCCTACACTATACAAACACCACTGCACTACCCTAAACCCTAAAATACTATCCCCAGCACGATTCCGTATACTACCCAAATACCACTGCACTACCCTAAACCCCAAAACACTACTGCCAGCACTACCCCTACACTACCCAAACACCACTGCACTACCCTAAACCCTAAAACACTGCCCCAAGAACTACACCCTATGCTCCACAAACACAACTGCACTACCCTTAACCCTAAAACACTACCCCCAGCAGTACCCCCAACACTACCCAAACACCACTGCACTACCCTAAACCCTTAAACACTACCCGCAGCATGGCCCTTTAGACTGTACAAACACCACGGCACTACCCTAAACCCTAAAACACTACCCCAAACAGTACCCCCTACGCTATCCAAACACAACTGCACTACCCTAAACCCGGAAACACTACCCCCAGCACAACCCCCTATACTACACAAACACCACTGCAGTACCCTGATCCCTACATTTACCCCCAGCAGGACCCCTTATACTACCCAAACACTACTGCACTATCCTAAACCCTAAATCTATCCCCAGCATCACCCCCTACACTACACAAACACAACTGCAGTGCCGTAAACCCTAAAACACTTCCACCAGCACGATCCCCCTACACTACACAAAAACCACTGTACTACCCTAAACCCTTAAACACTACCCCCAGCACAACACCCTATACTACACAAACACCACTGCGCTACCCTAAACCCTAAAACACTACCCCCAGCACAACCCCCTACACTACACAAACACCACTGCGCTACCCTAAACCCTAAAACACTACCCCAGCACGACCCCTTACACTAAACAAAGACCACTGCACTACCCTAAACCCTGAAACACTACCCCCAGAACTACCCCAATACTCCACTAACACAACTGCACCACCCCAGCCCTAAAACACTACCCCCAGAAGTACCCCCGACACTACCCAAACACCACTGCACTACACTAAACCCTAAAACACTACCTCCAGCATGACCCTCTAAACTACACAAACACCACGGCACTACCCTAAACCCTAACACACTACCCCAAGCAGTACCCCCTACACTTCCCAAACACAACTGCAATACCCTAATCCATAAAACACCACCCCCAGCATGATCCCCTACACTGCACGATCACCACCGCACTACCATAAAACCTAAAACAATATCCCCAGCATGACCCCCTACACTACCCAAACACCACTACACTACCCTAAACCCTAAAACACTACCCCCAGCACGACCCCCTGCACTACCAAAACACCAATGTACTACCTGAAACCCTAAAACACTACCCCAGCACGACACCCTACACTACACAAACACCACTGCAGTACCCTAATCCCTAAATCTACCCCCAACACGACCCCTTACACTACCCAAACACTACTGCATTACCCTAAACCCTAAATCTATCCCCAGCATCACCCCCTACACTACACAAACACCACTGCAGTGCCGTAAACCCTAAAACACTGCCACCAGTACGATCCCCCTACACTACCCAAACACCATTGCATTGCCCTAAACCCTAAAACTCAACCCCCAGCACGACCCCCTACACTACCGAAAAACCCCTGAACTGTCCTAAACCCTAAAACACTACCCCCAGCACGACCCCATACAGTACACAAGCACCATAGCACTACCCTAAACCACTACCCCCTACACTACACAAACACCACTGCACTACCCTAATCCCTAAAACACTACCCCCAGCACAACCCCCTACACTACACAAACACCACGGCACTACCCTAAACCCTAACCAAGTACCCCCTACCCTACACAAACACCACTGCACTACCCTAAACCCTAAAACACTACCCCCAGAACTACCCCAATACTCCACAAACACAACTGCATTACCCTAAACCCTAAAACACTACCCACCGCAGTACCCCCGACACTACCCAAACACCACTGCACTACACTAAACCCTAAAACACTACCCCAGCATGACCCTCTAAACTACACAAACACCACGGCACTGCCCTAAACCCTAAAACACTACGCCAAGCAGTACCCCCTACACTACCCAAACACAGCTGCACTACCCTAATCCATAAAACACTACCCCAGCATGACCCCCTACACTACACAATCACCACTGCACTCCCCTACTGCACTACCATAAAACCTAAAACACTACCCCCAGCATGACCCCCTACACTACCCAAACACCACTGCACTACCCTAAACCCTAAAACACTACCCCAGCACGACCCCCTGCACTACCAAAACACCACTGCACTACCCTAAACCCTTAAACACTACCCCCAGCACAACACCCTATACTACACAAACACCACTGCGCTACCCTAAACCCTAAAACACTACCCCCAGCACAACCCCCTACACTACACAAACACCACTGCGCTACCCTAAACCCTAAAACACTACCCCCAGCACGACCCCTTACACTAAACAAAGACCACTGCACTACCCTAAACCCTAAATCTATCCCCAGCATCACCCCCTACACTACACAAACACAACTGCAGTGCCGTAAACCCTAAAACACTTCCACCAGCACGATCCCCCTACACTACACAAAAACCACTGTACTACCCTAAACCCTTAAACACTACCCCCAGCACAACACCCTATACTACACAAACACCACTGCGCTACCCTAAACCCTAAAACACTACCCCCAGCACAACCCCCTACACTACACAAACACCACTGCGCTACCCTAAACCCTAAAACACTACCCCAGCACGACCCCTTACACTAAACAAAGACCACTGCACTACCCTAAACCCTGAAACACTACCCCCAGAACTACCCCAATACTCCACTAACACAACTGCACCACCCCAAACCCTAAAACACTACCCCCAGAAGTACCCCCGACACTACCCAAGCACCACTGCACTACACTAAACCCTAAAACACTACCTCCAGCATGACCCTCTAAACTACACAAACACCACGGCACTACCCTAAACCCTAACACACTACCCCAAGCAGTACCCCCTACACTTCCCAAACACAACTGCAATACCCTAATCCATAAAACACCACCCCCAGCATGATCCCCTACACTGCACGATCACCACCGCACTACCATAAAACCTAAAACAATATCCCCAGCATGACCCCCTACACTACCCAAACACCACTACACTACCCTAAACCCTAAAACACTACCCCCAGCACGACCCCCTGCACTACCAAAACACCAATGTACTACCTGAAACCCTAAAACACTACCCCAGCACGACACCCTACACTACACAAACACCACTGCAGTACCCTAATCCCTAAATCTACCCCCAACACGACCCCTTACACTACCCAAACACTACTGCATTACCCTAAACCCTAAATCTATCCCCAGCATCACCCCCTACACTACACAAACACCACTGCAGTGCCGTAAACCCTAAAACACTGCCACCAGTACGATCCCCCTACACTACCCAAACACCATTGCATTGCCCTAAACCCTAAAACTCAACCCCCAGCACGACCCCCTACACTACCGAAAAACCCCTGAACTGTCCTAAACCCTAAAACACTACCCCCAGCACGACCCCATACAGTACACAAGCACCATAGCACTACCCTAAACCACTACCCCCTACACTACACAAACACCACTGCACTACCCTAATCCCTAAAACACTACCCCCAGCACAACCCCCTACACTACACAAACACCACGGCACTACCCTAAACCCTAACCAAGTACCCCCTACCCTACACAAACACCACTGCACTACCCTAAACCCTAAAACACTACCCCCAGAACTACCCCAATACTCCACAAACACAACTGCATTACCCTAAACCCTAAAACACTACCCACCGCAGTACCCCCGACACTACCCAAACACCACTGCACTACACTAAACCGTAAAACACTACCCCAGCATGACCCTCTAAACTACACAAACACCACGGCACTGCCCTAAACCCTAAAACACTACGCCAAGCAGTACCCCCTACACTACCCAAACACAGCTGCACTACCCTAATCCATAAAACACTACCCCAGCATGACCCCCTACACTACACAATCACCACTGCACTCCCCTACTGCACTACCATAAAACCTAAAACACTACCCCCAGCATGACCCCCTACACTACCCAAACACCACTGCACTACCCTAAACCCTAAAACACTACCCCAGCACAACCCCCTGCACTACCAAAACACCACTGCACTACCCTAAACCCTTAAACACTACCCCCAGCACAACACCCTATACTACACAAACACCACTGCGCTACCCTAAACCCTAAAACACTACCCCCAGCACAACCCCCTACACTACACAAACACCACTGCGCTACCCTAAACCCTAAAACACTACCCCCAGCACGACCCCTTACACTAAACAAAGACCACTGCACTACCCTAAACCCTGAAACACTACCCCCAGAACTACCCCAATACTCCACTAACACAACTGCACCACCCCAAACCCTAAAACACTACCCCCAGAAGTACCCCCGACACTACCCAAACACCACTGCACTACACTAAACCCTAAAACACTACCCCCAGCATGACCCTCTAAACTACAGAAACACCACGGCACTACCCTAAACCCTAACACACTACCCCAAGCAGTACCCCCTACACTACCCAAACACAACTGCAATACCCTAATCCATAAAACACTACCCCCAGCATGATCCCCTACACTGCACGATCACCACTGCACTCCCCTACCGCACTACCATAAAACCTAAAACAATATCCCCAGCATGACCCCCTACACTACCCAAACACCACTACACTACCCTAAACCCTAAAACACTACCCCAGCACGACCCCCTGCACTACCAAAACACCAATGTACTACCTGAAACCCTAAAACACTACCCCAGCACGACACCCTACACTACACAAACACCACTGCAGTACCCTAATCCCTAAATCTACCCCCAACACGACCCCTTACACTACCCAAACACTACTGCATTACCCTAAACCCTAAATCTATCCCCAGCATCACCCCCTACACTACACAAACACCACTGCAGTGCCGTAAACCCTAAAACACTGCCACCAGTACGATCCCCCTACACTACCCAAACACCATTGCATTGCCCTAAACCCTAAAACTCAACCCCCAGCACGACCCCCTACACTACCGAAAAACCCCTGAACTGTCCTAAACCCTAAAACACTACCCCCAGCACGACCCCATACAGTACACAAGCACCATAGCACTACCCTAAACCACTACCCCCTACACTACACAAACACCACTGCACTACCCTAATCCCTAAAACACTACCCCCAGCACAACCCCCTACACTACACATACACCACGGCACTACCCTAAACCCTAACCAAGTACCCCCTACCCTACACAAACACCACTGCACTACCCTAAACCCTAAAACACTACCCCCAGAACTACCCCAATACTCCACAAACACAACTGCATTACCCTAAACCCTAAAACACTACCCACCGCAGTACCCCCGACACTACCCAAACACCACTGCACTACACTAAACCCTAAAACACTACCCCAGCATGACCCTCTAAACTACACAAACACCACGGCACTGCCCTAAACCCTAAAACACTACGCCAAGCAGTACCCCCTACACTACCCAAACACAGCTGCACTACCCTAATCCATAAAACACTACCCCAGCATGACCCCCTACACTACACAATCACCACTGCACTCCCCTACTGCACTACCATAAAACCTAAAACACTACCCCCAGCATGACCCCCTACACTACCCAAACACCACCGCACTACCCTAAACCCTAAAACACTACCCCAGCACGACCCCCTGCACTACCAAAACACCACTGCACTACCCTAAACCCTTAAACACTACCCCCAGCACAACACCCTATACTACACAAACACCACTGCGCTACCCTAAACCCTAAAACACTACCCCCAGCACAACCCCCTACACTACACAAACACCACTGCGCTACCCTAAACCCTAAAACACTACCCCCAGCACGACCCCTTACACTAAACAAAGACCACTGCACTACCCTAAACCCTAAATCTATCCCCAGCATCACCCCCTACACTACACAAACACAACTGCAGTGCCGTAAACCCTAAAACACTTCCACCAGCACGATCCCCCTACACTACACAAAAACCACTGTACTACCCTAAACCCTTAAACACTACCCCCAGCACAACACCCTATACTACACAAACACCACTGCGCTACCCTAAACCCTAAAACACTACCCCCAGCACAACCCCCTACACTACACAAACACCACTGCGCTACCCTAAACCCTAAAACACTACCCCAGCACGACCCCTTACACTAAACAAAGACCACTGCACTACCCTAAACCCTGAAACACTACCCCCAGAACTACCCCAATACTCCACTAACACAACTGCACCACCCCAAACCCTAAAACACTACCCCCAGAAGTACCCCCGACACTACCCAAGCACCACTGCACTACACTAAACCCTAAAACACTACCTCCAGCATGACCCTCTAAACTACACAAACACCACGGCACTACCCTAAACCCTAACACACTACCCCAAGCAGTACCCCCTACACTTCCCAAACACAACTGCAATACCCTAATCCATAAAACACCACCCCCAGCATGATCCCCTACACTGCACGATCACCACCGCACTACCATAAAACCTAAAACAATATCCCCAGCATGACCCCCTACACTACCCAAACACCACTACACTACCCTAAACCCTAAAACACTACCCCCAGCACGACCCCCTGCACTACCAAAACACCAATGTACTACCTGAAACCCTAAAACACTACCCCAGCACGACACCCTACACTACACAAACACCATTGCAGTACCCTAATCCCTAAATCTACCCCCAACACGACCCCTTACACTACCCAAACACTACTGCATTACCCTAAACCCTAAATCTATCCCCAGCATCACCCCCTACACTACACAAACACCACTGCAGTGCCGTAAACCCTAAAACACTGCCACCAGTACGATCCCCCTACACTACCCAAACACCATTGCATTGCCCTAAACCCTAAAACTCAACCCCCAGCACGACCCCCTACACTACCGAAAAACCCCTGAACTGTCCTAAACCCTAAAACACTACCCCCAGCACGACCCCATACAGTACACAAGCACCATAGCACTACCCTAAACCACTACCCCCTACACTACACAAACACCACTGCACTACCCTAATCCCTAAAACACTACCCCCAGCACAACCCCCTACACTACACAAACACCACGGCACTACCCTAAACCCTAACCAAGTACCCCCTACCCTACACAAACACCACTGCACTACCCTAAACCCTAAAACACTACCCCCAGAACTACCCCAATACTCCACAAACACAACTGCATTACCCTAAACCCTAAAACACTACCCACCGCAGTACCCCCGACACTACCCAAACACCACTGCACTACACTAAACCCTAAAACACTACCCCAGCATGACCCTCTAAACTACACAAACACCACGGCACTGCCCTAAACCCTAAAACACTACGCCAAGCAGTACCCCCTACACTACTCAAACACAGCTGCACTACCCTAATCCATAAAACACTACCCCAGCATGACCCCCTACACTACACAATCACCACTGCACTCCCCTACTGCACTACCATAAAACCTAAAACACTACCCCCAGCATGACCCCCTACACTACCCAAACACCACTGCACTACCCTAAACCCTAAAACACTACCCCAGCACGACCCCCTGCACTACCAAAACACCACTGCACTACCCTAAACCCTTAAACACTACCCCCAGCACAACACCCTATACTACACAAACACCACTGCGCTACCCTAAACCCTAAAACACTACCCCCAGCACAACCCCCTACACTACACAAACACCACTGCGCTACCCTAAACCCTGAAACACTACCCCCAGAACTACCCCAATACTCCACTAACACAACTGCACCACCCCAAACCCTAAAACACTACCCCCAGAAGTACCCCCGACACTACCCAAACACCACTGCACTACACTAAACCCTAAAACACTACCCCCAGCATGACCCTCTAAACTACAGAAACACCACGGCACTACCCTAAACCCTAACACACTACCCCAAGCAGTACCCCCTACACTACCCAAACACAACTGCAATACCCTAATCCATAAAACACTACCCCCAGCATGATCCCCTACACTGCACGATCACCACTGCACTCCCCTACCGCACTACCATAAAACCTAAAACAATATCCCCAGCATGACCCCCTACACTACCCAAACACCACTACACTACCCTAAACCCTAAAACACTACCCCAGCACGACCCCCTGCACTACCAAAACACCAATGTACTACCTGAAACCCTAAAACACTACCCCAGCACGACACCCTACACTACACAAACACCACTGCAGTACCCTAATCCCTAAATCTACCCCCAACACGACCCCTTACACTACCCAAACACTACTGCATTACCCTAAACCCTAAATCTATCCCCAGCATCACCCCCTACACTACACAAACACCACTGCAGTGCCGTAAACCCTAAAACACTTCCACCAGTACGATCCCCCTACACTACCCAAACACCACTGCATTGCCCTAAACCCTAAAACTCAACCCCCAGCACGACCCCCTACACTACAGAAAAACCCCTGAACTGTCCTAAACCCTAAAACACTACCCCCAGCACGACCCCATACAGTACACAAGCACCATAGCACTACCCTAAACCACTACCCCTACACTACACAAACACCACTGCACTACCCTAATCCCTAAAACACTACCCCCAGCACAACCCCCTACACTACACAAACACCACGGCACTACCCTAAACGCTAACCCAGTACCCCCTACCCTACAAAAACACCACTGCACTACCCTAAACCCTAAAACACTACCCCCAGAACTACCCAAATACTCCACAAACACAACTGCATTACCCTAAACCCTAAAACACTACCCCCAGCAGTACCCCCGACACTACCCAAACACCACTGCACTACACTAAACCCTAAAACACTACCCCAGCATGACCCTCTAAACTACACAAACACCACGGCACTACCCTAAACCCTAAAACACTACCCCAAGCAGTACCCCCTACACTACCCAAACACAGCTGCACTACCCTAATCCATAAAACACTACCCCAGCATGACCCCCTACACTACACAATCACCACTGCACTCCCCTACTGCACTACCATAAAACCTAAAACACTACCCCCAGCATGACCCCCTACACTACCCAAACACCACTGCACTACCCTAAACCCTAAAACACTACCCCAGCACGACCCCCTGCACTACCAAAACACCACTGCACTACCCTAAACCCTTAAACACTACCCCCAGCACAACACCCTATACTACACAAACACCACTGCGCTACCCTAAACCCTAAAACACTACCCCCAGCACAACCCCCTATACTACACAAACACCACTGCGCTACCCTAAACCCTAAAACACTACCCCCAGCACAACCCCTTACACTAAACAAAGACCACTGCACTACCCTAAACCCTGAAACACTACCCCCAGAACTACCCCAATACTCCACTAACACAACTGCACCACCCCAAACCCTAAAACACTACCCCCAGAAGTACCCCCGACACTACCCAAACACCACTGCACTACACTAAACCCTAAAACACTACCACCAGCATGACCCTCTAAACTACAGAAACACCACGGCACTACCCTAAACCCTAACACACTACCCCAAGCAGTACCCCCTACACTACCCAAACACAACTGCAATACCCTAATCCATAAAACACTACCCCCAGCATGATCCCCTACACTGCACGATCACCACTGCACTCCCCTACCGCACTACCATAAAACCTAAAACAATATCCCCAGCATGACCCCCTACACTACACAAACACCACTACACTACCCTAAACCCTAAAACACTACCCCCAGCACGACCCCCTGCACTACCAAAACACCAATGTACTACCTGAAACCCTAAAACACTACCCCAGCACGACACCCTACACTACACAAACACCACTGCAGTACCCTAATCCCTAAATCTACCCCCAACACGACCCCTTACACTACCCAAACACTACTGCATTACCCTAAACCCTAAATCTATCCCCAGCATCACCCCCTACACTACACAAACACCACTGCAGTGCCGTAAACCCTAAAACACTTCCACCAGTACGATCCCCCTACACTACCCAAACACCACTGCATTGCCCTAAACCCTAAAACTCAACCCCCAGCATGACCCCCTACACTACCGAAAAACCCCTGAACTGTCCTAAACCCTAAAACACTACCCCCAGCACGACCCCATACAGTACACAAGCACCATAGCACTACCCTAAACCACTACCCCCTACACTACACAAACACCACTGCACTACCCTAATCCCTAAAACACTACCCCCAGCACAACCCCCTACACTACACAAACACCACGGCACTACCCTAAACGCTAACCCAGTACCCCCTACCCTACACAAACACCACTGCACTACCCTAAACCCTAAAACACTACCCCCAGAACTACCCCAATACTCCACAAACACAACTGCATTACCCTAATCCATAAAACACTACCCCAGCATGACCCCCTACACTACACAATCACCACTGCACTCCCCTACTGCACGACCATAAAACCTAAAACACTACCCCCAGCATGACCCCCTACACTACCCAAACACCACTGCACTACCCTAAACCCTAAAACACTACCCCAGCACGACCCCCTGCACTACCAAAACACCACTGCACTACCCTAAACCCTTAAACACTACCCCCAGCACAACACCCTATACTACACAAACACCACTGCGCTACCCTAAACCCTAAACACTACCCCCAGCACAACCCCCTACACTACACAAACACCACTGCGCTACCCTAAACCCTAAAACACTACCCCCAGCACGACCCCTTACACTAAACAAAGACCACTGCACTACCCTAAACCCTGAAACACTACCCCCAGAACTACCCCAATACTCCACTAACACAACTGCACCACCCCAAACTCTAAAACACTACCCCCAGAAGTACCCCCGACACTACCCAAACACCACTGCACTACACTAAACCCTAAAACACTACCCCCAGCATGACCCTCTAAACTACACAAACACCACGGCACTACCCTAAACCCTAGCACACTACCCCAAGCAGTACCCCCTACACTACCCAAACACAACTGCAATACCCTAATCCATAAAACACTACCCCCAGCATGATCCCCTACACTGCACGATCACCACTGCACTCCCCTACCGCACTACCATAAAACCTAAAACAATATCCCCAGCATGACCCCCTACACTACCCAAACACCACTACACTACCCTAAACCCTAAAACACTACCCCCAGCACAACCCCCTGCACTACCAAAACACCAATGTACTACCTGAAACCCTAAGTCACTACCCCAGCACGACACCCTACACTACACAAACACCACTGCAGTACCCTAATCCCTAAATCTACCCCCAACACGACCCCTTACACTACCCAAACACTACTGCATTACCCTAAACCCTAAATCTATCCCCAGCATCACCCCCTACACTACACAAACACCAGTGCAGTGCCGTAAACCCTAAAACACTTCCACCAGTACGATCCCCCTACACTACCCAAACACCACTGCATTGCCCTAAACCCTAAAACTCAACCCCCAGCACGACCCCCTACACTACCGAAAAACCCCTGAACTGTCCTAAACCCTAAAACACTACCCCCAGCACGACCCCATACAGTACACAAGCACCATAGCACTACCCTAAACCACTACCCCCTACACTACACAAACACCACTGCACTACCCTAATCCCTGAAACACTACCCCCAGCACAACCCCCTACACTACACAAACATCACGGCACTACCCTAAACCCTAACCCAGTACCCCCTACCCTACACAAACACCACTGCACTACCCTAAACCCTAAAACACTACCCCCAGAACTACCCCAATACTCCACAAACACAACTGCATTACCCTAAAACCTAAAACACTACCCCCAGCAGTACCCCCGACACTACCCAAACACCACTGCACTACACTAAACCCTAAAACACTACCCCAGCATGACCCTCTAAACTACACAAACACCACGGCACTACCCTAAACCCTAAAACACTACCCCAAGCAGTACCCCCTACACTACCCAAACACAGCTGCACTACCCTAATCCATAAAACACTACCCCAGCATGACCCCCTACACTACACAATCACCACTGCACTCCCCTACTGCACTACCATAAAACCTAAAACATTACCCCCAGCATGACCCCCTACACTACCCAAACACCACTGCACTACCCTAAACCCTAAATCTACCTCCAACACGACCCCTTACACTACCCAAACACCACTGCATTGCCCTAAACCCTAAAACTCAACCCACAGCACGACCCCCTACAGTACACAAACACCACAGCACTACCCTAAACCACTACCCCTAGACTACACAAACACCACTGCACTACCCTAAACCCTAAAACACTATCCCCAGCTTGACCCCCTACACTAAACCCTAAAACACTATCCCCAGCTTGACCCCCTACACTACACAAACACCACTGCACTACCCTAATCCCTAAAACACTACCCCCAGCACAACCCGTTACACTACACAAACACCACGGCACTACGCTAAACCCTAAAACCTACACTACACAAACACCACTGCACTACCCTAAACCCTAAAACGCTACCCCCAGCAGTACCGCCGACACTACCCAAAAACCACTGCACTACACTAAACCCTAAAACACTACCCCCAGGAAGACCCTCTACACTAGACAAACACCACGGCACTACCCTAACCCCTAAAACACTACCCCAAGCAGAACCCCCTACACTACCCAAACACAACTGCACTACCCTAAACCCTAAAATACTACCCCCGGAATGACCCCCTACACTACACAAACACCACTGCACTCCCCTACTGCACTACCCTAAACCCTAAAACACTACCCCCAGCATGACCCCCTGCACTACCAAAACACCACTGCACTACCCGAAACCCTAAAACACTACCACAAGCACAACCCCCTACACTACACAAACACCACGGCACTACCCTAAACGCTAAACCAGTACCCCCTACCCTACACAAACACCACTGCACTACCCTAAACCCTAAAGCACTACCCCCAGAACTACCCCAATAATCCACAAACACAGCTACACTACCCTAAACCCTAAAACACTACGCCCAGCAGTACCCCCAACACTACCCAAACACCACTGCACTACACTAAACCCTAAAACACTACCCCAGCATGACCCTCTAAACTACACAAACACCACAGCACTACCCTAAACCCTAAAACACTACCTCAAGCAGTACCCCCTACACTACCCAAACCCAGCTGCACTACCCTAATCCATAAAACACTACCCCCAGCATGACCCCCTACACTACACGATCACCACTGCACTCCCCTACTGCACTACCATCAAACCTAAAACACTACCCCCAGCATGACCCCCTACACTACCCAAACACCACTGCACTACCATAAACCCTAAAACACTACCCCCAGCACGACCCCCTGCACTGCCAAAACACCACTGTACTACTCGAAACCCTAAAACACTGCTGCCAGCAGGACACCCTACAGTACACAAACACCACTGCAGTACCCTAATCCCTAAATCTACCCCCAACACGACCCCTTACACTACCCAAACACTACTGCACTACCCTAAACCCTAAATCTATCCCCAGCATCACCCCCTACACTACACAAACACCACTGCAGTACCGTAAATCCTAAAACACTTCCACCAGTACGATCCCCCTACACTACCCAAACACCACTGCATTGCCCTAAACCCTAAAACTCAACCCACAGCACGACCCCCTACACTACCCAAAAACCACTTGACTATCCTAAACCCTAAAACACTACCCCCAGCATTACCACCTACAGTACACAAACACCACAGCACTACCCTAAACCACTACCCCTACACGACACAAACACCACTGCATTACCCTAAACCCTAAAACACTACCCCAAGAACTACCCCCTATACTCCACAAACACGACTGCACTACCCTTAACGCTAAAACACTACCCCCAGCAGTACCCCCTACAGTACACAAAAACCACTGCACTACCCTTACTCCTAAAACACTACCCCCAGCACGACCCCCTGCACTACCCAAACACCAATGCACAACCCTAAATTGAAAAACATGACCCCCTACACTACACAAACACCACTGCACTACCCTAAACCCTAAAACACTACCCCCAGCATGACCCCCTACACTACCCAAACACCACTGCACTACCTAAACCCTAAAATACTACCGCCAGCACTACCCCTACACTACCCATACACCACTGCACTACCCTAAACCCTAAAACACTACCCCCAGCAGTACCCCCAACAATACCCAAACACCACTGCACTACACTAAACCCTAAAACACTACCCCCCGCATGACCCTCTACACTACACAAACACCACGGCACTACCCTAAACCCTAAAACACTACCCCAAGCAGAACGCTCTGCACTACACAAACACAACTGCACTACCCTAAACCCTAAAACACTACCCCCAGCAGTACCCCCAACACTACCCAAACACCACTGCACTACACTAAACCCTAAAACACGACCCCAGCATGACCCTCTAAACTACACAAACACCACAGCACTACCCTAAACCCTAATACACTACCCCAAGCAGTACCCCCTACACTACCCAAACACAGCTGCACTACCCTAATCCATAAAACACTACCCCCAGCATGACCCCCTACACTACACGATCACCAATGCACTCCCCTACTGCACTACCATAAAACCTAAAACACTACCCCCAGCATGATCCCCTACACTACCCAAACACCACTGCATTGCGCTAAACCCTAAAACTCAACCCACACCCTACACTACCCAGAAACCACTTGACTATCCTAAACCCTAAAACACTACCCCCAGCACGACCCCTACAGTACACAAACACCACAGCACTACCCTAAACCACTACCCCTACAATACACAAACACTACTGAACTAACCTTAACCTCAAAACACTATCCCCAGCTTGACCCCCTACACTAAACCCTAAAACACTACCCCCAGCATGACCCCCTACACTACACGATCACGACTGCACTCCCCTACTGCACTACCATCAAACCTAAAACACTACCCCCAGCATGACCCCCTACACTACCCAAACACCACTGCACTACCATAAACCCTAAAACACTACCCCCAGCACGACCCCCTGCACTGCCAAAACACCACTGTACTACTCAAAACCCTAAAACACTGCTGCCAGCAGGACACCCTAAAGTACACAAACACCACTGCAGTACCCTAATCCCTAAATCTACCCCCAACACGACCCCTTACACTACCCAAACACTACTGCACTACCCTAAACCCTAAATCTATCCCCAGCATCACCCCCTACACTACACAAACACCACTGCAGTACCGTAAATCCTAAAACACTTCCACCAGTACGATCCCCCTACACTACCCAAACACCACTGCATTGCCCTAAACCCTAAAACTCAACCCACAGCACGACCCCTACACTACCCAAAAACCACTTGACTATCCTAAACCCTAAAACACTACCCCCAGCATTACCACCTACAGTACACAAACACCACAGCACTACCCTAAACCACTACCCCTACACGACACAAACACCACTGCATTACCCTAAACCCTAAAACACTACCCCAAGAACTACCCCCTATACTCCACAAACACGACTGCACTACCCTTAACGCTAAAACACTACCCCCAGCAGTACCCCCTACAGTACACAAAAACCACTGCACTACCCTTACTCCTAAAACACTACCCCCAGCACGACCCCCTGCACTACCCAAACACCAATGCACAACCCTAAATTGAAAAACATGACCCCCTACACTACACAAACACCACTGCACTACCCTAAACCCTAAAACACTACCCCCAGCATGACCCCCTACACTACCCAAACACCAATGCACTACCTAAACCCTAAAATACTACCGCCAGCACTACCCCTACACTACCCATACACCACTGCACTACCCTAAACCCTAAAACACTACCCCCAGCAGTACCCCCAACAATACCCAAACACCACTGCACTACACTAAACCCTAAAACACTACCCCCCGCATGACCCTCTACACTACACAAACACCACGGCACTACCCTAAACCCTAAAACACTACCCCAAGCAGAACGCTCTGCACTACACAAACACAACTGCACTACCCTAAACCCTAAAACACTACCCCCAGCAGTACTCCCAACACTACCCAAACACCACTGCACTACACTAAACCCTAAAACACGACCCCAGCATGACCCTCTAAACTACACAAACACCACAGCACTACCCTAAACCCTAATACACTACCCCAAGCAGTACCCCCTACACTACCCAAACACAGCTGCACTACCCTAATCCATAAAACACTACCCCCAGCATGACCCCCTACACTACACGATCACCAATGCACTCCCCTACTGCACTACCATAAAACCTAAAACACTACCCCCAGCATGATCCCCTACACTACCCAAACACCACTGCATTGCGCTAAACCCTCAAACTCAACCCACACCCTACACTACCCAGAAACCACTTGACTATCCTAAACCCTAAAACACTACCCCCAGCACGACCCCTACAGTACACAAACACCACAGCACTACCCTAAACCACTACCCCTACAATACACAAACACTACTGAACTAACCTTAACCTCAAAACACTATCCCCAGCTTGACCCCCTACACTAAACCCTAAAACACTATACCCAGCTTGACCTCCTACACTACACAAACACCACTGCACTACCCTAATCCCTAAGACACTACCCCCAGCACAACCCCTTACACTACACAAACACCACGGCACTACGCTAAACCCTAAACCAGTACCCCCTACACTACACAAACACCACTGCACTACCCTAAACCCAAAAATACTATCCCCAGCACAACCCCCTATACTACACAAACACCACGGCACTATCCTAAACCCTAAACCACTACCCCCTACACTACACAAACACCACTACACTACCCTAAACCCTAAAACACTACCCCCAGCAGTACCGCCGACACTACCCAAACACCACTGCACTACACTAAACCCTAAAACACTAACCCCAGCATGACCCTCTACACTAGACAAACACCACGGCACTACCCTCACCCCTAAAACACTACCCCAAGCAGTACCCCCTACACTACCCAAACACAACTGCACTACCCTAAAACACTACCCCCGGCATGACCCCCTACACTACACAAACACCCCTGCACTCCCCTACTGCACTACCCTAAACCCTAAAACACTACCCCCAGCACGACCCCCTGCACTACCAAAACACCACTGCACTACCCAAAACCCTAAAACACTACCACAAGCACAACCCCCTACACTACACAAACACCACTGCAGTACCCTAATCCCTAAATCTACCTCCAGCACGACCACTTACACTACCCAAACACTACTGCACTACCCTAAACCCTGAATCTATCCCCAGCATCACGCCCTACACTACACAAACACCACTGCAATGCAGTAAACCCTAAAACACTTCCACAAGCACGATCCCCCTACACTACCCAAAGACAACTAAATTTCCCAAAACCTTAAAACCCTACCCCCAGCACGACCCCTACACTACCCAAAAACCGCTGCACTATCCTAAACACTAAAACCCTACCCCCAGCACGACCCCTACACTACCCAAAAACTGCTGCACTATCCTAAACCCTAAAACACTACCCCCAGCACGACCCCCTGCACTACCAAAACACGACTGCACTACCCGAAACCCTAAAACACTACCACAATCACAACCCCCTACACTACACAAACTCCACTGCAGAACCCTAATACCTAAATCTACCTCCAGCACGACCACTTACACTACCCAAACACTACTGCACTACCCTAAACCCTGAATTTATCCCCAGCATCACGCCCTACACTACACAAACACCACTGCAATGCAGTAAACCCTAAAACACTTCCACAAGCACGATCCCCCTACACTACCCAAACACAACTAAACTGCCCTAAACCCTAAAACCCTACCCCCAGCACGCCCCCTACACTACCCAAAAACCGCTGCACTATCCTAAACCCTAAAACCCTACCCCCAGCACGACCCTTACACTACCCAAAAACTGCTGCACTATCCTAAACCCTAAAACACTACCCCCAGCACGACCCCCTACACGACACAAACAACACGGCACTACCCTAAACCCTAAACCACTACCCCCTACACTACACAAACACCACTGCACTACCCTAAACCCTAAAACACTATCCCCAGCAAGACCCCCTACACTACACAAACACCACTGCACTACCCTAAACCATAAAACACTGCCCCCAGCACAACCCCTACACTACACAAACACCACTGCACTACCCTAAACCTTAAAACACTACCCCAGCACGCCCCCTACACTACATAAACACCACTGCACTACCCTAAACCCTAAAACTCTGCACCCAGCATGTCCCTCCTGCACTACACAAACACCACTGCACTACCCTAAACCCTAAATCTACCCCCAGCATCACCCGTTACACTACACAAACACAACTGCACTACCCTAAACCCTAATACACTACCCCAAGCAGTACCCCCTACACTACCCAAACACAACTGCACTACCCTAAACGCTAAAACACTACACCCAGCATTACCCCTACACTACACAAACACCACTGCACTCCCCTACTGCACTACCCTAAAACCTAAAACACTACCCCCAGCATGACCCCCTACACTACCCAAACACCACTGCACTACCCTAAGCCTTAAAACTCCACCCCCAGCACGACCCCTGCACTACGCAAACACCACTGCACTACCCAACACCCTAAAACACTACCCCCAGCATGACCCCCTACACTACACAAACACCCCTGCAGTACCTTAATCCCTAAATCTACCCCAGCACGACCCCTTACACTACCCAAACACTACTGTACTACCCTAAACCCTAAACCACTACCCCCTACACT